>NC_141696.1:1316166220-1316834970 GCF_964263255.1 Lissotriton vulgaris
AACCAAGGGCTTGAACGGAAGGAGCAAAGGTACAGGTACTTGAGACAATTGCAGTGGCGCCAGGGCACTTCTGGCAAAAGGGAGACACTCCTGCAGGAGGCAATGAGGGAAGGATCCTAGTCAGTGTGGATAGCACACTGCAAATAGAGCAAGAGCCCCTTGAGACACAGAACTCCTACACACGGTTGGAAATAATCCCAGAGAAACAAGTTGATACTGTATCCTCTGGTTGAATTATTGTGCATTATAGTGGCTTCTTCGCCAGAATACGCCCAAGACACCGCCGCCAAGGACAAAGGTAATTGTAAGTAATCTGTAGATATTTGTTTTTGTGCCACACCATTGAAAATAGTCCCTGAGACGCAAGTTGATACTGTACCCTCAGGTTGAATTATTAGACATTATTGCGGCTTCTTCATAAGGATACGGCCAAGACACTCCCGCGAAGGACAATAGGTCATTGTAAGTAATCTATAGATATTTGTTTTTGTGACTCCTACATCAGAAGCTACTCCTGGATGGACATTGGATATGGGTTTATTAATGCTAAACTTGAGGATGCAGCCCACTTTTTTCCCGGGATGCAGGGAGCTGGGCCTGGGACCACTGGGGCCAGCTGGGACCCGAAGCTGGGCAAATGACAGACATCACATCGTGATACCTCGCTGAAGTCCCGTCAAGGACTTGCAGGGACCCAAAAATCTGGTGGTCTGGTCAAAAAATACAAGTGAAGCTATACAGGTATTAGTTGGGAACTGAGGAATAGGGTGGAAGTCTAGAATAGGGGTTTACTCTCCTCTTGTCCATCAGTTGCAGCGGGAGTCATGAGTGGATACAGCCTCAGGGCGGGCATGGGAGGGTTATTTTATGGGGTTCTGCAATTTCCTTTGTTGTCTTGTTTTTCGTGGAATTGCAATGTTGAAGTTTGTAGTGGGGGGAGGGGAAGCTTTCGTGTTGAGGGGTCATGCTGGATGCTGCCAGGGCTTAATATTGATTAACCCTTAAATGTATGGGTTTTCCGTTTGTGTTTCTTCTTTTTTCTCACTTATATAACATGGACAAACTGAAAAATGGTTATAAGTTAATGACCAGGAACATACATGGGTTGAATAACTATGTGAAGTGAAAAAGGTTCATGCATACCTGACATGTTACAGGATATTGATAGCATTTCTGCAGGAAACTCACTTGTGGGGGGGATTGTATAAATCATGTACAGAGACACTGGAGGAGGCAATTGTATCCAATGTCTTATTCAGGGTATGCACAGGGCGCCCTTATATGGGTGGCACTTGCAGACACATTTAGGTCCACCAAGACTAGCATAGAATCTGAGGGCCATTGTGTAGTGGGTGAAAGCTCCCTTGATGCTCAAGACCTGTACCTGATAAATGTATACACACCAAATATTGATGACGGTGCCATTATGGGAACGTTACTGAGGTCGGCGCAAATCTCCTCAGAAGTGGGAATTATAATGGCGTGGGACTTTAACTGTGTGTTGAATGGAGAGCTGGACAGATTATCCCCCAAACAAATGTTAAACCTAGGACCATGGCTGCACTGAAACAGAAGTGAGATAGCCTTAGGCTGGTAGATATTTGGCGCCAGGGTAACCAGAGTATGTGAGCATATTCATGCCACACCCCAGCGACAGACACATACAGCTATTTGGACTACTTCTTTATACATATGTCCGCAGCCCATATAGTTTAGGACACCCAGTATGTGGCTTGCTACCTCTCAGATCACTTGCCCCTAATAATTTCATATGCACTCTATAGGTCTGTCCCCAAATACCACTTTGGATGCTTCATGCAGATGCACTCACTGACCTGATATTCCAAGACACAGTGAATACGGAGTTAGTACTTAGATTTTAATTGGTAATTCACGGACAGCAGGGCCTATGAGTGGGAAGCTATTAATGTAGTCCTTGGAGGGTGGGGGTGGTCAGCATGACCACATCGGTCAGTATACCATGTATACTGGAAAATGACCTTACTAAACAAGAACGAGTTCTAAAGACCTTAGAGAAGTTGATACCCATTACTAGAGCAGGAGTAACAGATTGGAACAACCAACGACAAAAGATCAGGGGGTAGTGTAATCAGCTGGACAATCATGTTACCAGTACTAGCTGTCGACGCTGGTATCTGGAAGGGCATAAGTCGGGGAGATTACTGACACGTTTGATCCGTTTAGAGACTGCAGTGCCGCCAGTCCTGGTGGTCCGAAACAGGGAGGGTAACCTGGTCTACACACAACAACTGATCAACAAGGCAGTTACAGAGCACCTCCAGAGGGTGTACTGGGAACTGCAGCTGGCACTGGAGCTGCAGGAGGTGGACGCCTATCTAGCGGGCCATCTGCTCCTGTGTCTCACTGCGGAAGATTACGATGCTCTGGGTGCTCTGGTAACCAAGCAGAAACTGCTGCGTGTCGTAAACGCCCTAAACCCGTTAAATCACGGGGGTGGACGGCCTCCCATTCTATCAGCATTTCCCAGCTCTCCTGACCGATAAACTGCTGGTGGTCTTTGCAGACGCCTTTGAAAAAAGGGGGCTACCACGGTCAAGAGAGAGAGGCTTAATAGTGGTCATACAAAACCCGGTAAAGATCCCACGGAGACGGGGTCTTACAGACCCCTCTCTATGCTGAATGTGGACCACAAACTCATGAGTCAGGTGTTGACAACTAAGGTCCTGCCTTTCCTCCCACAGCTTATCTATGATAAGCAATCAGGTTTATTCCTCGCAAGAACACGCTCCTCAATCTTCATCGATTGGCACATGTTATGCAGACACCAGGGCTACAGGAAGATTGTTACACCCTGACCTTTCTGGATGTGGAGAAGGCCTTTGACTCCTTAAAATGGGTCGGGGCTACCCCTTTATAAATTGGATTAAGTTTCTATATGCGAACCCACTGGCCAGAGTGCACACAGGGAGGTATTTCTTGGACGTAATAGGCCTACAGCCGGGCACCAGGCATGGATGTCCACTCTGCCCCTTGACTTAGGCCATAGCTATGGAGCCACTGGCTTTCCGGTTGAGAGGTTCTTAAGGGTTGGAGGGTATGATTGAGCGCAGTTGAGCATATTATCTCATTGTGTGCTGACGACACAATGGTATACATCTGAAAGCCGGACTAGTTGGTCCCTGTGATACTGGGAATGTTGGAGGAGTTGGCAGAGTTCTCAGAGGTTTCTGGTCTACAAAACAGTAGAGCCAAGTCTCTGCTGTCCCCGCTTGGATGGCTACGAGATATACCAAAAGGCCAGCTTTCATGGCTAGAGCTACTCTGGAAGGTGGGCAAAGTCCAATATCTGGGAATATATATCACCCATGATGAGAAGCAGTCTTACAACAGTAATTAGGGGAGAGAGACGGTTTTGATCAGTATATATGGTTCTGGAATACACTACGTCTGTCTTTGATGGGCAAGATTGCCCTTATTAAAATGGTAGTGGAGACCTGCTTTCTCTAGGTTATGTAAGGAACTTTTTACGGACTCCTGAGGAGTGAATTCATAGAGCTGGACTCACTTTTGGTGGAACTTCTTTGGATAGGTGGAGAGATTCAGGGTGGGTCTTGACACGCTGCAATGGGAGTTGGAACAGGGGGCCCTGGAGGTTTGAAACTGTATAACTTGGCCACCAGCTGCTGCAATAAGTGATCCATTGATTGGACGCTGAGCCAAGCTGGTAGAGATCCCTGCTAGAAGTCACATGTAATGGATATCAGTTACGATTGCTGCTGATGAGCAGCAGAGAAATAACACAGGCTTCACCTACTTGATCGGATTGATGGCCAAGCTGTGGGAAAGGATGGCCCAGAGGATACTTGGACGAGCTCCTTATGTGCCAGAGCTGGACAACTGGATCCTACGTTCTTTTGACAGGATGGCCCAGCTCATGTCCACGGAACAATGGAAAGAGCCTGACCGTGGCTGACCTATACCCATGAAGTAGGGTTATAACAAAGCCGGATGCTATGGCCACATTTACTCAAGGCCCAGGGATATTCCTACAATATGCGAAAATAGCTGCTATAGCTCGCCAATTGTGACTGACATTCCCGGATGTTCCTGAGTCCACTCACAGACTGGTCACTATGTTGTCCATGGCCAGGGGCTGCTGGCTTGTCACGCACCTTTATCAAGCACTGAGCATGGATAAGCAGCTTAAGTCACTGCAAGTGGAAGAGGGATGGCAATCTCTTAATGAAGAATTCTTTTCACCCGGGATTGGTCAAAGATACATGCAGGGGTCCGAAAAGTATCAATGAGCACTAGGTTCAAGCATATTCAATTCAACATAATCCACATGACCTACCGGTCCATCAGGCATCTGCATGCTATCTACCTGACGAGAAAGTCCCTCTGCCCGAAATACAAGGCTACTGAGGCTGACTTCTGGAGAGAAATACTAGCACTGATCAAGCGGGTGACGGGTTGGGATGTATCTTTAAAGTTTAATCTGTGCTTACTTGGTCTACTGCCAGACGACCCAAAGGGAAAATTAAGCAGATGCTTCACAGTGGTGGGTCTAACAGTGGCAGATCGGTGCATATCGATCCACTGGATGAGCAATAGGCCCCAACCAGGGACAAGTGGTAGAAGTACCTACGGGAGTGGGCTGGGGCAAAGAACGAACATATACGAAAGACAAGAAGAGATGAGAAGTTGTCTGGAGTGCTGCTTGCATGGGAGACAATGATGCAAGACTTGTTGGACCCCGCCAGGATCCAGTGCTACGTGCCCAGTCGAATAGAGGATTCAGGGTGGGAAGGGGAGAGGGATGGTGAGAACAGGGTAAGACACACTTCAGTTTGACTGACTAGATTCCAGGACAACCCACGGTGGGGGTTCCAGATGGCCCATCTTCTTAACAAAAATTATGGAAATCTTAGACGCTTCTGTATATGAAAGCTGAGGGGAGATGACAATAAGTTTTTTAGTCCTACAGTTTCTATGTGTTTTTATTCGCTATCAGTGATAACTCGTAAAACCAAATATGGGCGAGTGAAAAGTATCCTCTTATGTAAAGACTGCATAATGAAAACTTAATGATGACATTTTTTTTTTTTAACTGTAACTTGCACCCCTGCCATGCACTGCTTAGGACCTCACATGCCATCACTCATGACATGTTCTGACATCATTTATGATATCACTGATGATCTCAAATGACATCATTGATGACATCACTGATGACATTATCTAATGAGTGCTCTTTTTTTTATAGTTTAGATGGTGACGGAAACTGCCATATTACTTTTCTACTTAATTTTGTACAGAGTAGGTCCAGCTAATGGGTGTAAGTATTTAGAAAACACATGTCCTCCTAATGCACCATGGCTGTGTAGACGTATTGAACACGTTATACATCTTAGTATTCAAGAGTACCTCGCTACAGGTGACAGACTTGTGTTGATTAGGTTCTACTTAAGTAATTTGGTACCGCAGAAAATGTTTACAGGAGTATGAACATTCTATGATCTACATACCAAGTATTGTAATCAATTCCAAAAATTGTACAGAATTGTCCCATCATGACAATTCCTACTTAACATAGAAGACAGCGTGAACCAGGTAGTAGCCTATGTACGTGTGCTTGTTTTGCTTCAGAAGATGGGCTATTTATAACGTTTTCACCATAGTATGAATGGTGCAGGCAGTAGGATGTTTAGCACCTGCAGATCTTGGTTATTTTTAGCAAACATAGGATGTGCACCACTCTTAGTAGATATTTTGTAATAGTCTGTGGTGTATTTCCCATGAAAGGTTCAGTGTTTGCAAACAGTGTGGTATAAAGTAATTGGCATTCACTATTTTGGCTTCCTCTAAACAGGTGCATACAGATTGAACACCATACTCATTGGGAGTTTCCCATATATATGTGGCTGATTGTTAATGTGAACTATGCTACGTGTAAAGTCAAAGCAGGAAAACGAAGTTAGGACGATATCATCAGTGCTGTCATCAGTGATATCATAAATTATGTCATAGAACATGTCATTACCAGTGCACGGCAGGGGTGCAAGTGATAGCGCTGCTAACTATAACTAGTGAATTTCTGTGTTTTTTAGTTCAACACGTTAATGTTGTCACTAAGAAATTCACCTAAATATAACATTACTTTAAACTTTGGTTATTTCAGTGAATTTCTAAGCTTTTTTAAAAAACAAAAACAGATATGTTCATGACACCTAACTATAATGTTAATTTAGCCTTTGTTTTTTACAGTGAATTTCAAGGTTATTTTCTTAAAAGTAAATTAATTATTTTTGCAACTGGTATGTATGGTGGAATGACTTTATAATGTATGTCGATTTCTAACATTTTTTTCTTCAATTGTACGAAACAGGATATGGTTCACAGTTTTCAAATCTGGTGAGTATTAAATAGATGAATATTCAATAGAAATTGTTTATTTGCTCCGTTATTGTAACTCTGATATCAAGACATGTCAAACACATTCCTGGAGCAAAGAACATTAGAGCAGATTTTCTCTCTAAATGTTCCATGATTGGTGGTGAGACTGGATAAAATGAGGAGGAAGTTGAATGAGTAATTGAAAAGGTGGATGGAATTGTGGCTGCTGGGGGATGATATCTTTCCCAGAGTGCAGTGATGGATGTCAGACATCTTTGAGGAAGTTCATCACTGAGGGATAGCCTCAAGAAAGGAACTTAAGGGAGGAGTTAAGGCCTTATTTTAAGGTCAAGGATGAAATGTTGTTGGAAGTTGAGCTGGTGTTACGTGGTGATTTGTTAATCCCTCAGATTAATTTGAGAAGTAGGTTGGAGCTTTCAGCTCACCCAGGCCATGTGGGTATGAGGAGGGACTACTTTCACCTTCAGACTCTTTCCCAGATGACAGGTGTGTGTAGTAGGCTGTGGGGATGGACAGCCCTATGCTTTCAGACCTCTCTCTCAGATGATGGGTGTAAGTAGTAGGGTGTAGGTAGGTAGATTTGGCTCAGAAAGAGACCTTTTTTTTTAATGGT
The DNA here is from genome assembly GCF_964263255.1 of Lissotriton vulgaris. Classification (NCBI taxonomy): domain Eukaryota; kingdom Metazoa; phylum Chordata; class Amphibia; order Caudata; family Salamandridae; genus Lissotriton; species Lissotriton vulgaris. The sequence goes on from NC_141696.1 coordinate 1,316,173,233, forward strand.
GTAAATCCATTCAGTAGTTGCTGAGAAAATCAAAAAATAAAAGTTTTGATATTTAGAGGCACGGAGGATCGGCGCACCCTCCTGTTCACAAGCTTGATTTTAATTGGGTGTCAACACTCCAAACCAGGAAGTGTTGGCAGCCATCTTGTGCCTCGGTAACCAAGGCACAAAAAAACAGACAAATAAACACAAAAAAAGAAAAGGGGACAAGGTAGAAACACCCTGAACCCCTAGGGTCCCACATGGACCACCAGGGCCCACAAATGCATTCGAAAAAAAAAAATTGGCCGAATTCACGCTGGGTGCGCGAATCCGGCCGAGAAAATTTTAAAAAACGAGCCCACCAGGTACCTCCAGTAAGCGCCACAGAGCTGCGTTGCAGAGAGGTGTAAAAAGGGGCGTGGCCTCTGAACACCTCTCTTCAACGCAGCTCCCTGGCACATATTGGAGGTACCTGGTGGGCTAGTTGGACCCCAGGGACCCTCAGGATTCAAGGGGACTTAATCCCCCAACTTAAAATGCGCCACGGGTGTATTTGCACAGTGGTAAAGGGAGGGGGCGGGCCTGAGGTGAGGTGTGCAAACAAGCCCTGTGGCGCCTTTTAAGTTGGGGAATTAATTCCTCTTCAATCCTGAGGGCACAGTTGGCCAACTAGCCAACAGGTACCTCCAGTAAGCGCCACATGTTCTGCGTTGCAGAGAGGTGGCTCAGGCCACACCCCTTTTCACACCTCTCTGCAATGCAGCTCTGTGGCGCTTACTAGAGGTACCTGGTGGGCTAGTTGGACCCCAGGGACCCTGAAGATTCAAGAGGACTTAATCTCCCAACTTAAAACACGCCACGAGGCACGTTTGAACAGTGGTAAAGGGAGGGGGTGGGCCTGCGGTGACGTGTGCAAACACGCCCCCTGGCATGTTGTAAGTTTGGTGAATAAGTCCCCTTGAATCCTGAGGGTCCCTGGGGGCCAACTAGCCCACCAGGTAGCTCCAGTAGGCACCACACGTCTGCATAAAAGAGAGGTGGCCCAGACCACACCCCTTTTTACACCTCTCTGCAACACAGCTCTGTAAAGATTACTGGAGGTACCTGGAGGGCTAGTTGGACCCCAGGTACCCTCAGGATTCAAGGGGACTTAATCCCTCAACCTACAACACGCCAGGGGGCGTGTTTGCAGAGTGGTGGAGAAAGGGAGCATTGCCTTTGTCTACCTCTCACCAATCCCACTGTGTGGGGCTTACTGGAGGTAAAAGCTAGGCTAGTTGGCCCCTAAAGGACCCCCAGAAGTAAAAGGGACTTCAATATCCATCCAAGAGCAGGCCAGGGAGTGCGTTTGTAGAGTGGGGGGCAAAGTGGGCATGGCCTGGTAGGAGTACTTAACAATGCTGCTGTGTGGGACTGACTGGAGGTAATAGTTTGGGAAGTTGGCCCCCAAGGATGTCCTTGGCGGCCAACTACCCCTCGTTACCTACAGTAAGTCCCACCCAGTGGGTTTGCTGAGACGGCTTTGGAGACCATGGCCCCCTTTCTCTACACTCTGCAAATGTGCCTCATGGCAGACTACGGGATAGGGGATGAACTCCAATTTAGAGCAGAGGGAGTTTGGGGGCCAAGAATCCCTCCTGGTACCTCCTGTAAGTCCTACGCACCCGAATTCCTGAGCGTTGGTTGGACGACCAGCAGCCTTTCTCCACCACTCTGCAAACGCGACTACTAGTTAAAGTAGCATATTTCTGCTCCTCTGACTTAGAGGTCATTTTAATCCCCCAGCCCTATTAGGTACTAGGGGCTTACAGAGGAGGTCATACTAGTCACAGGGGTACCCCAACGCATAGTGTTCTCTAGTGTATGTAGGTGTTTTCATTGTATTCTAAGTGTCTTTTAGCATAGCACTGGCTCTAGGCCTGGCTAGTCAGAGTCAGTTACCACCAGTACCCGTCAGAAAAAGTTGTAGGCACTGGAAGATTTTGCAACAAGGCCTCTTTCTGCTCCTCTGTTGATTCTTTCTGCATATTTCTTGCTTCTTCCTGCACTTTTCTTTGTCTTTGTGGACTTTTGTTGCTTCTTTCTGCATTTCTTTTGGTTCTTTCTGAGCGTTCTTTCTTCTTTCTTCACATGTCCTACCTCTGTAGGCATAGTTAGAAACTAGCATTTAAAAAACCTTTGAAATTCACTTAAAAACCCATAGGTTTTAGGCACCTTATAGTTAGAAATTAGCATTTAATAAACCTTTGAAATTCACTGAAAAAACCATAGGTTTCAGGCACGTTATAGTTAGAAATTAGCATTTAAAAAACTTTAGAAATTCACTGAAAAACCATAGGTTTCAGGGGTGTTATAGTTAGTTGGACATTTCACTCGTACAAAACCATAGAAATTCCCCTGTTTTAGTTAGTTCAGCTAACTATAACTCGTGCCGCCGCAATGCACTGCTGATGACGTCACATATTACATCTCTGATGACATCACTGATGACATCTCAAATTACATCACTCAAGACATCACCCTTGTGATAAATTGGCAGACCTCCTCTCACCCAAATATAACTTTTGATACACACACTCTAAAATACAAAATACAATTTTTGTTTAAACAATGGACACACCAATACCAGTTATAACATACGCATTCACTAATTCCAAGATCTACACACATATCCACTCATTCACCAAAAGTCCTATACAGTCACTCAGACATGTACTCACTCATCATATCTACTCATACACTACACCTATACATACACTTACACACCGCCACTCATCCATAGAGTTACTCAAACACGTAGTCACACATGCAAAGAAAGTATCAAACATCCATTTACTTGCATATACAGTTATACACACACCACCGTACTTCCTTCTACAGAAACTAACACATACTTACTCCCTTAAACAATCACTTATAGAAACACATACTGATTTATACAGGTAGTCTTCCAATATCCCACTCTCACATATACTCACTTACATACACCAATACTCACATATACTAGTTTGAAACATATGTAGTTACTCATAAAGACACTACTGAGACAGTCATCCAATCACCAACACACCCATACACACACTCATCCACCCATATAGTCCTGCACACATGCTGTCTTCAACACAAACAGTGACTCATTAATTCATGCATCTATGCACAAAGTAATACCCCCAACGAACCACACAAACACTCATACTGATACTCCAAAAACCAGCTAATAACCCATATAGACACACATGAAGCTACTCACCAACTCATGCTGCCACTTATACACAAAGTTGGAGACTGAAAAAGATATTTGCACATTTAAAGAATACTCACTAAATGGGGGCGCTAGAGGGCACACAGCAAGATGGCCGCACCTCTGTGAGGCTCTGCCTGACCGAGCCAAAATCCGACCAATATCTGCTGCATCGCTCTGTCTCTGGACCTGCTAATAATCGAGGCTGCCTTCCACTGACCTGTGGCGTTCCATGGAGGTGCTGGAGTCCTTGCTGGGCCCTGCTGTGTGCGTGGTGGGGGCCGCACCGCGTGGATGCTGATCTGTCATAAAATGGCAGCCGCGAAGGTATAATCTGCCTGGTGCTGGAGAACCTGCCCACCTGCATTATACCCCAGCGTGCCCCTGTATTGTGTGGGGAGCCGTGTTGACGAGGGGTGCCTGCCCGTACTGTGTCATCGCTTACACCCGGTACCGGGGAAGAGGAGGCCCTTCGGCGGCGAGCGGAGGTGCGGCTTACGGCCTTGATCCTCAGAGCGCCCGGAGAGTGGACGGCCCTGGAGACTGCAGAGACCTTTACTGGTGGTGAGACCTCGCTGGGGCGTCCTGTCTGATCGGCACCCGTCGCCGCTGGTAGCGGTTAGTGAGGCCTGGGCGTGACTGAGGCCCGGGTCGCGGAGGCGGGTTCGGGCCCTGGTGCTTGCCGTGTCCCGCGAGCTGCAGCTGACGCAGGGCCTGGTTGGAGAGGGCGCGCCTGGTGGGAGTGCTGCGCTCGATGTGCGGTCCTCATATGATACAGCAGTGAGTGGAGTCTGCCTGCTGAGAAGTCGGCGGCTGTCCTTGCACCTGCCGGCGTGTCCCGCATGGTGCATACAGCTGGGGTTCCTGAGGAGAGAGTATGGAATGGGCCTACCACGGGAGGTTTGACCGGGGCCTTGCTGAAGCAGTGTGCTGCCTCCTTATTCAGATTGCCTGCCATGTCGATGCTCCTGTGCCACCTCGCCATATGGAACATATAAAGACCTTGTAACTTGGGCACGGCAGTCCATATCTATGCAGTTTGAAAGCACATGCGGAGTCTTTACCTGTGGGGCACCCCTGTTTGTGCACCAATAGTCCCTAGGTGTTATACTTTGGAGCTGCTGTGGGGGAGTCATAGAACTGTGCTGGGAGCTGTTGTTTCTTTCCCAGTGAAGACGTCTGTGATTTTGGCTGATCTGCAGGGGCTCAGACCTCCTTGTTGCTGGGTGCTGCTAGGCCACGTGAACTCAGGCCCGAGGGACGCACACCTCGCCTGTGGGGACATTAGTGGCAGATCATCGCTGTGTGGGGCTGCACAGATTTAAGTGAAAGCCGCCCCCCCCCACTGACAATCCCCTATTCTGTGGCTTTGGCCTTGATTTGAGCCCGCATTGCCATTAGACCCATACTGACACTTCTGGACTTCAAATTATCTTGCTGCCGGGTGACATGCACCATTTCTAACAGCCTGCCATACTTCTAGACACTATTGGAAACCTCTGGCTGCAGTGGTTGGCGGTCTGGTCTAGGAGATCCCTTACATGTTTTAGACCTGCAGTGGTTGTGCCTACATGGGGGAGTTCTTTGTGGGAGCTGTGCGACAGTTGGGGCTCCGTGTGTGACGGCGTGGTCTCCCTATACCTGGCGAACATGGGTCGGTCAGACAAGAATCAAACTAAACTCTCTTTTGAGTCCAAGCTTGTGCCTAAGACCCCACAGAAGGCCGCTTCGGATTCAGAGGCGGCGCAGCGACTGATGGGTCCCCCACACTGGAGGCCACTTTGGTGGCAATGCAGCGGACTCTGCAATCAATAGAAGGTGCTATGGCAGCAGTCAACCACAGACTTGATCACATGTCCTCCCAGCTAGAAAAACAGTCTGCACGCATGGGGGAAGTGGAACAGAGGGTCTCTGTTGCAGAGGATGGCCTGTCAACTGTTACGGATAAGGCTCTGAATATGGAAAAAGTCCTCTCTCTCATACAGGTGAAAAACGAGGACTTAGAAGAGCAGTCCCGACGCAACAACATCCGCGTTACGGAATTGCGGGATTCTACGAATGTGGGCAGGATGGAGCCCTACATGGAACGCCTCATCACAGACATTTTTGGCACGGAACAGTTGTCTAATATGTTCATAGTGGAGCTTGCCCACAGCTCGTTGACTGCTCACCCTGTCCCTGGAGCTCCCCTCCGTCCCATAATAGCCAGGGTTTTGAACTATAGAGACAGGGACACCATACTGCATCTGGCAAGAGAGAAGGGAAAAATAGAGCATCAAGTGAACATGCTTGCTTTCTTCCCAGATTTCATGGTTGCCGTCCAGGTCGCACGGAAGGAGTTCGGCACTGTGAAGCAGTTTTTGTGTAATGAAGAGGTCCCTTACGCCATGTTATATCCTGCCCGCCTCCCCATCGGCGCTGCATCGGATAACAAGATTTTTTCCTCCCCTAAGGTTGCAATGGACTATGTAAAAAAAATGAAATGCAGGAAGCGTGACTCCACAGAAGCGCTTGAGGGGCAGGGGCAGGAGGATGCTGAGTGTTGAAGGTTCTCATCTGAGGTGTATTGTGACGGCTACTCTGGAGGTTCCTGTGCATACCTGATTCTATATTTGCCTCCAAGAATTTATGTCTCCTTTTAGCTAAAGACCTACTAGTGTTTCTGTTATTAGAGAGCAGGCCTTCACATGTATGGGAATGCTGGAAATGTTCTGGTTGGTTTGTTTTTTCCACCAGTGGGTGGTTTAACTGTACTGTCCTTATTATGATTTCTATGATACTCAATGCTTACATGAGGTTTCGGCTGGCTTTTGCCCAATTCCTATACGCTTTTTTTATGGTTGCCAAGGTCTGTGGTCTTATCTTTGCTTAGATTTCCAGAGGGGTGTATACATAGCCGGTCCAATAGAGCTGGGATGTCCACATACTGGTTGCTCGGTCAACTCCTGCTATGCGGCGGGAGCTTTGCACATCTGTGCCCCCTTCTTATGGGTGTACCCCAAACCCTGATCTTTGTTGGTTGGGGGGGCTAGGTTGGGTTTTGGGATGGCTTTGGCATGGTTGGGGTGCTGAGGGGGGGGGGGCGGGGTTGGGACTGGGGTTGGGAGATTGTTCTTTGTTTTCTACCAGGTGTACTAATGTGATGTGCAGTATTGGCTTTAGCTTGAGGACACATTACTTTGCATATAACGACTGCTGCATGATTTTCCTGCCACCAGTTAATGGGTAGTTCTCTTAAGTTTGCCACTTGGAATGTTCGTGGCTTGAATTCGCCACGGAAGATCAGGATGGTATTTGCAGACTTGGATAGAATGGGCGTGAGTGTTGCTTTCCTCCAGGAAACGCATTTGACTGCTGCGTCAGTGCGGCACGTTGGGGCCCGTTGGGCTAGTTTGCAAGCTTCTTCCTCCTACTCCTCGTATGCAAGAGTTGTGCTCACATTGGTGAAGAAAGGTGTCCCCTTTACGAAAATTAAGACTGAAACAGATGACAGTGGTTGGTTTGTGATTCTGCATGGTAGGTTGGGAGGTGAGAGCGTGCTTTTAGCGAACATTTACGGGCGAATGTGAATTATCCAGTGTTCTTCTCTGATGTGTGGCACAGGATCCTGCAGTTTCCTCCTGCTGAAATTATTTGGGGAGGAGATTTTAATGTGTACCTGGACATGTTCAAGGATAGACATGGCTCGGGTGAGATCAGACAAAAGGGCGCATCGGATGTGTTGTGGGGTCTAATTGATGCTGGGCATGTGCATGATGTTTGAAGCTTGCAAGAGTACATGTGTGTTTTCGGGGCATGGCTCATGGTTGCGCATTGATTATTGGTTGATTTCGGGAGAGGTGTTTCACTGGGTTAAGAGTGTTATTCATGTGGCCAGAACACTCTCCGACCACTCTCCAGTGCTTATGGAGTTGACATTGCCAGAATATAGGGCGCCACGGTTTGCCTGTCGGCTCCAACCGTCTGAAATGAGGGATCCAGTGTTTAAGCACACTATAGAGGAGGCGATAGGGAATTATTTTAAGGAAAACAAGGGTACGGTGGACCGTGCGGGGTCTTAACGGATGCCTTCAAGGTTACCATCAGAGGAGCGTGCATAGGGGCGCAAGCGGTAGTCCTATGAGATATTAGGCGCCGGATACGGAAGTTGGCTGCAGACATCAGTGTCCTAGAGCGAGCCTTTGGTGACGATCCAACGGCGGATAAACTGGCGCAGATACGTGATCTTGTCACTGAACACAATGAAGCCGTCGACAAGGAGCTGCGGCATTGCTCTTGGCGCTGGATAGCTTTGTATTATGGGGAAGGTGGGCGGCCGGGCCATTCTCTCGCCCAGAAGCTGAGGGAGCCCCGAAGTCAGTAGCCCATAAATGAGCTTTTTGACTACACTGGCAGGCCCCAACACTCGACGGAAGAGCTTTGTGATGTAGTGTTGAAATTTTACACTGATCTCTATGCAGCCAGGGAGTCCCCTTCAGATGAGGAAACACATGATTATGTGGACGATGTGCCACTGGGCTGGTTGTCCAAAACAAATCGAAAATATTTAGTGCAGCCGTTCGGGGAGGACGATGTGCGGGATGCCATAATGGCTTTGCCTACGTGTAAAGCTGCCGGGCCGGATGGCCTGCCAAGTGAATTTTATAAGACATTTGCGACAGCCTTAGGTCCGGGGTTGCTGGAGGTCTATGCGGAGGCATATGAAGGCAGGACTCTACCACCATCGCTTCGTGAGGCCTTGCTGATCACACTGCTGAAGCCTGATAAGCCCCCTAATCACTGCGGATCGTACAGACCGGTTTCCATCATCAATATTGATACAAAAATTTGGCAAAAATGATAGCCACTAGACTTCAACCCCTGGTGCCCTTGCTGGTCTTACCTGATCAGTCTGGTTTCGTGATGGAAAGATCCACCATGCATAATCTGCGTACATTATTTTCCACGCTGCATTATTTTGAACCTGACTTTGAAGCCGTTGCTGTGTTACTCGATGCAGCAAAGGCATATGATTCTGTGCTCTGATCCTATATGTTTATGGTCTTGGGCAGAATGGGGTTCCCCCGTTTCTTTGTACAGTGGATTCGGGTTCTCTATAGTGGACCTGTCGCCAGAGTGCGAGTCAATGGCAGGGTTTTGTCCCTATTCTCTATAGAAAGGGGCACTCAGCAGGGATGCGCCCTGTCTCCCATTCTCCTCTCCTTGATGATAGAACCCCTAGCATGCAAGCTCCGCCAAAAGCATTCGGCCGCGGCTTTACGATTCCAACAACGCCCATTAATTGTATCACTTTATGCAGACGACATGCTACTCTAAGTCTGGGAGCCGTCATTTTATCTTTCGCCGTTACTGAGGGAGTATGTCCAATTTTAGAGTGTTTTGGGCATTAATTGGTCCAAATCCGTGGTCTTTTCATTAATGGAACGGAGGAAGGATATTGAGCTGGACTTCTCACTGTCTTGGACTTCTGAGCCGGTAAAGTATCTAGGGGTGATGATCCATAGAGATCCGACTGTGGTGGTCACAGAAAATTATGGCCGCGCCGTTATGTGCATAACGGAGCAGACGGAGCGGTGGGCGCGTCTCTCCTTGTCGTTAGCAGATAGGAATACTGTCGTGAAAATGGTGCTCCTGCCCAAGATGTTGTACTTTTTTATCAAAATCCCAATTAAACTAAATTTGGCCTTTTTCCAAACCTTACAGACGGCGCTGCTTACATTTGTCTGGGGGGGTAAGCAATCACAATGCCGTTGGGATTTCATAGTGCAACTTTTTGGCCAGGGCGGCTTTGAGGCTCCAGATCTTCAATTGTATTACATCTGCGCACAAGCGCACTTTGCCCATTATTGGCATTTCCTGCAGCGCTTTCAGCCACATGTAGCTATTGAGACAGACGCTGTTCTTCCCACTCCTGTGCAGGCTGTGGTTTTATCGAGTGGCTTTGGTGGGCATCGGCAGGAAATTAATCCTTCACTGTGTACGTCCTGGGTGTGGAGAGCTCTGGCAGCTAGAGTTCAGCTTCTGTATTTATATGCCCCCCTGCTGCCCATAGCTTTGCATCCGGGAATTTTGGCTGCTCGGGAGCCCGCTGCATTAAAGGAGCTTGCGGCTGCGGGTATAGTCCGGATGGGTGACCTGTACAAAGGGGGTCATTTCAAAACCCTTGGAGAAGCCCAGGATGAAAATAATTGATCCTTTATGTTTTGATTCATGTATGTCCGGGTTAGGCAAGCCGTACTAGATGTATACCTGAACTTTCCAGAGGAGCCTACGACTCTTAGGGCATTCCAGGCAATGTTAGCGGGGGTGAGCCATAAGGGATTTATTACTAGGCTTTACTATGCCTCCCAGTGGGAGCAAGAGTTTGAGGATCACCAGTCGCGTCAACGCTGGCAAACTGCGATAAGTAGAGCGATCTCGATGGAGGTGTGGCCGGCATGTTGTCAACTCATAGGACGACTAACGGCCAACTGCAATCTCAGGATCATTCACTTCTTTAAATTCCTGCACCAAATAGATTATTTGCCTCTACAACTCCATAGGTATGGTCTGAGGGATTCAGCAACGTGTGTGCAATGTGGAGCCAATGATGCGTATTTCTATCATGTGGCCTGGATGTGTGGGAAAGTTTTGGCGTTCTGAGCTGAGGTGGCTCGTATATTGTCGGAAGTGGTGCTAGAACATGTTGCCTGTTTGCCTGAGGTATGTCTTTTGGGATATGTAAACTGTTTGAAGCCTGCCAACCAACGCCTTGTGGCTGTCCCCACCATGATGGCAAAGCGGGTGGTGGCGAAGAGATGGGGTTCGAGGTCTGCTCCTGCTATAAAAATGTGGCTTACTGACCTGGCCTATTGTAGGGACCAGTTGCAGACATATGAGGAAGAGTTGCCTGAAGCTTCTTGCCCTAAAGACTTTTGGAGCCCCATGACAGCATACATGCTAGCACATCCTGATGTACTTGGAGAGGTGCTGCTTCATGCATAGTGCCGCTACGGACACTACTTTTGACCTGTCACTGTTAGGGAAATACTTCGCTTTTGGACCCGATTGCTGTGTTATAGTATTGCTATGCTGATACTCACTGTTATAACTGGCCGCCATGCCGCACATGTTTTAGCAGAGTCGTCTCAGTGAGAGGCTCTGAAACTCTCTTATTGCCTGGTAGATGGGGTAGGGAAGGTGGGAGGGTTGGGAGGAGTTGGGATGTTTCTCTCTTAGTGTAATGGCTTGAACATGCATGGAGATATGTTGTTGAAACAATTGCATCCTACTGGTTTATGTATATGTATGCTGGATGTGATACGCATGTAACCCAAGGATATATGCTGTATGTTGTTTTATAAAAAAACTTATAAAAAATAAAAAAATAATAATAATTACGCACTAATCCATGTATTCACTAAGATACACTTAATCAGTCAGTTATACAATCAGTTTCACCCAAACAAAATCATCCATTTAGACACTTATATACCCACTTATTCTTCCAGCGGCTTCGACATATACATATAAAAAACATTTATATTTCACAAAAACACACATTCACTGGATGATGTCATGAGTGATGTCATGAGTGATGTCATGAGTGATGTCACTGACCATGTCATGAGTGATGGAATATGTGACGTCATCAGCGTTTCATACGAGTGAAATGTCCAACTAACTATAACGCCCCTGAAACCTATGTTTTTTTAAGTGAATATATAATATTTGTACATAATATATGTATATATATATATATATATATATATATATATATGTATATATATATATATATATATATATATATATATATATATATATATTTAACTGTGGAACAAATTACAGAAATGAATGAATTACTGTGAAATAATTTTCAAATTTACTGATACTTATTATGTAGCAGCAATGAATTCAAAAGTATTTGCTTTGTCTAAATTGCATGTTCCAATATGGCACCTCCGTTTACCTTATGTTTTATGGTTTGAGTCAGTTATCTATGTTTATTTGAATTGCACCGGATGCTTTAGGCATGTAACGATATAATGATTTTGAACTTACGGCACTAAGTACACCGCTGGAAAAAGGCGCGAAGCCGAAACGCGTCCTGTGTTCGTGTTTTGTCTCGGAAAAATAAAGTAACCGAGCAGCAACCTTGATCGAGTGCGGTCTCTTCATTTTTGTGTGGAAGATGAAGTTTTGAGCTGGATATATATATATATATATATATATATATATATATGAAAAAAACCACCGCTCCGGTTACAGAAGGTGAGAGGCCACAGCAGGGGTCAGCAGGGAAAGCCTTTAATTAAATACAGCATAGGCACGATGCATTTCGGCGTTGTAGCCTTCGTCAGATGCCGCTGTGTGTCTGGAAGAGTCTCCACCCGCGCCTTAACACCTTTGCTGCTTCGCAAATATCCCTCCCCAGTGCTGCGCTGTCCATTGGAACTAGTGCTGATTGGACGTCCAACGGTCGTGCGCAGCACTGGGGAGGTAGCGCTCGTGACGACCGTTGGCCGTCAGCAGCGCTTAAGAGGTTAAGGTATCCTATGCTTGTAGTGGTTGGAGGTTCAAAGTTCAGCCCCCAGTCACATGTTCGCACTGCCACTGCTCCCAAGTTGGACTCCAGTTCCCAGAATGCAGTATATTGAGGGCTGTGGGTGTAGTGGACAGAGTTAGTAGGGAAAGGGCGCGTTATGTGGAAACCATCTGTGCCAGACAGCAGTGAAGATGTTCAGCCTCCCTGGGTCCCCTAGCTCCCAACCTGCGTTGCCAATGGTACAGCCGGGTCATGAGTCGCATTGCCGGTGTGCAAGACGGCTCCTCGTGAAGTCGCGAGCTGCTGCTAGCAGGGTCCCTGGCGTTATCGGCAGCGTAGGCGGGCAGGAGATAGTCCAATTCCTTGGATAATTAGATGAAGCTGGAACAGCTGGTGCCAGAGTCTCCTGCCACAGTGAGGGAGCCGGGCCTCTGTCACGCCACTGGCAGGCGCGTGAAACATGAAAAAAACCACCGCTCCGGTTACAGAAGGTGAGAGGCCACAGCAGGGGTCAGCAGGGAAAGCCTTTAATTAAATACAGCATAGGCACGATGCATTTCGGCGTTGTAGCCTTCGTCAGATGCCGCTGTGTGTCTGGAAGAGTCTCCACCGCGCCTTAAGGTATCCTATGCTTGTAGTGATTGGAGGTTCAAAGTTCAGCCCCCAGTCACATGTTCGCACTGCCACTGCTCCCAAGTTGGACTCCAGTTCCCAGAATGCAGTATATTGAGGGCTGTGGGTGTAGTGGACAGAGTTAGTAGGGAAAGGGCGCGTTATGTGGAAACCATCTGTGCCAGACAGCAGTGAAGCTGTTCAGCCTCCCTGGGTCCCCTAGCTCCCAACCTGCGTTGCCAATGGTACAGCCGGGTCATGAGTCGCATTGCCGGTGTGCAAGACGGCTCCTTGTGAAGTCGCGAGCTGCTGCTAGCAGGGTCCCTGGCGTTATCGGCAGCGTAGGCGGGCAGGAGATAGTCCAATTCCTTGGATAATTAGATGAAGCTGGAACAGCTGGTGCCAGAGTCTCCTGCCACAGTGAGGGAGCCGGGCCTCTGTCACGCCACTGGCAGGCGCGTGAAACATGAAAAAAACCACCGCTCCGGTTACAGAAGGTGAGAGGCCACAGCAGGGGTCAGCAGGGAAAGCCTTTAATTAAATACAGCATAGGCACGATGCATTTCGGCGTTGTAGCCTTCGTCAGATGCCGCTGTGTGTCTGGAAGAGTCTCCACCCGCGCCTTAAGGTATCCTATGCTTGTAGTGATTGGAGGTTCAAAGTTCAGCCCCCAGTCACATGTTCGCACTGCCACTGCTCCAAAGTTGGACTCCAGTTCCCAGAATGCAGTATATTGAGGGCTGTGGGTGTAGTGGACAGAGTTAGTAGGGAAAGGGCGCGTTATGTGGAAACCATCTGTGCCAGACAGCAGTGAAGATGTTCAGCCTCCCTGGGTCCCCTAGCTCCCAACCTGCGTTGCCAATGGTACAGCCGGGTCATGAGTCGCATTGCTGGTGTGCAAGACGGCTCCTCGTGAAGTCGCGAGCTGCTGCTAGCAGGGTCCCTGGCGTTATCGGCAGCGTAGGCGGGCAGGAGATAGTCCAATTCCTTGGATAATTAGATGAAGCTGGCCATATATATATTCCAACAAATGAATTCTTACACCTCAAGTAAGAGAAGACGCCGAGCCCCAATTCTTTTGGTGAAGCAGTTTTATTCCTTATGCAGCAGTGGCAAACATTGCCCGACGCGTTTCGGAACCAGCCGGTTTCTTGGTCACGGGTCAGTTGTCAATGCACAGTGTTTGGGTGATATAGTGCAAAAATGAAAAGAGGACTACGGATTTTACTTAGCCCATTATTCCCTCTTGTGTACTGAAGCGCCATGTTGGAACAGTATTTTTGAACGTCCACAGTCAATACTTGTAATGTTTACATAAATACACAGTGATTAGTTCTACATGTGATTAATAACCAGTTTTGCGTAAACGTATCACTTTTTGAGATAAAAAAATATAATAATCTCAACTCCACATGATATTGGAAAATTGTTATAGGTCTCACAGCCCAAGTGGGCATAAATTCTGAATGATATGCAATTCATATATTTTATCAGAAATGTGTACTATTTACAAACTTTGGTGCAATTCTGCCCAAGTGGCAGAGAGAGACTTGCGAAGAGGATGGATATATATATATATATATATATATATATATATATATATATATATATATATATATATATATATATATATATATATATATATATATATATATATATATATATATATATATTCACTGAAAAAACCATAGGTTTCACACCAGTTATGGCAGTTGTGACAGAGTGACTGACCTCCTTTTACTGTAAAGTAACCCTTGAAACACACATTCAAAAATAGAAACTAACATTTACAAAAAAGTGGAGATACCTATACCAGTTACAACAACCAATTCAGTAATTCCACCATCTATATACACATCCACTCATTCACCAACAGTTCTATATAGTCATTCATACATATACTCACTTATCATATGTAGTGAGACACCTTTACATCCGCTAACACACCGACGGTCTTCCAAAAGTTGCTCACACACATACTCACACATGCAAATAAACTATTGAACATCCATTTTTTTGCATATACAGCTATACACACACTACCACCTTACTTCTAAGGAAACTTACACATACTTACTCTCTTAAACAATCACTTATAGAAACACATACTTATTAAAACAAGAACTCTTTCAATCTTTCATTCTCACATATACTCACTTATATACATCAATACTCACATATACTAGATTAAAACATATGTAGTTACTGATAAAGACACTAGTGAGACAGTCATTCCCTTACTAATGCATACATATACACACTCATTCACCCATACAGTCCAGCACACATACTGTCTTCAAAACACATACAAACAGTGAGTCAGTCATTGATGCATCTATGTGCTAAGTAACACCCCCACCAAATCAAACAGACAATTATAAAGATACTAAAAAAAATCTAATAACCCATATACACACACATGCAACTACTCACCAACCCATGTAGCCAATTATACACAAAGTGAAACACTGATACATATATTTAAATATTTAAAAATTACTCGCTAGTATATGTATTCACTAAGATACACTTAATAAGCCAGTTAACCAATCAAATTTTTTTTAAAAATAACATTCATTAAAACATTTATTTAAACATTTATTCTTCCATCGACCTTTACATATACATATATAAAAAATATTTATTTTTCAGAAAGATACACATTCATTGGATGGTGTCATCAGTGATGTCATGAGTGATGTCACTGACCATGTCATGAGTGATGTAATATGTGATGTCAACAGCAGTGCATTACACGCGCAAGTTATAGTGAGTCCAACTAACTATAACGTGGAATTTCAATGGTTTTATGTCAGTAAAATTTCCAGGTAGCTATAACTGGTGTGAAACCTATGGTTTTTTCAGTGAATTTAATAGGTTTTTTAAATGCTAATTCCTAACTATAACTGGTGTGAAACCTATGGTTTTTTCAGTGAATTTCATAGGTTTTTTAAATGCTAATTCCTAACTATAAGTCTCACTTTATAAGTAAGACTGTTAACGCTCTAGTTGTTCTTTAGAACACTCTGGTACATTCTATCATTGGGCTATAGTTGGGCTACATATGGCTGATATTTGGGCTACATTTGTTTTTTTTTGTCTCTGGTGGCCATCTTTGGGCTACATTGGGCTACATTTGGGCTCTAACATATATATAGCCCAATGTAGCACAATATATATGTTTTTCAAAGTTAATTTTCGTAAAAACCACTTGAGTATAGCAAAGGCACAGCGGGCTACCAGTCCCTACAATTTTCCCCTTTTTTTTTTTTGCCTTGGAGCACTCCCGGTGCGCGCCCCGGTGAGCGCCCCGGAGAGCGTACTCATTTGAAGTGCCCCGGTGCGCGAACCGGGAAGCGTCCAGTTAGCGCCAATGTCGCGAACGAAAACATGATCGTGACGTATCGCCGAGCCACGTCCGCGTGATACGCACAAACGCACCCAGAAGCAATCGACGCGCTTACGCGACGCGCCCCGGGGCGCGTAGCGTAAGCGCGTCGGGTCATGTGACCTGAAAATAAAACTTTTGATTGGTTCACAACAGTTTTGTTTTCCAAATGATGAAAGACCCCACCTTTTTTCCTCATTTTCACTTTGTTGTTTGAGTGAAGAAGACTGTGCAAAATGGCTTCAGTAGTAGCAGCTGCAGGTGCATCTGGACCACCACCACCACAAAGACCACCACAAGGTGGTCATGAAGAAGAGAACATTTTATTTGGGAGTTTTTCAAAATGCCAAGGGGTGCCAAAAAAGTTAATGCAGCAAAGGTCACTTGCCTCATCTGTGACCAAGAACTGTCAAGAGGGAACCCAAACAGGAAATATTCGTTTGGGAACCACACGATGATAAGGCACATGCAGAGGAAGCACCCAAACAATTATTCAAGAGCTGAAGTCAGGCAACTGAGCAAGAACCCTCCCCATCCTTCAACTTCAGGCACCTCCAACCAACCCACTCCATCGGGTGCAAAGGCTAGGGAGATGGTCCCTAATGTTCAAACAAAATTTTCCAAATTTAAATTTGTTTGCATATATTGCAACAAAACTATATCTTATGGTGAGCAGAGCATCACTTTGCTTAATCGAGCTGCAGACAACCATCACTGCAGCAAGCAACCTTAATTTTTTTCAATTTTTTTGCTCCAGTTGAGCTGTTTGCAATTCCCTGTCTTTTGTTTCACCCCAGAAAAACTACAAAAAAAATATAAAATTGTTCTGAAAATCCCCAAAAAAAAAAGTTCCAAAAATCAAAAAATATATATAAACAACAAAAAGAAAAAAAAACAGTTCTTTTCAGAACTACCTCCCATTTATATAAAAAGACTTAAATTTTTAAACTCTGCCATTCTCTTTTTTCCCTGGTGCGCTCCCGGGCGCGCTCCCCGGTGCGCGTACCGGGCGCTCCCTCCGCGCAAATCGAATTTTTTTTAGCCCAGCGGGACCCTTTTATAGCCCCCACATCAAACCTAGGGGGTCAGGGGGGGTCTACCCTGCCCCCTTATGGTCAATTCCCCCTTTGTTTTGGCCACCTCTTGTGTCTCGATCCTACCGAGACACAAGATGGCGGCCACTCCGGACTGTTTCGAATGTTTACAGACACCCAAGAACCAATCAGCTTTCTGCGCGCAAGTCGCGTGTCGCGCCCGGAGCGCTCCCCGGAGCGCGTACCGGGGCGCGCTTATAGATATATATATTTTTTTGAACCTAAATTACTCAAAATCCACTGGAGCACATATCTTGAGACATAGCAAAGGCACATCGGGCTACCAGTTCCTACAATTTTGCCAAATTTGGTGTAAATCCATTCAGCCGTTCGGGCTAAAAGTGAGGTCGACCGCCCTATGGAAATTAACATGGGGAAAACGCGTTTTGGGACCCCCCTTTTATCTCGGCCCCCGCTTGACGCATCCCCCCCAAACTTTCAGGAAAAGATCGTAGCCCGACGAGGCCATTTTGAGAAAATTGTCAGGCAGATTCGTCAAATGGCGCCAAAGTTATTCCAAATAGAATTTTGAGATTTAACATTGAAAAAAATCCTAACTATAACTACCTACTGGCAACCGCCAGTAGGTAATATATGCCAATATATATATATATATATATATATATATATATATATATATATATATATATATACATGTTAAGTGTTTTCAGTTTGGTCATGTTTCATGCATTTTGCATCTTGTTTAAATGCATGAATTTATTGGCCCTATCTCCGAGCAGTCCATTTATGTAAATCTACATGAATCGCTATTTATCCACAGGACGTTTTTCTGTGCCTCATTCATGCTTTTTAAGAGTAATTCAGTGATCATATAGGTTTGAACAATAATCATTGTCATGCCATCAGTGTTTCTCATTATTTATGTATACAGTAAGTCACGCCATTTTACCATAATCCTAAAATAGAAGGGGCCCTTGGGAGACAGAAGGCTTGTTCCAGGGCTACCTACTGGTCATCTGGGAAGACTGCAGCCCACAATCTGGTAAAGACTGCACCAAGAATTATCTTGTGTTTGTTTGTCGTCAGTCCCCTGCACCACGGACACTTACTTGACTGTCTGGTAGTCTTTGCTAGTTGCCCACCTGTTTAACGCCAGCCAGAACGAGAATTCCTCTGTTCGCCTCACAGCAATAAATCTACCCCTGCACTGCTTGGTAGTCCATGTGGGAAGGACTACCATGCAATGGATATTGGTAGGCGGATGCCATCTTGGGTAAAAATCTTCTGTAAGGGTTTGTCTTGCTAAAGGAAATTGTCTCATTATAAAGGTAACAGGAGCATTGGATGAGTAATACATAAAATCTTTCCAATATATCTATTACATCTGAGAAACTGAAGGCAAATGTTATAGGAAAGATTCAATTCAGATTATAAATGAGGCAAGTAGCCACAGTAAATGTGAAAAGGGGAAAAGGGTGTGTAGAGAAACAACTTTTTCACCTAATTCCTAAGCTTTGTGTGAATTTGTGAAAATCGTATTAAGGAAACAGTTGTTTAATTTGTTGAAAAGATTTTAACTTATGGTGTAAAATGTTCTGTGTTTATAATGTTATAGTGTAAATATAAGGAAACATAAGTATCCAGACATAAACAACAGAAAGTCATCGGAGGAAGAAATGTTCGCATAAAAAGACAAGCTACCGCAGGAGAGAAGCATAAGAGAAATAAAGGAAGTCACTATATTGGTATACAATTTGTAGATAGTTGATAGGCATTCCAGAAACTGGAATACTATGGTTATGATGAGAAAGAAGACATATTAGGGGTTTAGAGAATGCAAAGTAAATAAGCAATAATAATAATCCACATTTGTAAAGCGCGAACAATCACCCGTAAGGGTCTCCAGGAGTCGGGGGCCGTCAGGGAGATTAAGCAAGCTATTTCCCAGAGTCACATGGTGCTGGGCTAATCTGCCGCCGGAGTCGGGGATCGAACAGTGTTGGTTGTTGGGCATATGACAGCCAAAGGTAATAGCTAAGCACTAATACATCCTTTGCATATCTTCTGCTAGTCTTATGGAAATCTGTTGTCTTCTGACAGAAACCTGAATACTCTGTGTTAGAAATAACCTTTTTTTGTGTGGTATTACCCCTGATTTTTGCCTGAACTATTTTTGTTGGCTTTGGGACTCTGCACACTTTACTTCTTATAACCAGCAGCAAAGACCCTGAAATTGGTATACACCTAATAGGCAAATTTAACTTACGTATTAGTCTCTAATATATAGTACTACATGTACCCAGGTTTGTAAATTAAATGCCACTGCAGCACTCATGGTGCCACTCGCCACAGCAGCACTGAGCACTGTAAACCATGTCTCCATGCCAGCCACTGCAGCCTGCGTGTGCAGTTTTTAAACTGGTAAATCAACTTGTCAAAATCAACCTTTTTATTTAATTTCAATGTATTTTTTATTAAAACAGGCCTAAACCTTCCTTTTAAATATGTATGGGACACTCCCAAGAAGGCCTTTTTGCCCAAAAAAGTAAGGTGCATGCTATTTAAATGTAGGACATGTAGAAATGAATGTCACACAAATGGACAGAGAAAAGCCCCCAAACCCCATTTTACTGTGACAAGTTTAGCTAGCCCTATAGTAAAACTCCTAAAACATCCTTTAAATACATTTTAGGTTTATAAACAGCTACAAACATTGGGCCACATATGAAAATTTTAATTAGAGTTCCTAATTGCAATTTCCTGAGAGTTGCAAATAGGAAATCACTATTTTAAATGTATTAAACGCTTTTCAGTTTCATTTGCAATTCCCAGTGTGTGGCAAATAGGTCTACCTCATGAATATTGATGAGGTAGGTCACGGTTTACGACCCACTGGGAATCGCTAAAGCACAGATAAATGGACAACCAAAGTTTACCAAACATACTTCTGTCTCTTTGTTGGTGTCTAGTCTCCCCTTCAACCTGTATGATTAATGATCTAGCTCTCAAGTCACAGGCTCACAAATCCACAGATGTTTGGTCGACTCAAAGCTGAGGGAATAACACAGTAGTGAATCTGAAACTATCAGTCTGCTTCACTGACCCAGTACCGGTCCCTTTTATAATGGACATTGCCTTATCACTTGCCTCTTACTGGACAAATCTGACCAATGCCTCCTGAGGCAAAATGAGGTTTCTGAATTTCTTAACACAGGCCATCACTCCACTGCTACGAAAACTATCAACAGCAAATGAAGAAGACCTTACCCTGTGACGATTCCAGTAGTTCTTGAATACAAAACAACTCTTTATTTGGAATTTAAAAAATAAATATCAGAAATTCATCTTACCAAAGAGCTACACCCAGAAGTAATTGTTGCTAATTTCTGAGGTTTCTGATTATGTCAATGTGGTTGACTGATGTAACCTGTAAAGATTGTATATATATATCCTAATATATCCTATGGATGCCATTTGTCAACATGTCTGTGCCTAAAAATTGTTGATCCTATTTGTAATAGACAATGTGCCATTTTTAGAGCATCCATATACAATTGGCTATGATTTTTGATACAGAAAACTGCTAATAAATAAATGCCTGAAAAGCAGGATAACAAGGTTAAGCTACTGCCATTGAAATTCTTTGAAATAGGTTTCCATCTGCCACTGTATGTACTCATATCTATTTCTTTCATACACATAGCTTAATATTATCTTATTCCTTTTTGATGTTATGTCTTTTTTCTTCTCCTAGACTATCTTTCATATAATTATCCAGTAACATTTCCTGAGCCAATAAAGATTTCATGTTAAACTTGTATGCTCTATGATACATTGGTTTTTTTTCTAACTCTTTCCTTGTACCTTACTGTGAGAAAGAGCCTCTTTTGCATGGTTAGCCTCCACATTTTGCCTGGGTTTGATGTGGTCTCAAATGTAGTGCGCAGGTCCGTGCCAGTGCCCTTTCCCTAAAACAAACCCCCAATTGGTGCTTCTGTCCCCTAAGTCCCTAGTAAATGGTCCCCTGGGTACATAGGGCCTGGGAGCTGAAAAGTATCCCTTGGGACAACGATCACTGGGACCATGCCACTGCCCTTGCAGCCTGCATGTCCCTGTGAGGGACAAATGACAAAACCTAAATGGCACCCTGCCTGGGTGCCATGCCAGCTAGCACTGCCTGACAGCATAGGTAAGTCACCCCTTTAGCAGGCCTCAAAGCCCTTAGGCAAAGTGCACTATACTACAGGTGAGGGTATCTGCATGACCAGATATGCCCCTACAATATTGAGCACCATTTCCTAATATTGTATGTGCCAGTGAAGCCATAGAGAGTACATGGGCTAGGTACTCGACAACTTGAGTTCCACAGCACCATAATTGCTCCATAAAATACAGGAATGTTTGGCACCGAATTACTCCTTTCAATGAATCCACACTGGTGCCAGTGTGTGACATGTACCAAGAGGGCAACTCAGAGGTGCCCCTTGAATCCCCACGAACCCTGGAGTGGTCTCTGACAGGCCGCAGGCAGCCAGCCACCCCCGATTTATTTATAGACCCCTGGGTAGAGAGTCCCTGCTCTCTGGGACTCGAAAAAAATGCACATCATAGACAGGGGTGTCATGTCTCCACGGACAAGTGTAAAGTGGAATTTCTGGATATTTACATTCAATGCAACAACAATGGGCTTCTTGAAGTGGATTTATATACTAAACCATCCGCTAGAAACACCCTGTTACACTTCAAAAGCTACCACCCGAGGTGTCAGAAGGACAGTATTCCTTTTTCTCAATTCCTCAGGGTGAGGCGCAATTGCACTAACCTCACAGACTATGACATCCAGTCTGTCGCAATGAAGAAAAAGTTCATAGAGCGAGGTTACCCGCACCGATTAGTCAGGGAAGCATACAAAAGGGCATGTTTTTACGACCGAGACTCCTTACTAAATACCCAGAGACATAAACAAGAACAGAAACTTGTCTGTATTACGAGACACTCTACTTTGAATTCAACTATAAAGGAGGTAATCAACTCAAATTGGCATCTGTTGAATGTAGACCAAAATAAAAATAAACTTGCCAAACCTCTGTTCGCCCATCGGCAAAATAAAAATCTAAAAGATCAAATTGTCAGATCTCGGTTCACAAAACCCACAAATACCCCGTTCATACAAAAATCTATTGATGGAAGGGACGGGGTTAGAGGTACCTCTCGCTGTGGATCATGCCAATCTTGTGATTCCATTATTAATGGTGAAATTATAATATTCAATGAAGTAACCATTAACGCGAAGGAATTATGTACCTGCAACACCCAGAATGTAGTCTACTTAATTGTATGTCCATGCAATTTAGGCTACGTGGGTGAGACCTCTCGAGCTATAAAAACGCGCCTAACTGAGCACAGATCTGCAATCAAGACGAAAAAATTAATGTCACCACTGGTTAACCACTTTGTGGAATACAAACATCTACCTACAGAAATGAAATAGTGTATTTTAGAAAAAATACACATACCGGAATCTAAAGGAGGAAGTAAAATACGCAAAAAGAAAGAGGTTTATTGGATTTTCACCCTTAATACCTTTAACCAGGGATTGAACCTCGAACTTCCGTGGGAAAATGCTATCACATAAGAATATAAGTATAGATAATTGATCCTAGGTAGTCAATAATTGCATGTTATTTGAATATAGAATTCTGATACCTCCGGATGAACCTGGGCTGGGCGTGTCACATATTAAAATTTAGACTACATAGTTAGAAACCATTAGCTTTTCGGTAGCATAACAGCTAGATTTAGGCCAACAAGTATTGTATACATAATTATTCAAGCTCTCTTTTATTGGTTTAGTTTCTTTGTCGGTATTATTTGGACCGCTTTAATACATTTGATCTGCGCTCGTGTTATTGTCTGCGCTGGCCATCCGCCTCTTTGCTATCTAATAGCATAGCCCTTTAAGAAAGGGGAGGGATTAGTTTGCATACCGAATGGTACCTGCGCTATATATTCCCCAATCCGTTACTATCTTACACTTTCTTTGCCTCCGCTACGGACTCACTTGCCGCCATTGACCACGCTGGATCAGAATCACAGAGCAGGTATGCGTCGCGTGGTTTGCTAAGCCGTGCCGTTTTTAAAATACTTAATTAAGCTTAGTCGCATTCTCTGCGAACAAAATTATGCGTTCATATAAACATGTACTCCGAGTGAGTGATTCACAGAATCTATTGATTATTCCGGCACTACTAAAAAATAATCACATTTAAATTTTGATTAGCGAACAACTTCGTCTTCAGTCACGAAGGCATATCATAAGAACGGTCTAGTCTTGCTCCTTTTTAAGATTTATCCCGCTATGGATATATAGTAACACTAGACTGAGAAAATAAAGCGACACTTGGTTCTTTTGTATGGTCTTAATTTGTAACCGTCTGAGTCACGTTTCTTATTATATTCCAATTACAGAGACCGCGTTTTCGAGCCTATTATGCTGCATCCGTTCTTATTCGTCCTGCTTTAAATAGTAACCGCGTTTGATTTCTTGCAACATTGTGACACGACGGCTGACAGCTTGGCTACATTACCTACATGTTTATTTTACCTTTCTCGTTAACATCATTCTTTGCCGAATGCAGGCATTATGGTAAACATCTGCCCTCCTTTCTTCTTTTATTATCTAAAGGAAAATATACTGACAAAACACGTGTCATGCAATCAATGGTCCTGGACCTTGGAGGCCAATAGTAATGTGCCCAGATTAACTACTTAAGGTAAGCTTTTCACGCTAGAAAAAACCTAGCTAATCATGGGCGTCCTTTAGGAGCATTTGGACTCAATATATTTTATCGGTTTTCCTACAGAGTTAATGTTTGGAGACAAGATGAGTACCGAGTAACGATGATACCTGACATATTTGCAGGATTTAAATATATCCATAAATAAAGGTAATCTTTTCAGAAACGCTAGATATACTAGTAGATATGTGAACCTTGGTAACATCCCATGTGTAGTTTTAATCGAGACATCCTGTGCTTTTGTCTTCCCTTTCCTAATAGCAGAAAGATTGATATCTTATAGCACTGCTTTTTATATCGATTGAATTCACAAACTCTGAAGAAACTTTTGAGAAACGGTTTCAGGTATGCAATTGCCATGAATATGCACAACTTTGTTGCACAACTTTATTACATA
The DNA here is from genome assembly GCF_964263255.1 of Lissotriton vulgaris. NCBI lineage: Eukaryota > Metazoa > Chordata > Amphibia > Caudata > Salamandridae > Lissotriton > Lissotriton vulgaris. The sequence goes on from NC_141696.1 coordinate 1,316,197,229, forward strand.
GGCTATATGAAGTATGCTTAGTTTGTAAATACAGAATAGAACTCTACACATATATAAATGTTGGTCCACATTAAATTATAGCTTTAGAATCAGTGTTAACAACATAGACCGTAGCAACTCAGATCTCAATGATTATTAAAATAGTGCAAACATCACTTGAGATATTTGCTTTTAAATGAGTCTTAAGATTAGAATATAGGGTATCAACGTTCTTGCTTTCCTTTATTATAAAAAACTCATAAAATATGCCCCCTTTCTTGTCAAAATAACTTCTAAATTAGGCAGGATGTCAGTACTAGGAATCTTAACTTCTCCTTTCTTCTATATTCTAAGGATCAGAATATAAATTGTCTGTTTATGTCCCTATGGGTCCTATTTACCATCTCTGTTTATAATGATGTGTTGATGCGATGCAGTTTCACTGTTAGCTTAACTAAAGATTGTGTCATATAGTAGTTATTTGAATGAATAAGAAGCTCAACATTTTTTTTATAAAAAAACTGTTATAATCTGAATGTATATATTCTGTTATCTTGTTCTTTCTAAATGTCCTTTCTCTGCGGTAAAGTGTATCATGAATACTCTCTGGCATTAAATGTTAGTGCAATCTATCAAATCTGAAGTAATATATCAATGTAAACACAAGTAAAAGTCTTCCTGTTATCCTCCTATAATTTTAGAAATATGCTGATAAGGTCCTGATGAAGACACTCTGTCTCGAAACGCGTTGACAGACAGACACCAACTCGAGCTATCAGCAGTGGGAACCACTACAGTTTCTACTTTCCCTTTTGTGATTAAGAGACTAACATATCTGTTTTCTTTTATTGCCATTTTATATTTGATGTTAATGATTTAACATTTTTATCAATGTGTACCAATGATATTAAATTTTATATGTGACTATGATTAATGGTTATCTTACTTTCTTTTACCTGTGTTTACATATTATTGTACTAAATTTCTTTCTTTTTGCCAGTTATTCTTATTATTATTGCCTGGATACTGTTACTCTCTATCGCTTGTTGTGCCCTGATCCAGGAAACTGACTTTACTTAGGGGGTCCCTGTTTAACACAATAAGTCATGTCTCCTTCCCCAGGGTGGGCCAGTGCTCGAAGAGGGAAGCTTCAAAGGTCTGCAACCCCCAGCCTCTGCAGCTAACAGATGGCAGCCCCTTGTTTATACTCCCCACTTTGGGGCGGAAAAACTGTTGGGAAAATTCAAAAAGATAGGAGGTGTGTCCACCTCTGCCAACCAAACCCCTAGAGTGGGGGGAAACAAGTGAAGCACAACTTTCCGTCCCCGCCATCTTGAAGAAGGGGGGGACTCCTTCAATTAGTGCTAGGTCTATGCCCCCTCCCACAGGGGGGAGGCATAATAGAGGGTGTAGGCGCCCCAGGTAAGGTGTCCATTGGCCCTACATGCTACTCCCCTAAAATGATAAATTCTACAATTTAGGTCGCTCCCACAAACCTGGCCTTCAGATTCGACAGACCAAAGAAGAAGACTGAACCGGTTCGACCACTGGATCTGCTGTTCTTCCAGAAACGCTGCAAGGCCTCCAAGAAACCACGGAGACCTTTTAACCTTCACCAAAGTGCCAAGAACTCAGAGGCTCTAGTCCCTGGCATCCGCCAGTACCAGAACCACAGTGGCGAGGACATACCACCGTGTTAACGTGACTCACTGCTTCCAAATAACTCTAGAACCACAGTCCTGTGGACCAACCCTTGTGTCGATATGACTTACTGCCACCAAAGAACTCCACGACTGCAGTGGTAGATGACCGGCACATGCGTTGATGCAACTGTACCCGGTCAGAACACCTTGAGGCAGGACGGTCTACATGACCTCAAGGGATCCTCCCGCCCCACGACCTGAGCTGTGCCCAGCCCTGTGCCCAAGAGTCTGTACCCTCCTGCAAGGGGCCCTCTCAGCCTCCTCTTGCACTGCCGCCTGCCCGCAACCTCCCTGTGACGGTCCGACAACAGCAGAACCCCACCATCCGAACTACAGCAGCCTGCCGCCGGTGACCGTAACTGTGTTGACGGTCTGCCGAAAACCAACTCGCTACATTACTGTCCGCTGGCCACAAGGGAAAATATCATCACTGGTATTGACCACCTCAGCATAGACATGGGATCCAGCCCCTTGTGGGTGGCCCCCACAACTGGCACTGTCCGCAGTGTTGGCCTGAGAAACACGAAGACTAGACTTGAACTGTAAATGGTATACGTAACTGTTACACCACACAATTGTTTTCCTCCACACGTGAATATTGAACTGCTATGAAATTTTCACTGTCAAACTTCTGAAAACTGAACAGTATTTTTAATGAGAACCGTACTTACCGTAAGGTGAAAACCTTGGTCTTAAAAATAACATATAAACAAAGTATAGTTTTCCAAAATTGTTCTCCTTCTTCGGTCGTGTGTCCATTATTGATCACTGTTGTGCAATAAATGTCTTACACTCCTCTGTCTTATGCCTAAGGCTGCTCACCCACACTACCACTAATAGAGCACTTTGGGTTTTACATTGAGCCCTGTACACTTTTGGGGAACCTCTGGACTCTGTGCACAGTATTACCACCTCGTGGCCATATCATATACAGAGCCATCTTCCTATGCAATTACTTATTGTTGGTTGAATACTGTAGTAAAGTAATCTCTTTTGCCAAATCTATGTTAAGCCGATGCACAAATGAAATTGGCTTATGGTGAAGTTGGAAATGCCTCTTATTGATAAGATTGTAGCATGGATACTCACGTATTGCTCCATATCACTTATATGTTTGAGTAATGCTTCTGTCCATATATGGTTGGAGCTGTTACTATTTTCTTTAAAGTGTCTGTGAGACATCCACCACAGATAAGCTTCCATTCCACACTGGAAGTCATTCTTCTTCAATATTCATACATTTCTTAACAAGATAAACATTGTGATTATGCATAGTAAATTAGTACATAACCATCAGAGAGGGAACTCCATCTTCATGTACTGCCCCCTTACTTCCATTCCTCTACAACTTTCTTCATGTCACTAGCCTGAAAGATAAATGAGAATGCAGCCATCAAAGAGAACGTTCTCTTCCCACCTCCCTCAGGTAGTGCCAAATGGTGGTGGTCAGTTTGGTTATCAGCAGCCACTTTCTCCTCCTTATCCGCTTCTCACAGGCTAACTGGAGTTGAAGTATCTTCATGCACCCTCTTCCATCTTAGGGGGCTCCTTCCTTAATTTGATCATGGCATAGCATTTTCTGTTTTGAAAGAAAGGATTCCTGTTCTGTTACTGCTGTAAATGAACAGAGCTCAATCCCCAACCTAGAAACACTAATACACCTGCTGGGCCTGGGAAGTTTGTCTGAACTGTTGCTATTGAAGCAGAGCCATGGTTGATTTGGATATGGCTGGTCTCTGTCAAGAGTCGCAGGGTGGGCAAAAACACTGGATTTCTTCAATATCTACATTTATATCATGTTCATTTTTCAGGATTTTTTTAACATTGCAAGAAAGAAAGGCTGAGAGAGTGTAGGCTGTTTGCACATTTGGACATGTGTGCAAGGAATGGAGGTTAACTTTTGAACATTTTTCATTCAAGAGCAGCGATGCACATCTAGTTGAGCACAGGCAGAGGCGCACACAACTAACATGAGCACTGCTATGCCTCGATACAGACTTGAAAGGCCCATTCCCTGCTGCCCACATCGCATATTCCATCACGCCATTACAGGATTCCACTTGGACAAAACTCCCAGCTTCAGGGTGCCATGTCTTTCATGGGCAGGACATTCTGCACGTGTGAAATAGCCCAGTGTGTGGGCTGGCAGGTAGGGGAACTTCACGTAAATACGTTTAGAAAAATACTTCCAGCTTCATAGATGCAGAGTTCCCAAGCAGACAACTTCGCTGGTGTAGATTTTACCTCCATCACATCCTAATAATGTGCCACTATACTTCGGTTTTGAATTGTATTCTGTTTGCATATGATCTTTCCTCGCCAGTCATTTGTATATTCATGTAGTATTCTTTGTTCGTCCAACATTTATATATGTGGCTCTTATTTTAAAATCTATTTCATATGTTTGCAGCAATTCTGTCAGCTCAGTTTCTTACGTTTTAGGTTTCTTATGACTTCAAATTGGAAAACTTATCAATTCTGGATGTACTTCTGGAATTAGTTTTTTCTATGTGTAATCCAAATCTTCCACCATTATTTTCCCAAGCATTACTGTTTTACGTAGGTGCCCACTTTACTTCTATACTTTATTTCCTGAATTCATTCAATAATGTTACTTTGCCGGGTAGATCAACATGAGATCCCTCAGGTTTACAGACATCCCACCCATTAACATATGCATAGTTTCTTCTGATCAACATTCATAGTTCCTGAATCTATCATTTTTACTCTTCTTAAATAAGTCAATGTTCCTTTTAGCTAGTTTGTAGATTGCTACGTGGTCAGTCTTCTCAGTATCTGTGCTTCTCAATTATTTTTCTTTTTTCATATAGCACAAGCTAGTCCCGAAGTTGTCAGAGTGCTTTACATGAAATGAAATGAAGTGAATTTGTACTTGTAAAGCGCACTTATACCTCAATCTGGGTTTCCTGGCGCTGTACGCATACCGCTGTGGAACCCATCCTGGCTTTTCCCTGTGAAATGTCCACTCCTGGGCACCCCCAAGGTGAAGCCAGGCATCCCAGCGGTGTTGGGGCCATTGTGGAGATTAAGCAAGCTATTGCCCAGAGTTGCAGAGTGGGACCCATGATTAGAATAGGCACAGAGGCGAGAATTATCAGGTCCGTGGAAATTGAGCCCAAGACCGGCCGAGGCGGGAATTGAACCCGGGTCCCAGGCTAGACCTCTGCAACAGGGTCTGTCACTCTAACCTGGTAACTGATGCTAACATGAGCATCAGTTGCGTTACAGACTGACACATTCATTTTTAGATCGATTATCAGTGTGAATGCGCTCTCTGCAAGACCTGCTGTCATCAATAAAGCACTCTATTCCCACCTAATGCTTACCGTTGGCTCATTCCAGCATCATTCTTCTTTTTAGCTTGCTGTTTCGTTCTGGCAGCCGATACCTCACTTCCTCTCAGCTGAGGAGCCCTGGTAAAGTACGGTGTACATATGCATGACTTCTTTATCTCCTGTTTTGGAGAACTTTTTTTATTGATTCTTCCGTCGCTGCTTCAATGACCTATTCACAGCTGAAGCCACAAAGGCGGCTGCTCAGAAAATAAACATTTGCAGTGCAATAGGTCTTGCATTAGTCAAAATGTGAGCTATTGGTGTTGCAGATGCTAATTTATTTTTTTCGTTTCAAATTATGCCAGCAGTAGCATAATAAGCAAAGAAATTCCTTTCACGAACGAAAGGGCGCAGTACCACAGGCTGTTACTAGGTGTCCCTATAATTTATTTTATAGGTGTCCCAGGGACACCTAATAAAACAGTTCCCTTTCCTTCGTGAAATACATTTCTTTGCTTATTATGCTACTGCTGGCATAATTTGAAACAGGAAAAATCTATTAGCACAGTTCAGATTCACAAAGTGGATTGGGCCTGCTCTCTGCTTATCTTCAGACTAAGGAGAAATTTTGAAAAAAAATGTCTGAGAAGGTAACGTTCAGTGGGCGAAGGCAGCCCGCAGTGTCTGAAGAGGGGATGTCACTGCCAAGAAGCTGCTGGACGAAGTCATGGTGAAGATTTTTCTGTTCTGATCTAGTCATTTTTTGGGAATTCGAAAACCTCCAGCAGGACAAGGCATCCGGCGGTGTCCAAGGAGGAGACATACACATCAGGGAACTGCTGGACGAAGTCATGGTGAAGATTTCTACGTTCGGACTTAATCACTATTAAAGAGGTTTACGTCTGCCAGGTCGAATTGGCAGTTTAAAACTGCACACAGGATTCAAAGGCAGGCTTGAGACATGTTTCAAAGAGCTACTTAAGTGGGTGGCACAATAAGTGATCCAGGTCCACAAGTAGCATTTAATTTACAGGCCCTGGGTACAGTTTAACCACTTTACTAGGGACTTATAAGTAAATTAAATGTGTCAATCAGGGACAGCCTACTTGTACCATGTTTTATAGAGTGAGCACAAGAACGTTTGCGCTGTTTAGCAGGGGTAACGTGCACAGAGTTCTAAAGTCAACAAAAATGTATTTCAGCAAAAACAGGAGGGGAGAGGGCAAGATGTTGGGGAGAAGGCCAACCTAAGGCTGACAGATCTAAAACCTACTAACACAAATGGCTCTTCCAGTTGAACCTAGACCTGCAGGAGTAACTAGAGACTCAAAACCGGATATAGAAGAAGACAGGAGTTATATACTCTAGAGACCTATTGACTGAGAGGTTCCTTGATGTCTGGTATGGCCTGTAGGGCTACCAGAGGGCAGAATAGTGAACTTTACGGAGATAAGTGATTGTTGTAACATTGTTTTACATTATATGCAACACTTGCTGTTTGGACTTTTAGTCCTGGACACCTTTCTGGGATGACAATTAAAATCCAAAATGTGCAAATTCATTTAACTGTAGGACACTCATGATACCTACTTCTAATTAAACATATAGGGCTGATGTACCAAGCATAAAATGTGAGTCTTTACGGCCGCAACATGGCTTTTTAAATGTACAAAACCCACAATGTGATTTGGTAATGTTACTGAATGGTTTTAGAATAAATAAAGAATTGCCATTTGGAAGGAGCATGTAAAGGTCATACCTTCCAAATAAAGATTCTTTCGCTTTTGTATTAAAGTTTTGTGACCAAAATCTGGTCCCAAAATATTAATTCTTTAACACCAAATCAAAAGTAGTGATAAGCATTCGCAAATGAGAAGAGGTGACCCCTGAGAATCAATATTTTGTGAACCAACCTATTAATAGATGGGTTGGTTCACAAATTACCAATGCATTCAGTAGAAGTCTGTGCTCAAACTGCATCCACTTCTATCAAATCCATTTTGGTGGATTCCTATTAAGAACTCCCAAATTGCAAATCTTTGGTTGATGCGATTTACGGGTTTTTAACAGGAATCTCAATACATCAGGCCCATGTTCTTTTTTAAAATTGGTAAGTATGACTGGAGATTAACTTAAATGTGTGAGAATACTGTACTATTCTGTGTCTTATTTGTAAACATATCTGGAAAAAACGTGAATGCTTTATCTAGTTACCCATTGGAGAGTCAAGACAAGGGAGGAGTAATTGGTAATCCAAACGAACAGAAATAATATCTGTGGTACATGGTGCACAGTAATACCTGAAGTACCAGTGGCAAACAAAGGGAACACCAAGGATACCTCTCAGGACTGTCCAAGGACCTAGAGGAAGGCCCTCCATATAGTCTTGGCAGTGGGAAAGTATCTGTACTAAGTCGTACCTGAAGATCAGCTTCTCCGAAATATCAAGAGATCTGTAATGACGAATGTCTCTAATGCACTCTGCATCTTGGTAATCCTGACTTGTGTCCTTTAGTCAGTGAAGTGTTCCCTCTATTTTCAGAGCTGACAATCGTTTGTGAGGTTTCACTCAAATCCAATATTGATTTGTATGCTGCATGCCAAATATAATTAACTTTTCATTTTCAGTCAGTGCTTGTCTATGCCTCCCCAGCACACTAATTCAGTAGAACACACAACTTGGAAATAATTCTCCAATGAATTAATCTTTTATCATCCAAATAAATATGCATCATATTTAAGTTTTATCCCTTCATGAATTCATTATCAGCTCAAAACATAACTACAAAGCTTTTTGGAGCAATTTCTGTGAAGTAAATACATTACATTAATATCTATTAAAAGTCAATCAATTCATCTTTATTGGATTTCAGAACAAAATCATAAAAGAGGGATAAAAGAGGGACAATACATCACATACACAAAGCGCTTAAACAATAGCCATTACAGATTAAAACAAATTAAAGAAATATAGTGTGTACAGTCAGGGCAAGCAGTGATGCAGCAATACTTATGATTCAGTGACCGTGGCAACGCAGGAGCAGATTCTCGGAATAAAGTCAGTATAATAGATCAAATGACAGTAAAAGCTTCAAGTGACACACTAGGGGGATGAAGGTACATGGTTTTGTAAGCTAAAGGGTTTACTGCAAAGGCATATTTGTGTAGGATATCCTACGGGATTACAAATATACAGACATAAAAAACCTCAGGTCTGCTATGATAGTATAAGTGAAGAACAGTGGACATACTAAGATTTGCAAATGTGCTCCGCACCTTGTAGTCTAATCCTGGCAACCTTCCCGTTCCGTTATCTTTAAAGGTAACAAAGGCCTATAGTACCATGACAATAACTACGGCCAGAAGTTCACCCCTCCATAGTTTTCTGTGATGCTACTGCTGCTTTAAGGAAGGAGCATACTCTGGAACAAACATCGGAGTTACCTAAAAGCTGCATATAGCTTAATACGTCCCTGCACTTCCTGCTCTTTAAAATAGACTTTAAATACTTTTTAAAAATTAGAACAAAATATGAAAAATGTACAAAAGAGCATAAAATGCATCAGGAATTGTTCAGACAGCCCATCACATGGGCATGCCTGTGCCGTACTACCCAAGATACTCTGTCTCTCCCAAAACACACAAAAGCCAACCTACCGTACCAAGCAGAAGAGAAGAGATCTTCCTCAGGGTGCCAGTCTTTAGGTTAGGTAAAACAGGGGCTCACCAAGTGCTGAGATCGTGATGTAATCTCTGGTAAAGCTTTTGTTTGATTAAGTGTGTAGTCTTTGCAACTGGCAGAGTTCCCGAAATCAAACTTAACCACCTGCTTGTTGTCTTTGTTAAGGGTGGAAGGTGATTCGAACGTGTCGAACAGACCTAAAACATTTAGGGTACTTTGGACATAACCCAACCAGGGGATCAAAAACCCTTTCTCTAAGTTGAGACAGCCCTGTACAATGTCCATGTTCAGACTAATCTCCTTGTTGGGCCAGTTCGTAACCCATAACAAAAGAGGGGCTAGCTTCACTTGCTCTGAGATATACTGCAAGGTAAACAACCTTGACCCCGCATCCATCAACCCGCATGTAACAACGACTTGCAGAGGGGGAGAAGGTGATGGATTTAAAATCCAACACCTTCCCTACTGTCCGCACAGACTGGAGTTGGAATAGTGAATTATACTGTTCCAACATCCAGCGCCACCCTGCACAAGTCGTTGTTACGACTTCCGGGGTAATGGTATGCGTTGTTACAACACGGTCGTTGTCACAACTGCGTTGTAACAACATGTGGGGTTGTGGGATGCGGGGTCAAGAGGCATATTCATACTGTAAGCTTGACTCTGAGTGGATAAAGTAAGAGCTGCGAGGGAAAGACAGAGGAGCCATCTGCATATATAGGTTTCCTTTGTCTGCAAAGGAAAAGCATTGTAATACCCCCAGAACCCTACCCCGTACCGATCAGCAGGAACACACTGGGATTTATATACGTTCAGTTGCAGAGAGATAGTTATTCTACATTCAATCTGAGGTAGATTACAAATTGCTTTGAACAAACGCATCCCGAGAGGATTGCGTATTCTTATCTTCCCGAACTATGAAGATCTAGAATCAGATCTCCTAGGGGAATGGGAGGAGGGTTTGCATACGGCATCATTTAAAATGATGGACATCCTGATCAGCAATGCGGAAAGGAGAGGCAAAAAAATAAGGGAGGAAATACTGGCTCTTGAAAAAGAAATCAGTGAAATGAACTTACCAGTCATGACCCAAAAGAATTATGAGATCTAAAAAAAGGAATTGGCTAGCTACCAATTATATCTCAAAGGCAAAAAACAACAAAAAATAGAGAGAGATCGCTGTGATTATGAAAGGGGACGTATATTTACCTTTTCACGTAAATTTGATGATGTGGTAACAAAAAGCACCACAACCCCAATCACTGAAACAAGGGCACCAAGCATCTCATCTAGTAGCACTTCTATTTCCTCTGTCTCTTCAATTGAGACTGACCCAGGTGAGGGCACGAGCACATCCACCCTTAACCCAAACCCAGAGTCTGATGTTTTAAAGGAGGTACAGAGGTACCGCTTGGGGAACAACAAAAATAGAGGACTAAACGAAGAACCAGGCGGGGTGGCCAGAAATACAAGATCCACAACCAAGGCAAAAATGGGAAACAACAAATAGGCCCTTGTAATCAGATTGTGAACCATGATATGGACAGTGAAATGGGCAGTGACAGGAAGAATTATGTAAATGTGATTAATCTGTCTTCTAAGAATTTTTCTGCTGAAGAAATATCCATTTTGCAAAAAGGTTTAAATTTCTGTGTAACTGACAAACAAACATTGGACAATGTACATGTTGATCTTTTTCGTTTAAAAAAAATACTTTGCAGACCAACCTGATGTCCGTATTCCTGTCCAACATGTAAAAAATGTTTCTGAATTTACAATTGCTGAAGTTGACATCTCACATACGATTGCGACACTAGATGAACATGATGTAGTGGGGGATTTGATCATGCACGAGCGAAATATTGATATCTATGAGGATACTACAATTGATAGTGGTTTAAAAAATCGTTCGAAATTCATACCACCTAGTCCTAAAACTGCTATTGATGAATTCTCCACTAGGGTTACACAAGACCTTTACAAACTGGAAGACATGCATTTGTTGAGTAATAGATGCAAGCATTCTTATAACATTAGCAAATCTGACAAACTTCTTTTACAGACTATACGTGACGACCCGTCCTTGGTAGTCCGTGAGGCTGACAAGGGAGGGAACATCGTCATTATGGATTTCCTAGATTACTCCAATGAAATACGTAGACAGCTTAATGACACTACCTGTTATGCTGTGTTACGTGCAAATCCTATCAAAGATATTGAATGTGATATCAATTCGAGAATAGTCGAATGGAGGGAATCTGGCTTAATATCTGAACCTGAATACAGGTATTTACTTCCCAAAGTGCACAAGGGCGGTGTTTTTCCTCCTGGAAGGCCCATTATATCGGGCAATGGAGGTCCCACTGAACACTTAGCTGAATATGTAGATTAATTTCTTCAACCTTTTGTACGAAACTTGCCATCCTATTTACAGGACAGCAGAGAACTTCTCTAACTTAGAAGATGTAATATGGGAGGAGGAGCTTTTCACGTTCGTAACTATGGACGTAGAAAGCCTGTATACCTGTATAGAATTGGAGAATGGGATGAGGTCCTTACAACATTTCCTCTATAAACGAAATGCATGTCATCTTGAACATACCCAGATGTTGTTGGCTATGGCTGAATTGATTTTGACACGTAATGTCTTCTTACATGAGGATGACTGGTATTTGCAGACACGGGGCACTGCCATGGGTTCCAGGTTTGCTCCATCTTATGCAAACCTATTTATGCCTGGGGCCATGGCGCTACGGAATGGATGGATGACATAATTTTCTATGTGCGTTATATTGACGACATCTTTCTTATTTGGAAGGGCAGTACTGATGGATTGATTGATTACTTTCATTATTTAAACAAAAATGATCGTAATATCAAGCTTACCGTCAACTTTTCTAAACAGGAAATTGTATTCCTTGATCTAAAACTTTATGTAAAAGAGGGTACAATTCAGAGCGACATGCATAGAAAACCGACCTCGTGCAATAGTATATTGCATGCGGATAGTTGTCATCCTAGGAATACCATAGTAGCCATTCCATATGGCGAGATGATACGTGCACGTCGCAATTGTAGTGAAGATGTCAATTTTGAAAATACCATAGACAGGATGAAGACTGACTTTTTGGCTAGAGGTTATGCAAAAAAAGATATTGTCAAAGCTGAAAGTAAGATTAGAAAAAAGAAACGCTGTGAGACACTGATCAAACAACCCAAAAAGAACACTAATGTTTCCCTGAACCAATGTGCATTCATAACAGAATATGGAATGTACAGTAGTCATATCTATAACATCTTAAGGAAACATTGGCATCTTTTGAAATCAGACACATTGCCTACAGGTGTCATCTCAGACAAACCGAGGGTTGTCTATAAAAAGGGTACAACAATCAAAAATATTCTTTGCCCTAGTTATGTAAATCCCCCCCCAAAAAGTGGCTCTGCATGGCTAACATAGAAACCGGCTGGTTTCTTTGTATGTGGCAATTGCACAGTATGTGAATACGGAATGAATAAGATGGTTAGCTATATTTACAATAGCTTGAAGACACACAGGATTACCTCATTCATAAACTGCAATACAACTTTTGTTGTCTATGTGATTATCTGTCATTGTAACATGATCTATGTAGGCAGTAGTATTAGGTGCCTGAAAACACGAATTCAGGAACACATCAGAAACATAAGAAACAATGATATTCGCAGTCCAGTGGCGCAACATATCTCCCAAAGTCATCCTCATGAAAAGGATATTAAATTCCATGCAATTGACAGAGTCCCGTTAGACAAACGAAGGGGAGACAGGACAACTTGTCTCAGACAACTGGAGGCACGATGGATATGCAGATTGAGAGCTGTGAATCAGGGACTAAATGTAAATAATGAATTCCATCATTTTTTGTAGAAATGTGTATTTCTACTACTCATTGACCCAAGCTTTGATTGATCCCTTTATATATAATGTTGCCCTCTGTTGGGGTTTTTTTTGACATCTAATCCCCTTAGCCTGAGTTTCATCAATCGACGTTTCCGATATAACCATCGAATTTGATCTTTATCAAATTATGCTTCCTAACAATTTCAATTTGGTAGTTAATACTAAGTCAAGGTTTTGGCTTTTTTATTACTTACTGAATATATCACTAGCTGCTTCTCACCCTTTCATGTCTAATAGAGATACAGAAATCTCTTTATTTGATCTTTGTCATTTCGAGTATACACAAATTGGGTTAATTGTGAATATGAATCCTTTACACTCCGGGCATGTGGTTTCTATAAAACAAGAAATCTTTTCTTTAAAAATATCTTTTTGGGATATTATCGAATTATATTTCCCAAAAAATGTTAGCACTCTCTTTCTCTTTCATTAGATATTACGTCCTATAACCAACATTTTTTGATCTTAAAAAGAACTACTTGATGAAATGGTTTGGTCTTCATGATTATCGAAATATTCCAAAATGGCCACTTTCTTTTCTTCTCTTTTTGAAATAAATATCCTGTGATCATAAATAGTCTTTCTGGTCGTCTTAACTAGTAGGCATGGGCGGAAAATCCGTTCCGCTCGCGGATTTTGCGGATTTTCGGGAAATCCGCAATCCGCGAGATTTGCGAATCTCCCGCAAAATCCGCAAATCCGCGAGCAGCGGATTTTGCTCGCACTGCTCGCACTGTTCGCGTGAGTTCGCGCCCCGCGAATAAGTGCAAAAATTGCAGAAATACGATCTTAGCAAAACTGAAAGTAACTACTTACCAGGTTCAAAAGTTCAGGCTCATCATTAGTAGCCATTTCCTGTAGTGCTTCCTGAGGGGCCCCTCCAGAGTTCAGTTGCCAGTTGAAACTATTATGTGACCCTGCTCTGAACCTCAGAATAGTTACACATATGCCACAAAGGTCCTGAATTACAGCTAAGGGAGACAAGCAGGAGCCAGGCTGGAAGTTAAAATCCATTAATCAGCCCCTAATTCATTATTGTCAGTTGGGGCAGGGCAGGTGTTGTAACTAATTTTGCAACAATGAAAGCACTTAGCAAGTGCAAAAGATCACTAATCAGGGCGCACTAAGGAAGCAGGTGCCAGCTAAAAAAATATTCTGTGACACATTAATCAGCCTCAAATTAATTCAGGTCACTTGAGGCAGGGAAGGTGTGCTTTGCTTTGCCGAAAATAATGTACACTGGACAACCAGAGGGTGTGGTGATGAAACAGAGGGTGGCATGGGTGGGCCAGAGGGTGGCATGAGTAGTCAGAGAGTGGCAGTGGTGACAGAGAGTGGCAGTGATGAAGAAGAGTGTCCCAAACAGGCTGGACACGTAGAAACAACAAGTTCGCAAAACTTGCGACCCGACAGGTAAGTTCGCAAATTGCGAAATTGTAAAAACCCTCGCGAACTGGCAGAAACACGGGCGAACACAAAAAAAAAAAATCCGCAAATTCGTGGGAATTCGCGGATTTTGCGGATTGCGAATCCGCAAATCCGCAAAATTCGCGAACGCGAGATCCGCAAAATTCGCTCATGCCTATTAACTAGTCATAATGGCGGCCATGCTTGGAGTGCGTAAATACATCGCCATGATACAATTACGCATAAACTGGAGGGACCGGCGATGTCTCACAATTACCGGCATAATTGTATAATACAAAACAATAGGTCTGGCGTTTTCTCTTAAGAAGATAATTAACGAGTGATTTTATAATGAGCAAATAAGAATTAGATCAATTTAAGTTGGCTGCCGTCATAAATACAAACATGTTTTTTATGTTGATTTGACCAATCTAAGAAGGCTGCCAGCTTCTTAAATTACATATATTTGCTATAAATGATAAGAGTGACTTGAAGTTGATTATGACTCAGTATAATTGATTCTTATTCAGTTTGCCGCTAGCAATAAATGTCTATTAAGGCATTTTTTCTGGGATATTATTTTAAAGAAGTAGTCTACGGTGTATTTGACTAGGTTAAGATGGCGGCCATTATCGAACAGATACACATGTCATCATCATTCGACCTCTTTGCCTATCAATTAGTTAACAATCACAACTGAGGGTATAAATACTCTGTCCTAACCACTCGCAAAGTACACCAGACGAAAGCACGAACTACGAAACGCCGGTATCCTACGTACGGTGAGTTATCCTCCGGAGCGTTTTAGGACATGCGCTTACTATACGGCCGTTCTTAGCATGCTAATATTCTCCTTGTTCATAATCCTAAGTCATTCGATGAAGTTACAATTATGCTCCCTCACAAATAATATGCGCCATTTGGAGCTTACATTAGATGTTTAAGAACGTCAAAACTTAAAGATGGCGGCCATTTGTTTGAACTATTCCTCCTGGCCTGTTAATTAATCGGAATTACTAACGATTTGTTAGGCAAGATGGGGCTAACCAATTCTCTAGGCAGGACCTTAAGAAATATGTCTTGGGGAAAGTTATTTCTGTTTGTGTATTCTTCTTATGACTGGTGAATACGAAGGTGATATTTAAGCTCCATTAGAAACACTATGCATTGTTTGGAGCTTATGCGGGATGCCAAATAACATCGAATTTATAGATGGCGAACATTCGGCTCATGCATCCTTTTTGGATTGCTTATAAATCGGGAATGCAAATAGCTTGCTCAGCATGATGGGGCCAATCATTTTTATAAGTAGGACCTTAAGAAAAGTGTCTTAGTAAATGTATCTTATGTATATGTAGTTTACATAAAACTGATGAATTAGAAGGGCATATCTTCTGTTACCCGGCTTTTCTCTGTACAGATGCCTCAATAAGGATAAAATAAATTTTTAATAGCGCGTTTTTGATCTATGATTCGCTTTAGAGTAGAAACATTCTTTTCTTCTTTTTGTTCAAACAGATAGAATTTCAGTTAAGGGATATACAAACTGAAAATGTAATGTTGCATGCTACATATGAACAACCACTTATCAAGTGGCTCTGCTGATTCTTTATAAAAATAATATATGCACCTATGTCTGTAATAGACAGTTGTTCACCCTTGTGTAAACATCCTTAAAATCTTTCTTGCAGGCACTTACTGCATTTCTTTACTCTCATTGAAAATTTGAACCTTTGGCACATCTCTAATACATGATCTCCTTTTTTATTGAATTAAGTGTTTAACATAGGTGTTCTTATTGGCTATTGATTTTACCATAATTCTGTCTTTTAGCAAGTGTCCAAAATAGATGGGGCTTTCTTGTCTCTGTCAAAACTAAACATGAATTATCTCCGTGGACCAACTAGATCACGATACTGAATTAAAAAATGACTTTAAGAAATTTAAATGATATGTGATCACTTTAGGAATTATGGAGGCTTATTACACTGAACAAGGATATGATATGATCAATGTATGAAATATTAAAACTCGCATATATCCGTTTACAGAACTATTTTTGAAACACAAGTGTGAAGACCAATCTGAAGCTGTGCCATACAGATATATTTAATTTAAGGTATTCTGAATTTTCAAATTATGAAATATGTTGTATAATCTATGTACTTAGCTTTAAATTAAATCTGCTTAGATTCCCCTGACTTATCCAAAAATTTCCATTGGACATTCTGTTTGCCTGTAAAAATCTAGGTGTTAAACCATTGTAAACTTGGTTTTGTCTTTTTGTTACATGAATATTTTAAAGAGACATGACTGAAATTTAGTTTTTTGTGCGTGTTCTCCCTGGAAGAAAAAGAGATAAAATCAAAGTCTATTTCTGAATAGTGTCTACTATAAAATGTCTGGTTCTCTGTATTTTTACTTTCTGTTAAACAGTATGAATTATTTTTTTAAGGATAAGTTTGCTATATCATGTACATATGTTTATATATTATTTTAAATGTAGCCCTGTAGAAGTCCGGTCACGGACGAAACGCGTTGGCTATTGGTTTTAATCTTCAACTATGAATAAAAGGATTGCTTAAAGAAGAAATCTGACTTTGGATATTCTTGGGAGAACAATTGGATCTTTTGTGAACATATGCATATTAAGCATTTATACTGTATTACTAAATGTTGGGGTGTGCAGGGTCATCTTGTGCAATTTGATTTGTAAAACAAAAAGGATTTTTTGTTTTCTAATTTTGGGATCTAGGGGATTGTATCCCAGACCATCTGCACCCACACATATGTATACATTAGGAACTTGGTCACCGGTGCGGGCATAATAGCCTTAATCCCCTTCGCTGGCTTGAATTTTAGATTACAAATTGCTCTTGCTGAGCTTCAGGCATGAATTCCTAATCTGCTACTGCCAGGAATCTAAGGATTCAAAAACAACTCCCAGGTAACAAAAGCTGTTAATGCACCTCATGAATTGACTACTAACCAATAGTTTAAGATAATTTCTCCTTCCTGGCCCACACGCCATTATGTGAGACTTCCCAAAATTGGTGGCTAAATCCACACACAAAGGACTCCACCAGTGTAAGAAGTGCTCTGAGGGTCTGTGCCATAAGTACCGCATCTTCTGCATAGAGTAACACTTGTACTTGTGAGTTCCCCATCTTCAAGACGTGGCTTGTGGAACTGACCAAAAAAAGGACTCAAATTAATAATATAGATGATAAACAACAACAGATCCATAACACAACCCTGATGCACTCCTCCGTCTAAAGGGAAATAGTCAGACATCATGCTCTTGATGGGCCAAATCGGACTTTAGCAGCTAAGTTCTCATGCAGAATATGCAAGAAGGTCACAAGTTGAACCCTAAATCTCAGATCTAGCAACATCAGTCAAAGGTTAGTGCGATTAACAAAGATGAAAGCTGTTGAGAGGTCCATAAAGGTCAGATACAGTGGGCATTGCCAACAATCAAATCCAAGTTTAGGCACTGCTCCATTGAACTTAGAGTGTCACATTTACCATCTTAAGAGAACTAAGTTATTCTACCATTTTAAGTACAGTATTGTGGACTTTTGTCGTTTATGGTCTTGTGTTAAATCTACATAAAAGATACTTATTTTTAATATAAAACCTGTGTGGTGCCCATCTGTAGGGTTGTCACTTGATTACTGTATGTGTTCACAAATGCTTTACACACTGCCTCTGAGATAAGCCTGTCTGCTCGTGCCAAGCTGCCAAGGGGGTGAGCAGGGGTTATGTTAGGAGTGTACCCCCTTACTCTGACTAGAGGCAAGGGTGCCTATTTGTCACAAGTACCTACCTGTGGCAACTAGACACCCCCAAATCTAACATTGATGGTCAAGAACAGGAAGTGTGTCGCTGAACTGCTGCTGCCACTTCACAACACGTCTTCAGCCAGGATAGCTTGACTCCAATGGCTTAGTGATCACGGGACCCACGTCTGGGCATACCCTTCCCACATAGATTGAACAGCAAAACAAACAAGATGATGAACGGAATGTTGCACAATGGCAAAACATTCACCCATGGCCATGTCTGAACTGGGGTGGTGTGGAGTGCCAAAAAACGATGGATTTAGGCCCAGATCTCTGTACTGGGGTGAATGTATGACATTGCTCTGCATTCTGTCCATCAACTGTTGTTTTGCATTTGTCACCAGAGTGGGATGGGTATGCTCAGATGTGAGTCCCATGCTCTCCACACCACTGGAGTCAAGCTATCCTGGCTGAAGACGGCTGATAGCCAGAAACCAGTCCTAGGATGCTTGATTCCGGTCCAGGAAAGACATGGCTTGGCAGTTCGGGCTAGACTGTTCCCATGAGGCACAGGGTCAAGGCTGATTTGCATATGGCCATATCTGAACTGGGTTGGTGTGGAGTGCAAAAAAACGATGGATTTAGGCCCAGATCTCGGTACTGGGGTGAATGTATGACATTGTTCTGCATTCTGTCCATCAACTGTTGTTTTGCATTTGTCACCCCGAGTGGGATGGGTATGCTCAGACGTGAGTCCCATTCTCTCCGCACCATTGGAGTCAAGCTATCCTGGCTGAAGACGGCTGATAGCCAGAAACCGGTCCTAGGATGCTTGATTCCGGTCCAGGAAAGACATGGCTTGGCAGTTCGGGCTGGACTGTTCCCATGAGGCACAGAGTCAAGGCTGATTTGCATATGGCCATTTCTGAACTGGGAGGGTTGTGGAGTGCAATAAAACGATGGATTTAGGCCCAGATCTCAGTACTGGGGTGAATCTAAGACATTGTTCTGCATTCTGTCCATCAACTGTTGTTTTGTATTTGTCACCCCGAGTGGGATGGGTATGCTCAGACGTGAGTCCCATGCTCTCCACACCACTGGAGTCAAGCTATCCTGGCTGAAGACTGCTGATAGCCAGAAACCGGTCCTGGGACGCTTTATTCCGGTCCAGGAAAGACATGGCTTGGCAGTTCGGGCTGGACTGCTCCCATGAGGCACAGGATCAAGGCTGATTTACATATGGCCATGTCTGAACTGGGGTGGTGTGGAGTGCATAAAAACAATGGATTTAGGCCCAGATCTCTATACTGGGGTGAATGTATGACATTGTTCTGCATTCTGTCCATCAACTGTTGTTTTGCATTTGTCACCCTGAGTGGAATGGGTATGCTCAGACGTGAGTCCCATGCTCTCCACACCACTGGAGTCAAGCTATCCTGGCTGAAGACGGCTGATAGCCAGAAACCGGTCCTAGGATGCTTTATTGCGGTCCAGGAAAGACATGGCTTGGCAGTTCGGGTTGGACTGTTCCCATGAGGCACAGGGTCAAGGCTGATTTGCATATGGCCAGGTCTGAACAGGGGTGGTGTGGAGTGCAAAAAAAACGATGGATTTAGGCCCAGATCTCTGTACTGGGGTGAATGTATGACATTGTTCTGCATTCTGTCCATCAACTGTTGTTTTGCGTATGCGTGAGTTAAAACAGGGTATAGTGGTCCACTCAGAACAATTTTAATGAGATGTGGTCACTACCCTGGTTAAAAATGAAAGACGCACCTTTCCACTCTAAGGTGTGTGGGAATGTGTGCTAGTATAATAGGTCGACATGTTTCTTGCCTGTTATCTAATGATGGCAATACTTCAGGACCAAACAAAAGGGATGTACCTACACTTTTTGGTGGTGGTCAGGACCTCATTGAGGTGTAAGTATGACCACCCGTACAGCACCCTAAAAAGTGGTACTGGTAGATCTAACCCCAACCCTAGTCAAGTCAAGAGTGTATGGCATCCAGTTATGGTAAAAGGCAGACACTAGATTGTAGTGTCGGTTGACGGCAAGGAGGACCTTCCGTATCCTACCCCAGCGCTGCTACCAGACTGGGTCGCGAAAACTACCCTTCCCAAGATCTTAACTGATAAGGGAAATCGGGCAACAGCATTTAGGGAACATGCCATCCCCTTTTTTCTAAGATGAGAACAATGGTTGAGAGAGTCCTGGAGCATGGGATCCTATTACAGAATTAATTATTGAATGTATTCATGAGCAGGGGACCCCACAGGCCAGTGTTGCCTTTGATGAGCTTTAAGAAGGGTACCACACTTGTAGATTTGTAGAAGGGTGTATTAAGATAACTGGAACAACCCCTGAATGATCCTCTCCTGGCAGCAACTGACCCAGCTCTGTCCAAGCTTCCAGAATATTAGAAGACTCAGACATCACTAGGTTACATAGGACAAGTTGCCAGGATGCAACAGTGAGGTCCAAAAGGACCCCATCCGGCCCTAGGGCTTTACAGACTGTGCTCTGCCTAATTGCCTCCACCACTTCCGATAAAGTGTTGGATAGGTAAGTGGTTTATTCAATTTATACAAAAGTAACTTTCCTTATTATCCCCTTCCACGAGTTGATAAATAGCTTTAAAATATCTAACCCATTCCAAACCCGGAACATTGCAACTCAAAAGAGAGTTGTGTGGGGCATTCCTTTGCATGATTTTTAACCATGTTCCAGAACACCTTGCTATTCTTGAAGGTTGCAGCGTTTAATAGGAGTTCCCAGTCCTTTTTGTTCAGTTCCTCTGCTACTTTTCCGAAAGGTACGCTTGTATTTCTTTTGGTCTGCACAAAACTCTAATGGGTCTCTTGGTGTGGTGGACAGGACCTTTCTCAGCTGGCAAGTCGCTGAAGAGCAATGCCTATCGAACCACTTTGTAAAAAGACAAATTATGGACAGAATGCAGAACAATTTCATACATTCACCCCAGTACAGCGATCTGGGCCTAAATCCATTGTGGTTCCTTGTGACTGGGGGTAAATGTTTGTATTGTTCAGCATTCCGTCCAGCCAGAGCTGGCTCTAGAGCGGTGCGATCGCTGCCACTGCACCAGGCGCTACCTTGTAGTGGGGTGTAATTTTTGCAAGTATATTATCATTTAAGCACCTGCTGCCCTGTTCCTGGCCTCTAGCAATTTTCAATTTCCTGAGAACTCCCCAGGAACCTGATGCACTGCGCTATTCACTCTAAGGAGTGTAAGTGGCCATAATTTATACAATTTTGATAGGTTACTCATTAGAAATCATAGTTCATCATACATAAACAGAAATTGACAATTCAAATAAATCTTCACAGAATGTTGTAAATAAACTGTTGTCCAGGGTTGTTTAATTCTTATGCAGGTAAAATTGTTGTGTCATCACAAAATTACGCATTTTCATTTTCATAATTTTCAAGGTGTCTCCCAATGCATTTCGGGCTTGAAAGTCAGCCCTTCGTCAGGGGAATCTACAACAAGATAGTATTTACATCAATATACATTGCAGTCAATACATATGTGGCATATCATATCAAGAGAGCCAGAATTTGTGCTCGAAAAACAACACTGCGTGCTAAATGGAAAAC
The DNA here is from genome assembly GCF_964263255.1 of Lissotriton vulgaris. Taxonomy (NCBI): domain Eukaryota; kingdom Metazoa; phylum Chordata; class Amphibia; order Caudata; family Salamandridae; genus Lissotriton; species Lissotriton vulgaris. The sequence continues at coordinate 1,316,218,640 of NC_141696.1, forward strand.
GTCCTGTGTTCATGGCTAAGAGCAACGCAGAAACCAGTAAAAAGAGTGAAAAGTAGAATGTGAGCAACCAGCTAAGCGTCCTGAAACCAACACGTGTGTTAGATAAAAGGAAAGAAAACTATAAAAATATCTGTTGAAGAGTGAACTGTTTACATTGATGACTGGAAATGCAGTCTCCAAACGTGTACCCAGAGAGGATTAGTTAGTGTGTTTCCAAAGTGGGACGTGCCGAACGTTAAATCAAAAACGGGTTAAGTGAGTTAAAAAGAAACGCTCTTACTAATCCGATCGGAATATGGCTCGACCACTTTAAACGGCGCCGAGATTCGCACTCAAGTTGATGATGTACTAATGGTAAAGCTTCCCTGGAGGGACAAAAAAGACCAAAGGAGATCAAAATGTTACTATCGTGCGGTGGGGTGAGGTGAGGACGAGATAACTCTATTCGTAGCTGTCGGGGATCTTACCGAGTGAAGAACGCCGGTGCTCCCGAGTAACCGAGTGCTTCTAGCGTGTGATTAGAGGCAGACCGCGGAAGTGCGCAATAAGAAGGGAAATAGAGATCAAAAGAGGACTGCGTGTATGCTCGCCATGTTGAAGTGATGTTCCTAGATAATCATAAACGCTAAATACAGGAACATGACTAACAGTGTTTAAATGATTAAAACAACGAGGATGCAAATCAGACCAGGTCCTATTAATTTTCTAAAATGATGCCATTTATAGTGAGAACAGGTAAAGCACAAATATATTTACAAAGCACCATGGTCTATACTCAGGTATATGAAACAATATCCCGAATTAAAATGTCAGCGCTGCCACTCATGGTGTGCACAATCTAACCGGTTAGGTAGTGCTACAATCCGTGGGGTAAAACAGGATGCTCACTAATGCAAATAAATTACATGAAACATGCTAATTCAAACTTGTCATTTAATCCTGTCGGGGACAGGGTCTGTAAGTACCAAATCCAGTATGTTTCACGCTGTGAAAGAATTTGCGCACGATCTTGTTCAGGATTAACTGCGATAACTTGCAGAATACCAAATTTAAGTTGGGCAATGTTATGTCTGTGTGTGTGCCAATGTTGGGCAAGTGGGGAATTGGCATTATGTGTGCGTATCCTGCTCTTATGTTCTGTGATTCTAGTCTGCACACTTCGTTCGGTTTTTCCCACATAAAGTAGGTCACAGGGACATTTTATGTAATAAACCACAAAATTTGTATTGCAAGTTGCTGTATATCTGAGAACGATGGATTTACCAGATCTAGGGTGGTTCATAGTCAGTCCTGTTATTGCGTTATTGCAATTGGAACAGTTCATGCATTTACGCAGTCCCTTGTGTTGTGTTTTAGGTCGGGAGGGTTTGGTTTTTAGCATCTCTTTTAGATTGTTCGCCCTTTTATATGCAAAAAGAGGCTGAACACTAAACATATCTCCGAAGTCTGGTTCGGATTGGAGCAAGGACCATCGGTTAAGAATGATGGATTTGACTAGTTTGGATTGTGTGGAGTACGTAGATACAAAAACCTCCCTCTGGGTGGAATGAGACATGGTTTGTTTCTTTAAGAGTGACTCACGAGTTACTTTAGAGGCTCTAGTTGCTGCCTCATTAAGAACATTTTCAGGGTAGCCTCGTTGTTTATATCTGTCTTTGGAGATGTCCATCATCTGCATGCCAGTGGTTTGATCAGAGTTAATCCGTTTGATGCGGAGAAACTGGGAATATGGGAGGTTTAAAGACAACCTATATAGAAATCTATCCTAGTGGTAGCTGTGGAAAGCAGCCTTCAGGCTAAGTCTTGAAGGAATGTAAAGCAGCTTGTTTTACCAGTCTATAATCTCATGAATGACCAAAAGAAAGGATAACCACACCAGGTATATATATATAAAATATATGTATTTATTCTAAACACATCCCTCTAGTCTCTTTATGAGGCTAGAAGCAAAAGTAGATTCAGTAAACTTATTTAGCACACAGTAAATTAGCACAATATACGTTGAGCCCTAGGGGCGTAACAAACCAAATATTAAGAAAGTGGTATAAGAACCATGAGTGACATAGATACAAGGCCCAGAGCCTTTAGACCCACTGGGGCCACCAGGAACCACCCAAGGTAGTGACACAGGGGACCCATGGGGGACATGTGCAGTGTCTAAACACAGCCTCCAATCACCATTAACTTCTATGGGGAAAGTGGCTGGAATTTTAAAGATTAAGGACACTTAGAAGAGGACTTGAAGCAAACCCCTTTAGAACTAGGAGGTTCTAGAGTCAACACCCACGGGAGCACCGGAGTACTAGAGTTACCTCACCCAGGGAATCCGGGTGCATAGGTGTCTTTTCGTGTCAGGTTTCGTCGTCGATTTCAATGGAGAGCTGCTGCAAAATAATGCTGGCGTCCAAGTGGAAAGTGTCCAGGTGGGTCCAAGGGAGGATCGGAGATGTGAAGAACCTGAAAGCAGAGGGAACAGATTCTGGGTCACTTGCCAGTGACCAGGAAGGTGACGAGAAGATGCCCACCGATGTCGGGAGATTTCAGGTGGAGAAGGTGAAGCTTGACTCTTCAGCTACGAGGACCAGGAGGCGTTGACGACGACCAGGAGCTGGATTCGAGCTGTCCCACGAAGGATGTCGAGTGCTGCGGTGTCGGTATCCGGATTGGACCCAACAAGCCTTGGCAACAGTAACCCACGCAGAAAGCAAAGATTGGCTTTGGTGCAGACCAGCAAGGTCTGAGGACTCACCCTTTGGAGGGGAGTCAGGGCACGTCTACAGCAACCAGGGAAGCCCAAGAAACAGAAGAGTTACCTTTGTGGGACCCACCAGTCGACGCATAAGGGATCACGAAGGAGCCTCGAGCGGAAATGCTAGAAGCGGGCCCACAGAACACTCGTGGAGTGTAGGTCCACAATTTTCGGTGCAGATGGTGTTCGGGGATTGGACTACAAGTAGCCCAATGCAAAACTTCGAGAAAGCTCGGGAAGTTGATGCACTTGCAAATGTCCAGGAGTTCCGGTTCCATGTCACTAGTGAGGGCTGCGGGTCTCAGCTTTGCTGGGATCTCGTATCGGCCTTGGAGAAGTCTGGAAGTCCGTATCCTTAGTCGCAAAACCGTCGGGAACCTTGGAAATGCAAACCGGCAAGATGCCTCTTGGTGCCTGTTGGAACAGGGGAGTCACTCCTTGACCCCAAGGAAGATTCTTCAGTCTTCTAGTCGAAATAGAATGTCGAAGTTCCAGGATATAAGTTGCAGAATTTTGTACAGCTGTAATCTGAAGTCCTAAGGACTGGGATCCTATACTTATACTAAGATAGGGGTTGGACATACTCTAGGGACCCACCTATGAAAGGATCCGGGGGCGGGGGTGGTTACACTCCTTTCCCTTTGTCCAGTTTCACGCCAGAGCAGGGGCTGAGTGCCCCTGCAACCGGTTTGAACTGGGGTATGCACAGGGACACCAAGTGTGCCCCCTGCACTGTCTGAAAATTCAAATTCAAATTCAAAATAATCTTTATTCAGATACAAGTATCCATAAAAGCACAGTGCCTACAGCAATAAATTTACAAATGAGATGATAAAAACAGACGGGCATACAAAAGCAGCAAACTATTGTTAATAAAGTGCAATGAATATAGCAGCATTAACAACATAGTGCAAATGATTGATTATAGCTGCCCATTCCGGGCCATGCCATTAGTAACAGCAGCATAATGAAATAAAGTGCTTTGATTATAGGCAGTATTAGCAGCATCAAGGTAGAATTTGTTTATATGTAGACTTTCATCCCTATAAGTAATAAACAAAAGAAAAAATTGTCGTGCATTTGACAATGGCATCATGTTATAATATGATGCAAAAAGTTGTACACAGTAACCAGAGCATATCACAGATTTAATTGATTATATCTAGCTCGTACACCTGAAGGAGTTGTCTTGAGTCATGTTCAACAAAGAAGGCGATAATAGATATGTTTCTCTAGGCGTTATAAAGTGCATTATCACATTAGAAGTCGCTCATGGAGGCACGTGAGCGTACTGCTACTTGTAAGAACGTACTTACATGGCAAATTAAGTCATCACTTCCGAGCTGTAAAATTTCAAAGTGTGCTGATTCAAAATCAAAGATGGCCGATGCTTTACAATACGGAATCAGGTATTGTTTTGTGTATTTTACATAAAACTTACAAAAAAATAAAAAGTGTGTCACCGTTTGTTTGCTACCAATACCGCACGGGCAATACATCTGCTCAAGGTTATTATGAAATCCTAAAGGGAAACAAAGTGAATATTTTATACTGCCATCCCGAAGGCAGAAGAGTAAACTCCTTTTCCATAGCCCAATGCTCTTCAAAAGGTATTTGCGTGAGATGTGATGTTGAATGCCCGGTGCCTCCAAAAGGGGCATGTACCTGACAACCGATGGTTTTAGGCGCTCATTGGTGTATCTTTCTTTGTTATACAGTTCATACAGTGCCCCCCAAAGGGATTTTTTCCTCATACCCTCTAGGGCTAAGGGATGTGAGAAAATGTGTTCCAACTTCACACTGGATAGACTTTTTCTGACCGCAGAAAGCCAAGGTATGGTACCGCCCTTGTCGCACTTAAGGCAATCAACAATTATCTCTCTTATTAAAATTGCTGCGGGGTTCTGCCATATTTTTAGCCTGAATATAGCTGGGCTGGACCTAATGAAATCCTATACATAGCACAAATTCAGTTCCCTATGACATACATAGGTTGGAGAAGAAATGTGGGCTTCCAGAATTCTTTTACAGAATCTATTTTCTTCCATTTGGATCCCGCTGCAGTTTGTAAATCCCCAAACTTCCGCGCCAAATGTGACCGTTGGAATACATTGCAGTTTATAAATCTTCGTTATGGGTAAGACCACCTCTGCTTGTTTTGGCTGCCGAAGACTCAGAATAGAATTAATCGCTTTTGAGAATTTACTTCTGCTTTAGGCCGCATGAGCTTTCCAGGATCCTGTCTCTGAAAATACTAGGCCCAAATAGGGAAAAGTGCTTGTGCGTGTTAGGGATTCACTACCAGAAGTTATAAAATGAATACAATGTTTTTTCGAGCCACAAGTCATAATCAGTCACAAAACCCATAACTAAAGTGCGGAGTGCATTGGGCGTGCAACCCATGAGGATCGCATCGTCTGCGTATAAAATCGTGGGGAGTGATTTGCCGTTAATTTTGGGGACGTCGTAGGTCAGTTTTGACAGGGTGTTATGTAGTTTGTTTATATAGAGGATTAAAAGTAGAGGGGCAAGCACACATCCCTGTCTAAAACCTCTACCAATAACGATATCCCCTGAGACCTCCCCATCATTACTAATCCTCACCCGCGCCTTCAAATCCCTGTGCAAATGTGCCAAAAAATAAACCAAAGCCTCGTCCAACACATAATTTAAAAGGACCGCCCACAAGCGAGATCTATTATCAAAATGAAATGCTGATGTGAGGTCCATAAAACCCAAGTAGACTGGTGACTTTTGTGCGATTGTGTATTTACCCAATATGGATTTAAATTCAAACACTGTTTAATAGTTCCAAGATTGCTTCTAAAACCCAGCTGACAGTGGTTTAAAATTTGGTTGTCTTGGCCCAGCTCCTGATCTTGTTGAAAACAACCCTGCCCAAAATCTTCAGAGTGTTGTCTATCAAAGAAATTGGGCAGTAACAGCTGGGATTAGACCGATCTCCTTTTTTTGAAAATGGGCACGATAATGCTAATCAACCAGGTATAGCTGTGTTAGTCAAATTATTAAAAACATTGCATAGGAGGGGTGCCCAAAAATCTGGTTAATTTTTTATAAGATCGATGGGGAGCCCGTCCAGTCCTGGGGCTTTGTTCCCTATGCTTTGGTGTATGGCATCCTCAACTTCTGTCACTGATATAAATACCTTGGTGACTGACGGGCTAATATTGATAATGGGGGTCGTTGAAGGTACTGTGTAGATTCTAGCAAAGTGCGCCTCCCATGATTTGCTCGTTATGTTACAGCTTATGGGAGTAATGCCTAAGCCCATAGATCTCATGGCTTTCACTGCTTTCCAAAATCCAGTTCCGACATTAAGTGAGGCGGTACTAGCAAGATTAGCCCACCGTTCTTTTAAGATCTCGTCTGTACGTGACCTGGTCGCTTTCTTGTAACAAGATCTTAACAATCTGACTACAATTGTGTCCCTGGGCGTAGCCGCTAATGCTACACGCAGTTCTCTATTAGCTCGCGAACATGTGACATCAAACCATTTGGGTTTCTTGCTAGTGTTTATGGCTGGTCTTGAAATAATATGTTTAATGCCAGCACATAAACTGCTAAACGCCTCAATAATCCCTACGTCAGAGGTGCTACCTGACAAACATGTTTCTATAAATAGTGGATACTGTTTTATCATGTTTGCAAATAATACTTTGTTATCTATGCTCTTCCAGATCACTCTGAGTTTATCAGTAGATGCCACTAAATGTTTAGCCCCGACTTCTTTTATGGTGCCGGGTTTGGGGGAAAATCTATGATTGTAGAAATAGGGTTATGATCGCCTACGGTGGTGCATAAAACCTCCGCTTTTACTAAGAGGTTTGCCAATGAGGACGATATAAAAACATAGTCTAATATAGAGGAACAACCACGTCTCCTATAGGTAGGCAATGGGCGATTGTTATTTGGATGTACCCCAACCCTTTCCATTACGTTAATTAAATTACACGTGGATAAGTGATCCAAAAGTTCCACCCCTCTTTTGCATGTGGGCTCCGTGACAAAAGTAATGGTGGTTATGTCAGTGTCGCTAAGAAGCCGTGCGTTAAAATCACCACCTAGGTATCCAGTTTATCGTGCACGTACTGATGTTCTAAATTAGCGATAAACTCGAACAAATTAATAAAATTCCTGTTTGGTAGTGTTGTGAAATCATTATTATAAAAGTTAATAAAGCAAATCGATGCCCCCTGTGTATAAATCATGGCTTGGAAATTCTCATTATTTGTCACAAGAGGTTTTATACTGCCCCCGGCTGAGATATTTATCCACGTCGAAAGACCACCGGAAGGGCGACCTGCTTTAGGACTGGGTACAATGCTATTATTACACAAAACCTTCTAAGAATAATTGCTTTGTGCACCATGTCTCTTGAAACATTAAAATATCGTATTTTTGGACTAAGTCAACCCACTCCATAAAGTTTAGCTTCACTGCTAGTCCTGCGACATTCCAGCTAAGCAAACCTAAATTAGGATCTTGGGGTCTAGGATCAACAGCAATGGGACAATCTGTTGGGAGTTCCTTAGTCTCAGGTGCAACAGGTGATGATCAGTTCAATAGTCAGTCTAGACTCTCTAGACTTGACAGAACAGAGAACCGATTCTGTGAGGTGTGTGTAGGGATAATGAGATTGCATAGGGCCGGGGGAGGTTTGTAGAAAAAGCCCAGGGGTAATGAATGAATGAGTGTTGGGAAATTGTTATAAAATACCTGTGCTCACAATAGCCGTTTTACCAGCGGAGGGCATCTAAAATTTACGACTATACAATCCCCTGTGATGTTCTTTTGAGAAGATCCAACCCATCCCACCCGGCGGACCATTAATATCTCACCGACATTTGCCATCCCTAGGCCTTTATGTTTAGATAGCCAATCAACACTCTTGTTCCGAAGTTGCTCCCAAGACTCAGTTTGGTCTTTCTTTAGGGGAGGGACGCCTGCTAAGACTTCAACAAAAGGGCATGCTTCAGGTGGTAAATGAAGGACCTCTGAGGGCGGCTTATTATCAGAATTATCCACAGTAGAAAGGGCACTTGGGACCTTTACAATATTTGAGGGTATGGGGTCCAGGGGCATGGGGTTAGCTGATACAAGATTACAATGCAAACTATTGCTAATAGTGTTGTGACCAGATACTGTGCGTGACAGAGACATCGCGCTAAGGGTTGGTTTAAAAGATGGATTAATTTTATGGTTACCACACGTTTCACAAGCGGTATTGGGAGGTTAAGGCGTAGAATCAACAATGTGCTGAGGCATACTTTGACCAACTATTCTCAGTGACTTTGAGTGCTGCTCCCCCCCTGTTTTACCAACAACATTAAATGTGCTTTTGTGGGTATCAGATTTCTTTACCAGATTTTCAAGCCTATCCAAACGTTTCAGTAGAGCATTAAATGTTTCTCAACCAAGTTTTTCATGCGTTCATAAACTGAATCCGCTATAGTGTCAATTGAGATATCGCCAGGCCTAACACGAGTACTTGGAGCAATTGTATGCTCAGTTTGGGTGTGGATAGAGTGGGCTGTGGCTTCTGGTGTGGTCAAGTCAACAGTAATGTCATTTGTTGGCTATATAGGCCCCAAGGGCACAGCAACAGTGCCTTGTATCCAAGAACTCAGAGCTGTGGATTGAGGTTTAGAACAAGGTGGCTGTTTTCTCTTGCTACTGATTTGGCCATTTGGTTTTGGCGCAGTTCTTTTCCTTTTGGCCCCTGTAACTTTGGGGTCTGGAACAGCATTTTCAGCAATGACCATAGCATGAGTCAGGGGTTGACAGTCCGTAAAGTCCTCTTCGGCCTCATTATTCTCAGTGTCCAACAACTCGGGACCATCTGACTGTGTTTCTAGATGACAAGCAGTGCTAATTATCACAGTGGGTATCAAAGGAGGAGGGGCACTAAAGTTACCCCAATCAACTCCTTCAGGCAGATTCAATTGGGTGCAGGTAGTCCCAAGGATAATCTCCTCTATGTTAGTTCGATCTCTGATGAGACGATACTAACAGCTCTTTCGAGCATGCGGTCTATAGTGGTGGTAGGCCTTAGTCCTGGTGTTGCTGTGTGTCTCCCCATATTACTATTTCTTTTTCCACTCACCTTACAAATAATGGAACTCTCAAAGGGGTGGCCCAACCGGGCCTCCTCCGGCCTCTGGCGGACCCGCCCTTGTCCCGGGCTTCTCCTGTGCGCGTCCCGCGTAACGCGGGCCCCCGCCTCAACTTATGCGCCTTCTGGCGTGATGTCTGGCATCAGTGGTGGGCGCGGCGCTCTGGGTGCTGGGAGTTGTGGTTTCACCCCCGCACCGGAGCCCCGGGACCCACCCGCAACAACAGCAGGCCCGGCCGGGGCCTTGGAGCAAGGTGGCGGTACCGGGCAGCAGGCAGCAGGTAGGTTTGTTTGTTCCCCCCGGGTGCAGGCCCCCGCCTCAACTTATGCGCCTCCTGGCACAATGTCTGGGGTCAGTGGTGGGCACAGCACTCTGGTTGCTGGGAGTTGTGGTTTCACCCCCGCACCAGAGCCGGGACCCGCCCGCAACAACATCAAGCAGCAGCAAACCCGGCCAGGGCCTTGGAGCAATGTGGCTGTACCGGGCAGCAGGTAGGTTTGTTTGTTCCCCCCGGGTGCAGGCCCCCGCCTCAACTTATGCGCCTCCTGGTGCGATGTCTGGTGTCAGTGGTGTGCGCGGCGCTCTGGGTGCTGGCAGTTGTGGTTTCACCCACCCAGCGGAGCCGGGACCCGCCCGCAATAACAGCAAGCAGCAGCAAGCCCCCGCCGGGGCCGTGGAGCACGGTGGCGGTACCGGGCAGCAGGCAGGTTCGTTTGTACCACTGTCTGAAAAGCATTCTCTGAATGCACCCACCCAGCCCCCATACACTAAAGCCTGTCTGGGAGGTGGTTGCATCTCCCTATGACAGGAAACCTATTGTCCAGGCCTCCACTGCCATTCTGTGATGCCAGGGCTCTTTTAAACTATTACCGGTCAGGTAAGTGTGTACATGTCTTCTCCCTCTAGAAGGGTGGAATTCTACCCCCACCACCAGAACTGGCGGGGGTAGGATTCCAAAATGTTTGACACCAAACACAACATGTTTCCATGGAGCCATTCCAAAGTTAGCATTTACCGCAAGGTTATAACGCACTTAAGGGTATATGGTCTGGCTGCATCACAGTAGAGTTTCAACAAAGAGGGAATTGGGACAAAGCACATTGAGGGTTCTCACTATGTGCCAAGTCTAGCGAATTTACCACTCGTACGGGGGAGCGGAAGGTCCAGTCCTGGTGTTCGCTAAAGATACCAACAACTTGAGGGGTACCAGGCTGTTCCTAAAGGAGTGCTAGTTAGTCGGAGACAGGTTAGGGATTTTGTAGGGCAACGTGAGGTGCCTACAAACGGGCATCCATTTGGTTGGATATAATGGCCTCACACAACCTTGCGAGTGTCATACTTCATCATCGGCAATGCTCCTCGTTGGGTCGGTGGTGCAATACCCAACGGGCAACACCTCAAAGGGGGGCTCTTTGGCAGAGATCTTTTTCCAACTGCCGTATGGGTGAAGTGAGGGTGGGGGGCCAGAAGGGTGTAGATGTGAAAGTGGATTAAAATGGGCGCAAGGGTACCAGGATCAATTTTATTCTGGAGGTCCCTAGGCTCCAATTAAAACTTGAACAAGGACTAGACTTGTAGGGAAACAATGTATCCTAATACAAGTCTAACCTGGTGTGTGACTGGGTCGACATGTTCTCGCCACTTAGTCAAATTGACTGGCGATTCATCAGGACCAGTGTCTAACTGAGTTATTTAAGAGATAACTGTCTACAATATGGCTGTTCCAATATTTTGCAATGTCAAAATTAGGGGAAGTAGTGGACCTGTGTTGCGCTCTGTATTCCTATCTAGTGATGGTGAGCTACAACAACAGTACCCGGCGGGACCGGCGGTGAGGGGTAGGTCTACCAAAGGAGACGCGGGATTTTGAAACCTGTCCACTATGAGGTTCACCCGCTGTTCTCCCCGCCGGGTACTGTTGTTGTAGCTCACCATCACTAGATAGGAATACAGAGCGCAACACAGGTACACTACTTCCCCTTATTTTGACATTGCAAAATATTGGAACAGCCATATTGTAGACAGTTATCTCTTAAATAACTCAGTTAGACACTGGTCCTGATGAATCGCCAGTCAATTTGACTAAGTGGCGAGAAACATGTCGACCCAGTCACACACCAGGTTAGCCTTATATTAGGATACATTGTTTCCCTACAAGTCTAGTCCTTGTTCAAGTTTTAATTGGAGCCTAGGGACCTCCAGAATAAAATTGATCCTGGTACCCTTGCGCCCATTTTAATCCACTTTCACGTCTACACCCTTCTGGCCCCACACCCGCACTTCACCCATACGGCAGTTGGAAAAAGATCTCCGCCAAAGAGCCCCTCTTTGAGGTGTTGCCCGTTGGGTATTGCACCGCCGACCCAACGAGGAGCATTGCCGATGATGAAGCATGACACTCGCAAGGGTGTGTGAGGCCATTATATCCAACCAAATGGATGCCCGTTTGTAGGCACCTCACGTTGCCCTACAAAATCCCTAACCTGTCTCCGACTAACTAGCACTCCTTAAGGAACAGCCTGGTACCCCTCTAGTTGTTTGCATCACAGAAGAGCCTCAGAGAATAGATGGGCACCCTCTCACACAAAACCAAGCACACTGCCTTCAAGATTGATAATTGACATGTGGAGAAGTGTGGCTCAATGGTTAGAGCGGCAGACCCTGATGCAGAGGTCTAGCCTGGGACCAGGGTTCAATTCCCCGCCTCGGCGGGTCTTGGGCTCAAAATTCCACGGACCTGATAATTCTCGCCTCGGTGCCTATTCCAATCATAGAGTCCCACTCTGCAACTCTGGGCAATAGCTTGCTTAATCTCCACAACGGCCCCCACAACGCTAAGGATGCCTGGCCTCCACCTTGGGGGTGCCCAGGAGTGGACGCCTCACAGGGAAAGCCAGGATGGGTTCCACAGCGGTATTCGTACAAGCGCCTTGAGACCCTTGCGGGTGAGTAGTGCGCTATACAAGTATCAATTTACACAACATTACATTACATAAGGCCTGCCATCTGAGTGACTTATAGGTTTACAGGTGTCAGTGATTAAAGGTATATATAGGTAACTTATATCTTAGTAAGGGATGTATGCACCACCTTACCCAGGCTGCAGGAGCAGACCTGTGGTGCCATTTTGGAAGGCTTCCCTGGGGTGGCATAATACCAGCTTCAGCCTCTCGTAAGCCTCTGGGGTATCTATGCCCTTGGTACCTAAGGTACCATATACCAGTGACTCACAAGGGTAACCCAGTAACCACTCTGGAGTGTACCTAAAGTGCAATCATTTTAGAGAGGAAGCAGCTAGGCTGGGGTCCTGAATAGCAGGGCCCCAGCCAGACTAAAGTAAAAAACAGTGAAACACACAGCAAAAAGTGGGAGCAACCATAGTAAGCAGATCCTACTCTCGTACACTATACAGAAAACAAAGTGCATATAATGTAAACAGGTCAGTGGGTTACTGCTTTTGTAAGAGAGCTCCTTTTGTAACTTGTTGTTTATAAGTCAAAATCCTACTATAGAACATAGAGCTATTAACTGTCATAAAAGTGCTGCATGCAAACTGCAAGGTATATGCTAGAGTTATATGTTTTTCTGCCCAGTCTTTTATTATCCTAATCTTGCGAAAAGTGTTCATTTAGCTAGAAAACAAGAGCACCCCTAACAGTGATGCTACATTTTAAATTCTGAATTTGTGGTGTTCCAGAATAAGTACTCAAACTAAATTGCCTAACAAAAAAAATATTACATGTCACTCCTACACTACACCTTGTAGTCCTGTCTAATGTAACATTTACTATACACTGATTTACACACGATTGTCTCTGCGTGTGTGATGTAAAATTCCCTGACACCTTACACTGGTCTGAGTGGTGCTATTGAACTAAATGAATCTGAGAGACAGTGGTTATAGAGACTTATGGGGCACTGTTAAAAGGTGCTAGTGAGGGAATCCATAGCGTAGGTGGTCATTGGGGGGGGGGGGGGGGGCAACAGACATTGTTGCACATGGCGCTACCAGTGTTAAAGCCGGCCCTGCGTCCATCAATTGTTTCTTTTGCATATCGAACCATTTTGGGCACATCGAATAGGTTTCAACAAACTACTCTTAATACATGAACGTAACTCTTCATAGTGGGCTAACATAACTTCACCTCTACCCACATCGGGCAGACAGTTCAAAGATATATCCAGGTGTTTCATCAAAAGAGAGACAAGAGTGCCCCCTGGTCACTTCAGATGCTAAATTAGCCTTAGAACACCACTGGAGGGCTGAGTGGGCAGGATAGATTTAACAGGCTTTTTGACCCTGAACACTGGAAAGTGCCCTAAGGCGATTAAGGCATTGTGGTCCGCCCACTCTGTTTCTGGAACAGCGCCCTGTGAAAAGCGGGACAAGAGGTTCCTCGTTTTTTAATATATAGTGAATGACAGAGGCATGGCCATTCCCTCTAAAAGATTATCAAGCAAATCCACCCCTTCTAATAAACTGGACATTATCAACAAAGTTGGCTGCAGCTATATGCTTACCTAACTCCTTTCTTCTATTATCTTGATTTCCCCCATAACTTTGGTAACACTTAACCGTCTATTCTTCGATCTAGATCATAGTTATAGCGTTAAGACCACTGCAGAGAATGTAATTGAGTTGGGGCAAAATCCGAACACCTATAGATTTCATATGAGTTCAAATGGAAAGTGTTGTGGGGAAAAATGGTAGACGCTGATGGAGTAAATAACATAAGGTTTATTGAGAATAAAGGTGATAAGGCCCACAGGGGAACGCCGGGAAATGAACTGACCAGGTCAAAAGGGTAAAAGCATCTAACCTGTCAGTTTATGTGACGTCACATATATAGTCACCGAACATTCCAAGTTGACTCGTAGTGACGTACAATAATAGCAAAAGGGAAAACAGACTATAAAAGATAACCCACTGTAATGGCTATAAGAGGACATATGTAACATTGAGAAAGAAGAGATATACAACATCTCCCTTTTTCCCAAAAGGAAAACAAAGGAACAGATTAAAATAACACATAGTCATCATATCGTTTTGGAAGTTTGATTTCCCTGCCAGACATTGAATATTTTGACACATTTTCCTTTGATTTGCATGTACATTCAAATACCTTCGACTTTCATGACTCTCTTCCTCACAGATTTCCTTTTCAAATGTTCTACCCAGATCAGAAACATTGTTCATATCCTGTTTGATGCATCAAGTACAGTAGTGTTGGTGCTCATTATAGATGATTTAGTTACGTCAAAAAACTATGGTCACAAGATGCACTTTCATCAAAGTCCAAAATGCATTCGTTACAATCTCCTAATTGCTCTGATTCTCCCTTTTCCCCACAACAAATTGGCGACAAAATGTTTCTGGTGGAAGAAAGGCTCACAGAGGAGACTGAAGAGTATTGAGAAAATAACGCGCGGCACATGACAGTATGCGGAAACATCGGCTGGAGTCAATACAGTGGTAATGTGCAATCGATGGACAACAATTCAAAATAAGTAAGTGCGCCCAGCATATGAGGCATTCTGCAAAATTATTCGTTGAAACAGTCGTCACTTACTAATCCTGTCAGAATTGCCGCAGTGGGTGTCGGGAAAGACGTAGGTGTTAAGCCCAGATTAATCATTGGGTTAAAGCCGGACACGTCAGACCGACCCCACCTGCACAAACGTACCGCCATTTTGGAAATAAAACGGTACTTTCTGACAGGAAAATAGCGTCGGAGCTAAACGGTAAGCGCAAAGGGTTACAGTGAGGAATGTTAGAAAGAAGAGCTAAAGTAAGTCCATCGAAATGAGAAAATAACAACATTTGAAAGAGGAAATATAGGAGAAGCATTAAATTGATAACCTGAATATATATAAAGTAATTAAAAGAAGAGGAAATATGGCTCAGAGCAATAACATATGTGTGCCACCACATTTCTTAGAGGAACCAGGAAAGCTACCCATGAAGTGGAAAAGTTGGCTTAGAGCTTTTGAAAACTATATAGTGTCGATTGATGGCAAAGGATATGATGCAGAACGTAAAAAAGCACTACTTTTTGGACCCTTTGGTAAAGCAGGACAGAAAATATTTGATAGTGTGCCTGAGTTTGAAAGTCCACCAGGAGTTTTTATACCATTAAACAAGTACCAAGAAGCAATAAAAAGACTAGAGAAACAATTTTCTGAGGAAAGTAATGTGATGGTTGAGAGACATAAGTTTGCTTTAAGAAAAGAAGAAAAAGGAGAGACTATTGAGGAGTATATCTTAAGAGATCATCTTAATGGAATCCCCTTGGCCCTACCACACTCCGAGGGATTTTATACTAGCATGCGCAACTCTGGCTCTCAAAGAAAATTATTTTGAGTATGAAGGCAGCTTCTACTTACAAACGAATGGAACATCCATGGGCAGCGTTTTCGCCCCAAGCGTGGCAGGATTGTATGTACACCATTTTGAATGCACCAACATCGCTGTGGAAACTAACCCGTTCAGTCATCACATCCTGAAATGGCAAGAGGTATATTGATGACATTCTGATAATCTGGCAGCGATCTCAGACCGACCTTGACAGATTCATGACCTGGCTTAACACCAGGGATCCATACTTGAACTTCACCAGCACAGCAAGTAACCACCAACTTCCCTTTCTAGATTTGGACATCACAGCCAAAGATGGGACCCTGATTACAACATACTACAAACCAACCGCGAGGAATGCATTGCTCCACTTCACGAGCTTTCACCCCCGCCCTCTCAAAGAGAATCTACCATTCGGTCAGTTTTTACGCATACGCAGAAACTGTACTAACATTAGGGATTATAAATCACAATCAGCGGACCTGGCCACTAAACTAGAAAGCCTTGGCTACCCCAAAGCCATCATTCGTAAAACCCAGAAAAGGGCGAGAAATCATAATCGCGACGCTCTTCTTGAGACCATCACAAAGGACGATCAGGAACAACCCATCACCTGTGGTACTACCTACAACACAGCGTCCAACGAAGTAGCAAAAATCATTAAAAAACATTGGAGGATAATCAACTCTGGGCAGAGAAAATGGGACAAACCAAGATTTGTGTACAAGAGATGCAACAATCTAAAAGATCAACTGGTGAGCACCCGACCCAGACCACAACCAAAACAACCAATGAACACCGTTCTGAATGCATGGGGACTGCCCAAGATCACTGGACACTACCCCTGCAATGACTGTAGTGTGTGTCACCTCACTACACACACCAAAACCTTGAACCTTGAGCCCAACAAAATCTGGACCCAACGCAACCACACCAACTGTAACTCACGAAATGTGATATACCTTCTCACTTGCACGTGTGGCCTCCGCTATGTGGGGATGACAACACGCAAAATTAAAACCAGAATAACTGAGCATCGAAGCACCATAAGATGCAAGAACAATGTGAGCAGACTAACTAACCACTTCATCACCCACTGCCATACAACCAATGATTTAAACTGGACAATCATTGAGCAAATCCCCGAAAGCACAATTGATAATGACAAGAAACTTCTGGGTAAAGAACAGCGATGGATATATCGCCTTTCTACAGCCACTGAGGGTCTCAACGACGCCATCCCCTGGAACTCCCTGACATGCTCGTGACCCAAGGGCTATATCTCCAGTACCATCCTGATCCACCTGCTCAGCCAACCTTACTAGGAACCCCTTGTAAATATCTCCTTAGAGATAGAGCCCTACAGTTCTAAACACTGAGGCTTTGGAACTCCAACCATGAATGTGACCAAGGTATCGTTGTGGCACTTTGCCACGAGGGTCCCTTGATTATACCCCTAATGCGCCAGTGTTATACTTATTCCACTCTATTGTATTTGTAAGCCCCTAGTGCCATGACGGCACTAATCATCTGCCAGCACATGCGCGACTATACAACACGCGCGCACTCCCCCAACGCGCATGTGCAGACATAACACTACCGTCGGCACATGCGCATTGCGAGCGTCTAGCACCACGCATGCGCGAACGCTGGCCACCTTTCCCTACGCACCTGGGCGCCCTCGCAAGCGCAATGACTCGGCAGCTCGAGTCTCTCTACCATTTCCCCTACAATGCAGGTGCGAACAAATATTCAATCAACCACAATATAAAACCCCAGCAGCAATGGCCATTACTTACCGGTTCTGCGAAGGAGGCACTACAGGTCCAAAGCAGGCTCTGCCCAGAAATTCTGTGAGTATGATGAACCACCACCTTCACCACTGGTAAGTGCTTTTCTCTCCTACAGGTCTCCTCAATCTAAGTGGCCAAAACCTTTCTCCCCCACAGGGCCAACCCTTGCCACTTCACAACCTTGAAGCAGAATACTGCTTAAACTAGCGTAAGAAAGAATTCTTGCGTTTTCTTTTCTTTTCTTTTACCACTCATGCACTATTGTTGTGAATACCGTGTTTTAGCCACTCCACCCCCAAACTTCCAGTGCAAACCTCACCATAATGGTACCACCAATACCATTACACTGTAGCCGCTTATAGCCTGCACCCTCATCGCTATAAAGTCGGCAGTCAGATGTATATAATGCAATACATTCAAGTGACTCTCTTTTCCCCTTGTATGTTTTGTGTTTGTCTTTACATGTTATATGTACAGGTATTTTGAGAAGGGAATCCCCCTCTCACACATAGAAAAACACTTTAGGGCGTGTATACACATAGTCTGAATTACACACCCACTAGTTTTAATTACACACACATAATTTGAATTTGTCCTGAAGAAAGCCAGTATATTCATAAGGCACTGGCTGAAACATGTTGACCCATCTAAGGATGTGGGAGGTCGTAACTCGCCTCTAACATCCAACAGACTTATTTTTAACCGCTGACGGTGGCCCAGGTTTTAAAGTCTAATTCACCTCCGGGCACTGGGACCCCCGCCAAGCCGTTTTAATCAACATTTCATAACACTCTTCACCGCACACTCAGCGACATACCTGCTCCGCTGTAATCAGGCGTCGAAGCACACCCGGGACACGCTAGGTGTCACTGGGTGGGCCCGATGATGAAGCATGCCACCAACTAGGTTGGTGGGTGTGGGCTTCATGAGCACACTCACCAGGTGCCACTACCCCATGACGAAACATACTTGAGTCCTTTGAATTAAAAATTAATAATTTTTGTTAACCCTTTTTACTTAAGCTAGTCTCCTTTTGATTAACTTCATATAAACCCGGGGATATGGACTAGCTTTCTGGTACTCTCTCTCCCTCTTGATACACGATAATATTGGCAGCGCACAGCTGCGAGAGCATAATCTAAACCATGGCAGAAAACCATGGCCTGACCTTTACTGAAAGTGACGTGGTAGATCTACTATCTGACCCGTCCTTCCAAGCGGACTTCAACATCGCTAATACCATCGCACAAACCACCGATTGGGAGACCCTTACTGAGAAAAAGCGCAACAGAATACGAACCATCCTTCATGGGACAATCCTAGCCCAGTACCTTAGAACCAACACGGCTCCAAGGGGCCTTCTAGTAACCAATGCACCCAGAATCTTCCTTGATGACCCTACCTTAAGGAAGGACTGGGCCCAGATCGCCTGGCATTGCACCAGGGACTGGATGATACTCATTATCAAAACAGCAAAGCGACTATCGGATGCTATCATGATTGAAATCCAAGCCACAGAGAGCCACTTCAAAGCTACCATCACTGCATTCAAGAAGAAGCTAGATGACCAAAATAGAGAAATAAATGAGTACAAGGAATACCTGACTCAAGCCAAAATCAAGAAATTTGACAAAGATCTCAAAAAATTCAGTTATGCAAAAGTGTATCCATACTCAGAAGAAGACTACACACTGCAAATCAAGGACACCAATATGTCCAACTCTTCAGGTGATGATAGTTCTATTTCCAGCGACTCCAGCAGCGGCTCACAAAAACGAGGAGGAGGAGGAAGAGGAAGAAGAGGACAACGCTGGCCTAACAACTGCCAAGGAGGGAAACAAGGCCACTTCTAAGGCTTCCCACCAAACTTTGGTCACATGCAGAATCACTATTATGGTTTCCCACCTATGTATCCCCCAGGACCAAATCCATTATTCGCAGGCAACCAGGGCCCACACATTCCTTTTTTAGGACAGAGCCGAAGAGCTCGGGGCCGACGAAGACCAAATCAACAACACACGCAGGTCCACTGGGCCGAGGAAGAGAACCCTGTGAGCTCGAACACACGCCAGAAGGCGAAAAAAGCAACGCCAGGACTGAGCAAACACTGAGCCCTACTGACCGACCAACACTGGTATTTAATCTATCCAGTACCCCATTGTCCCACAGAGAACAGTCAGTCCTGGAAAAAGGACTTTCTTTTGTGCCAACTACCAGACTCGACAAATTTAAACTACATGTTGAATTGGCGCATTTTTTCAGAAAACTTAAATTGAAATCTTTCTTTGAAAAACCAACCCCAGAAATTGAGCAACCCCACGAGAACCCCAACGTCACGGGTCTCAGAACCAAATCCACGTTTGTCCCTCCTCCCTCTACCATCCCTCCCGAAATCACAACGTTTGAACAAGCTGTATACAATGACATTGAGAACCTCAACCCGACCAATCACTTCAACAATCTGTCCTGGGAAGACAGGCAAACCATACAACGCCTACAAAACAACCCCACGCTGGTCATAAAACCAGCTGACAAGGGGGGAGGCATCGTCCTGCAGGACAAGACAGACTACGACACTGAGTGTCGCAGACTTTTAAGCGACAACAGGAACTACAGTAGATTGGAACAGGACCCAACAGAAGGACTACGAACAACAATCCATGCACTTGTCAAGAGGGCAGCAGATTCGGAGCATATTTCCAAACAGGAAGCAGAATATTTATGCCCTGAACACACCAGGACCCCGTACTTTTACACAGTACCCAAGGTACATAAGGGCAAAACTCCCCCTCCTGGCAGACCTATTGTGTCGGGCATAAACTCCTTGTTGGAACCACTATCACGATATTGTGACTTTTTCTTAAACCCCTTGGTGCAAAAAACACCCACATACATAAAGGATACCAAACACCTTCTACAGGTCATAGACAATATGAATTTCAACCCTGACACACAACTTCTGGTAGGGTTAGACGTGGAGAGCCTGTACACCAGTCTCCCCCAGGATGCCACCTTGAAAGTCCTCCACGACAACCTAATGGAATCCCCTTGGCCCTACCACACTCCGAGGGATTTTATACTAGCATGCGCAACTCTGGCTCTCAAAGAAAATTATTTTGAGTATGAAGGCAGCTTCTACTTACAAACGAATGGAACATCCATGGGCAGCGTTTTCGCCCCAAGCGTGGCAGGATTGTATGTACACCATTTTGAATGCACCAACATCGCTGTGGAAACTAACCCGTTCAGTCATCACATCCTGAAATGGCACAGGTATATTGATGACATTCTGATAATCTGGCAGGGATCTCAGACCGACCTTGACAGATTCATGACCTGGCTTAACACCAGGGGTCCATACTTGAACTTCACCAGCACAGCAAGTAACCACCAACTTCCCTTTCTAGATTTGGACATCACAGCCAAAGATGGGACCCTGATTACAACAACATACTACAAACCAACCGCGAGGAACGCATTGCTCCATTTCACGAGCTTTCACCCCCACCCTCTCAAAGAGAATCTACCATTCGGTCAGTTTTTACGCATACGCAGAAACTGTACCAACATTAGTGATTATAAATCACAATCAGCGGACCTGGCCACTAAACTAGAAAGCTGTGGCTACCCCAAAGCCATCATTCGTAAAACCAAGAAAAAGGCGAGAAATCAGAATCGCGACGCTCTTCTTGAGACCATCACAAAGGAGGATCAGGAACAACCCATCACCTGTGTTACTACCTACAACACAGCGTCCAACGAAGTAGCAAAAATCATTAAAAAACATTGGAGGATAATCAACTCTGGGCAGAGAAAATGGGACACACCAAGATTTGCGTACAAGAGATGCAACAATCTAAAAGATCAACTGGTGAGCACCCGACCCAGACCACAACCAAAACAACCAATGAACACCGTTCTGAATGCATGGGGACTGCCCAAGATCACTGGACACTACCCCTGCAATGACTGTAGTGTGTGTCACCTCACTACACACACCAAAACCTTAAACCTTGAGCCCAACAAAATCTGGACCCAACGCAACCACACCAACTGTAACTCACGAAATGTGATATACCTTCTCACTTGCACGTGTGGCCTCCGCTATGTGGGGATGACAACACGCAATATTAAAACCAGAATAACTGAGCATCGAAGCACCATAAGATGCAAGAAAAATGTGAGCAGACTAACTAACCACTTCATCACCCACTGCCATACACCCAATGATTTAAACTGGACAATCATTGAGCAAATCCCGGAAAGCACAACTGATAATGACAAGAAACTTCTGGGTAAAGAACAGCGATTGATATATCGCCTTTCTACAGCCACTGAGGGTCTCAACGACGCCATCCCCTGGAACTCCCTGACATGCTCGTGACCCAAGGGCTATATCTCCAGTACCATCCTGATCCACCTGCTCAGCCAACCTTACTAGGAACCCCTTGTAAATATCTCCTTGGAGATAGAGCCCTACAGTTCTAAACACTGAGGCTTTGGAACTCCACCCATGAATGTGACCAAGGTATCGTTGTGGCACTTTGCCACGAGGGCCCCTTGATTATACCCCTAATGCAAAAGTGTTATACTTATTCCACTCTATTGTATTTGTAAGCCCCTAGCACCATGACGGCACTAATCATCTGCCAGCACATGCGCGACTATACAACACGCGCGCACTCCCCCAACGCGCATGTTCGGACATAACACTACCGTCGGCACATGCGCATTGCGAGCGTCTAGCACCACGCATGCGCGAACGCTCGCCACCTTTCCCTACGCACCTGGGCCACCTCGCAAGCGCAATGACTCGGCAGCTCGAGTCTCTCTACCATTTCCCCTACAATGCAGGTGTGAACAATTATTCAACCAACCACAGTGTAAAACCCCAGCAGCAATGGCCATTACTTACCGGTTCTGCGAAGGAGGCACTACAGGTCCAAAGCAGGCTCTGCCCAGAAAATCTGTGAGTATGATGAACCACCACCTTCACCACTGGTAAGCGCTTTTCTCTCCTACAGGTCACCTCAATCTAAGTGGCCAAAACCTTTCTCCCCCACAGGGCCAACCCTTGCCACTTCACAACCTTGAAGCAGAATACTGCTTAAACTAGCGTAAGAAAGAATTCTTGCGTTTTCTTTTCTTTTCTTTTACCACTCATGCACTATTGTTGTGAATACCGTGTTTTAGCCACTCCACCCCCGAACTTCCAGTGCGAACCTCACCATAATGGTACCACCAATACCATTACACTGTAGCCGCTTATAGCCTGCACCCTCATCGCTATAAAGTCGGCAGTCAGATGTATATAATGCAATACATTCAAGTGACTCTCTTTTCCCCTTGTATGTTTTGTCTTTGTCTTTACATGTTATATGTACAGGTGTTTTGAGAAGGGAATCCCCCTCTCACACATAGAAAAACACTTTAGGGCGTGTATACACATAGTCTGAATTACACACCCACTAGTTTTAATTACACACACATAATTTTAATTCGTCCTGAAGAAAGCCAGCATATTCATAAGGCACTGGCTGAAACATGTTGACCCATCTAAGGATGTGGGAGGTCGTAACTCGCCTGTAACATCCAACAGCCTTATTTTTAACCGCTGACGGTGGCCCAGGTATTAAAGACTAATTCACCTCCGGGTACTGGGACCCCCGCCAAGCCGTTTTAATCCACATTTCATAACACTCTTCGCCGCACACTCAGCGACATACCTGCTCCGCTGTAATCAGGCGTCGAAGCACACCCGGGACACGCTAGGTGTCACTGGGTGGGCCCGATGATGAAGCATGCCACCAACTAGGTTGGTGGGTGAGGGCTTCATGAGCACACTCACCAGGTGCCACTACCCCCTGACGAAACATACTTGAGTCATTTGAATTAAAAATTAATAATTTTTGTTAACCCTTTTTACTTAAGCTAGTCTCCTTTTGATTAACTTCATATAAACCCGGGGATATGGACTAGCTTTCTGGTCCTCTCTCTCCCTCTTGATACACGATAATATTGGCAGCGCACAGCTGCGAGAGCATAATCTAAACCATGGCGGAAAACCATGGCCTGACCTTTACTGAAAGTGACGTGGCAGATATACTATCTGACCCGTCCTTCCAAGCGGACTTCAACATCGCTAATACCATCGCACAAACCACCGATTGGGAGACCCTAACTGAGAAAAAGCGCAACAGAATACGAACCATCCTTCATGGGACAATCCTAACCCAGTACCTTAGAACCAACACGGCTCCAAGGGGCCTTCTAGTAACCAATGCACCCAGAATCTTCCTTGATGACCCTACCTTCAGGAAGGACTGGGCCCAGATTGCCTGGCATTGCACCAGGGACTGGATGATACTCATTATCAAAACAGCAAAGCGACTATCGGATGCTATCATGATTGAAATCCAAGCCACAGAGAGCCACTTCAAAGCTACCATCACTGCATTCAAGAAGAAGCTAGATGATCAAAATAGAGAAATAAATGAGTACAAGGAATACCTGACTCAAGCAAAAATCAAAATACTTGACAAAGATCTCAAAAAATTCAGTTATGCAAAAGTGTATCCATACTCAGAAGAAGACTACACACCGCAAATCAAGGAGACCAATATGTCCAACTCTTCAGGTGATGATAGTTCTATTTCCAGCGACTCCAGCAGCAGCTCACAAAAAGGAGGAGGAGGAGGAAGAAGAGGACAACGCTGGCCTAAAAACTGGCAAGGAGGGCAACAAGGCCACTTCTACGGCTTCCCACCAAACTTTGGTCACATGCAGAATCCCTATTATGGTTTCCCACCTATGTATCCCCCGGGACCAAATCCATTATTCGCAGGCAACCAGGGCCCACACATTCCTTTTTTAGGACAGGGCCGAAGAGCTCGGGCCGACGAAGACCAAATCAACAACACACGCAGGTCCACTGGGCCGAGGAAGAGAACCCTATGAGCTCGAACACACGCCAGAAGGCGAAAGAAGCAACGCCAGGACCGAGCAAACACTGAGCCCTACTGACCGACCATCACTGGTATTTAATCTATCCAGTACCCCATTGTCCCACAGAGAACAGTCAGTCCTGGAAAAAGGACTGTCTTTTGTGCCAACTACCAGACTCGACAAATTTAAACTACATGTTGAATTGGCGCAATTTTTTAGAAAACTTAAATTGAAATCTTTCTTTGAAAAACCAACCCCAGAAATTGAGCAACCCCACGAGAACCCCAACATCACGGGTCTCAGAACCAAATCCACGTTTGTCCCTACTCCCTCTACCATCCCTCCCGAAATCACAACATTTGAACAAGCTGTATACAATGACACTGAGAACCTCAACCCGACCAATCACTTCAACAATCTGTCCTGGGAAGACAGGCAAACCATACAACGCCTACAAAACAACCCCACACTGGTCATAAAACCAGCTGACAAGGGGGGAGGCATCGTCCTGCAGGACAAAACAGACTACGACACTGAGTGTCGCAGACTTTTAAGCGACAACAGGAACTACCATAGATTGGAACAGGACCCAACAGAAGGACTACGAACAACAATCCATGCACTTGTCAAGAGGGCAGCAGATGCGGAGCATATTTCCAAACAGGAAGCAGAATATTTATGCCCTGAACACACCAGGACCCCGTACTTTTACACAGTACCCAAGGTACATAAGGGCAAAACTCCCCCTCCTGGCAGACCTATCGTGTCGGGCATAAACTCCTTGTTGGAACCACTATCACGATATTGTGACTTTTTCTTAAACCCCTTGGTGCAAAAAACACCCACATACATAAAGGATACCAAACACCTTCTACAGGTCATAGACAATATGAATTTCAACCCTGACACACAACTTCTGGTAGGGTTAGACGTGGAGTGCCTGTACACCAGTCTCCCCCAGGATGCCACCTTGAAAGTCCTCCACGACATCTTAATGGAATCCCCTTGGCCCTACCACACTCCGAGGGATTTTATACTAGCATGCGCAACTCTGGCTCTCAAAGAAAATTATTTTGAGTATGAAGGCAGCTTCTACTTACAAACGAATGGAACATCCATGGGCAGCGTTTTCACCCCAAGCGTGGCAGGATTGTATGTACACCATTTTGAATGCACCAACATCGCTGTGGAAACTAACCCGTTCAGTCATCACATCCTGAAATGGCACAGGTATATTGATGACATTCTGATAATCTGGCAGGGATCTCAGACCGACCTTGACAGATTCATGACCTGGCTTAACACCAGGGATCCATACTTGAACTTCACCAGCACAGCAAGTAATCACCAACTTCCCTTTCTAGATTTGGACATCACAGCCAAAGATGGGACCCTGATTACAACAACATACTACAAACCAACCGCGAGAAATGCATTGCTCCACTTCACGAGCTTTCACCCCGCCCTCTCAAAGAGAATCTACCATTCGGTCAGTTTTTACGCATACGCAGAAACTGTACCAACATTAGTGATTATAAATCACAATCAGCGGACCTGGCCACTAAACTAGAAAGCCGTGGCTACCCCAAAGCCATCATTCGTAAAATCCAGAAAAGGGCGAGAAATCAGAATTGCGACGCTCTTCTTGAGACCATCACAAAGGAGGATCAGGAACAACCCATCACCTGTGTTACTACCTACAACACAGCGTCCAACGAAGTAGCAAAAATCATTAAAAAACATTGGAGGATAACCAACTCTGGGCAGAGAAAATGGGACACACCAAGATTTGCGTACAAGAGATGCAACAATCTAAAAGATCAACTGGTGAGCACCCGACCCAGACCACAACCAAAACAACCAATGAACACCGTTCTGAATGCATGGGGACTGCCCAAGATCACTGGACACTACCCCTGCAATGACTGTAGCGTGTGTCACCTCACTACACACACCAAAACTATGAACCTTGAGCCCAACAAAATCTGGACCCAACGCAACCACACCAACTGTAACTCACGAAATGTGATATACCTTCTCACTTGCACGTGTGGCCTCCGCTATGTGGGGATGACAACACGCAAAATTAAAACCAGAATAACTGAGCATCGAAGCACCATAAGATGCAAGAAAAATGTGAGCAGACTAACTAACCACTTCATCACCCACTGCCATACACCCAATGATTTAAACTGGACAATCATTGAGCAAATCCCTGAAAGCACAATTGATAATGACAAGAAACTTCTGGGTAAAGAATAGCGATGGATATATCGCCTTTCTACAGCCACTGAGGGTCTCAACGACGCCATCCCCTGGAACTCCCTGACATGCTCGTGACCCAAGGGCTATATCTCCAGTACCATCCTGATCCACCTGCTCAGCCAACCTTACTAGGAACCCCTTGTAAATATCTCCTTGGAGATAGAGCCCTACAGTTCTAAACACTGAGGCTTTGGAACTCCACCCATGAATGTGACCAAGGTATCGTTGTGGCACTTTGCCACGAGGGTCCCTTGATTATACCCCTAATGCGCCAGTGTTATACTTATTCCACTCTATTGTATTTGTAAGCCCCTAGCGCCATGACGGCACTAATCATCTGCCAGCACATGCGCGACTATACAACACGCGCGCACTCCCCCAACGCGCATGTGCGGACATAACACTACTGTCGGCACTTGCGCATTGCGAGCGTCTAGCACCACGCATGCGCGAACGCTCGCCACCTTTCCCTACGCACCTGGGCGCCCTCGCAAGCGCAATGACTCGGCAGCTCGAGTCTCTCTACCATTTCCCCTACAATGCAGGTGCAAACAATTATTCAATCAACCACAGTATAAAACCCCAGCAGCAATGGCCATTACTTACCGGTTCTGCAAAGGAGGCACTACAGGTCCAAAGCAGGCTCTGCCCAGAAATTCTGTGAGTATGATGAACCACCACCTTCACCACTGGTAAGCGCTTTTCTCTCCTACAGGTCTCCTCAATCTAAGTGGCCAAAACCTTTCTCCCGCACAGGGCCAACCCTTGCCACTTCACAACCTTGAAGCAGAATACTGCTTAAACTAGTGTAAGAAAGAATTCTTGCGTTTTCTTTTCTTTTACCACTCATGCACTATTATTGTGAATACCGTGTTTTAGCCACTCCACCCCCGAACTTCCAGTGCGAACCTCACCATAATGGTACCACCAATACCATTACACTGTAGCCGCTTATAGCCTGCACCCTCATCGCTATAAAGTCGGCAGTCAGATGTATATAATGCAATACATTCAAGTGACTCTCTTTTCCCCTTGTATGTTTTGTCTTTGTCTTTACATGTTATATGTACAGGTGTTTTGAGAAGGGAATCCCCCTTTCACACATAGAAATACACTTTAGGGCGTGTATACACATAGTCTGAATTACACACCCACTAGTTTTAATTACACACACATAATTTTAATTTGTCCTGAAGAAAGCCAGCATATTCATAAGGCACTGGTTGAAACATGTTGACCCATCTAAGGATGTGGGAGGTCGTAACTCGCCTCTAACATCCAACAGCCTTATTTTTAACCGCTGACGATGGCCCAGGTATTAAAGTCTAATTCACCTCCGGGTACTGGGACCCCCGCCAAGCCGTTTTAATCCACGTTTCATAACACTCTTCACCGCACACTCAGCGGCATACCTGCTCCGCTGTAATCAGGCGTCGAAGCACACCCGGGACACGCTAGGTGTCACTGGGTGGGCCCGATGATGAAGCATGCCACCAACTAGGTTGGTGGGTGAGGGCTTCATGAGCACACTCACCAGGTGCCACTACCCCCTGACGAAACATACTTGAGTCCTTTGAATTAAATATTAATAATTTTTGTTAACCCTTTTTACTTAAGCTAGTCTCCTTTTGATTAACTTCATATAAACCCGGGGATATGGACTAGCTTTCTGGTCCTCTCTCTCCCTCTTGATACACGATATCGGCAATTGTGGTCTCAAAGAAAAAGAAAACTGGTGAGACCTCAGGTCACTTAATAAGATTTCATTAATAGACTTGAGATCTGCATATCACCAAGTGTGTTTAACTGAAGAATCCCGTAAGTTAACAACCTTTGTAACCCCTTTTGGGGCGTTCAGGTACATTAGATTGCTATTCGGACTAGCGTCCGCATCTAGTGTTTTCCAAAAATGAATGGAAATTCTCTTTGACGACATTAAAGGTGTTGAGGCGTTTCAAGACGACATCTTAATACATGCTAAAGATGAAAAAGAGCATTGTGAAATTTTAAAGAAAATCCTGGAAATATTGCAGGAAAAAGGAATGACCATTTCAAAAGACAAATGCAAGTTCATGGAAAATAAAATGGAGTATCTGGGTCATGTTCTCACACCTGAAGGGATAAAGCCATAGGATGATCTGGTCAAAGCAATAAGAGATGCCCCAAAACCCAATGATAAGGAAACTCTGAAATCATTCAAGGGGCTAAGCGAGTATTATTCAAGGTTCATATCAGGATATGCAAATAAAGTGGAACCTTTAAGGAAACTGCTACGTAAAGGTGTGAAGTATCTATGGAGTAAGGAACAAAATATTGTTTTTGAAACTATTAAGAAAGAAATAACCGAAGCACCCACTCTTCAACCATTTGATCCTAGCCTAAAAAAAAAAATAACAGTTGATGCTAGTGCTAAGGGAATTGGTGCTGTGTTTTGCCAGAAGCAAGGACAAAGGGAAAACACAATTGCATTTATTTCAAGAAAGTTAAGTGAGGCCGAGGAAAGTTACAGTACCATAGAATGAGAAACACTAGCATGTAAACGGGCTGCAGAAAAGCTAAAAACTTTCTTGTGGGGAAAGGAATTCGAAATAGTCTCTGACCACAAGCCCTTAATTTATATGATGGATGGTTGTGGACGAGGAAATGGAATGCTAATCCATTGTGCTTTGCACGTGTGGGTTCGGATCCCACCCTCGTAGCCAATTTGTTGTGGGGAAAGAATGATAGACGCTGGTGGAATAAATAACATAAGGTTTATTGAGAATAAAGGTGATAAGGCCCACAGGGGAACGCTGGGAAATGAACTGACCAGGTCAAAAGAGTAACAGCATCTGACCTGTCAGTTCATGTGACGTCACATATATAGTCACCGAACATTCCAAGATGACTCGTAGTGACATACAATAATAGCAAAAGGGAAAACAGACTATAAAAGATAACCCACTGTACTGCCTATAAGACGACATATGTAACATTGAGAAAGAAGAGATATACAACAGAAAGCATCTTAGTAAATAAAGTAAGTGTTCTGAACATTTACAAAAAAAATAATAAAACAGAGCAATAAGTCGATGTAGTGATTCTAGTTCGACACTAGAAAAGCCACATGTTTTCAATTTTGAATTTTTTGTTTTTGGACAAAGAATATTTTTTTAATGACTGTCAATGTCTGCAAATGCATGTGTATACGGTTTAGGATAATGATTGTGAGCACTGGTATCTACAAGCTTGGATGATGCACCACACATTAGGGTTACGCTTAACTTATTGCAAACAATGGCTTGTATGAAACATTGATGGCCTGAAGCCGGGTGCTCATAAAAAGGAAATGACAACCCCCTTCACCACTACCTCTTCCTTTCCTGGACGTGCCTGAGAAAGAGAGAACAGGTTTCTCCCAGAGCAGGTCCCTGGAGGTTGGACATAGCCAGCTAAACATGGGTACTAGCTACCAAATTACATTTTGAAAAAAGAGCTAGGAGGCCCCAGAAACCCTTCTGAGGAAGGATACTTTGCCCCAACCTACCCCTCTGAGGAAGGATACTTTGCCCCAACCTAGTTGGCTGTATTTTCAAAGTGGAACAAAGTATTAACTCTGACTGACAGTGGGCTGGAACCAAGGTGCCAAAATCTGGACATATTAACTGGAGTCCAATTTCACCTGTTACAGAGACAGGTGTTGGGAATAAGCCTCAAGGCCTTGCTGAAGTTCTGCCCTGAGGCTACTGACCGACTTCCTTATGCAGAAATACCCAGCCAACTAGGGCCCACACGCATCAAAGCAAAAACCAGTCGCAAACGGCCTTTGCGACCGTTTTTTTTGCATGTTTGTATGCATCATCCCACATGAAAAAATTGCAATTTGAGTAATCTCTAAATAGCGATTACTTAAATTGCCATTGCATTTAAGGAATCACAAATTGAGATTCCTTAAATTGAATGCATTAATGTAAAAAAACTAGCGATTTCGCTAATAGGAGGAGCAAATTACCATGAAGTTGAACTTCATGGTAATTTGCAAAAACTTTGAAAAATGCACCAAAGTGCATTTTTCAAAGTTCCATTTTACACAAAGACATGCCCTTGGGGCATGTGTGTGTGCAAGATGTACTGATATGCAGATTTCAGGGGTGCAACAGGGTGTCCTTTTGACACCCTGACACCCTTGAAATTGCATTCTCAATTTGCGATTCTCTAACTGAGAATCACAAATATGAGAATGTCTTCCCATTCATTCCTATGGGCCTCTCGGTCCCTATGAATGAATGGCGAGGTATTCCTTAATTGCGACTCGCAATTTGCAAGTCGCAATTAAGGAATGTTTAGAAATGGCTATTTTTTGCGATTTCTACATGCATAGCCTTTTGCTTTTTCTTATTAGCGTATCCTTATTTTTCACTAATAAGGAATCTCAAATGGCATTGTTGATGCATTCACAGTGGGTTTACAGTATGCACACCAATTTACCAGTCTGTTCTCTATTTATTCCGTTTTCACCAGTTTGCGTGCAGATTGGATCTGTGCCTTGCCTCAAAGCACATACTTTGACTATAAAACACGGAAGCAACAAGACAGTGATGCATTTCCAATCGCACAGCGTCAATGAAAATTCATTAAAACTTTTCTTTTCCAAATTCCGAATTTTATTCCATGTAGTTCGTGGATTATTGTATTTGTTCTTTACTAATCACAAACGGGCTGTCCATATTCCCAATTTTTTCAAATAATGCAGTTATGCCCATCCAGGCCTTTCACCACATCACGTGGGTTATAACAATTCATATTTGTCACAGCTGCAGTTCTCCATATATCCCAACGCATTTCGGGCTATTTTGATCTACTACCTACAGTCAGATACGCTCACCCTAGGCCGTTGCACCTCCCCCGGTCCTATTCCCAATCACATACCTGCTCATATCCTGTCATTACTGATAGCGAGCAAAGGCAGAGTAAGTAACTGGAGAATAGCCACGTCTTGATCCTTTTCCTAAAGATCCAGAGGTCCTGCATGCTACGGACAGCCAGAGGGATGGAGTTCCAAAGGGCAGGTGCTAGTGCCCGAAAGACCACCCCCGCTGCTCTTGTCCTGCGCACCAGTGGTACAAGAGCCAGGTGTAAATCCGCAGATTGCAAGACTAGAGCGGTAACATAGAGAGCATAGTTTGTTCAAGATTTGGGGACCCGGCCCATAAAGGATCGTATGAGTAATGCATAGGGCTTTGAAGTATACTTTCTTCTTTATAGGTAGCCAGTGAAGCCGGGGAAGAAGGTCTGAAGCATGGCAGTACTTCAGTAGTGCACAGAGCGCTCAGGCAAATACTTCACACATTGACTCTAGGTTAAGCATGACTGCTCTCAGAGGGTTGGGCACAGGTTGATTTAGGGTTGACTTATGCCTCACCATGACAAGGACTGTGGTTGATACTTGACAAGTACTCATACACCAGTCTATCAACAACCCATTTTCTTACATTCGTGGCAATGGTGGGATTATACCTTGTGTTAGTGAAGTGCCATACAGTGATTTTTTACACTATCATTTCATATCTGAGACCAATTTGAGTTTACATTTCTCCTTGGTTGGCCTTATTGTTTTTCGAAATGTTCTCCCTGACTGTTGTAACTGAAACCACACCTGCACGGATGGAGTTTGTGCTGGCCAAGAAGGATTCCTGCCCTGTGGTCCAGCTCAAGGAGTTGTGCAAGGAGAGGGGACTTCCAGCATAGAGCACCACCAGGAAAGGTGGAGCTCCAAAAGATGCTGAGGGCCTGGGTGGAACCCCACCAGTCATTGGCTGTAGTCACAGAAGGTGATGATAAGGATTGGCATGGAGAGGACCTTCTTGTGATACAGCCTGCCGTTGAGGGGGACGGCTTGGCCCCCGAAGTGGAACTCCCTGCCAGGGCAAGGAGCAGTGTCTCCCTGCCAGGGCAAGGAGCAGTGTATCGTCCCACGGCTTGTCTCCAGAGGAGGACAAGGCAGACAGGCAGTTCATGCAGATTGTCCATCTGAGAATGGAAACCGTCCATGAAGGAGAGGAAAATATTTTTGCCTCACAAACCTAATCTGAGGGTCCATATTCCAAAAGGGTTGGTGCCTGACACTGTTGGTATCGGATGACATCGACAAGTGGTTTAAAGCTTATGAAGTGGCTTTGCTGGTGAACAGGATTCCAGAGGAGGATTGGGGACAGCCTCTGGAAGCACATCAATAGGGAGGAGTGGGACGCTCTACTGGCCCTAGATGAGAGGGACCACCCTTGTCAGAAAGAATAGCACCACCTCTGAGAAGTACAGGCAGACGTTTAGAGACAACCATAGTCCTGGGTGGATATGTGGGTACTCCTTTTGCCTGGCACTGGAAAGTTGGGTGAAGGGCAGTAAAGTAAAGAATTATCAGGGGCTGCACAATCTGATTGCGAGAGAGCACATGTTCAGCTGGCTCAGCACCAGGGATGATAAAAAAGGTATCTGGGGGGGGGGATCACTACCAGGGTGGGCAGGGTCCCCATCAGAAGGAGGGGGCTACCAAGAATCTATGAAAAAGAGTTAGTAAACTGAGATATAATAATGGTTGTCCCATCATCTCATACTTTAGAAGTACACTTTGAGATGGGAAGGAGAAAATATTGGGCCTCTTTATCACTACATCTGAATTCCCAAAGGATTGAGAGCGATCACCTATGGAATGGAGAATAACCCTCAAAATCCTTATTTTTTCACTGATTTCTTCATGCCATTCTCAAATAATTATGAGCTGTTTTCCTGGGACCAATTCTTCCAGGTCTGATATAGAGAATTTGTTACAAGGAACAGCCTCAGTGATTCCGCATGAGCTCAGAGCACATACCAAATCACTGCACTACTTGTAATACTGATGTGGTCGGAAACTCCTGGTTCCAGCAAAATGTGCATTAAAAGGTACTTAGAATGAGTTTACAACTTTGTGCTTGTTCACTACTGTCTCTATTACTTTCCCTTCTGCCGTCCCCTTAGAACAACTCTGTTCCCAGACACAACTCGATACATACAACTGCAACATTTATAACCTGCTGGCAGATTCAACAAACTCAAGCATACAAAAAGGTGATTAATGGAATGCTTGGATTAATCTCAGCCACTGGTAATTACTCGGGGCAGCATCCCAGTCCATCGTTATTTTGCACAGCATGCCACCTCATTTTGGACCCAGCCATATCCAAAACAGTTTTGATCCTACTCCAGTGGGAAAAGATCAGCCCTAACGGCCAAGTAAGATCCTCCCTAAATCGGAACACAAGAATCCTAGGACTGGTTTTGATCTATTGTGGGCTCATCATCCAGGTGTAGCTTGGTTCCAGTGACACAGTGTGCATCGGACCCACGTCTGGGCATACTCATCTCAATTAAGGCAACACACTAAAGAATGCAAAAAAGTGATGGACTGTATGCTTTAATGAATCGCAGCCATGGTAATTACTCGGGCTGCATCCTAGTCGGTCGCTTTTTTTCATACCTTGCCACTTCAGTTTAGATCCAGCCATATGCTAATCAGTCTTGACCCTGTTCCAATGGGAACAGTCAGATCGAACGGCCAGGTCCTCCCTGAACCGGAATAAAAGCAACCCAGGACCGGTTTCACCCAAGTTAGGGTTCATCAGCCAGGTATAGCTTGGTTCCAGTGACACAGTGTGTACGGGACTTTACTGCGGCATATTAAAAAAAGCAGTAATTCTCATATGCTGGTGTAAAGATCACAGGTACTACAACAACTGATGATGTACCCAATCTGAAGAAATCTAATGGATTCAGTTTCTACCTATTAATTTTCATTCAGTATGAATGCGGAAAATTTGCTGAAGTTTAATTTTTTTTATTTCAAATGTGTCTTTTTAACCATAACAAGACAATAACAAATATTTATTTCAATGTGTAAGCATCTTGGCAATGAAGGCTTTTAACGCACTGGTTTCTATGGATTCAGATTCTACATCATGCATTACTGTCATCACAAAAACAAGAACAGAGTGGATGGAACAGCCTGCCAATAGCTCTTTCTAATTCTGTCATAAAGTTACCCTCAAACAGCAAGACGCTTGTGTCTGCATTTTAATGGTGCTGACCAGCTGCTCGAGACATTGTTGGCAATTAAAATGAATTGGATTGCATCATTTTAAGCTAAAATAAGCACAGCCTGCAGCTAAAAGTATCTATCTTCCCAACACAGTTTGAGACATTAAACGATGCACCATATCTACACACTTTAATTGTGAACAATTCTATAGTTTACTTATTCGCAAAGTAGCAAACCAACACTTTAGTTTTCAGCATATTTTAATTTTTCACTGGAATGTGATCAATTGCATTTTTCGTTCATAAACGAGTTAAAGCATACCTAAAAAAGGCAATTCGAAGCAAAAACAGAGAGAACAACAATTGCAGGAAGTCAAAAATGAAATAGGGAGAATTACGGCATGCACGTGGTCAGGAATAAGTTCCGAAATCAGGGCAGCATTACAGATAATGTTTTTCTCTCCAAATATGATTTATAACCAACCATGCAACGCAGAGGCACAACTAGCAATGCTGCCGTGACACCAGAGATCACCGCTGCGAAGGGCCCACTGCACCCCACTCATGGATTTTTCCACAATATCTTATTGTTCTAGCACCCCTCCTTTCGAGGTCTTATTCACGTCTTCCATTGGGAATCTTCAGTGAACCCTTGTTTCTCAGGTGTAATCCTCTCCTTGGAGGTCTTGGCGGGAGGGACAGCCATAAATGTTCTATTTCCTCCTTGGTCCACAATACTGCTCCTCCATCTTCTCACAGCCCTAGCCTCCTTTTTGCACTGCCCATTCAGCTCACCTCCTCTCTTTGCTTTCCCGTCTCTTCCAATGTGCCCCGTGGACCTGCAGTGTTATCATTTGCGATCCCCATCACACAACCCGCCCTCTCATGAATCCTCCCCCGCCTACTCACTGCCTACACTTGCTCCCATACCATTACTACGAATTTGCTGTCCTGAGGCTTTATCTCTTTGTTTCTAACCCCCAATTTCCATCTCTTTTCGTTTTTCCCACCTGTCACTTATTAACTCACCTTTCACTTCCATTTACTTAACATCCCCCTTTGGAACTGTCTGTCAAATTCCCTTTGAGCTGATAAAATGACTTAAAAGATCAGATCATACTGTAAGGGACAGTTTATAATTTAAATGACACTGAGATGCTATATTTTTCCCAAATCGATTAAATTAGTTTAATTACTTAGCACCACTCGTCATAAGATCAATTCTCACTAACAGAAAGAAACAAACATGGTATACGTGATAATCTTGGGAGTACCTTTTTACCTGTGTGTGAAGGGAGGCAAGGCGACGGTACATTGTATCTGAAACATCACATATTGCTGCAAAAAACATCAAGATTCTCCACACTGAGTCCAAAGATTTGAGCAAACCATAAAGCTGTCATCCCAAGGGACACAGCTGAAACCAAGATGCTGCTCGTATTGTTCATCATAATCTCTTACTTGAAAAATTGAGTCCTTTATTTAAGCAGTATTACATGAATGACAGCGTCACAAAGTTGTCCACTGGTTGGAGGCGCTGAAACAGCCCACCCTGGTTCATGAGGAATTCCTTACATTTTGTTATTTAAATTGCCTTGTTTGATCCTTAAATTCCCTCTTAAACCAAGCTTGGTTTTGTTAAAGAGGTTCTGGCTTCCAAGTCGGTAAGATGGCAATTGTCCGCTGCCATGCCGTGTGATCTTAGACAAAGCAAGTTTGCTGGGCCTCATTCGCTTACCCGATAACTTCCACTGCTTGAAGCATCCATTTCAGTGGCACTGGCTCCAACTGCATGAATGACGTCCCTCACTCGTTTGCCAAAACACTGAACCGAAAACAAGAAACGCACCCTTAATGATTTTTAGCTTTGTGTGGGTAACTTTGCACAGGTGAGCAAAATCTTACAAAGTGCAGACTGTATTGCCGGAAAAAATCCAGCATTCATGTTGAATGTTTTCCTTGACGAGATGGAGTCTCCTGTTTGGAAATGAAGCTGTCCCAGTAAGCTGGGTCTTCAGGGAGCAGGGGCACAGCGGAGGCCACCAGCTCCTCAAACGTAAGAAAAGTAAACTGTGTCGTTTGCATTGGGTCCGCAGCGCCTCCAGATATCTGCTAAAAAACACAAATGTTGTAATGATTTACTTTAGTTTTGCACAATAATCTGTATACTTTTTTTTTACTTATCATAAGAACACATTACTAGAAACCAATAACCTATATACAGCATCCTTTACTTTTGGTAGACTGACACTTCATCAAATCACATGCACAAATACTACTTGTAAAGCATACAAAAGTACTGCAGCAATAGCCATGTTGTCCAAACATTTCGGGAACAAAGTGTGCAGGTCAGAGGCTAATTTACCAGCTGCACATCACAAACTCTGCTTTCAAAGTCGTCTATAGATGTACACGAAATATTAATCTGACAAAAGAATCACCTGTAGTCACTTACAGAGTTTACTGAAGTCAGCAGGGGTCACAGAGCTTGGTCCAACATTCTGTTCATCCTTCTCACAAGGGTTAACTCGACTCAAACCACTGTGATCAAGAAACATCCCATGGTCTCTTAGGGTTCCACCTGCACTACTGCAGAAGGCTACAGGAACTATTGCCGCCCCCGCAGGCGCCCTGAAACCTACACAGCGGCCACCTTCCCTCCTTCGTCTCCTTTACAAACAACTAACTCTCCCACACTGCCCCGGCATGATTTACTGAATCCGGTTGCCACAAGTTTCTTTTTATGATTTATCGTTGTTATTGTAATTTTGCATACTCCTGCTATCTCTCTGTGGTTCTGTTTTCAGGGGTCTGCATCGTCTACAACCAGTCACACCTCCTTTCCTCCACCTCGAGCTTCCTACTCCCTTACCACTCTTTTATACTTGTTTATACTCCCCCCCCTCCTTTCAAGGACCCATCTGCCTCTTTAGCCAACCTCTGCTCTGCACTGTGCTGCAGCTCACCACAAGGCAAACTCGCATTCAAAGCTACCCCCAACTCTCAAAGTTGTCAGATCCACATGCTACCACCCTCCACAGACAGACAGATACACACAAACACACAGGCACTTCATCACCCTCACTAAAAGGGATAAACAGATGCCCGACACTCTCAAATGCAGTGGCACTTTGCACCAACTTTTACCAAATTAACAAGCTCTAGTTAGTCTCCAAAGGGCTCTCGAGCAAGCCAGCTTCTCCTCCGTTGTTTCAACCCTTCTCTCCCTACCCACTCTTGTCAAGTGCTTAGATCTTACAGTCCTTCATCGTCTCCGTGTACGGATACCACCCCACTCCACGTTCTCGGGATGACCGTAGACTTCATTCTGATCTTATCAGGAATACACTACCATCAAACTGCCCTGTGATAATCTGTTTCAGTAACTTATGATTTGGCCTCAGGGCAATTTTACAAGCCCATTTTCTGTGTTTGACGTCAGAATGGGGAATATCGTTCAGATGTTGCTTTACCTCATCAGATTTCTGCACATGTTCTGCATCGCCAAAATCATTTTCTGTGTACATTTCCCCAGGATATACCTACAGGCATTTGTGCAGGGAAAAACTAAGGCAAAATTATCTAGCCTCTTGAAATGTGCATTTGGGTGCTAACACTCGTTGACCTCAGATCTGGATTAAACGCTGACCAGAAATGAGCACAATTTTACCATGCTTTTTCTCAAAAACTGCAAACTAGATATTTATATGCACCCATCTACTGTCGCCTACATTCCTGCTGCGCTACTTAGCCTACCACAGTCACCTCTCTCAACCATCGCCCCCACTTCTCTGCTGAATTCACTTTCATACTTAGCATCGTAAAGCCACTGGATGAGAGCTACAACACATTGCTCCATCCACAATAAATCTCTCCCTCTCTCTTTTACTGAACTTAACACTTTTGAAAGGCGTTTCAACCAGTCACTGTACAAGGGCTTTTATTCACCTGGCTTAAAATATGTATTTGTCCACTAATAAAAAATAATCTGCTGATACCATTATATTCTTCAAACACAAAATAGGCTTCTCCTTCCTTCTTCACTGTAGGTAAAGCATATGCCTTTTAAAAATACAGAAAAATATCTTAAATCCTTTTGTTTGATAAACATATATTTATTATTTTCAGCAGTTACAAAAAGCCACATGAATACAGACACTTGGCTCTCGAGGGAGGCCAATATGAACATACCAGTAAATAAGCAGTACCACGGATCAAAGTGCACACCAAGAAAACAACATTAATCTCAGTACATCATCCTCACAATGGACCCGCGTACACTGTCCCAAGCCATTGCCCCCATACTGTGGCACAGTTGGCAGGAGTTTCTCCTGCTGGGCGCACCAATCTACCCCACATCTCTATTGTGTCAATGTTGGTGGCTTGGAAGCCTTTCACTAAGCAGTGATATCCCCCTTAGTCACTAACAGTGCTGCTCCCAGGAGAGCTAGGTCTGCGCGTGTCCCTCCCCCCACTCTCAAGTACTCACAACAGGATCAATAACGGAGAGAGCTCTGTCTCTAGCGATCGGACAATTATACAATCACAGTCTCACAATACCTAGACAAACTAGAACAGGACCATGTCATATGAAAGAAATCAGCTGGGGTGTGGGTACATCGAAAGCATGCAGGACTGGCGAGAAGCCGAGCTTTATGGAGCCTATTTTGGTGAGTGGTATGAAGCGTAAAGCTAGTGTTTGTACTAGCCGAAGCCGAGAGGATATAGTGAGGATCTTGAGGGCCATTAGTGCATCCCAACAATCCGTATCTTCTATACGTCCGAGCCAGCCTTCCTTGAGGGCTCTAAGGGCCAACAGTGTGCCTGAGCATTGATGATTAGTGTACAATGTATCTGGGATAGCTCCCCTTTGCCCAAAGCACCCATCATTATCTTAGCCTCTGTAGGATTGAATTCTGGGATCGGGCGTCAGGGGGGACATGGACTAACAGCACACGAAGCAGTTGCAAATATTTATGGAACTGTGTTCCAGACAGTGGGTAAGCGGCTGAAGATATTGAAAGGAGGACATATGGTTGCCCTTCCACGCGTCTCCTAGTAGTGTAATCAAGTCTCAAGCTCAGAAGAAATAGTACAGGAGAGATTTCTAAAAACTTGTAACGCTCGAGGAGGCAGACATTGTGTTGGGAGCTATTGGGAGTGAGCACGGGACTGCGAGGACCAGCAGCCCTTGACCCTGACGCTGGTGCCTCTCCCCCCGCACCCCCACACCGGAGCATTTAACCAGCGACTCGCGGTCCCCGCTTTTAGGGAGCCGCTTGAGGAGGCGGACATTGTGTTGGGAGCTATTGGGAGTGAGCACGGGACTGCGAGGACCAGCAGCCCTTGACCCCGACGCTGGTGCCTCTTCCCGCCCCACCCCACGCCGGAGCATTTAACCAGCGCCTCGCGGCCCCCGCTTTTAGGGAGCCGCTCGAGGAGGCGGACATTGTGTTGGGAGCTATTGGGAGTGAGCAGGGGACTGCGAGGACCAGCAGCCCTTGACCTTGAAGCTGGTGCCTCTTCCCGCCTCCCCCCTTACACCCTATATAACGGTCGACGCCCTCCGCGCTGCGGTACGCGCGCGGAGGCGCGCCGGGCGAAGCCAGGGCCAAGGGCGGGCCCGTTCTAGACCGGGAGAGACCGGACCGGGCAACCCCTCTTACGACCGCGGGCGAATATACAACCTTTACAAGGGACCGCAGTAAGTACCCTACTGATTAGGCAGACGATCAGCAGGAACACCATGGCTGGTCGGGAGTTGAGGAACAAATCTGTGGCCACCAGGGTACAGCTCACAGGAACCCTGGACAATTTCATTACAAGAGCTAACTCGGTGATTGACCAGGGGATAATTTTGATGGAACGTCGGGTTTCGCAAGTCATCGCTTTGGCCAAACGCTCCTCAATGGGACATATTGCTAATGCTCGTACCCCCGATCGAAACTGCCGCGCTAACATAATTTTAGCTCCGGTAACCATACACACTCCACCTGTTTCCCAGGAGCATGAGCATACTTCTCCACTTGCCTCTCTTCAAACACCAGAGGGTTCGCTAATTGCTCACTCCCTATAGCCGGCCAACTCTCCTGAGAAATTACCCACCCGATGTACTCGAGATAGACAGGAGCGGGATAAATCTAAATTGCAAATATTTATGGAACTGTGTTCCAGACAGTGGGTAAGCGCGCTGAAGATCTTGAAAGGAGGACATATGGTTGCCCTGCCACACGTCTCCTAGTAGTGTAATCAAGTCTCAAGCACAGAAGAAATAGTACAGGAGAGATTTGTAAAAACTTGTACCGCTCGAGGAGGCGGACTTTGTGTTGGGAGCTATTGGGAGTGAGCATGGGACTGCGAGGACCAGCCGCCCTTGACCTGACACTGGTGCCTCTTCCCGCCCGCCCCACGCTGAAGCATTTAACCAGCAACTTGCGGCCCCCGCTTTGCGGGTGCCGCTCGAGGAGGCGGACATTGTGTTGGGAGCTATTGGGAGTGAGCACGGGACTGCGAGGACCATCAGCCCTTGACCCTGACGCTGGTGCCTCTTCCCGCCCCCCCCCCACGCCGGAGCATTTAACCAGCGACTGGCGGCCCCCGCTTTGCGCGCGCGGCTCGAGGAGGCGGACATTGTGTTGGGAGCTATTGGGAGTGAGCACAGGACTGCGAAGACCAGCAGCCTTTGACCCTGACGCTGGTGCCTCTTCCCGCTTCCCCCTTACGCCCTAAATTACGGTTGACGCCCTCCGTGCTGCGGTAGGCGCGCGGACGCACGCCGGGCGAAGCCGGGGCCAAGCGCGGGCCCAAGCGCGGGCCCGTTCTAGACCGGGAGAGACCGGACCAGGCCACCCCTCTTACGACCGCGGGAGAATATACAACCTTTACGAGGGACCGCAGTAAGTAACCTACTGATTAGGCAGACGATCAGCAGGAACACCATGGCTGGTCGGGAGTTGAGGAACAAATCTGTGGCCACCAGGGTACAGCTCACAGGAACCCTGGACAATTTCATTACAAGAGCTAACTAGGTGATTGACCAGGGGGTCATTTTGATGGAACGTCGGGTGTCGCAAGACCTCGCTTTGGCCAAACGCTCCTCAATGGGACATATTGCTAATGCTCGTTCGCCCGATCGAAACTGCCGCGCTAACATAATTTTAGCTCCGGTAACCATCCACCTGTTTCCCAGGAGCATGAGCATACTTCTCCACTTGCCTCTCTTCAAACACCAGAGGGTTCGCTAATTGCTGACTCCCTATTGCCGGCCAACTCTCCTGAGAAATTACCCACCCGATGTACTCGAGATAGTCAGGAGCGGTATAAATCTAAAAGAAAGCGCACTGCTGCGACTACTGCGGGCGGGAGTAAACCCAAACGTGCTAAAGGGTTGGGTGACAATGAGACAATATCTACAGACAAGGACTGCCAGGCTTTGACTGATTTGACTACTCAGGGGCCGTTGGCACTGAGCACCCAGGACAATGAGCACAATTCATCAGGTACCCTCCAGCTCTCCGGTGGTGTAAGAGCAGATGAAGATCCTCTGCTAACTAAACTGGCCGAATTACTAAGGTCTTCGCTTACCCCACTAGAAGATAGACTTGTTCGTATTGAACACAAGCTCTCACAATTGGATCTGGAACGGTATACTAGGGGTCCTACGGTTAAGAAAAAGCCACATGGCTCAGGACTGGGTAATGCTTCAACTAACTCCGAGGGTGATGGCGCTCCTACCCATAATTTTCCTCTGTCTCCCGCTGTGTCAATTATTCCCGCTGCTACTAAACCTCCTCTGTCCCAAACTGCTGATACTTGCCCCACTCATTCAGCCAATCTGAGTACGTGTACCCCTTTCACCACTGTGAATCCAAAAGAGAGTGGTTAGATCTTACTGCCAGTAGCAATTCAGGCGGAAAGTAGAATTGATTTACCTCCTGAAATGAGTCCATATGTGGTGGTCTTAACAGGCATTCCTGAATTAAGCAATCCGAAACAGGAATCATATATGTCTTTAAAAAATAAAGTGTCTTACTGGCTTAACCAAAACAGACCACTACCTCGTCATATTACTAGTGAAATTCTGATGGTACGCAGACTTTCTTGGGTGGGTCACAGTCCCAAAACCATTACCAGTGACTGTGTCCTCGTAAACTTTAGGGATCCCCGTACAGTGGAGTATATTTGTAACTGGAATTACAACTGTATTGGGTCAAACATTCAATCGTACCCCTTGTCATTTTTCTATCCTCCAACAGATTTTTCAGACTGTGCAGGTGATTGGTCCCTAGTATCACATCGAGGTGGGCGAAGGGTGGAGAGGGGCAGGTCTGGCCAACCAATTGTTCAGGGCTACCCAATTACACAGAATAGGTTCAGTAGTCTGGAAGCGGTGGATTGACTACACCCCAGTATGATGGACATGGTCCCTATTATTCTATATAGGCACCCCCGACTTAAATGGGTTGGAGGAGCGGGTTGGGGGTGGCCCATCTAGTCTGTTAACAGATTCTCTCAGACCTATACAGGGGCCCAATATGGAAGAGGGCTCTGTGGGCTCGGGTCGGCAGTCCTGCCCTACACAGTGCTCTCTCCTCGTGTATTCCAGGAGGAGGGAGTACAGGCGGGCAGTGTTGTCATTTCAGATTTGGTTATACCATCCAAGACGATGTCAATATTATCCTGGAATGTGGCAGGTTTGTCATATAAGCTAAACTTCTGCAGAAGTAGATGATCTGGGTGCAGGATTGTTACTTACAAATAACAGACGTAGGATAAAGTGGGGCAAAATAGTAGATTCCCAATCTCAACTGGTAAAATTGTATAACTTAGTCCTCCCTCAACTTCTCGCGGTTAATACTTTGATCACTCATCCAATGCCCTCAGACTTTAATGGGAAGCTAAGCCACATTCAAGCCGATTTAGTCTCCAATCTAGGAGAGGTCTTCAATCCCCAAGTTCCCTTAAGGAAAAAGAGAAAAGCAGCTGCAGCTTGGTATAATTCATCTTGCAGAAAGGCCAAGTCTGAGCTGATCTCAGCGGTTAAGTCTGGGACCAATAAACAAAAAATTTGTGAATCAAGGTTGTCCTATAAAGAAGCAATGGCTCATGCAAAAAGTGAGTGGGATTGGGACAGGTGGTGTAATTTAACCACTGCCCTGGGCTCAAGAGATGCACGGAGATTTTGGTCATTGGTTAACACAGGCTCAGGGGAACCACAATCTGCAATAGAACCTAATATTGCTCCTTCAGTGTGGGAAGCTCACTTCAAAGCTCTATATTCTGATGAATCTGCTGTACATAACTCACCCGCTTCAGTATTAGTAAATGTACAGCATGAGCCACAGGTGTTCACTCTTGGTGA
This sequence comes from Lissotriton vulgaris, assembly GCF_964263255.1. Taxonomy (NCBI): domain Eukaryota; kingdom Metazoa; phylum Chordata; class Amphibia; order Caudata; family Salamandridae; genus Lissotriton; species Lissotriton vulgaris. Next base: position 1,316,262,294 of record NC_141696.1, read on the forward strand.
GGTCACTTGCGCGATAGGGAAAATTGCAATGGGTAAGGCCCCGGGTCTTGACAAACTCCCTGGGTACATATTCAGGCATGAACCTGGGATCTGGGCCTCTTATTTGCTTATTCTCTTCAATGCAATTTTAGGAGGTATGGAGGTTCCCTGTACTTGGCTGGTTAGCAGATATAGTCCCAATTTTCAAAAAGGGCTCCCCTCTGCTCCCAGCCAACTACAGGCCCATCAGCCTTATTGATGTGCCACAAATTTTTTTCGGGAGGCTTGTTTTGGACCATCTTCTTGAATGGATGGAGGCACACGAGGTCCTAAGTCCCCTTAATGCGGGGTTCAGGAGGAACACATCTACCATGGACCAGATCTTTCGCCTGATTCTCCTGTACTGGAAAAAGGCAAAGATCGAGGGTGGCAGCCTCTACATGGTTTTTGTGGACCTCCGGTCCGCGTTTGATTTAGTGCCAAGGGGGAAACTCTGGTGGGTTCTCCAGGAGCTGGGTGTCCCTTCCCAAATATTGACTGTGCTCATGAGGCTCCACGAGAGGACTTTTGCCCAGGTCAGATGCGGAAGGAATGGGGCACTGTCATCCAGGTTCCCAGTTGACAGAGGGGTGAGACAGGGCTGTGTTTTGGCACAACCCTGTTTTCCCTTTATGTCAACTGAGTAATCGCACATCTGGACAGTGTCCCCAATAATGATGCCCCTAAGTTGGCAGGCAGGAGGGTCACGGCAATTATGTTTGCCGACGACACTCTCCTGCTTTCCAAATCCCCCATGGGGATACAACGGATATTGAATGGCTTTGGGGATTTTTGCTGATCTCGTGGCCTCGAAATAAACGTCGATAAAACAAAATATTTGATATTTAATCCCCCGGCGTCCAAACGACCAAATCCAACTTAGGGTCATGTAGGTTTGGAAAGGGTCACGACATTTCAATATCTAGGGGTAACATTACATGAAAATCTTTCCTGGGGACCTCAACAAGTAAAATCCCGACTGAAATTGTCCCAGTTTGAGGGTGGTATCTCCAAGGTATCAAATATATCCACACTCAGGCCAGTGAGCCCAGCTCTGGAGATTTATAAGACTCAAGTCAGGGCTGCAGCTCTTTATGGCGGAGAGTTGTAGGCACACTCTTGTGCCTCTGAATTTGCAAAGCTGGAAACTAAATTTATTAGACGATTGTTGACACTCCCTCAAAGCACCCCGCTTCTCCCTTTAAGGCTGGATCTGGAACTCTCTCCTATAGAAGATGAATTAGCACTAAAACCACTTAGGTTTTGGCACAGGTTATGGGTAACCACAGATTTGTTATATTACAGGCAAGAGCTGAAACAGGTACTGAGCCTCAATGGTGATGGCAAAATTCCTTGATTGGCATTTGTGAAGCACAAACTTTTGGGTTTAGGGATGCACGACTTGTGGGACAACCCAGAAAGGGGCTGTCTCTACCTCTCACTCAAGTCCCTGTCCAGGATTTTTAAGGAGAAAAAATTGAATTCTGCCCTTTGTGCCTCAAATGCTGGAACCTTAATTGATTCCCTTTTAGCCTTCAAAAATTCTTATATGTTTGAAGATTTTATGGATTGTGTTTTTCCGATTTTAGCGAGAAACCTTTTTTTTTTTGTAAAATTTCTATTTATAGTTTGCAAAGGTGAAAGTAGAAAAGAGAGGAGTAGTAAAAAAAGAACAAAAGAAGGGAGAAGGAGAAAAAAGGGACAGGCGACATTCTGCCACATAACCCCACACAGGGGGTGTTAAAGAGCATTATTGCAAAAAAAAGGATAAAAGGAAATCCAGATTGTGCATCAAAAGGGACGGCAACCAGCAGAGACAACAGGAGTGCTAATGATATGGGCCTGCTGTCCACATTGTCCGGAGTGTGCATCGAAGTCTCAGCGGTTGGTGCAAAGTCCCCAGCCGGAGAAGAATAATCCAAGCACGATCACAATCACAGCGTCCTCTCGCGAAGGCATATCAAGTCGCAACAAGAGAAAAACAACAACCCCAACTACCACCCGCCTCCCCCCTTCCCTCCCCATCCCCCTCCCCTCACCCAGTGGTGGCGACCAGCACTCATGCAACAGCAACATGCACACCAATGATTAAATTTGAAAGAGATGAAGTGCCCGTAGTGCTGAAGGGCAAACTGCCGAAGGCAAACCACGTGACAAAAATCTCACCAAGGGGCCCCAATTGAACATGAAGTTTTTAAAATTCCCCAGGAAGATATCTGAGAGTCGCTCCATACTCAGTAGACGCCATAGCCGTGCATGCCATAAAGAAATGGCAGGAGCAGTCGTGCTTTTCCAAGCGGCAGCCAGAGTCAGCTTGGCCGCCCCCAAGCATAGCCACATAATGCGCTTATCAGCCCTAGTCTGGTGTTCAAGCAGCGGGTCTCTGAGGCCCAACAAGACAAAGTCCATTGAATCCGGGAGTGGGTGACCCAGCACATCTTTAATGTGGGAGAGAATCTCGGACCAAAATGGCTGGAGGGTGGGGCAGTCCCACCAGATGTGACTGAAGTCGCCCAACATCCCGCAGCCCCGCCAGCACCTATCTGAGGTAGTCGGGAATATTCGGTGCAATTTGGACGGATACAAATACCAGTCGAACAGAAGCTTCATATGTGCCTCCCTGAGATCAGTAGAATGGTTATGTGCCGTCACATCCCGCCACAAGCTCCTCCATTCGCTGTTGGAAATGTCCCTCCCAAGAGTACTCTCCCAGTGATCCATATACCGAGGCCGGGGGGACATCGTGGTGTCCAATAGCATCCCATACAGAAAAGAAATCGCCCCCTTCATGATGGACGTGCGAAGGATAAAAGTTTCAAATTTCGTCAAAGGTCTGGTAGCTGCGTCCACCACTCCAGGCGACGTCGCCCAGTGCAAGAGCTGAAGGTGACGAAAGCGCTCTGTCGGCAGAACACCATAATCCCTCATACAATTATGGAAAGTGAGGGGCGCGGCACCATGGAACAGGTGGGTGAGGGCCCTACAGCCACCCTCCCTCCAGACCTCAAAGGAACCTTCCGTCAACGCCGGAGGGAAGGCCGGGTTGAAATGGATCGGGGTGAACGGGGACGGGAATGTGGTCCACCGGTCATCGCTACTGACCGTGTCCCAGACCTTTAACACCGTGCTGGTAGGGGTGCTAATGTACGCGTTTCTGGGCCGGTCCACCTCAGGTTTCCAAGCTAGGTCCCAGATGGAACGTCCCGCAACGCTTCGATCCATATGGAGCCAGTGCTTCTCCGAGAGCTGTTGGGACCACTCCACCAGAACTCTCAATTGGGCAGCCTTGTAATACAAGTGCATGTCCGGGAACCCCACCCCCCCCTCCAGCCGCGGACGTCGGAGAACCGCATACGGAAGTCGCGCCCGACCGCCCTGCCAGACGTATTTCAACATCAAGGTCTTAAGCCGACGGAAATAATCCACTCCTATCGGGATGGGCAAGGCTTGGAAGAGGAACAGTAGTTTAGGCAGGAGGACCATTTTAAGCGCATGAATCCTACCCAACCACGAGATATATTTGGGTTTCCACCGCTCTAATTCCGCACGAATCAACGCCAGCATCGGAGGGAAATTAGCCTGGAATAAGGCGCCTATGGTAGAGGTCAGCCGTACGCCCAAGTATAACAGGGAGGAAGGTGACCACGAGAGTGGAGTAAGTGACCGGATCTGGTGCACCTCACCAGGCGGTAGGGTTAAATTCAAGATGTATGACTTATCGAAGTTAACTTTGAAGCCCGCCACTGTTTCATACTCAGATAGCACCGTATGGACATGGGGTAACGACAACGCCGGATCTCGAATGGACAACAATACGTCATCAGCGAAGAGTGAAATCTTATGTTGCTCACCCGTGAAGGGGAGACCCAAGATCCGCTCGTTCTCCCGGATCGCCAGCGCCAACGGTTCTATACTAAGCGCAAAGAGAAGGGGCGAGACGGACAGCCCTGTCGTGTCCCTCGGGAGTGGAGGAAACTCCCGGACCTGTGACCGTTAACCAACACCCGGGAGGTGGGACTGTTGTAATTGGCTTCAAGCATTCTTATGAATCGGGGCGAGAACCCGAAGGCCACCAACGTGCGGTGTAAAAACCCCCAATCAACGCGATCAAAGGCTTTTTCCGCGTCAAGCCCTACCAACACTGCCGGTATGCGAAACCGCTCCGCTTTTCCAATCAAATGGATGACGCGCCGCAAATTGTCGTGGGTTTGTCTACCTTTAATGAATCCGGACTGATCTGGGTGGATCAGAGCTGGCATCAGGTCTTGCAGTCTGCACGCAAGAATGGAGGAGTATAATTTAGCGTCCAGGTTAAGGAGCGCTATCGGACGGTAAGAGGCGCAGTAGGTAGGATCCTTCCCCGGTTTGGGGATAATAGTAATCATGGCCTCGGCCATGGTGTCCGATGTCCTACCCTCAGAGGCCATCGCGTTGAAGAGGGAGACTAGGTAGTCACAGATGTCGGACGCACATGTTTTGTAAAAGAGGGCCGTGTAGCCGTCAGGACCGGGGGCCTTATGTAGTTTCAGAGCCTTAATGGCGTCCAGCACCTCCTCCCTAGAGATGGGGGAAGACAACAAATCGTTCCATTCTCTGGAGACCCGTGGTAGAGGCAGACCACCCAAGAACGCAGACTGGGCTTCTAGATCTAAAGCGTCGCCCGAGTAGAGATCTTCATAGAAGCGACCAAAGATGGCCGCCTTGTCCACATCCTTATGATGAATAGAACCCGTACGGTCTCGTATACCCCCGATGTAATCCCTCTCGTGCTTATCTCGAAGCTGCCGGGCAAGGTGGCGTCCAACCTTATTGCCCTGGGAATAGGAGACACGTCTAAGACGTAGAAGGGTGAATTCCGCCCTGTTGTTGTAATGGGCCTTCAATTTCCCTCGCACCGCCGTAAGGGGGCGAAGGGTCACCCTGGAGGGGTTCGCCTTGTGCGCCTGCTCCAGGGTTGCAAGCTCCGATTCCAGAGCTTCCCTCTCCTTCCGCCTAAGTTTGTTAAGATTCGCGTTAAGGGCGAGGCACGTACCCCGTAAGGAGGCCTTGCACGCATCCCACGTGGTATACACCGACGTGTCAGAAGGCGGGTTAAGAGTAAAAAAGTCTCCGATAGCCTTCCGCAGCTCCTTACAGGACACCTCATCCCGCACCAGTGCAGCCGGGAAGTACCACTTCCGCCAGCCGTCCCCCCCTGCAGCCCAATGCAACCCAAGTACCACTAAACTATGGTCCGACAGCGAGAGCGGGAAGATATCAGCCATTCGAATATCCCCCCTGAGAGCCTGTTTAACAAAAATGTAATCTATGCGGGAGTACGAGCGATGGACGTGAGAAAAGAAAGTATAATCCTTGGCCTGAGTGTGGATGAAGCACCAGCTATCCACCAGTCCCAGTTCGCCTATCTGACGTTGCGTTTCCTCCGAGAAGACACCAGTATCTGCCCTGCGCGCTCCTGAACTATCTAAATCCCTGTCCCACACCATGTTGAAGTCCCCCAGCAGTATCAAGTGCCCGTCTACAAAGTCCCCCAACTTGTCCATCAAACACTGCAAAAAAACATTTTGGCCCGCATTCGGAGCATACACCACAACAAAAGTACATAAGCGGCCACATAACGTCCCTTTCACCATTAACCAACGGCCCTCCTTATCACCGCTTACCCCCAGGGGTTGAAAGTGGAGAGAGGCCCGAAAGAGGAGGGCCACCCCTCTATGCTTCGTGGGCGCAGACGCCCTGTAGATAAGGGGGAAATGTCTATGGCGGAGTCTCAGTTCATCTCTCCTGGCCAGGTGGGTTTCCTGAAGGGCAACCACATCCAGGTGGTGGTCTGAAAGATACTTCCAGAGTTTCTGCCGTTTCTGCGGGGAATTGAGGCCCTTCACATTCCAGGTGCCTATACTAACAGGCATAATGAGGACCTGAGACTCCGTGCTATGCGTGTGCTAAGGCATCCAGAGTCCAACCCCCGACCCCCGCCATTCACCAAGCCACACTCATACCGAGGATGATTAAACAGAGACAGCCAGAATAAAGCCCCAAGCACCTTCCGGTCATGGGGGACCACACCCACCCCTCCCCAGCTCCCCAGAAAGGCCTCCCACCTGCAAGTCACAAGAAATGGAGAGGTAACATCGTAGTGCAAAATAAGAAGTGCAGAGAATAACACCATTAGCGTCAATAACAGCACACAGACACCATTCTCGGTCGCCACCACACCCCCCCTCCCCATCAACCCCAACCCCAACAACCCCACCATAGTACCAACGTCCAGAACTCCCTCCTTCCCACCCCCCTCCAGCAAACCAAGAAACAAGAAGACAGAGCACAAGGCCCTAAACCTGAACCAAGCACTCAGCAGTTCCAATGGGCCACAGGTCACAAGGTCCACATCAGACTGGAATCGGGGTGGGGGCACCAGTTCGGGGGCCCCCAGGGCCATGGCCCGGGGTGTCTTCTCCAAAAGTACCATAGTACCCCGGGACCGTAGGAACAGAGACTCTCGGGCGCCCGACCATCAAGGAAGTCAGGGATCATGCCGCTCCAGAGCTATGCTGAGTATCTGCAAGCGTGGCCGAGGCCACCGACGCCACCGCAGATCCTCTCTCCTGCAAGCTAGCAGTGTGGTCCGGGCGCCCCCGGTCCGGGGAAGAGCCAACTCGATGCCATGAGGGAGATCGGCGCTGTCGCCTCGATGGGGAGGGATGTGCCGCCTGAGAGGAAGGAATGTCCTCTAGCCCCAGAAGCTCTTTCGCGGCCTGCAGGGAGCGGATCTGCGCCAGTCTGTTCTGCCATCGGAATATTATACCGAAGGGGTGCCCCCAGGAATACGAGTACCACGCTCCCGCAGAAAAGCAGTCACTGGGCGGAAGTCTCTCCTCTTCTGGAGCGTGGACGCAGCTAAGTCCTGAAATAGTTGCGGCCGATGGCCTCTAAACTGTAAGGAGGTGATGGCTCTAGCCTTCCGGAGGATAAGCTCCTTCGTCTGAAAGTCATGCACACACACGAGGATGTCCGGGGGGGGCCACCCCCTCGCCTGGGCAGGCCAACTCTGTGCACCCTATCCATTTTGATTTCCTGCACGTCCTCCTCCTCCAATATCTGCACGAATAGGGCCTGGACGTACTCTCGCAAGTCTCCAGCCTCACCGTTCCAAGGAACCGCCCTGATGCGAATGTTGTTTCTCCTGGAGAGATGCTCCGTCCTTTACCGTCCTCCCTTTGCGCGGCAAATTAGACATCACGGAGGATGAAGAGTGCTCAGGAGTAACTGCGTCACGGGCGGCTGTCGCCTGATCAAGATGGCGGCTCAGGAGCTTCCCGCCAGAGTCCAAAATCAATGCAGGGATAGTGTCGGTTGGCAATAAGGTCCGGGTTCTCCGCCTCTATCAACCGGGTCACCAAGGCAGCCACTTGTCCCCGCCAAACTTCAACTCAGTCCACCGCCACCGGAAAGAGGACAGCGCGGGCCAGCCCGTTAGCCCGCAGGTAGGCCTCTAGTTCCGCTCACATGCCAGACCTGGGTTCACCGCGCAGGGCCAATGCCTCGACCCGTAGTTGTTGCGCGCCAGGGGCTCCACCTTAGAGTGTTAAGTCGCTCGCAGGGACGAGGAGGACACTCCGTCTCATCAGTGGACGCAGACAGCCGACTCTGCGCCGTCCAGTAGCAGCCGCGCCCAGGCCGTACAGCCTCGCCGAGGATCCGAGGCACACCCTCCACGTGGCCAGTCGACCGTTGTGGTCTTCGGTCCGTTACAGCAGAGCGCTCATGATCATCCCAGTGTCTCGATAGTGCGGAGCAACACTGGCGGCGACAAGGGGGCAGAAGTGAACCGCTGCTCCGCGATGCCACGCCCAGCCGGCGCCGGCTCCACTGCACTCACAGGCCGGCTTCTCCCTCACGCAAGGCCGGTGCGTAAGAGGCCGGGTGACGAACTGTCTGTAGTGGCGCTGTACGGTCACCTAGAATCTCGCCGGGGACACCGGACCTCTCCGCTCGATGGTGGTCTCTGCGAGCGTCTCAGAGTCGATTGGCACCCCGAAGGCGATGATATACAATGCTTAGCAGGTCGGGCGCCGGAGCGACTCGAAAGCACGTCTTACTCCGACGCCATCTTGGCCACGCCCCCTTCGCGAGAAAACTTTTTATCCAGTGGAGATATTGCACTTTGCCACTTGAAGCATTCACTAGTAAATGGTCAGCGGCTGATAACAAATCATGCCCAGGATGTAGCTGTGATGTTGAGGATGAACTTCATGTGCTTCTTTTTTTTCCTGCATACAGCAATTCCAGGAAGTATTGGCTGGCTCCACTTTGTAGAAACTTAGGATTTAAGAACTGTCTGTTTGCTTTTAGAATTTTAAAGACCAATACATCAAGCTCCATCGTATTTGCACTTTCCATGTAACTTATAGCTATGTACCAGAAGGCGTAAATTAATTGATATCCACAGCTAAAGTTTTTAATACTGAAAACAATTTTTATATTCTAAATGTATGATATCTGTATAGTGTAATTTATGATGGTTACTTTATGGCTGTAAATATCTCTTTTTTAAAAGTTTTAATGTTCTAATTTGTACTCTTTTATGACCTGGACGGTCAAAATAAAGAATTTTGGAAATTTGAATTGAAGTAATGCTACTTCTTTTAGCCATGTTTCCCCTTCATCGAGGGTATGGTGGGTGAGTTTGGACACCCTCCCATATGACTATGGGTTGCCTTCGACCCAATAAACACCAGCCAAGTTACCTCGGGAATTGTGTCTATAAATAGCACTGCCAGAATTCGGGGGGAACCTAATGTGTTGAGTTCTAATCTGCAGGCTGGATCAGACCACCCACCATTGAGCCAGTCATCACAATAAAAAGGTGCCTTGCCAGGTAAAACAAATACAGGTTAGTCAGAGGTTATTAATGGAGTCCCTCACATGTTTCTCTGGGTACCCTCTAGCCTTCAGGTTGGATGCCAAGACGCATGTGCAAAGGCATGGAAACAGTCCCCACACTGTACTTTAGTTTCACCCAGCACCTCATGGCATGGATGCAAGTGTGTGAATACTTGTTCACCTAGCACATATGCCACACGGGCACTTGTAGATAAGGTCCATGAGATACACCCATTATGCATGGATTGCATCACTGTACATAATTATCCATTCTCGTGTTTTGTTTCCCTCCAGGTTATCGACCTGAACACGTGGTATGTAAGTTGCACTCTACCACGTTGTGTAGATAGCATTCGTTATTGATCCTGAAGAAGTGCCTCGATCCTCTGACACACATGGCACGAAACATGTCGATCCACTGAGAGTAGGTCACAGATAGCTAGATACATTGCTTCTAGCTCACTGCCACTCTCTGCACATTTTTATTCAGGCAGTCTACCTTCTGAATAAAAAATTGTTAGGACTGACTGACCTGTTTTAATCCACCTCCTTCTCCCACACATCTACACACACCAGGCCTCTTACCCCCACTGCACCCACCAGCAGGAACAAAAGATCCCAGCCAAAGAGCCCCATACTGGGTGCCCGTCAGGTATAGAGGCGCCGACCTGACGAGGGGCAGGGTCATATGATGAAGCATGACACCTAGGTGTGTGAGAGCTGTAGTTCCAGCAAATTGATTCCCCCTTTATCTACAGTGTGGGTCTACACTAGACCCATAACCTTTGCAATATCTCTCCGTTCCTTTTCTCCTCACATAAAGGAACTTCGTACCCTTCTTGCACACTAGTGAGCAGACTGTCAGGAAGATGAGAAAACTGACCGCTATGGTTGATGAAAAAGTTCAGAGTTAGGCCAAACATCATATCAGAGGCCTAATTATTCCCTCAAAAAATTATGACCCAGAGCTGTAGTTCCAGCAAAGGGATTCCCCCTTTATCTACAGTGTGGGTCTACACTAGACTCATACCCTTTGCAGTATCTCTCCGTTCCTTTTCTCCTCACATAGAGGAACTTCGTACCCTTCTTGCACACTAGTGAGCAGACTGTCAGGAAGATGAGAAAACTGACCGCTATGGTTGATGAAAAAGTTCAGAGTTAGGCCAAACATCATATCAGAGGCCTGATTATTCCCTCAAAAAATGATGACCCACAATAACAGAAACAAAAAGAGGAAGGTTATCCAAGTCAAATTCCCACAACCCCCTCTAACATATAATAAAATGTGTGTTGTTTACCATACCTATAATCTAAAGCACACAGGTTGATGCAAGACAACACTGAAGAAATTCAACAACTAGAGGGACATTATCGGTGGGCTTTTTGAAAGGTCCGGCATACATGCCCGAGATTAGCTAAGAAAAAAGGGTATGCAGTTCCTTAAAAGTGCTTAGAGAGAGGTGAAGAGAGACACAGAGACTATGATGTTGTCACTAAAGGGCATCCAATAATTAGTAGGAGATGAATTGCTACTATCGGAACTAGGACCCTGACACACCTAACCAGTCAGGTGTCATGCTTCATCGTATGGGTCTGCTCCTCATCAGGTCGGCGCTGTAATACCCGAAGGGGCACCCATAGAGGGGCTCTTTGACAGAGATCTTTTGTTCCTTGCCGTTAGGTGAAGTGTGGGTGAGGGGCCTAGGGAAGTGTAGATATGGTGTAGTGACAAATAGGTTAAAAGAGGTCGCGGAGTCCAAGAAGTGACTTTATTCAAGATGGCTCTGCACCTGGATTAAAATGCAAGAGTGGCGACTATCTGTAGTGATGATACAAGATAAACGTGCTCTACTCTGAGAGGGTCAACATGTTTCTTGCCGTTTTTAGTCAGGACGATCTATGGAAATTCTTCAGGACCTAGTGAAAAACTATCTACACAGCGTGGAAGGTGAGCAACCTACCTACCACAGGCTATACTGTTGGTTGACTACCCACAGTTGTCGAGGATGACCTAAAAACAAAGCAAATTGTTAAAAACCACAGCACAATGTCGGTGGTGATCGTGACAACAGTGCTCGTGCGTCACCCCTAACGTGTGAGAATGTGACTTCATATTGCAAATATAGTAGTGTTAAGTAATACACATGTCTGATCACATTATGATCCATGAACCATGTTGTGAAGGGCTCTCTTATTTAAACAATAAAACAGTTAAAAACATATGTCAACATGCGGCGATGAAAGGGTTAACATACTCATGAAGTAATGTCCTACAAAGAAGGCGAACGAAAAAGAAAAAGAAACTACCCAGATGAGGGCGATCGAAAATAAGGCACCATCGCCCACCCCAAACATACCAGTGATTACTTGGTAGCAAGCAAGAGAGCGTCTCAGTGAGCGTGTTGTGCCTCTCCCTGTCGGCTTGGTGAAATGTACACAGGAGGTCCGAACTGCCAGAGGCCACAGCATCAGCGTTCCCTGCCAAACGCGAGACCCCCCATGGAGAGTGGGAGATCATAGGCTGGAGGGAGAGATGCCGCTGCATAAGTGTGCTCGCTAACGTCTCTTCGGTCATGTTAAGCACCTGATGAAATCTTGGAAATCACACCTCGATATACTGAAGTGTGACCCACCAGATACCAGTGTAGCTGGATGTAGGGTCGATATGGAACCTATCGCAGTCTACCACTCACCGTAAATCCAACGTTGTAGGTTGTAGGTGGAGTAACCTACCCTCACTGCCGGGACCGGTTGGTAAATTGCTGCATTTCATGAAAGCAGTTACATGAAAGCATTTACACCTTCCGGTCCCTTGGTCTGGGAGTGTCCGGCTTCCGAAACGCCCCTCCTGTGATTCGTAGCAGGTGCGTAGAAACAGGAATGGTAGTATTATTAGCCCATTGGCCATCTTGGAGTGTATCTTAAGACCCTTTCTGGTAGGAATTGAATACATGAGCGTGAGGGTCAGCTCGGTAAAGGCCCCACTGTTATAGCCGCTTGAGGAGGCGGAAATTGTGTTGGGATCTATTGGGAGTGAGCACGGGACTGCGAGGACCAGCAGCCCTTGACCCCGATGCTGGTGCCTCTTCCCGCCCCCCCCCCCACGCCGGAGCATTTAACCAGCGCCTCGCGGCCCCCGCTTTTAGGAAGCCGCTCGAGGAGGCGGACATTGTGTTGGGAGCTATTGGGAGTGAGCACGGGACTGCGAGGACCAGCAGCCCTTGACCTTGAAGCTGGTGCCTCTTCCCGCCTCCCCCCTTACACCCTATATAACGGTCGACGCCCTCCGCGCTGCGGTACGCGCGCGGAGGCGCGCCGGGCGAAGCCCGGGCCAACGGAGGGCCCGTTCTAGACCGGGAGAGACCGGACCGGGCTACCCCTCTTACGACCGCGGGCGAATATACAACCTTTACAAGGGACCGCAGTAAGTACCCTACTGATTAGGCAGACGATCAGCAGGAACACCATGGCTGGTCGGGAGTTGAGGAACAAATCTGTGGCCACCAGGGTACAGCTCACAGGAACCCTGGACAATTTCATTACAAGAGCTAACTCGGTGATTGACCAGGGGATAATTTTGATGGAACGTCGGGTTTCGCAAGTCATCGCTTTGACCAAACGCTCCTCAATGGGACATATTGCTAATGCTCGTACCCCCGATCGAAACAGCCGCGCTAACATAATTTTAGCTCCGGTAACCATACACACTCCACTTGTTTCCCAGGAGCATGAGCATACTTCTCGACTTGCCTCTCTTCAAACACCAGAGGGTTCGCTAATTGCTCACTCCCTATAGCCGGCCAACTCTCCTGAGAAATTACCCACCCGATGTACTCGAGATAGACAGGAGCGGGATAAATCTAAATTGCAAATATTTATGGAACTGTGTTCCAGACAGTGGGTAAGCGCGCTGAAGATCTTGAAAGGAGGACATATGGTTGCCCTGCCACACGTCTCCTAATAGTGTAATCAAGCCTCAAGCACAGAAGAAATAGTACAGGAGAGATTTGTAAAAACTTGTACCGCTCGAGGAGGCGGACTTTGTGTTGGGAGCTATTGGGAGTGAGCACGGGACTGCGAGGAGCAGCAGCCCTTGACCCTGACGCTGGTGCCTCTTCCCGCCCCCCCCCCACGCTGGAGCATTTAACCAGCGACTTCGGCCCCCCTCTGCGGGTCCCGCTCGAGGAGGCGGACATTGTGTTGGGAGCTATTGGGAGTGAGCATGGGATTGCGAGGACCAGCCGCCCTTGACCTGACGCTGGTGCCTCTTCCCGCATGCCACACGCCGAAGCATTTAACCAGCGACTTGCGGCCCCCGCTTTGCGGGTGCCGCTCGAGGAGGCGGACATTGTGTTGGGAGCTATTGGGAGTGAGCACGGGACAGCGAGGACCATCAGCCCTTGACCCTGATGCTGGTGCCTCTTCCCCCCCCCCCCCCCCCGCCGGAGCATTTAACCAGCGACTCGCGGCCCCCGCTTTGCGCGCGCTGTTTGAGGAGGCGGACATTGTGTCGGGAGCTATTGGAAGTGAGCACAGGACTGCGAGGACCAGCAGCCTTTGACCCTGACGCTGGTGCCTCTTCCCGCCTCCCCCTTACGCCCTAAATTACGGTTGACGCCCTCCGTGCTGCGGTAGGCGCGCGGACGCACGCCGGGCGAAGCCGGGGCCAAGCGCGGGCCCGTTCTAGACCGGGAGAGACCGGACCAGGCCACCCCTCTTACGACCGCGGGAGAATATACAACCTTTACGAGGGACCGCAGTAAGTAACCTACTGATTAGGCAGACGATCAGCAGGAACACCATGGCTGGTCGGGAGTTGAGGAACAAATCTGTGGCCACCAGGGTACAGCTCACAGGAACCCTGGACAATTTCATTACAAGAGCTAACTCTGTGATTGACCAGGGGGTCATTTTGATAGAACGTCGGGTGTCGCAAGACCTCGCTTTGGCCAAACGCTCCTCAATGGGACATATTGCTAATGCTCGTACGCCCGATCGAAACTGCCGCGCTAACATCATTTTAGCTCCGGTAACCATCCACCTGTTTCCCAGGAGCATGAGCATACTTCTCCACTTGCCTCTCTTCAAACACCAAAGGGTTCGCTAATTGCTGACTCCCTATTGCCAGCCAACTCTCCTGAGAAATTACCCACCCGATGTACTCGAGATAGACAGGAGCGGTATAAATCTAAAAGAAAGCGCACTGCTGCGACTACTGCGGGCGGGAGAAAACCCAAACGTGCTAAAGGGTTGGGTGACAATGAGACAATATCTACAGACAAGGACTGCCATGCTTTGACTGATTTGACTACTCAGGGGCCATTGGCACTGAGCACCCAGGACAATGAGCACAATTCATCAGGTACCCTCCAGCTCTCCGTTGGTGTAAGAGCAGATGAAGATCCTCTGCTAACTAAACTGGCCGAATTACTAAGGTCTTTGCTTACCCACTAGAAGATAGACTTGTTCGTATTGAACACAAGCTCTCACAATTGGATCTGGAACGGTATACTAGGGGTCCTACGGTTAAGAAAAAGCCACATGGCTCAGGACTGGGTAATGCTTCAACTAACTCCGAGGGTGATGGCGCTCCAACCCATAATTTTCCTCTGTCTCCCGCTGTGTCAATTATTCCCGCTGCTACTAAACCTCCTCTGTCCCAAACTGCTGATACTTGCCCCACTCATTCTGCCAATCTGAGTACGTGTACCCCTTTCACCACTGTGAATCCAAAAGAGAGTGGTCAGATCTTACTGCCAGTAGCAATTCAGGCGGAAAGTAGAATTGATTTACCTCCTGAAATGAGTCCATATGTGGTGGTCTTAACAGGCATTCCTGAATTAAGCAATCCGAAATAGAAATCATATATGTCTTTAAAAAATAAAGTGTCTTACTGGCTTAACCAAAACAGACCACTACCTCGTCATATTACTAGTGAAATTCTGATGGTACGCAGACTTTCATGGGTGGGTCACAGTCCCAAAACCATTAACGGTGACTGTGTCCTCGTAAACCTTAGGGATCCCCGTACAGTGGAGTATATTTGTAACTGGAATTACAACTGTATTGGGTCAAACATTCAATCGTACCCCTTGTCATTTTTCTATCCTCCAACAGATTTTTCAGACTGTGCAGGTGGTTGGTCCCTAGTATCACATCGAGGTGGGCGAAGGGTGGAGAGGGGCAGGTCTGGCCAACCGATTGTTCAGGGCTACCCAATTACACAGAATAGGTTCAGTAGTTTGGAAGCGGTGGATTGACTACACCCCAGTATGATGGACATGGTCCCTATTATTCTATCTAGGCAGCCCCCGACTTAAATGGGTTGGAGGAACGGGTTGGGGGTGGCCCATCTAGTCTGTTAACAGATTCTCTCAGACCTATACAGGGGCCCAATATGGAAGAGGGTTCTGTGGGCTCGGGTCGGCAGTCCTGCCCTACACAGTGCTCTCTCCTCGTGTATTCCAGGAGGAGGGAGTACAGGCGGGCAGTGTTGTCATTTCAGATTTGGTTATACCATCCAAGACGATGTCAATATTATCCTGGAATGTGGCAGGTTTGTCATATAAGCTAAACTTCTGCAGAAGTAGATGATCTGGGTGCAGGATTGTTACTTACAAATAACAGACGTAGGATAAAGTGGGGAAAAATAGTAGATTCCCAATCTCAACTGGTAAAATTGTATAACTTAGTCCTCCCTCAACTTCTCGCGGTTAATACTTTGATCACTCATCCAATGCCCTCAGACTTTAATGGGAAGCTAAGCCACATTCATGCCGATTTAGTCTCCAATCTAGGAGAGGTCTTCAATCCCCAAGTTCCTTTAAGGAAAAAGAGAAAAGCAGCTGCAGCTTGGTATAATTCATCTTGCAGAAAGGCCAAGTCTGAGCTGATCTCAGCGGTTAAGTCTGGGACCAATAAACAAAAAATTTGTGAATCAAGGTTGTCCTATAAAGAAGCAATGGCTCATGCAAAAAGTGAGCGGGATTGGGACAGGTGGTGTAATTTAACCACTGCCCTGGACTCAAAAGATGCACGGAGATTTTGGTCATTGGTTAACACAGGCTCAGGGGAACCACAATCTGCAATAAAACCTAATATTGCTCCTTCAGTGTGGGAAGCTCACTTCAAAGCTCTATATTCTGATGAATCTGCTGTACATAACTCACCCGCTTCAGTATTAGTAAATGTACAGCATGAGTCCCAGGTGTTCACCCTTGGTGAGGTCACTTGCGCGATAGGGAAATTTGCAATGGGTAAGGCCCCGGGTCTTGACAAACTCCCAGGGGACATATTCAGGCATGAACCTGGGATCTGGGCCTCTTATTTGCTTATTCTCTTCAATGCAATTTTAGGAGGTATGGAGGTTCCCTGTACTTGGCTGGTTAGCAGATATAGTCCCAATTTTCAAAAAGGGCTCCCCTCTGCTCCCAGCCAACTACAGGCCCATCAGCCTTATTGATGTGCCACAAAAATTTTTCGGGAGGCTTGTTTTGGACCATCTTCTTGAATGGATGGAGGCACATGAGGTCCTAAGTCGCCTTAAGGCGGGGTTCAGCAGGAACACATCTACCATGGACCCGATCTTTCGCCTGATTCTCCTGGAGTGGAAAAAGGCAAAGATCGAGGGTGGTAGCCTCTAATGGTTTTTGTGGACCTCCGGTCCGCGTTTGATTTAGTGCCAAGGGGGAAACTCTGGGGGGTTCTCCAGGAGCTGGGTGTCCCTTCCCAAAAATTGACTGTGCTCATGAGGCTCCACGAGAGGACTTTTGCCCAGGTCGGATGCAGAAGGAATGGGGCACTGTCATCCAGGTTCCCAGTTGACAGAGGGGTGAGACAGGGCTGTGTTTTGGCACCAACCCTGTTTTCCCTTTATGTCAACTGAGTAATCGCACATCTGGACAGTGTCCCCAATAATGATGCCCCTAAGTTGGCAGGCAGGAGGGTCCCGGCAATTATGTTTGCCGACGACACTCTCCTGCTTTCCAAATCCCCCATGGGGATACAACGGATATTGAATGGCTTTGGGGATTTTTGCTGATCTCGTGGCCTCGAGATAAACGTCGATAAAACAAAATATATGATATTTAATCCCCCGGCGTCTAAACGACCAAATCCAACTTTGGGTCATGTAGGTTTGGAAAGGGTCACGACATTTCAATATCTAGGGGTAACATTACATGAAAATCTTTCCTGGGGACCTCAACAAGTAAAATCCCGACTGAAATTGTCCCAGTTTGTGGGTGGTATCTCCAAGGTATCAAATATATCCACACTCAGGCCAGTGATCCCAGCTCTGGAGATTTATAAGACTCAAGTCAGGGCTGCAGCTCTTTATGGCGGAGAGTTGTAGGCACACTCTTGTGCCTCTGAATTTGCAAAGCTGGAAACTAAATTTATTAGACGATTGTTGACACTCCCTCAAAGCACCCCGCTTCTCCCTTTAAGGCTGGATCTGGAACTCTCTCCTATAGAAGATGAATTAGCACTAAAACCACTTAGGTTTTGGCACAGGTTATGGGTAACCACAGATTTGGTATATTACAGGCAAGAGTTGAAACAGGTACTGAGCCTCAATGGTGCTGGCAAAATTCCTTGGTTGGCATTTGTGAAGCACAAACTTTTGGGTTTAGGGATGCACGACTTGTGGGACAACCCAGAAAGGGGCTGTCTCGACCTCTCACGCAAGTCCCTGTCCAGGATTTTTAAGGAGAAAAAATGGAATTCTGCCCTTTGTGCCTCAAATGCTGGAACCTTAATTGATTCCCTTTTAGCCTTCAAAAATTCTTATATGTTTGAAGATTTTATGGATTGTGTTTTTCCGATTTTAGCGAGAAAACTTTTTATCCAGTGGAGATATGGCACTTTGCCACTTGAAGCATTTACTAGTAAATGGTGAGCGGCTGATAACAAATCATGCCCAGGATGTAGCTGTGATGTTGAGGATGAACTTCATGTGCTTTTTTTTTTTCCTGCATACAGCAATTCCAGGAAGTATTGGCTGGCTCTACTTTGTAGAAACTTAGGATTTAAGAACTGTCTGTTTGCTTTTAGAATTTTAAAGACCAATACATCAAGCTCCATCGTATTTGTGCTTTCCATGTAACTTATAGCTATGTACCAGAAGGCGTAAATTAATCGATATCCACAGCTAAAGTTTTTAATACTGAAAACAATTTTTATATTCTAAATGTATGATATCTGTATAGTGTAATTTATGATGGTTACTTGATGGCTGTAAATATCTCTTTTTTAAAAGTTTTAATGTTCTAATTTGTACTCTTTTATGACCTGGACGGTCAAAATAAAGAATTTTGGAAATTTGAATTGAAGTAATGCTACTTCTTTTAGCCATGTTTCCCCTTCATCGAGGGTATGGTGGGTGAGTTTGGACACCCTCCCATATGACTATGGGTTGCCTTCGACCCAGTAAACACCAGCCAAGTTACCTCGGGAATTGTGTCTATAAATAGCACTGCCAGAATTCGGGGGGAACCTAATGTGTTGAGTTCTAATCTGCAGGCTGGGTCAGACCACCCACCACTGAGCCAGTCATCACAATAAAAAGGTGCCTTGCCAGGTAATACAAATACAGGTTAGTCAGAGGTTATTAATGGAGTCCCTCACATGTTTCTCTGGGTACCCTCTAGCCTTCAGGTTGGATGCCAAGGTGTCAGCTTCTTTCTTGTAGTCGGACACCAGCTTGCAATTGCGTCTGATACACAAAAACAGACGCCCTGTGCAAAGGCATGGAAACAGTCGCCACACTGTACTTTAGTTTCACCCAGCACCTCATGGCATGGATGCAAGTGTGTGAATACTTGTTCACCTAGCACATATGCCACACGGGCACTTGTAGATAAGGTCCATGAGATACACCCATTATGCATGGATTGCATCACTGTACATAATTATCCATTCTCGTGTTTTGTTTCCCTCCAGGTTATCGACCTGAACACGTGGTATGTAAGTTGCACTCTACCACGTTGTGTAGATAGCATTCGTTATTGATCCTGAAGAAGTGCCTCGATCCTCCTGACACACATGGCACGAAACATGTCGATCCACTGAGAGTAGGTCACAGATCGCTAGATACATTGCTTCTAGCTCACTGCCACTCTCTGAACATTTTTATACAGGCAGTCTACCTTCTGAATAAAATAATGTTAGGACTGACTGACCTGTTTTAATCACCCTCCTTCTCCCACACATCTACACACACCAGGCCTCTTACCCCCACTGCACCCACCGGCAGGAACAAAAGATCCCAGCCAAAGAGCCCCATACTGGGTGCTCGTCAGGTATTGAGGCGCCGACCTGACGAGGGGCAGGGTCATATGATGAAGCATGACACC
The DNA here is from genome assembly GCF_964263255.1 of Lissotriton vulgaris. Lineage (NCBI taxonomy): Eukaryota > Metazoa > Chordata > Amphibia > Caudata > Salamandridae > Lissotriton > Lissotriton vulgaris. The sequence continues at coordinate 1,316,281,553 of NC_141696.1, forward strand.
TAGCTTGCTAGGTGTGTGAGAGCTGTAGTTCCAGCAAATTGATTCCCCCTTTATCTACAGTGTGGGTCTACACTAGACCCATACCCTTTGCAGTATCTCTCCGTTCCTTTTCTCCTCACATAGAGGAACTTCGTACCCTTCTTGCACACTAGTGAGCAGACTGTCAGGAAGATGAGAAAACTGACCGCTATGGTTGATGAAAAAGTTCAGAGTTAGGCCAAACATCATATCAGAGGCCTGATTATTCCCTCAAAAAATTATGACCCAGAGCTGTAGTTCCAGCAAAGGGATTCCCCCTTTATCTACAGTGTGGGTCTACACTAGACCCATACCCTTTGCAGTATCTCTCCGTTCCTTTTCTCCTCACATAGAGGAACTTCGTACCCTTCTTGCACACTAGTGAGCAGACTGTCAGGAAGATGAGAAAACTGACCGCTATGGTTGATGAAAAAGTTCAGAGTTAGGCCAAACATCATATCAGAGGCCTGATTATTCCCTCAAAAAATGATGACCCACAATAACAGAAACAAAAAGAGGAAGGTTATCCAAGTCAAATTCCCACAACCCCCTCTAACATATAATAAAATGTGTGTTGTTTACCATACCTATAATCTAAAGCACACAGGTTGATGCAAGACAACACTGAAGAAATTCAACAACTAGAGGGACATTATCGGTGGGCTTTTTTGAAAGGTCCGGCATACATGCCCGAGATTAGCTAAGAAAAAAGGGTATGCAGTTCCTTAAAAGTGCTTAGAGAGAGGTGAAGAGAGACATGGAGACTATGATGTTGTCACTAAAGGGCATCCAATAATTAGTAGGAGATGAATTGCTCCTATCGGAACTAGGACCCTCACACACCTAACCAGTTAGGTGTCATGCTTCATCGTATGGGTCTGCTCCTCATCAGGTCGGCGCTGTAATACCCGAAGGGGCACCCATAGAGGGGCTCTTTGACAGAGATCTTTTGTTCCTTGCCGTTAGGTGAAGTGTGGGTGAGGGGCCTAGGGAAGTGTAGATGTGGTGTAGTGACAAATAGGTTAAAAGAGGTCGCGGAGTCCAAGAAGTGACTTTATTCAAGATGGCTCTGCACCTGGATTAAAATGCAAGAGTGGTGACTATCTGTAGTGATGATACAAGATAAACGTGCTCTACTCTGAGAGGGTCAACATCTTTCTTGCCGTTTTTAGTCAGGACGATCTATGGAAATTCTTCAGGACCTAGTGAAAAACTATCTACACAGCATGGAAGGTGAGCAACCTACCTACCACAGGTTATACTGTTGGTTGACTACCCACAGTTGTCGAGGATGACCTAAAAACAAAGCAAATTGTTAAAAACCACAGCACAATGTCTGTGGTGATCGTGACAACAGTGCTCGTGCGTCACCCCTAACGTGTGAGAATGTGACTTCATATTGCAAATATAGTAGTGTTAAGTAATACACATGTCTGATCACATTATGATCCATGAACCATGTTGTGAAGGGCTCTCTTATTTAAACAATAAAACAGTTAAAAATATGTCAACATGCGGCGATGAAAGGGTTAACATACTCATGAAGTAATGTCCTACAAAGAAGGCGAACGAAAAAGAAAAAGAAACTACCCAGATGAGGGCGATCGAAAATAAGGCACCATCGCCCACCCCAAACATACCAGTGATTACTTGGTAGCAAGCAAGAGAGCGTCTCAGTGAGCGTGTTGTGCCTCTCCCTGTCGGCTTGGTGAAATGTACACAGGAGGTCCGAACTGTCAGAGGCCACGGCATCAGCGTTCCCTGCCAAACGCGAGACCCCCCATGGAGAGTGGGAGATCATAGGCTGGAGGGAGAGATGCCGCTGCATAAGTGTGCTCGCTAACGTGTCTTCGGTCATGTTAAGTGTTGTGCTGGTGTGTGTGGGCCCCGTTAGGCAGGGATGGCCGCCTGCGCAGGGGTGGGAACGCGCAGCGCCAGCCAGTTAGCCACACACACTGTCGTGGTCGGAAGTGACGTGCCCGAGCGCGCGCCTTCCTTTTATTGATCCCCGCAGGCCACGCCTGGCCTGCGGATGCATGGATGCGTGCGTGCGTCCACTAGAGTGCTAACCGCACTACATCTCTATCCAACTATACACAAGTTCAATAATGTTCAAAACCAAAATGTTCACAATGAATCACATCAGACGATCTGTACTTGCGTGTCCCTTAGATGACGACTTCAGGGTCTCAGCTGACAGGCGTAGTCGTTGAGTCTTTGGCTCGGGCGGGGGTTGGGCCTCAAGTTGTATCGGGGGTGCCACCCGGCCCGCGTTCCCCGCTGCGTGATGGATTCTGGGTGGAGGTGGATGTGATCGATGTTCCTCCTCCCTGTTCGAGCCTCGGCCCTCGGGTGTCGTTTGCCGGGCTACCCCCTTCTTCTTGGGTCGTTGCTCGGAGTGGCTCGTTGGTTCCATCCGTGGCTTCGGGGGTGGCGCTCGGGCCAGGAGGGATCATTTTGAACCATGAGGTGTTTCTCGACACTTCTTCTCCCCCTTTGCTGGCAGTTACCATGGTCCCCTTGGTGTTGGTTACAGTCCATGGCCCTGGTTCATAGAATGTTTGAAATTTCCCTCCAGGGCGTCTGTTCCTGATGACGACCCGATCTCCTAGATGTAGCTGTTTTGGTGTCGCTCGGCGTCGGTGGCTCACTCGCATGTTGTTCCTGCGCCGACGTTCCTGAACCTCCCTCATGTCATTCCCCGTTGGTGACGGTCTCACGGGCATGGGGAGGAGGTCTCTGCGTTGACCTTGAAACATTAAGGACCACAGGCTTTTCTGGGTGGTGCAGTGAGGCGTTCCTCGATATTCTCTCAGGAATTCGGGCAGTCTCTGTTCCGGGTCGGCCTCCTCTACCACCGCGATCCTGAACATTTTATTGAGAGTCCGCATGAACCTTTCTGCCTCCCCATAGGCTTGTGGCCACTGGGGAGTGATGCGTCGGTGGACGATGCCTCTGGTTTTCAAAAACGTGGCAAAGTCCGTTCCCTGGAAGGGTGGTCCGTTGTCGCTCTTGATCTCACCGGGCAGTCCAAACAGGGCAAATATTTTTTCTAACACTGGCCCCACGTGTATGAATGCTGTGGATGGTACTCTCTCTACGATTGGGTATTTAGAGTATGAGTCAATGACCACTAGGGTGTGGCCCTCTCCGGGGAAGCTTCCAAAGTCTACGCTGACTTTTGACCACGGGGTCGTTCACGCTTCTTCAGTGATTATGGGGACCGGCCTTTCAGGATCGCTGGTCAGCTGGCAGGACATGCAGTTCTTAACATACTCGTCCACGGTGTTTTCTAGTTCGGGGAACCATACCTTCTCGCGCATGCGTGCCTTCATTTTCGTGGCCCCCTGGTGGCCCCCGTGTGCGAGCTGGGTGGCTCGGTGTCTGAGTCGTTTTGGTATCACTAGGCGTGCCCCTCTTAGTAGTATCCCCTTTTCTGTGGCGCTGAGCTCGTGGCGGATGTGCCAGAACTTCGTGAGTGCTTCCTTATCCGATGCTGTCCAGCTGTTGGGAGGGTGTAGGTAGTCGGTCCAAGATCCCTCTTGCACTGCTTGCAATGATCGCATGTACGGGTTATCGTCCACGGTCGCCTCCTTGATCTCCTCGATGGTCATGCATTGGGGGCAGGATGTGAGTGCTACCCACTGGACATATTCTTCGCAGTCTTCATCAGCAGCCGCTGTTTCTTGAGGCAGGGGGTGGCGTGACAGGTAGTCAGCGGGGTTTTTGGCCCCCGGCCTGTAGGTTACTTCCATGTCATACGTCTGCAGCTGGATCACCCATCTCTCAATGCGTGGCGGCGGATGTGGGGCGGTGCCCTTAAAGAGCGGCACTAACGGCTGATGATCGGTGACCATCACGAACGATTGGCCTTGTAAATAGAGGTGGAAATGGCTGCAGGCCCACTTGATGGCTAGGGCCTCCCGTTCTATCTGTGCATATCTGGTCTCGGTCGGGGTTAGCGCCTTGCTAGCGAATGCCAGAGCCGTCCACTTTCCTGGTTCGTGTTCTTGCGTTAGGACCGCCCCTAGGCCCACTGGGCTCGCGTCCACGATGACCTCGGTTCGCCTGGTTGGGTCAAAGTATGAGAGTGTTGCGTTTTCCAGGAGTGCGTCTTTTATGCCCTGAAACGCGTCGTGCTCTTTGGGGCCCCATGTCCACGTGGCATCCGTCTTTGTTAGTGCTCGGAGGGGTTCGCTGCGGGTGGCCAGTCCTGGAATGAAGCGGCCACAGTATGTGGCCATTCCGAGGAAGCTCCTCACCTCCGTTGGGGATTTCGGGGCTGGGGCATCTTTGATAGATTTTGACTTCCTTGGATCGATTTGGACTCCTTCCTGGTTGAACACATAACCAAAGAATTCGATGGATGATTGGAAAAATTGGCATTTCTCCTTGTGAAGGGTAGCGCCATAGGTGCTTAGTCTCTTTAACAAGTCTCGTAGCTGTTTGTAGTGTTCAGAGGCAGTGGCGGAATGGATGAGGATATCATCGCTCACGTTGATGACCCCCGGCAGTCCCGACAGCAACTCCCTGATGGTGTTTTGGAACACCTCCGCTGCCGAGGATATTCCAAAGTTGAGACGCTTATACCGTCGGAGGCCAAGGTGAGTGCTGAACGTCGTGATGAAACGGCTTTCCTCGGCAAGGGGCAGTTGGTGATAGCCCGCATTAAGGTCGATTTTCGAGAACCATCTCGATCCATTCACGTCGGCTATGATGTCATCCATCGTGGGTGTTAAGTGTCTCTCCCTCCTGATTGCGGTGTTCGGCAGCCTCATATCGATGCATAGTCGGATTTCGCCCGGTTGCTTGGGTTTTTCGACTATGACCATGGGGGAGACCCAGGGGGTGGGTCCCGTAACTTTCTCAATGACCCCCATCTTCTCAAGCTTTTCGAGTTCCTTTTCCACCAGCGGCCGCAGGTGGAATGGTATGCGCCGATGGCGTAGGGCTGTGGGGGTGACGGATTTGTCAATGTGGAGTTTTATCGGATCACATTTGATGCACCCCAGACCTTTGAACAGTTCAGGGAAGCGCTCCAGTAGTTCTTCCACCTGGTGGTTCCTGATGCGATTAGCGAAGGCAATCAGCTTTAGGTCCTCCGCTGTGTGGCTGCTCAACAGTGTGTCGGCTTCCCGGTCGATGATGTGTATCGTTGCAGTCACTTCATTCTCATCAGCTCGTATGGGTATTACGATCTTACCCTTCAGAGGGAGGGGAGTGTCTGCTCCATAGGCGAAAATTCTGGTCTTGGAGCGCAGGACCTCCGGGCGAGGGCGTAGCTTATTAAATTCTTGCAGTCCCATGACGTTGACGGTGGCGCCGGTGTCAATGACAGCCTTCACCTCGTTCTCTCCCACCTGTATTACGCACGTTGGTTGTGGTCGACGTCTGAGTTTTAGTTCTCTGGCAAACGTGACTACAAACGCCTCCTCGTCATCCGAATCTGAGTCATCATAGGTCGTCGGTAGGAATTTGTCTGTTCTCTCCGGGGGTGGATCAGTGAGTGATAGTTGGCGGACAGCTTTGGTAGGTGTCCATGACTTCTTGGCATTCCGGGGTTGGTTCTTCCTGCGGCAGACCGCCGCAAAGTGGTTGGGGATTCCGCAGTTCCCACAGGTTTGACCTTGGGCGGGGCAATCTTTAGCTGCATGCGGTTCGTGTCCGCAGTATCCACAGCGGCTTTGCGGCGTGTCTCTTCGGAATCCCTTTTTCCCTTGGCCACGCGGTCGTGGGCGTACTGCGTCAGCACGCTCAACCTTGATGGTTTCCAGTTTGGCGGGAGTTTTGTGTAGGGCCTGCTCCATGGCCGTAGCTCTGGCGTCAGAGAGTTCATGCGCTCTAGCCAGGATGAGAATATCTTCCAGTGAGATTCCTGGTTTTCTCAGGATGTGGCCCCTCAGGGTCTTGTCTCGGCACCCTTGAATTAGTTGGCGCCGTATGGCCTTTGGCTGATCTTCGTCCGTGAAGCTAGCCAGCTCCCGAACTCGGGTGTGGAATTGGTCCATAGATTCACCCTCACGCTGCCGGGCTTGCCCTAGCTTGAAGACCTCGAAGTCCACGTTTAATTGAGGGTCAAAATGGTTGTTCAGGGCGGTCACAGTGGCAGCATAGGTGGTCGCCCCCGTCGGGTTAGGTAGATGTTTGAAGAGCCTGAAGACCTCGTCTCCAGCATAGTGGAGGAGTAGCGATCGTTTTACTGCGTCATCTGTTTCCCTTGTAACTACGAAGTAGTTCTCAAGTCTTTCCAACCAAATTTTCCAGCGAGGTGACGCCGTAGATGGGTCGCTCGCTTCGCTGAAGGGCGGCAGTACCCCGGCGGCAGCGTGCTGGAAAGGGATGTTGATAATAGGGGCCGCCGCGTCTCCATCCCCCATAGTGGCAGTGTGCAGGGACTCTTATTGCAAAGTTCTGAATACCCCAGTTCTCGCACAAGCTTGCAGCAAGATGTACCTTGGCAGTGACGTCGTCTCCCTCGTCGACTAGGTCCGTGTGGCACGTGATCCACAGGTGGGGATGGTCACGGAGGCTTTAGGGAGCTCCAATCAGGCAGGTATCAATGACAGGGACAGTCCCAGGCAGCAGCTGGACCACTCTTGTAGTGAGGAGGAGTTCAGGCAAGGAAAAACCCATCCGTTTATAGTATTCACCCAAAACCTCACCCCTGATGCGTAAGGATCGGCAGGGGTGGCCCTCTCGCGTACCACGCGAGATGCGTGAGAATCGGCACCACGTGTGCCATGTCGGTGCGCTCCGCGTCGCGCCTCTTCCTCGGCAGGCGCCGGTGCAGGAGCGATCCCCAGGCAGGCAGTGGGGGCGGATGTCGGAGTGTCTTCCGGCAGGCACGGGCAGGCCAGGAGGAGCGCGCCGGCTCGCAGGGCACAGGAGCAAGCGACGGGATATACGCGGTATGCACCGCGGGGGTGAACGGACTGCTCCGCTCACAGCACGGTGTACGGGCGAGGGTTGGGCCCCCTCCGCTCGTCGCCAATGTTGTGCTGGTGTGTGTGGGCCCCGTTAGGCAGGGATGGCCGCCTGCGCAGGGGTGGGAACGCGCAGCGCCAGCCAGTTAGCCACACACACTGTCGTGGTCGGAAGTGACGTGCCCGAGCGCGCGCCTTCCTTTTATTGATCCCCGCAGGCCACGCCTGGCCTGCGGATGCATGGATGCGTGCGTGCGTCCACTAGAGTGCTAACCGCACTACATTAAGCACCTGATGAAATCTTGGAAATCACACCTCGATATACTGAAGTGTGACCCACCAGATACCAGTGTAGCTGGATGTAGGGTCGATATGGAACCTATCGCAGTCTACCACTCACCGTAAATCCAATGTTGTAGGTTGTAGGTGGAGTAACCTACCTTCACTGCCGGGACCGGTTGGTAAATTGCTGCATTTCATGAAAGCAGTTACATGAAAGCAGTTACACCTTCCGGTCCCTTGGTCTGGGAGTGTCCGGCTTCCGAAACGCCCCTCCTGTGATTCGTAGCAGGTGCGTAGAAACAGGAATGGTAGTATTATTAGCCCATCGGCCATCTTGGAGTGTAACTTAAGACCCTTTCTGGTAGGAATTGAATACATGAGCGTGAGGGTAAGGGTCAGCTCGGTAAAGGACCCACTGTTATAGCCGCTTGAGGAGGCGGACATTGTGTTGGGATCTATTGGGAGTGAGCACGGGACTGCGAGGACCAGCAGCCCTTGACCCCGACGCTGGTGCCTCTTCCCGCCTCCCCCCTTACACCCTAAATAACGGTCGACACCCTCCGAGCTGCAGTACGCGCGCGGAGGCGCGCCGGGCGAAGCCCGGGCCAACGGCGGGCCCGTTCTAGACCGGGAGAGACCGGACCGGGCCACCCCTCTTACGACCGCGGGCGAATATACAAGGGACCACAGTAAGTACCCTACTGATTAGGCAGACGATCAGCAGGAACACCATGGCTGGTCGGGAGTTGAGGAACAAATCTGTGGCCACCAGGGTACAGCTCACAGGAACCCTGGACAATTTCATTACAAGAGCTAACTCGGTGATTGACCAGGGGATAATTTTGATGGAACATCGGGTTTCGCAAGTCATCGCTTTGGCCAAACGCTCCGCAATGGGACATATTGCTAATGCTCGTACCCCTGATCGAAACTCCTGCGCTAACATAATTTTAGCTCCGGTAACCATACACACTCCACCTGTTTCCCAGGAGCATGAGCATACTTCTCCACTTGCCTCTCTTCAAACACCAGAGGGTTCGCTAATTGCTCACTCCCTATAGCCGGCCAACTCTCCTGAGAAATTACCCACCCGATGTACTCGAGATAGACAGGAGCGGGATAAATCTAAATTGCAAATATTTATGGAACTGTGTTCCAGACAGTGGGTAAGCGCACTGAAGATCTTGAAAGGAGGACATATGGTTGCCCTGCCACACGTCTCCTAGTAGTGTAATCAAGTCTCAAGCACAGAAGAAATAGTACAGGAGAGATTTGTAAAAACTTGTACCGCTCGAGGAGGCGGACTTTGTGTTGGGAGCTATTGGGAGTGAGCACGGGACTGCGAGGAGCAGCAGCCCTTGACCCTGACGCTGGTGCTTCTTCCCGCCCCCCCCACGCTGGAGCATTTAACCAGCGACTCGCGGCCCCCCTCTGTGGGAGCCGCTCGAGGATGCGGACATTGTGTTGGAAGCTATTGGGAGTGAGCATGGGACTGCGAGGACCAGCCGCCCTTGACCTGACGCTGGTGCCTCTTCCCGCCCACCCCACGCCGAAGCATTTAACCAGCGACTTGCGGCCCCCGCTTTGCAGGTGCCGCTCGAGGAGGCGGACATTGTGTTGGGAGCTATTGGGAGTGAGCACGGGACTGCGAGGACCATCAGCCCTTGACCCTGACGCTGGTGCCTCTTCCCGCCCCCCCCCCCCACGCCGGAGCATTTGACCAGCGACTCGCGGCCCCCGCTTTGCGCGCGCGGCTCGAGGAGGCGGACATTGTGTTGGGAGCTATTGGGAGTGAGCACAGGACTGCGAGGACCAGCAGCCTTTGACCCTGACGCTGGTGCCTCTTACCGCATCCCCCTTATGCCCTAAATTACGGTTGACGCCCTCCGTGCTGCGGTAGGCGCGCGGACGCACGCCGGGCGAAACCGGGGCCAAGCGCGGGCCCGTTCTAGACCGGGAGAGACCGGAACAGGCCACCCCTCTTACGACCGCGGGAGAATATACAACCTTTACGAGGGACCGCAGTAAGTAACCTACTGATTAGGCAGACGATCAGCAGGAACACCATGGCTGGTCGGGAGTTGAGGAACAAATCTGTGGCCACCAGGGTACAGCTCACAGGAACCCTGGACAATTTCATTACAAGAGCTAACTCTGTGATTGACCAGGGGGTCATTTTGATGGAACATCGGGTGTCGCAAGACCTCACTTTGGCCAAACGCTCCTCAATGGGACATATTGCTAATGCTCGTACGCCCGATCGAAACTGCCGCGCTAACATAATTTTAGCTCCGGTAACCATCCACCTGTTTCCCAGGAGCATGAGCATACTTCTCCACTTGCCTCTCTTCAAACACCAGAGGGTTCGCTAATTGCTGACTCCCTATTGCCGGCCAACTCTCCTGAGAAATTACCCACCCGATGTACTCGAGATAGACAGGAGCGGTATAAATCTAAAAGAAAGCGCACTGCTGCGACTACTGCGGGCGGGAGAAAACCCAAACGTGCTAAAGGGTTGGGTGACAATGAGACAATATCTACAGACAAGGACTGCCATGCTTTGACTGATTTGACTACTCAGGGGCCATTGGCACTGAGCGCCCAGGACAATGAGCACAATTCATCAGGTACCCCCCAGCTCTCCGGTGGTGTAAGAGCAAATGAAGATCCTCTGCTAACTAAACTGGCCGAATTACTAAGGTCTTCGCTTACCCCACTAGAAGATAGACTTGTTCGTATTGAACACAAGCTCTCACAATTGGATCTGGAACGGTATACTAGGGGTCCTACGGTTAAGAAAAAGCCACATGGCTCAGGACTGGGTAATGCTTCAACTAACTCCGAGGGTGATTGCGCTCCAACCCATGATTTTCCTCTGTCTCCCGCTGTGTCAATTATTCCCGCTGCTACTAAACCTTCTCTGTCCCAAACTGCTGATACTTGCCCCACTCATTCTGCCAATCTGAGTACCTGTACCCCTTTCACCACTGTGAATCCAAAAGAGAGTGGTCAGATCTTACTGCCAGTAGCAATTCAGGCGGAAAGTAGAATTGATTTACCTCCTGAAATGAGTCCATATGTGGTGGTCTTAACAGGCATTCCTGAATTAAGCAATCCGAAATAGAAATCATATATGTCTTTAAAAAATAAAGTGTCTTACTGGCTTAACCAAAACAGACCACTACCTCGTCATATTACTAGTGAAATTCTGATGGTACGCAGACTTTCTTGGGTGGGTCACAGTCCCAAAACCATTACCAGTGACTGTGTCCTCGTAAACTTTAGGGATCCCCGTACAGTGGAGTATATTTGTAACTGGAATTACAACTGTATTGGGTCAAACATTCAATCGTACCCCTTGTCATTTTTCTATCCTCCAACAGATTTTTTAGACTGTGCATGTGATTAGTCCCTAGTATCACATCGAGGTGGGCGAAGGGTGGAGAGGGGCAGGTCTGGCCTACCGATTGTTCAGGGCTACCCAATTACACAGAATAGGTTCAGTAGTCTGGAAGCGGTGGATTGACTACACCCCAGTATGATGGACATGGTCCCTATTATTCTATATAGGCACCCCCGACTTAAATGGGTTGGAGGAGCGGGTTGGGGGTGGCCCATCTAGTCTGTTAACAGATTCTCTCAGACCTATACAGGGGCCCAATATGGAAGAGGGCTCTGTGGGCTCGGGTCGGCAGTCCTGCCCTACACAGTGCTCTCTCCTCGTGTATTCCAGGAGGAGGGAGTACAGGTGGGCAGTGTTGTCATTTCAGATTTGGTTATACCATCCAAGACGATGTCAATATTATCCTGGAATGTGGCAGGTTTGTCATATAAGCTAAACTTCTGCAGAAGTAGATGATCTGGGTGCAGGATTGTTACTTACATATAACAGACGTAGGATAAAGTGGGGCAAAATAGTAGATTCCCAATCTCAACTGGTAAAATTGTATAACTTAGTCCTCCCTCAATTTCTCGCGGTTAATACTTTGATCACTCATCCAATGCCCTCACACTTTAATGGGAAGCTAAGCCACATTCATGCCGATTTAGTCTCCAATCTAGGAGAGGTCTTCAATCCCCAAGTTCCTTTAAGGAAAAAGAGAAAAGCAGCTGCAGCTTGGTATAATTCATCTTTCAGAAAGGCCAAGTCTGAGCTGATCTCAGCGGTTAAGTCTGGGACCAATAAACAAAAAATTTGTGAATCAAGGTTGTCCTATAAAGAAGCAATGGCTCATGCAAAAAGTGAGTGGGATTGGGACAGGTGGTGTAATGTAACCACTGCCCTGGACTCAAGAGATGCACGGAGATTTTGGTCATTGGTTAACACAGGCTCAGGGGAACCACAATCTGCAATAGAACCTAATATTGCTCCTTCAGTGTGGGAGGCTCACTTCAAAGCTCTATATTCTGATGAATCTGCTGTACATAACTCACCCGCTTCAGTATTAGTAAATGTACAGCATGAGCCCCAGGTGTTCACCCTTGGTGAGGTCACTTGCGCGATAGGGAAAATTGCAATGGGTAAGGCCCCGGGTCTTGACATACTCCCAGGGGACATATTCAGGCATGAACCTGGGATCTGGGCCTCTTATTTGCTTATTCTCTTCAATGCAATTTTAGGAGGTATGGAGGTTCCCTGTACTTGGCTGGTTAGCAGATATAGTCCCAATTTTCAAAAAGGGCTCCCCTCTGCTCCCAGCCAACTACAGGCCCATCAGCCGTATTGATGTGCCACAAATTTTTTTCGGGAGGCTTGTTTTGGACCATCTTCTTGAATGGATGGAGGCACACGAGGTCCTAAGTCCCCTTAAGGCGGGGTTCAGGAGGAACACATCTACCATGGACCAGATCTTTCGCCTGATTCCCCTTTACTGGAAAAAGGCAAAGATCGAGGGTGGCAGCCTCTACAAGGTTTTTGTGGACCTCCGGTCCGCGTTTGATTTAGTGCCAAGGGGGAAACTCTGGGGGGTTCTCCAGGAGCTGGGTGTCCCTTCCCAAATATTGACTGTGCTCATGAGGCTCCACGAGATGACTTTGCCCAGGTCAGATGCGGAAGGAATGGGGCACTGTCATCCAGGTTCCCAGTTGACAGAGGGGTGAGACAGGGCTGTGTTTTGCCACCAACCCTGTTTTCCCTTTATATCAACTGAGTAATCGCACATCTGGACAGTGTCCCCAATAATGATGCCCCTAAGTTGGCAGGCAGGAGGGTCCCGGCAATTATGTTTGCCGACGACACTCTCCTGCTTTCCAAATCCCCCATGGGAATACAACGGATATTGAATGGCTTTGGGGATTTTTGCTGATCTTGTGGCCTCGAGATAAACGTTGATAAAACAAAATATATGATATTTAATCCGCCGGCGTTCAAACGACCAAATCCAACTTTGGGTCATGTAGGTTTGGAAAGGGTCACCACATTTCAATATCTAGGGGTAACATTACATGAAAATCTTTCCTGGGGACCTCAACAAGTAATATCCCGACTGAAATTGTCCCAGTTTGTGGGTGGTATCTCCAAGGTATCAAATATATCCACACTCAGGCCAGTGAGCCCAGCTCTGGAGATTTATAAGACTCAAGTCAGGGCTGCAGCTCTTTATGGCGGAGAGTTGTAGGCACACTCTTGTGCCTCTGAATTTGCAAAGCTGGAAACTAAATTTATTAGACGGTTGTTGACACTCCCTCAAAGCACCCCGCTTCTCCCTTTAAGGCTGGATCTGGAACGCTCTACTATAGAAGATGAATTAGCACTAAAACCACTTAGGTTTTGGCACAGGTTATGGGTAACCACAGATTTGTTATATTACAGGCAAGAGCTGAAACAGGTACTGAGCCTCAATGGTGCTGGCAAAATTCCTTGGTTGGCATTTGTGAAGCACAAACTTTTGGGTTTAGGGATGCACGACTTGTGGGACAACCCAGAAAGGGGCTGTCTCGACCTCTCACGCAAGTCCCTGTCCAGGATTTTTAAGGAGAAAAAACTGAATTCTGCCCTTTGTGCCTCAAATGCTGGAACCTTAATTGATTCCCTTTTAGCCTTCAAAAATTCTTATATGTTTGAAGATTTTATGGATTGTGTTTTTCCGATTTTAGCGAGAAAACTTTTTATCCAGTGGAGATATGGCACTTTGCCACTTGAAGCATTCACTAGTAAATGGTCAGCGGCTGATAACAAATCATGCCCAGGATGTAGCTGTGATGTTGAGGATGAACTTCATGTGCTTCTTTTTTTTCTGCATACAGCAATTCCAGGAAGTATTGGCTGGCTCCACTTTGTAGAAACTTAGGATTTAAGAACTGTCTGTTTGCTTTTAGAATTTTAAAGACCAATACATCAAGCTCCATCGTATTTGCACTTTCCATGTAACTTATAGCTATGTACCAGAAGGCGTAAATTAATTGATATCCACAGCTAAAGTTTTTAATACTGAAATTTTTTTTATATTCTAAATGTATGATATCTGTATAGTGTAATTTATGATGGTTACTTAATGGCTGTAAATATCTCTTTTTTAAAAGTTTTAATGTTCTAATTTGTACTCTTTTATGACCTGGACGGTCAAAATAAAGAATTTTGGAAATTTGAATTGAAGTAATGCTACTTCTTTTAGCCATGTTTCCCCTTCATCGAGGGTATGGTGGGTGAGTTTGGACACCCTCCCATATGACTATGGGTTGCCTTCGACCCAGTAAACACCAGCCAAGTTACCTCGGGAATTGTGTCTATAAATAGCACTGCCAGAATTCGGGGGGAACCTAATGTGTTGAGTTCTAATCTGCAGGCTGGGTCAGACCACCCACCACTGAGCCAGTCATCACAATAAAAAGGTGCCTTGCCAGGTAATACAAATACAGGTTAGTCAGAGGTAATTAATGGAGTCCCTCACATGTTTCTCTGGGTACCCTCTAGCCTTCAGGTTGGATGCCAAGGTGTCAGCTTCTTTCTTGTAGTCGGACACCAGCTTGCAATTGCGTCTGATACACAAAAACAGACGCCCTGTGCAAAGGCATGGAAACAGTCCCCACACTGTTCTTTAGTTTCACCCAGCACCTCATGGCATGGATGCAAGTGTGTGAATACTTGTTCACCTAGCACATATGCCACACGGGCACTTGTAGATAAGGTCCATGAGATACACCCATTATGCATGGATTGCATCACTGTACATAATTATCCATTCTCGTGTTTTGTTTCCCTCCAGGTTATCGACCTGAACACGTGGTATGTAAGTTGCACTCTACCACGTTGTGTAGATAGCATTCGTTATTGATCCTGAAGAAGTGCCTCGATCCTCCTGACACACATGGCACGAAACATGTCAATCCACTGAGAGTAGGTCACAGATAGCTAGATACATTGCTTCTAGCTCACTGCCACTCTCTGAACATTTTTATTCAGGCAGTCTACCTTCTGAATAAAATATTGTTAGGACTGACTGACCTGTTTTAATCCACCTCCTTCTCCCACACATCTACACACACCAGGCCTCTTACCCCCACTGCACCCACCGGCAGGAACAAAAGATCCCAGCCAAAGAGCCCCATACTGGGTGCGCGTCAGGTATTGAGGCGCCGACCTGATGAGGGGCAGGGTCATATGATGAAGCATGACACCTAGCTTGCTAGGTGTGTGAGAGCTGTAGTTCCAGCAAATTGATTCCCCCTTTATCTACAGTGTGGGTCTACACTAGACCCATACCCTTTGCAGTATCTCTCCGTTCCTTTTCTCCTCACATAGAGAAACTTCGTACCCTTCTTGCACATTAGTGAGCAGACTGTCAGGAAGATGAGAAAACTGACCGCTATGGTTGATGAAAAAGTTCAGAGTTAGGCCAAACATCATATCAGAGGCCTGATTATTCCCTCAAAAAATGATGACCCACAATAACAGAAACAAAAAGAGGAAGGTTATCCAAGTCAAATTCCCACAACCCCCTCTAACATATAATAAAATGTGTGTTGTTTACCATACCTATAATCTAAAGCACACAGGTTGATGCAAGACAACACTGAAGAAATTCAACAACTAGAGGGACATTATCGGTGGGCTTTTTTGAAAAGTCCGGCATACATGCCCGAGATTAGCTAAGAAAAAAGGGTATGCAGTTCCTTAAAAGTGCTTAGAGAGAGGTGAAGCGAGACACAGAGACTATGATGTTGTCACTAAAGGGCATCCAATAATTAGTAGGAGATGAATTGCTCCTATCGGAAATAGGACCCTCACACACCTAAC
Organism: Lissotriton vulgaris; assembly: GCF_964263255.1. NCBI lineage: Eukaryota > Metazoa > Chordata > Amphibia > Caudata > Salamandridae > Lissotriton > Lissotriton vulgaris. Next base: position 1,316,297,012 of record NC_141696.1, read on the forward strand.
CAGTTATGTGTCATGCTTCATCGTATGGGTCTGCTCCTCATCAGGTGGGCGCTGTAATACCCGAAGGGGCACCCATAGAGGGGCTCTTTGACAGAGATCTTTTGTTCCTTGCCGTTAGGTGAAGTGTAGGTGAGGGGCCTAGGGAAGTGTAGATGTGGTGTAGTGACAAATAGGTTAAAAGAGGTCGCGGAGTCCAAGAAGTGACTTTATTCAAGATGGCTCTGCACCTGGATTAAAATGCAAGAGTGGCGACTATCTGTAGTGATGATACAAGATAAACGTGATCTACTCTGAGAGGGTCAACATGTTTCTTGCCGTTTTTAGTCAGGACGATCTATGGAAATTCTTCAGGACCTAGTGAAAAACTATCTACACAGCGTGGAAGGTGAGCAACCTACCTACCACAGGTTATACTGTTGGTTGACTACCCACAGTTGTCGAGGATGACCTAAAAACAAAGCAAATTGTTAAAAACCACAGCACAATGTCTGTGGTGATCGTGACAACAGTGCTCGAGCGTCACCCCTAACGTGTGAGAATGTGACTTCATATTGCAAATATAGTAGTGTTAAGTAATACACATGTCTGATCACATTATGATCCATGAACCATGTTGTGAAGGGCTCTCCTATTTAAACAATAAAACAGTTAAAAATATATGTCAACATGCGGCGATGAAAGGGTTAACATACTCATGAAGTAATGTCCTACAAAGAAGGCGAACGAAAAAGAAAAAGAAACTACCCAGATGAGGGCGATCGAAAATAAGGCACCATCGCCCACCCCAAACATACCAGTGATTACTTGGTAGCAAGCAAGAGAGCGTCTCAGTGAGCGTGTTGTGCCTCTCCTTGTCGGCTTGGTGAAATGTACACAGGAGGTCCGAACTGCCAGAGGCCACGGCATCAGCGTTCCCTGCCAAACGCGAGACCCCTCCATGGAGAGTGGGAGATCATAGGCTGGAGGGAGAGATGCCGCTGCATATGTGTGCTCGCTAACAACTCTTCGGTCATGTTAATGACTGTCAGGAAGATGAGAAAACTGACCGCTATGGTTGATGAAAAAGTTCAGAGTTAGGCCAAACATCATATCAGAGGCCTGATTATTCCCTCAAAAAATTATGACCCAGAGCTGTAGTTCCAGCAAAGGGATTCCCCCTTTATCTACAGTGTGGGTCTACACTAGACCCATACCCTTTACAGTATCTCTCCGTTCCTTTTCTCCCCACATAGAGGAACTTCGTACCCTTCCTCACATAGAGGAACTTCGTACCCTTCTTGCCATTAAGGCGCTGCACTGGCTGCCAGTCCGCCAAAGGGTGGAGTTTAAGGCCATGTGCACGGCCCATAAACTAATCAACGGATCGGGACCTGCGATTCTCAGCGGTCTGGTCACCCCCTACATCGCACCAAGGGCCCTACGGTCTGAGAAAGAGCACCTGGCCAACATCCCTAAATTCAAGAGAACACGTACTGGAGGCCGACGTTTCTCTGTCAAAGCGTCCGCTGGTTGGAACTCTCTCCCACGCTCCCTCAGACTGGAGCCCAACCACCTGACATTCAGGAAAAAACTTAAAACCCTTCTGTTCCCTAAATAAACCCTCCACCTCTCTCCCCCTCAGTAGGACTCAATGTTAACAGCGCGGGGATGCCCTCGGGTCACCAGGCGCTTTACAAATTGCTAAATAAATAAAAATAATAAATTAAGCACCTGATGAAATCTTGGAAATCACACCTCGATATACTGAAGTGTGACCCACCAGATACCAGTGTAGCTGGATGTAGGGTCGATATGGAACCTATCGCAGTCTACCACTCACCGTAAATCCAACGTTGTAGGTTGTAGGTGGAGTAACCTACCCTCACTGCCGGGACCGGTTGGTAAATTGCTGCATTTCATGAAAGCAGTTACATGAAAGCAGTTACACCTTCCGGTCCCTTGGTCTGGGAGTGTCCGGCTTCCGAAACGCCCCTCCTGTGATTCGTAGCAGGTGCGTAGAAACAGGAATGGTAGTATTATTAGCCCATCCACCATCTTGGAGTGTATCTTAAGACCCTTTCTGGTAGGAATTGAATACATGAGCGTGAGGGTGAGGGTCAGCTCGGTAAAGGACCCACTGTTATAGCCGCTTGAGGAGGCGGACATTGTGTTGGGATCTATTGGGAGTGAGCACGGGACTGCGAGGACCAGCAGCCCTTGACCCCGACGCTGGTGCCTCTTCCCGCCCCCCCCCCCACGCCGGAGCATTTAACCAGCGCCTCGCGGCCCCCGCTTTTAGGGAGCCGCTTGAGGAGGCGGACATTGTGTTGGGAGCTATTGTGAGTGAGCACGGGACTGCGAGGACCAGCAGCCCTTGACCTTGAAGCTGGTGCCTCTTCCCGCCTCCCCCCTTACACCCTATATAACGGTCGACGCCCTCCGCGCTGCGGTACGCGCGCGGAGGCGCGCCGGGCGAAGCCCGGGCCAACGGCGGGCCCGTTCTAGACCGGGAGAGACCGGACCGGGCCACCCCTCTTACGACTGCGGGCGAATATACAACCTTTACAAGGGACCGCAGTAAGTACCCTACTGATTAGGCAGACGATCAGCAGGAACACCATGGCTGGTCGGGAGTTGAGGAACAAATCTGTGGCCACCAGGGTACAGCTCACAGGAACCCTGGACAATTTCATTACAAGAGCTAACTCGGGGATTGACCAGGGGATAATTTTGATGGAACGTCGGGTTTCGCAAGTCATCGCTTTGGCCAAACGCTCCTCAATGGGACATATTGCTAATGCTCGTACCCCCGATCGAAACTGCCGCGCTAACATAATTTTAGCTCCGGTAACCATACACACTCCACCTGTTTCCCAGGAGCATGAGCATACTTCTCCACTTGCCTCTCTTCAAACACCAGAGGGTTCGCTAATTGCTCACTCCCTATAGCCAGCCAACTCTCCTGAGAAATTACCCACCCGATGTACTTTGAGATAGACAGGAGCGGGATAAATCTAAATTGCAAATATTTATGGAACTGTGTTCCAGACAGTGGGTAAGCGCGCTGAAGATCTTGAAAGGAGGACATATGGTTGCCCTGCCACACGTCTCCTAGTAGTGTAATCAAGTCTCAAGCACAGAAGAAATAGTACAGGAGAGATTTGTAAAAACTTGTACCGCTCGAGGAGGCGGACTTTGTGTTGGGAGCTATTGGGAGTGAGCATGGGACTGCGAGGACCAGCCGCCCTTGACCTGACGCTGGTGCCTCTTCCCGCCCGCCCCACGCCAAAGCATTTAACCAGCGACTTGCGGCCCCCGCTTTGCGCGCGCGGCTCGAGGAGGCGGACATTGTGTTGGGAGCTATTGGGAGTGAGCACAGGACTGCGAGGACCAGCAGCCTTTGACCCTGACGCTGGTGCCTCTTCCCGCCTCCCCCTTATGCCCTAAATTACGGTTGACGCCCTCCGTGCTGCGGTAGGCGCGCGGACGCACGCCGGGCGAAGCCGGGGCCAAGCGCGGGCCCGTTCTAGACCGGGAGAGACCGGACCAGGCCACCCCTCTTACGACCGCGGGAGAATATACAACCTTTATGAGGGACCGCAGTAAGTAACCTACTGATTAGGCAGACGATCAGCAGGAACACCATGGCTGGTCGGGAGTTGAGGAACAAATCTGTGGCCACCAGGGTACAGCTCACAGGAACCCTGGACAATTTCATTACAAGAGCTAACTCTGTGATTGACCAGGGGGTCATTTTGATGGAACGTCGGGTGTCGCAAGACCTCACTTTGGCCAAACGCTTTTCAATGGGACATATTGCTAATGCTCGTACGCCCGATCGAAACTGCCGCGCTAACATAATTTTAGCTCCGGTAACCATCCACCTGTTTCCCAGGAGCATGAGCATACTTCTCCACTTGCCTCTCTTCAAACACCAGAGGGTTCGCTAATTGCTGACTCCCTATTGCCGGCCAACTCTCCTGAGAAATTACCCACCCGATGTACTCGAGATAGACAGGAGCGGTATAAATCTAAAAGAAAGCGCACTGCTGCGACTACTGCGGGTGGGAGAAAACCCAAACGTGCTAAAGGGTTGGGTGACAATGAGACAATATCTACAGTCAAGGACTGCCATGCTTTGACTGATTTGACTACTCAGGGGCCATTGGCACTGAGCGCCCAGGACAATGAGCACAATTCATCAGGTACCCTCCAGCTCTCCGGTGGTGTAAGAGCAGATGAAGATCCTCTGCTAACTAAACTGGCCGAATTACTAAGGTCTTCGCTTACCCCACTAGAAGATAGACTTGTTCGTATTGAACACAAGCTCTCACAATTGGATCTGGAACGGTATACTAGGGGTCCTACGGTTAAGAAAAAGCCACATGGCTCAGGACTGTGTAATGCTTCAACTAACTCCGAGGGTGATGGCGCTCCAACCCAAATTTTCCTCTGTCTCCCGCTGTGTCAATTTTTCCCGCTGCTACTAAACCTCCTCTGTCCCAAACTGCTGATACTTGCCCCACTCATTCTGCCAATCTGAGTACCTGTACCCCTTTCACCACTGTGAATCTAAAAGAGAGTGGTCAGATATTACTGCCAGTAGCAATTCAGGCGGAAAGTAGAATTGATTTACCTCCTGAAATGAGTCCATATGTGGTGGTCTTAACAGGCATTCCTGAATTAAGCAATCCGAAATAGAAATCATATATGTCTTTAAAAAATAAAGTGTCTTACTGGCTTAACCAAAACAGACCACTACCTCGTCATATTACTAGTGAAATTCTGATGGTACGCAGACTTTCTTGGGTGGGTCACAGTCCCAAAACCATTACCAGTGACTGTGTCCTCGTAAACCTTAGGGATCCCCGTACAGTGGAGTATATTTGTAACTGGAATTACAACTGTATTGGGTCAAACATTCAATCGTACCCCTTGTCATTTTTCTATCCTCCAACAGATTTTTCAGACTGTGCAGGTGATTGGTCCCTAGTATCACATCGAGGTGGGCGAAGGGTGGAGAGGGGCAGGTCTGGCCAACCGATTGTTCAGGGCTACCCAATTACACAGAATAGGTTCAGTAGTCTGGAAGCGGTGGATTGACTACACCCCAGTATGATGGACATGGTCCCTATTATTCTATATAGGCACCCCCGACTTAAATGGGTTGGAGGAGCGGGTTGGGGGTGGCCCATCTAGTCTGTTAACAGATTCTCTCAGACCTATACAGGGGCCCAATATGGAAGAGGGCTCTGTGGGCTCGGGTCGGCAGTCCTGCCCTACACAGTGCTCTCTCCTCGTGTATTCCAGGAGGAGGGAGTACAGGTGGGCAGTGTTGTCATTTCAGATTTGGTTATACCATCCAAGACGATGTCAATATTATCCTGGAATGTGGCAGGTTTGTCATATAAGCTAAACTTCTGCAGAAGTAGATGATCTGGGTGCAGGATTGTTACTTACAAATAACAGACGTAGGATAAAGTGGGGCAAAATAGTAGATTTCCAATCTCAACTGGTAAAATTGTATAACTTAGTCCTCCCTCAACTTCTCGCGGTTAATACTTTGATCACTCATCCAATGCCCTCAGACTTTAATGGGAAGCTAAGCCACATTCAAGCCGATTTAGTCTCCAATCTAGGAGAGGTCTTCAATCCCCAAGTTCCTTTAAGGAAAAAGAGAAAAGCAGCTGCAGCTTGGTATAATTCATCTTGCAGAAAGGCCAAGTCTGAGCTGATCTCAGCGGTTAAGTCTGGGACCAATAAACAAAAAATTTGTGAATCAAGGTTGTCCTATAAAGAAGCAATGGCTCATGCAAAAAGTGAGTGGGATTGGGACAGGTGGTGTAATTTAACCACTGCCCTGGAATCAAGAGATGCACGGAGATTTTGGTCATTGGTTAACACAGGCTCAGGGGAACCACAATCTGCAATAGAACCTAATATTGCTCCTTCAGTGTGGGAAGCTCACTTCAAAGCTCTATATTCTGATGAATCTGCTGTACATAACTCACCCGCTTCAGTATTAGTAAATGTACAGCATGAGCCCCAGGTGTTCACCCCTGGTGAGGTCACTTGCACGATAGGGAAAATTGCAATGGGTAAGGCCCCGGGTCTTGACAAACTCCCAGGGGACATATTCAGGCATGAACCTGGGATCTGGGCCTCTTATTTGCTTATTCTCTTCAATGCAATTTTAGGAGGTATGGAGGTTCCCTGTACTTGGCTGGTTAGCAGATATAGTCCCAATTTTCAAAAAGGGCTCCACTCTGCTCCCAGCCAACTACAGGCCCATCAGCCTTATTGATGTGCCACAAATTTTTTTCGGGAGGCTTGTTTTGGACCATCTTCTTGAATGGATGGAGGCACACGAGGTCCTAAGTCCCCTTAAGGCGGGGTTCAGGAGGAACACATCTTCCATGGACCTGATCTTTCGCCTGATTCTCCTGTACTGGAAAAAGGCAAAGATCGAGGGTGGCAGCCTCTACATGGTTTTTGTGGACCTCCGGTCCGTGTTTGATTTAGTGCCAAGGGGGAAACTCTGGGGGGTTCTCCAGGAGCTGGGTGTCCCTTCCCAAATATTTACTGTGCTCATGAGGCTCCACGAGAGGACTTTTGCCCAGGTCAGATGCGGAAGGAATGGGGCACTGTCATCCAGGTTCCCAGTTGACAGAGGGGTGAGACAGGGCTGTGTTTTGGCACCAACCCTGTTTTCCCTTTATGTCAACTGAGTAATCGCACATCTGGACAGTGTCCCCAATAATGATGCCCCTAAGTTGGCAGGCAGGAGGGTCCCGGCAATTATGTTTGCCGACGACACTCTCCTGCTTTCCAAATCCCACATGGGGATACAACGGATACTGAATGGCTTTGGGGATTTTTGCTGATCTTGTGGCCTCGAGATAAACGTCGATAAAACAAAATATATGATATTTAATCCCCCGGCGTCCAAACGACCAAATCCAACTTTGGGTCATGTAGGTTTGGAAAGGGTCACGACATTTCAATATCTAGGGGTAACATTACATGAAAATCTTTCCTGGGGACCTCAACAAGTAAAATCCCAACTGAAATTGTCCCAGTTTGTGGGTGGTATCTCCAAGGTATCAAATATATCCACACTCAGGCCAGTGAGCCCAGCTCTGGAGATTTATAAGACTCAAGTCAGGGCTGCAGCTCTTTATGGCGGAGAGTTGTAGGCACACTCTTGTGCCTCTGAATTTGCAAAGCTGGAAACTAAATTTATTAGACGGTTGTTGACACTCCCTCAAAGCACCCCGCTTCTCCCTTTAAGGCTGGATCTGGAACGCTCTCCTATATAAGATGAATTAGCACTAAAACCACTTAGGTTTTGGCACAGGTTATGGGTAACCACAGATTTGTTATATTACAGGCAAGAGCTGAAACAGGTACTGAGCCTCAATGGTGCTGGCAAAATTCCTTGGTTGGCATTTGTGAAGCACAAACTTTTGGGTTTAGGGATGCACGACTTGTGGGACAACCCAGAAAGGGGCTGTCTCGACCTCTCACGCAAGTCCCTGTCCAGGATTTTTAAGGAGAAAAAATTGAATTCTGCCCTTTGTGCCTCAAATGCTGGAACCTTAATTGATTCCTTTTAGCCTTCAAAAATTCTTATCTGTTTGAAGAGTTTATGGATTGTGTTTTTCCGATTTTAGCGAGAAAACTTTTTATCCAGTGGAGATATGGCACTTTGCCACTTAAAGCATTCACTAGTAAATGGTCAGCGGCTGATAACACATCATCCCCAGGATGTAGCTGTGATGTTGAGGATGAACTTCATGTGCTTTTTTTTTGTCCTGCATACAGCAATTCCAGGAAGTATTGGCTGGCTCCACTTTGTAGAAACTTAGGATTTAAGAACTGTTTGTTTGCTTTTAGAATTTTAAAGACCAATACATCAAGCTCCATCGTATTTGCACTTTCCAAGTAACTTATAGCTATGTACCAGAAGGCGTAAATTAATTGATATCCACATCTAAAGTTTTTAATACTGAAAACATTTTTGTATTTTAAATGTATGATATCTGTATAGTGTAATTTATGATGGTTACTTAATGGCTGTAAATATCTTTTAATGTTCTAATTTGTACTCTTTTATGAACTGGACGGTCAAAATAAAGAATTTTGGAAATTTGAATTGAAGTAATGCTACTTCTTTTAGCCATGTTTCCCCTTCATCGAGGGTATGGTGGGTGAGTTTGGACACCCTCCCATATGACTATGGGTTGCCTTCGACCCAGTAAACACCAGCCAAGTTACCTCGGGAATTGTGTCTATAAATAGCACTGCCAGAATTCGGGGGGAACCTAATGTGTTGAGTTCTAATCTGCAGGCTGGGTCAGACCACCCACCACTGAGCCAGTCATCACAATAAAAAGGTGCCTTGCCAGGTAATACAAATACAGGTTAGTCAGAGGTTATTAATGGAGTCCCTCACATGTTTCTCTGGGTACCCTCTAGCCTTCAGGTTGGATGCCAAGGTGTCAGCTTCTTTCTTGTAGTCGGACACCAGCTTGCAATTGCGTCTGATACACAAAAACAGACGCCCTGTGCAAAGGCATGGAAACAGTCCCCACACTGTACTTTAGTTTCACCCAGCACCTCATGGCATGGATGCAAGTGTGTGAATACTTGTTCACCTAGCACATATGCCACACGGGCACTTGTAGATAAGGTCCATGAGATACACCCATTATGCATGGATTGCATCACTGGACATAATTATCCATTCTCGTGTTTTGTTTCGCTCCAGGTTATCGACCTGAACACGTGGTATGTAAGTTGCACTCTACCACGTTGTGTAGATAGCATTCGTTATTGATCCTGAAGAAGTGCCTCGATCCTCCTGACACACATGGCACGAAACATGTCGATCCACTGAGAGTAGGTCACAGATAGCTAGATACATTGCTTCTAGCTCACTGCCACTCTCTGCACATTTTTATTCAGGCAGTCTACCTTCTGAATAAAATATTGTTAGTACTGACTGACCTGTTTTAATCCACCTCTTTCTCCCACACATCTACACACACCAGGCCTCTTACCCCCACTGCACCCACCGGCAGGAACAAAAGATCCCAGCCAAAGAGCCCCATACTGGGTGCCCGTCAGGTATTGAGGCGCCGACCTGACGAGGGGCAGGGTCATATGATGAAGCATGACACCTAGCTTGCTAGGTGTGTGAGAGCTGTAGTTCCAGCAAAGGGATTCCCCCTTTATCTACAGTGTGGGTCCACACTAGACCCATACCCTTTGCAGTATCTCTCCGTTCCTTTTCTCCTCACATAGAGGAACTTCGTACCCTTCTTGCACACTAGTGAGCAGACTGTCAGGAAGATGAGAAAACTGACCGCTATGGTTGATTAAAAAGTTCAGAGTTAGGCCAAACATCATATCAGAGGCCTGATTATTCCCTCAAAAAAGGATGACCCACAATCACAGAAACAAAAAGAGGAAGGTTATCCAAGTCAAATTCCCACAACCCCCTCTAACATATAATAAAATGTGTGTTGTTTACCATACCTATAATCTAAAGCACACAGGTTGATGCAAGACAACACTGAAGAAATTCAACAACTAGAGGGACATTATCGTGGGCTTTTTTGAAAGGTCCGGCATACATGCCCGAGATTAGCTAAGAAAAAAGGGTATGCAGTTCCTTAAAAGTGCTTAGAGAGAGGTGAAGAGAGACACAGAGACTATTATGTTGTCACTAAAGGGCATCCAATAATTAGTAGGAGAGGAATTAGGACCCTCACACACCTAACCAGTTAGGTGTCATGCTTCATCGTATGGGTCTGCTCCTCATCAGGTCGGCGCTGTAATACCCGAAGGGGCACCCATAGAGGGGCTCTTTGACAGAGATCTTTTGTTCCTTGCCGTTAGGTGAAGTGTGGGTGAGGGGCCTAGGAAAGTGTAGATGTGGTGTAGTGACAAATAGGTTAAAAGAGGTCGCGGAGTCCAAGAAGTGACTTTATTCAAGATGGCTCTGCACCTGGATTAAAATGCAAGAGTGGCGACTATCTGTAGTGATGATACAAGATAAACGTGCTCTACTCTGAGAGGGTCAACATGTTTCTTGCCGTTTTTAGTCAGGACGATCTATGGAAATTCTTCAGGACCTAGTGAAAAACTATCTACACAGCGTGGAAGGTGAGCAACCTATCTACCACAGGTTATACTGTTGGTTGACTACCCACAGTTGTCGAGGATGACCTAAAAACAAAGCAAATTGTTAAAAACCACAGCACAATGTCTGGGGTGATCGTGACAACAGTGCTCGTGCGTCACCCCTAACGTGCGAGAATGTGACTTCCTATTGCAAATATAGTAGTGTTAAGTAATACACATGTCTGATCACATTATGATCCATGACCCTTGTTGTGAAGGGCTCTCTTATTTAAACAATAAAACAGTTAAAAATATATGTCAACATGCGGCGATGAAAGGGTTAACACACTCATGAAGTAATGTCCTACAAAGAAGGCGAACGAAAAAGAAAAAGAAACTACCCAGATGAGGGCGATCGAAAATAAGGCACCATCGCCCACCCCAAACATACCAGTGATTACTTGGTAGCAAGCAAGAGAGCGTCTCAGTGAGCGTGTTGTGCCTCTCCCTGTCGGCTTGGTGAAATGTACACAGGAGGTCCGAACTGCCAGAGGCCACGGCATCAGCATTCCCTGTCAAACGCGAGACCCCCCATGGAGAGTGGGAGATCATAGGCTGGAGGGAGAGATGCCGCTGCATAAGTGTGCTCGCTAATGTCTCTTCGGTCATGTTAAGCACCTGATGAAATCTTGGAAATCACACCTCGATATACTGAAGTGTGACCCACCAGATACCAGTGTAGCTGGATGTAGGGTCGATATGGAACCTATCGCAGTCTACCACTCACCGTAAATCCAACGTTGTAGGTTGTAGGTGGAGTAACCTACCCTCACTGCCGGGACCGGTTGGTAAATTGCTGCATTTCATGAAAGCAGTTACATGAAAGCAGTTACACCTTCCGGTCCCTTGGTCTGGGAGTGTCCGGCTTCCGAAACGCCCCTCCTGTGATTCGTAGCAGGTGCGTAGAAACAGGAATGGTAGTATTATTAGCCCATCGGCCATCTTGGAGTGTATATTAAGACCCCTTTCTGGTAGGAATTGAATGCGTGAGGGTGAGGGTCAGCTCGGTAAAGGACCCACTGCTATATCCACATGTTGTTAGTATGGAATGTGTACAGCAGTTGTGTTATTTGGTCCTAATTTGTATGAAAGACTTGTGCGACTAACCAATCGATTACCGGGGGCATGGTGATCACAGAAAGCCGGAAGCAGTTACTATCATGAGATTGGCGGCAATCTTGTAATGTGAAAAGGCCCATACCGGTAAAGCCCTCATGTATTGGGAAATGAGTTAAAAAGAGTCAACATAATTAGTAGTGTAGTAGCTTAATGCGATGAAAACGGTTTATTCAGGTGTATGATATAATTGCAACTAATAACTTGTAAGATGTACGGCTTGTTCAAGCACATGATGTCACACCAATAAATACAGCCAGTGACTAGTGTGTAAGTTGTACGGCTTGTTCAAGCACACAATAGTGCAATCATTTGTGAAAATCAAATGTTATCGCATAACCTCTATAAGTCAGTGAAGTTCTGTAACAAAGGAGGAGCTTAAGTGCGATAGCTGTTGTCCATGCAGTAATGACTAAGAGATATGGACAGTGTAGTCGTCAGTGTACGCGAGACAGTGTTTGTTTGTCTAAATAGTAGGGTACTCTTCTTAGGTCAATTATTAAGTAAGTGACCCCAGGGGATATCATCATTTAATCCCACCCGATCAGTGGAGAGGCGATGTATCCATCTCTGTTCAAGCCTGAATAATGTTCTCTTAGTGATACGGGGATGGGACTCAAGTACCAACCACCGGAGAGAATCTGGAGAGTGGTTGAATTCCTTGAAATGAGTGTATAGCTTAGTCGTTGGCATTGAATATTGCTCTTATGTTCGGTGATTCATGCTTTAACTGTTCTCATGGTCATGCCTATATATTTCATGTCACAGGGGCAGCGTATTAAATAGATACAGTGGGTGGTATTGCAATTTGTAAGTCTCCTCGTCTTCCATAAGAATGTATCTGAACCGAAGACCCTGCAATGCATCCTCCTCAACATCCAATCACTCCAAAAACACGCCACCGAAATCTGGGACCTCCTCGACAGCACTACCCCGAACTTAGCATTCTTTACCGAAACCGGGACCAACACCACCTCGGGACTGGACATCGCCATCGCCAAGGATACCAGATCTCCAGGAAGGACCGCCCCACCTGCCATGGAGGAGCAATCGCCATTGTCCACAAATCCACCCTCCGCCTGAGCACACTCCCTGCAAGGCCATAGACCTGATGGAACACCTTCACTTCAAGATACTGGCCAGCCCTACCTCCACCCTCCGTGGAACTCTCATCTACCGACCCCCTGGACCCGCTGACTTTCCGCCAACTCCATCACAGACATCTTCAACGTTTACATGGCTCCGCTCGCATCCATTGTCAGAACCTACGGACTCAACATTGTGTCATATGCAGACAACACCCAACTCATCCCCCCCCTATCCAACAAACCCAACACCGCCAGGCACAACTTTCGAGAAGGCATGGAAGCTGTCGCCAAATGGATGAAAACCAGCCGCCTAAAACTAAACACAAACAAAACGGAAGTACTCATCATGGGCCCAAACCCAGATGCCTGGAACGACACCTGGTGTCCCCTCGCCCTCGGAAGCCCGCCTACCCCCACAGACCACGCACGCAACCTGGGAATCATCCTGGACTCAGAGCTCAAAACGGACCACCAGATCAAGTCCGTCTCGTCCACCTCCTTCCACACCCTCCGCCTCCTACGTAAGACCTTCAAACGGATCCCCCCTCAAACACAGAAAGACCGTCACTCACACCCTGGTTACCAGCAGGCTCGACTACGGCAACGCACTCTATGCCGGAATAAACAAAAACCTCACCGCAAGCTACAGTACATCCAAAACGTTGCTGCAAGACTGATCCTCAACCTGCCAAGCCACTGCCACATCTCCTAGCACCTGTGCACACTCCACTGGCTCCCCATCGAAGCTAGAGTCACCTTCAAGATGCTAACCGATGCTCATAAGGCCCTCCACAACACCAGACCAGCATACCTGAACAGCCGACTCAAATTCCACGCACCCCAAAGGACCCTACAATCAGCCCAGCTCTCCTACACCGTGGTCCCCCGCACCAGAAGGACCAGATCGGGAGGTCGCTCCTTCTCCTTCTGCGCGGTCAGTGCCTGGAACGACCTTCCGCTCCACCTCAGACAGATAAAATTGCTCCCCATCTTCACAAGAAACCTCAAACCCTGGCTCTTCGACAGACCCCCCATCTTGATGGTCTGGAACCTGCGAACCCCCCCACATCCCCAGCGCCTTGAGACCCTTATGGGTGAGTAGTCGCGCTTAACAAACACCTGATTTGAGGGTTATTTCCTTCGTTGGGGGTGGTCTGATGGCACAGAGCGCACGACCCACATGGTTAATGGCCCATGACAGGTGGAACATCCCACAGGGATCTTTGTTCATTACTGCTTTGTATCTTACGTCTCGTGTGTATGAGAATATCCTAAGAATTTGTTTTCGTTTAAAAGCGAACCTAAGTGCTTGTAATTCTATGGAGCCGGTGGACAGTATTCCCTAGTGTTTATTAATGATGACCGAAATGCGGTAATATCATCTATGTACCTTCGTCACAATCTCAAGTTGTTGGTATATGGGTGTAACCGGGCCGAGGGGCCGCTCCGCCTTTCACCCCGGAGTGTGTCTAAACTCTGTGACCCCCCCCTCTTCTCTTCGCAGGTGGCCGACTCCTCGAATTGGGCCCCGGGGGCGGTCCAGTATAGCTGTGATGAGGAGGACCTAGAACACGGCCCCTTTAACTGGCCCGGAGTAGGTGATGAGGAGGAGGGACTGTCCTTCCCTTTAAAAGAAGCACGAAACCAGGACCAGGTGTGTCTATACACCGGAGGAGTGGTCAGAGAGGTCGAGAGTGGAGGAGCGGCGTGGAGCAGAGGATTCGAGTGGAGTGCGGAGCGTAGAGAAGAGGAGACGGAGAGGAGAGGAGAATACAGGAATTGCGGATTGCCTAGGAGAGAGAGTACAGCGGGACTCTACGAACCCCCGGGGACATTTCAACCAGCCCGGACCAAGACGGCCGAGGAAGAGTCCGCCGAGCGAGAGAACTACGGAATAGCGGCCAGGGGAGCACCGGAGAGCGGAGAGGAGGAAGACCCCAGCTACCAAGAGCCAGACGGGTTGCTGAGACAGGCGACCCCCACGATCCCAGGAGGGCACCGGACACACGATCCGCCCAGCCACTCCCCCGGAGGGGCGTGGCTAACAGAGGTACGGGGTCGGGTCACTGGGTGGTTGAGGTTGGGGAAGGGACGACCGGCTGGCCCCTAGAGTAAAGTGTCCCCCTGCACTTCCCTCACTGATCGTATCGAGAGTAAAGCACACAGTCTTCCCTCACTACCTTTCCCCCTTGTACTGGTTGTAGCCTCCTACCGTATACTCACCCCTCCTCTGTTTTCTGTTTCCCTCCCCTCGGTGGAGACTGGGTCGAGACGGAGCCCGGAGTGCCTGGGAGGAGGACCCCGACCCGACGCCGGGAGCCCGACGGACACAGCAAGACCCGACGAGAAAGAAGTCGGTCCCCTCGACCTTTGTTTGTGCGCCCCACCTGTACTGACAGACTATTTCACGCAATAAAACCTAGTCTATCCACAACTAAGACTCGCCTCTTGCCTATCCCCACCCAACCTGCCACAGTGGTGGAGAATGTGGGCACGACAACCATCAGTGTAACCGATATGGAAGCTATCCTGGAACGACTAGCCAAAGGGCAGGAACGGCTGGAATGGGTGGTGGAAAAGCAGATACAATCGGCGGATGCCGACCGGGAAATAATGAAGGCGGCTGTGACCGCGAATGCCTTGAACCCGGTAATATCTACGGTAACCCCCTCGACCGGCCTAACTCCTCACAGCATAGGGGGAGTGTCCCTGCAGAAGTACATTCCGGGGGAAGATCCGGATGCGTTCTTGCTGAACTTTGAACGTGCAGCCCGCGCCTGCGGCTGGCCGGTGGTCAAGTGGCCCTTCTTCTTGGCCCTCCTGCTGGTGGGTGAAGCGCAGGCCGCCTACCAGGTGGCCAACCCCACCGGGGACACCCCTTATGCCACCATCAAGGGGATAATCCTGGACCACCTGGGCCTAGACACTGAGGCCTATAGGATCAAGTTCAGGAAGGAGCGGGGTGTACCTGGAGAAACCCCGAAGACCTTGTTCGTGCGCCTGAAGATGGCTGCGGACAAATGGCTGACACCCCAACAAAGCACCAAAGAGCAAATCATGGATAAGGTGTACTTAGAGCAATTCCTGGAGGCTCTCCCGTACGCCACTCAGCGTTGGTTACGACAGCATCACAACCTGACAACGGCCCAGGCCGTCGAGATGGCTAATACCTACGCGAGGGCGCAGCCCCGAGGACCCAACGCGTGGGAACCAGAGAAGCCCAGAGCACCCCCGAAGCCCGAGAAGAGACCCGTGCGTCTGCCAGAGATGGCGAGGCCCAAACCCTGGAGGCCGGAGCCCCATCCGCAAAACGGCCCGCAGTGCTTTGACTGCGGCAACTGGGGACACATTGCCAGGTTGTGTCCCCGGAGGAAATCCACCGAAGAACCCATGGAGGTCGGGTACCTTCCCCGAACAGTTCTGTACTCCGCCGAAATGGGACCCGCATTTACAGTAAGTGTGACAGTGAATGGGGCTCGCATACAAGCCCTGTTAGATTCGGGGTGCCGACAGTCAGTGGTACAGACCAAACATATCACAGCCGCCAATCTGATACCCAATGATCAGGTGTTCATACGCTGTGTCCACGGGGACGTCCGCCCCTATCCAGTGGCTCTACTACCCATCTACCCGACGGAAGGCCGACCCCAGAACATCAAAGTGGGAGTCTTAGATACCCTCCCTGAGGATCTCATCATCGGGACTGATAACCCCTCTTTCCTGGAGATGTTCCATCATAGTCTGGGACCGACCCCAGAAAACAACCCCAGGCCCACACTCTTGTCCCAAGAACCCTGGGTCCTAGACCGCAGCTTTAAGTTTGCCCAGGCCAACGATAACACATTGCTCAACGCGTGGGACACAGCGCAACGGTTGCAAGGGCAGAACCCCCCGACATATCCACACTTCTTGGTCAGAAACGACCTGCTCTACAGGCAAGGAAAGAAAGACGAACCAGAACAGCTGTTAGTCCCCTTGGTGTTCCGAGAACAGATCCTGTTCTACTCTCATTCCCACCTTGTCACCGGACACACAGGGGCTGAAAAAACAACCCAGACCCTCCTCCGCCATTTCTATTGGCCCGGAATATACAAGGATGCATTGGAATACTGCCAGAAGTGTGAAACATGTCAGAAAAAGAACATGACTCGTCCCCCAGCGGTGCCTCTACAGCCTCTTCCCATCATAGGGGCACCCTTCGAGCGCGTGGGCATGGACCTGATAGGACCCCTACCAAAGACGAAAAAAGGACACCAATATGTGTTGGTCATGGTGGACTACGCCACCAGGTTTCCGGAGGCGTTTTCGTTGGCATCCACCACCACTCGGCAGGTAGCCGATCGAATGCTCGAACTTTTTTCCAGAGTGGGGTTCCCGAAAGAAATCCTAACGGATCAAGGGACCCCATTTGTTTCAAAACTGATGAAGGAAGTGTGCAGGATGTTAGATATCCAACAAATCCGCACCGCAGTGTACCATCCACAGACAGACGGACTCGTGGAGAGGTACAACCGTACATGGAAGACCACGCTGAGGAAGATGCTGGAAGTGAACGGAGCGGATTGGGACCAAGTGTTGCCTCTTGCGTTGTATGTAATACGGGGGCAGAAACAAAGCAGCACCGGGTTCTCGTCCTTCGAACTACTTTACGGGAGACAACCAAGGTCTCTCCTGGATATGACGAAGGAGGCTTGGGAGAACGAAGCCCCTGAGGAGGCCATGAACACTTTGGAGTACGCCCAGAACCTCAGGTCCAAGCTGGGTAAGCTGAGGGACCTGGCCTATGCCCACCTGGACAATAGCCAGAAAAGACAGAAAGCGTGTTACGACAAGGGAAAAAAATGGAGGAGATTACAAAAGGGAGATTGGGCTTTGGTATTGTTGCCTTCTTCCCTGCAGAAGTTCAAAGCGGAATGGAGTGGCCCTTACCAGGTGGTATTGGAATTGGAATTGGAAGCGATATTTATAGAGCGCGGCTGTCGCTTCGGAAGAAGCATCCTGGCGCTGACTGGAAGGTGAGTGGAGGGGAAGGAATAGGCCGGGACTAGATGATATTGCGCACATACTCATCTGGTAAGCTAAAGATCCATGTTTTCAGTTGTTTCCTGAATGTATATTCCTTTGTCAGGAATCTCAGATGCTGAGGCATGGCGTTCCATGCTTTGGAGGATAGGTGGGTGAGGGTTTTGCCCCCTTTGGTTTTTAGGTTGAACTTTCCTATTGTAAGAAGGTTGTTGTTTGAGGATCTCAGGGCCCTGTGAGGATTATAGTGGAGATAACGTTTCACTAGGTACCTGGGCCCAATCTGGTTGAAAGCCCGGAAAGCCACGGTTAGGATCTTGAAAAGGATCCTTTTGTGCAAAGGTAACCAGTGGAGGGTTCTCAGGGCGGCAGAGGCTGAAGATCTTCTGGGGAGTTTGAGCACTAGCCTCGCCGCCGAGTGCTGGACGCTCTGGAGTTTTTTGAGTGTGGTTTTCTTCACACCTGCCAGGAGGCCATTGCAGTAGTCTATGCGCGAAAGGATTAGTGCCACTGTGACCGTCTTTCTTGCTTCAATTGGAAGGAAATCAAAAAATTTTTTGAGGGACTTGATTATTCCGAAGCAGCATCCCGCGACTGTCCAGACATGGTGGTCGAAGGACAAGTCAGTGTCAAAGGTGACTCCTAGGTTTCTTGCAGTGGTTACGGTCTGTGGGGGGGCTGTAGAGTCCTTTGGCCACCAGAGGTGGGGATGGAAGTTGACGTTTTTCCCTATGGGGAGGATTTCTGTCTTCCCTGTATTACATTTGAGGTGGTTGGTTTCCATCCACAGGAAGACATCCTTCAGGCAGTTGGTTAAATTTTGTTCAGCAGTCGTGGTGTTCTCTTCTAGCGGGACTATAAGTTGGGTATCGTCGGCGTAGGATGTAACCGTGATACCGTAAGATTCGATCAGGGAGATGAGGGGTATGAGGTAGACGTTAAAAAGCAAAGGGCTTAGGATAGAGCCCTGTGGGACTCCTGATCCGATCATTTTCTTTGTGGAATTGAAGGGTCCTAGTTTCACAGATTGTGTTCTTTCTGAAAGGAAGGATATTATCCAGTCCAATGCCCTGTTGTCTATACCAATGTCCTTAAGTCTGTCTAGGAGTATTTGGTGGGAGATTGTGTCGAACGCTGCTGTGAGGTCCAACAAAATCATTACGGCGTTTTTCCTTTGGTCTTGGAGGGTTTTTATAGAGTCGGTCAACTCAATCAGGGCTGTTTCTGTGGAGTGCTGGGGACGGAATCCAGATTGTTGGGGGTGGAGGATATTATTTGCTTCCAGGTGGGCTTTGAGTTCTCTGTAAACTATCTGTTCTGTGATCTTGCCCAGGACTGGGAGGAGGGAAATAGGGCGGAGGTTGGTCAAATCGGAAGGGGGTTTGTTAGGTTTTTTCGTCAGGGGTTTGACGGAGCCGTGTTTCCAAGCACTAGGGACGATACCAGTACTGAGGGAAGTATTGACTATTTCATTGATAACAGGATTTACGGTATCAATCAGCTGATGCAGGATGCTCGGAGGACAGGAATCCGTGGGAGAGCCTGATTTGCAAGCTAAAATGACTTCCTTGGATTGTGCAAGAGTGACATGAGGGAAGACCCTTAGTTGAGCAGTAGTATTATCTGTTAGTTCCTGTCTGGCTGGTGGCTGGGATCGTTGGTAGGTGGGGAAGTTCTTCTGAATCAAATTGATTTTTTCTTCAAAGAAATCTGCAATTTTGTCGCAGAGATCTTGAGAGGGGGGTATTTCAGACTGTAGGGCTACGGGATGGGTAAAGGATCGCACTATTGTGAACAAAGTTTTTTGCTTTTGTTTTGCGTCATTTATAGTTCTGGTGTAAAAGTCTTTTTTGGCATTTTTTATAGTTGAAAGATAGCTTTTCCTAAGTAGGACGTAGGAGTTTCTATCTGCGGTGTCATAGGTTTTTCGCCAATTGCGTTCTCCTTTTTTGCAGAGCAGGTGTGCCTTGGCTACTTCTGGAGTGAACCAAGGAGCGTTTGTTTTGGTTTTAGATTTAGTACCATTTCTCTTGGTGCGTTTGGGTGGGGCACGGATTTTAATTTCTTCGGCTATCCAGTTGTGGAAGGATTGTGAGTCTTGTTCTACGTCGCCCGACATGGTGGGGTTTTGGGTCTCAAAGATGGGATTGAGCTTGAAGGATTCTTCGACCTTTTTCCAGTTGACCTGGTTCTCTGGGGGAACGCAAGGTTTGGTTGTGTTTATATGTTGCGGGGTTTTGATGAGGAATGGAATAAGATTGTGGTCAGTCCAGATTTGTGGGACTGGGGTGTGGGTTTCTAAGGAGGGGAAATTGGTACAGATCCCGTCAAGTGTGTGTCCCGCTCGATGAGTGGGTTCCTTGACCTTTTGTTGGAGGTTGAAAATTTCCAGTGTTTGGTGGAAATTACGTGTTTGCGGGTCCTCTGTGGAGTCGAGGTGCAGGTTCAAGTCTCCCAGCAGGGTAACATGCGGGTATCTGATTAAGAGTTGTCCAAGGGTGTCACTAAGGGAGTCTAGAAACTTGGTAGCGGTGCCTGGTGGACGATAAATAAGGCCTCCTGAGAATGAAGTGGACTCATTGAGTTTAATGGAGAATCCTAGGGATTCGGCGCCATTTAGTGAGTCGAGGGTGAAGGTGTGGCATTTAAAGGAGTTTCGTAGTAGGAGGGCTACACCTCCTCCTCTCCCCTTAGGTCTGTCTTGCCTGTATATGGAGTAGCCTTGTGGGAGGGCGGTGGCTAGATCAGGGTTACTATTGTTCGTAAGCCAGGTCTCTGTTATAAAAAGGCAGTCGATGTTTGATTCCTGAATGAGGTCAGCTATGTCTTGGCTGTGGCAAGTCACGGATCTTGCATTGATCAGCCCTCCGGTAAAGGGTGGGTTTTCTTCCCTGAGGTTAGCCTGTGGGGCTGAGGTCGTAGCTGGGGAGGAGGTCCATCGGCAGTGCCTGCAGCTAATATACCCCTTGATGGTATATATGTCGACTTTACAGGTACAGGGTGTATTGATGCGTAGCATTTTTAGCACATTAGCATTGTAACACCTAGTGGGGGGACCCGGGGCAGAGAGTCCTGCGCCTGGCGCGGTCTTGGCGCGGACGGGCGCAGACGGGCTTGCCTTAGGCGCGCCTTTGGCGCGCAAACGGCGCTCCCGCTGCGCTCGTCCGCTGCGCTTGCGCTGGAGGCACATTTGAGGAGAGGGGTTGTGGGCGTGTCCTGCTAGGGGGCGTGGCCTCGTGTCACGAGTGTCAAATTAGCGTTCGTGAGGAGCCTTGAGTACCTGACAGCGCTAGGTCCGCTGTAGGTAAAGAGCAAGCCTGGATGTCAGGGAACACGTGCAATTTAAAAAGTGTATAACAAACAAATTATAAGCTTTTGGTTAAAAAGTGCGAGCGCTATCCTCCGGCTTCCGCCTCAGAGGGTGTCAGTTCCAGTAAGGCGCGCTATTGGTCGGCGCCGTCTTATGGACGAGGGAGGTGGGCGTGTCCTGCTAGGGGGCGTGGCCTCGTGTCACGAGTGTCAAATTAGCGTTCGTGAGGAGCCTTGAGTACCTGACAGCGCTAGGTCCGCTGTAGGTAAAGAGCAAGCCTGGATGTCAGGGAACACGTGCAATTTAAAAAGTGTATAACAAACAAATTATAAGCTTTTGGTTAAAAAGTGCGAGCGCTATCCTCCGGCTTCCGCCTCAGAGGGTGTCAGTTCCAGTAAGGCGCGCTATTGGTCGGCGCCGTCTTATGACGGCGTTTTCGTTGGCATCCACCACCACTCGGCAGGTAGCCGATCGAATGCTCGAACTTTTTTCCAGAGTGGGGTTCCCGAAAGAAATCCTAACGGATCAAGGGACCCCATTTGTTTCAAAACTGATGAAGGAAGTGTGCAGGATGTTAGATATCCAACAAATCCGCACCGCAGTGTACCATCCACAGACAGACGGACTCGTGGAGAGGTACAACTGTACATTGAAGACCACGCTGAGGAAGATGCTGGAAGTGAACGGAGCGGATTGGGACCAAGTGTTGCCTCTTGCGTTGTATGTAATACGGGGGCAGAAACAAAGCAGCACCGGGTTCTCGTCCTTCGAACTACTTTACGGGAGACAACCAAGGTCTCTCCTGGATATGACGAAGGAGGCTTGGGAGAACGAAGCCCCTGAGGAGGCCATGAACACTTTGGAGTACGCCCAGAACCTCAGGTCCAAGCTGGGTAAGCTGAGGGACCTGGCCTATGCCCACCTGGACAATAGCCAGAAAAGACAGAAAGCGTGTTACGACAAGGGAAAAAAATGGAGGAGATTACAAAAGGGAGATTGGGCTTTGGTATTGTTGCCTTCTTCCCTGCAGAAGTTCAAAGCGGAATGGAGTGGCCCTTACCAGGTGGTATCCACTATCGGCAATACAAGCTATAAACTTCAAATACACCCAAAGAAAACCCAGGTGTACCATATCAACTTGCTAAAGAAATGGCTGGGAAGCCCTCCTACTGAAGTACACTTGGCCGACCGTCCTCCCACCTCCAAGGGGAGCTCTCTGAATCAGCTCGTGATCAATGAGGAGCTGCTGGCCCAAGAGAGGAAAGAGTTGATGACCACCCTGAACCGACATCACACGGTCTTCTCCGACCAGCCAGGAAGAACCGCTCTGGCCGAACACCAAATACGCACAATTCCGGGAAGAGTGGTGAAAATCCGCCCTTATAGGGTGCCAGAAGCCAGAAGGAAGGGAATCCAACAGGAAATAGAAGACATGCTGAAACTCGGGGTCATCCGTCCATCCAGTAGTCAATGGTCCAGCCCAATAGTGATGATACCCAAACCGGACGGAAGTCGCCGGTTTTGTATGGACTTCCGTGCCCTTAACGACATTTCCACCTTTGACGCCTATCCGATACCCCGGATAGACGAATTGATCGAAAAACTCGGAGAGGCGAAATATATCAGCACGATAGACTTGACCAAGGGATATTGGCAGGTGCCCCTACGGGAAGAAGACAAACATAAGACAGCGTTCTCCACCGATTCGGGTCACTACGAATTCAATGTCCTACCCTTCGGGTTGCATGGAGCCCCTGCCACCTTCCAAAGACTGATGAATAACGTCTTAAAAAACCTCAAGCATTGTACATCCGCCTACCTAGACGACATTGTCGTGTTCAGTCCCGATTGGCCAACCCACCTGGCCCACCTGGAACAAGTGTTGGACACCCTCACTCGAGCTGGACTACGGATCAATGCCAAGAAGTCCCGAATAGCCTTCCAGAAAGTCAAATATCTAGGATACGTGCTGGGACACGGTATGATAGAACCGCAGATCGAGAAGGTCCGAGCGATTGAGGAAACGCTTTTTCCGGGCTCTAAAAAGGAGATGCGTGCCTTCCTGGGGCTGATCGGGTATTATAGGCGGTTCATACCCAGGTTCGCCCAGCTAGCCGCCCCCCTCACACACACCCTCCGGACCACCTTCAAAGCGGCAGGGCTAGCGAACCCCACGGTGGAGATGTTGGATGCCTTTTCCGCCCTGAAAAGAACTATCACCACTACGCCCGTCTTGTCCTCCCCAGATTTCAACAGACCCTTTTCCCTGCACACTGACGCCTCTGATTACGGCATCGGGGCGGTTCTGTCCCAACCAAGGGAGGATGGGGCGGAACACCCGGTCCTGTATGTAAGCCGTAAACTGTTCCCACGGGAGTTGAAATACTCCACGGTGGAGAAGGAGTGCTTGGCAATACGTTGGGCGGTGGAGAAGTTGGCCTACTACCTAGAAGGGAGACCGTTTACCCTATACACGGACCACGCTCCCCTCCAGTGGATGGCCCGCAACATGTCTAACAATCCGAGGGTGTTGCAGTGGTTTTTGGCCCTTCAACCGTACTCCTTCACGGTGTGTCACAAGAGGGGGGTTGATAATACGGGGGCCGACTATTTGTCCCGTAATCCCCTTCCCGAACGGAAGCGTCCAGGGGGGGAGGTGTGTAACCAGGCCGAGGGGCCGCTCCCCCTTTCACCCCGGAGTGTGTCTAAACTCTGTGACCCCCCCCTCTTCTCTTCGCAGGTGGCCGACTCCTCGAATTGGGCCCCGGGGGCGGTCCAGTATAGCTGTGATGAGGAGGACCTAGAACACGGCCCCTTTAACTGGCCCGGAGTAGGTGATGAGGAGGAGGGACTGTCCTTCCCTTTAAAAGAAGCACGAAACCAGGACCAGGTGTGTCTATACACCGGAGGAGTGGTCAGAGAGGTCGAGAGTGGAGGAGCGGCGTAGAGCAGAGGATTCGAGTGGAGTGCGGAGCGTAGAGAAGAGGAGACGGAGAGGAGAGGAGAATACAGGAATTGCGGATTGCCTAGGAGAGAGAGTACAGCGGGACTCTACGAACCCCCGGGGACATTTCAACCAGCCCGGACCAAGACGGCCGAGGAAGAGTCCGCCGAGCGAGAGAACTACGGAATAGCGGCCAGGGGAGCACCGGAGAGCGGAGAGGAGGAAGACCCCAGCTACCAAGAGCCAGACGGGTTGCTGAGACAGGCGACCCCCACGATCCCAGGAGGGCACCGGACACACGATCTGCCCAGCCACTCCCCCGGAGGGGCGTGGCTAACAGAGGTACGGGGTCGGGTCACTGGGTGGTTGAGGTTGGGGAAGGGACGACCGGCTGGCCCCTAGAGTAAAGTGTCCCCCTGCACTTCCCTCACTGATCGTATCGAGAGTAAAGCACACAGTCTTCCCTCACTACCTTTCCCCCTTGTACTGGTTGTAGCCTCCTACCGTATACTCACCCCTCCTCTGTTTTCTGTTTCCCTCCCCTCGGTGGAGACTGGGTCGAGACGGAGCCCGGAGTGCCTGGGAGGAGGACCCCGACCCGACGCCGGGAGCCCGACGGACACAGCAAGACCCGACGAGAAAGAAGTCGGTCCCCTCGACCTTTGTTTGTGCGCCCCACCTGTACTGACAGACTATTTCACGCAATAAAACCTAGTCTATCCACAACTAAGACTCGCCTCTTGCCTATCCCCACCCAACCTGCCACAATGGGTTTCTTGGGTGTAGGATGACCTGCTCCTCAAAGGTGACCAGGTAGAGGCAAGCTACACTAGGGGCGAACATACTACCCATGGAAGCCCCTTGAGATTGATGAAAGAGTTGTTTTTTTGAACTCTAAAAAATTCTCTGTAAGTGCCAAGGTGGCACACTCCATGACAAATGAGACCGGGGTGGACAAAGTCCTTACACCATTACTGAGGGCTGTTTCAATGACATTCAGCGTGGCCGTTGAGGAATGTTGGTGTATAACGCCTCTATGTCCAATGTGACAAGGAGGGTGATTTCGTCTATGTCACAGGTCATTATGTGGAGGATGTCTGTAGTATTGCGCACAAAGAATGGGGTCTGTTTTCCCAACGGTTGAAAAAAGTGATCACAAAATTTAGACAAGGGCTCCAAAAGTGAGCCTATACCAGAGACTATGGGCCGCCCGGAACTCGTGTCAGGTTCTTGAGGATTTTTGGCAGTATGTAGAAATATGGGGTCTTAGGTTCTTTTGTTATGAGGAATTATGCTACTGTTGGGCAATAACTCCTAATAGTAGTTAGGTGAGTCCTTTTACCACTACTGTGAATGGGTAGATATATTAACCCTTTCATCGCAGCATTTTGACATATATTGTTAACTGTTTTATTGTTTAAATAAGAGAACCCCGCACAACATGGGTCATGGATCATAATGTGATCAGAAATGTGTATCACTTAACATTACTATTTTTGCAATATGAAGTCACCTTCTCACACGTTATGGCTGACACCTCAACGCCTGAGAGAGATATAGCTCTGTTGTCACAATCACCACCGACATTGTGCTGTGGTTTTTAACAATTTGCTTTGTTTTTAGGTCATCCTCAACAACTGTGGGTAGTCAAACCACAGTATAACCAGTGGTAGGTAGATCACTCAACGCTGTGTAGATAGTTTTTCACTACGTCCTGAAGAATTGCCATAGATCGTCCTGACTAAAAACAGCAAGAAACATGTTGACCCACTCAGAGAAGAGCGCTTTTATCTTGTATCATCACTACAGATAGTCGCCACTCTTGCATTTTAATCCAGGTGCAGAGCCATCTTGAATAAAGTCACTTCTTGGACTCCCCAACCTATTTTAACCTATTTGTCACTACACCACATCTACACTTCCCTAGGCCCCTCACCCACAAGTCACCTAACGGCAAGGAACAAAAGATCTCTGTCAAAGAGCCCCTCTATGGGTGCCCCTTCGGGTATTGCAGCACCAACCCGACGAGGAGCAGACCCATATGATGAAGCATGACACCTAACTGGTTTGGTGTTTGAGGGTTCCAGTTTCGATAAGAGCAATTCCTCTCCTACGAATTATTGTATGCCCTTTAGTGACAACATCATAGCCTCTGTGTCTCTCTTCACCTCTCTCTAAGCACTTTTAAGGAACTGCAGGCCCTTTTGTCTTAGCTTTTTCTTAACACTGAAGAAATGCAAGACATCCAGTGTAGGAGACACCACTGTGATTGTTGTGGGAGAAGAAAATATGTATTTGTGGGCTTCGTTAAGTACACCGGGTTAAAGGCACTTGTTGACGTTATGGGCCAGGTTCTTCATGCTAGAGTCTGCACCACTCAGATAGAATGTCAGTTCTATATTTTATCTTAGGCCTCTAGGTGACGACACTGGCAAGTAGGTCCTGTTACGGCTTGATCTACCCTCCAACTCCCTATCTCTTAGCGTCCACTCCAGACCGCACATCAAAATTCCATTACATCATTCAATCACAGCATATCGGACACCAATTCAGACAGGGAATGGAGACACATAGGGCATTACAGCAGTCCATAGTCAACAATGTGAAGAGCTAATGATAAAGGTGGGCCACATACATAGCATTATCCATTCCATTCCAAAAATCTTTATTTCGATCACATGATCATAAAAGATATACATAGCATCACAGAATATTTCATTTTAAAGTTAAAAACGCATTAAACAACATTAGTGATCAAAATTAATAGAGGTATGCCGGGAATTCAAATCTGTCCTGAGTCGCCAAGTCTCTTAATGCAGCGATTTCGGGCATACCACATTGAGGTTAAGAATTTAGATACAGTAGTTGGGGCTAAGTCTGTCTTTAAAACTCTGTAAGCGGGTAAAAAAGTTCTGAATCCCATGTTTTTAAGCAAGGGAACGAGCCAGTATTTCCTGCTCCTCTCATAGGCTCGGCAGAAAAAGACCACATGTACATCATTCTCCTTTGTGTGGGCACATGCGGGGCAAATTTCTGTGGGGGAGCGACAAGACCATGTTGCTGTGAAAGATGCCAGGGGGAGAGTCCCATATCTCCATTGCAGGAATAATTTCCTAGTTAGTACCGGAGTCATGGCATCTAGGACACTTTCCAATTGATAGGAGTCTTTAATTTTTATGAACTGGTTGGTCAGTGATCCATCACGGGTGCCTTCAACAGCTCAGGAGAGCATTAGATCGTAGTAGGCTCTCGATAGCACCTTTCTGGGGGTCCTGTTACTTGTATTTGCTGGATCCAACCATAGTTCAGGAAGTCCAATTGCCTCAAAAGTTCTCTTAATGTAGTTTAGCCAAGGTGTTCTTGTGGCATTGGGCAACAGTAGGAATTCCTGTAGCTCAGCTCTGTAAGTTGAGAGGTCTGGGCTGCTCCATAGGCGTCGCCAGAATGCTTAAGGTTTGAGCCCCAGCTCCTCCGTTATGGGCCGGAGGCCCATATCCAGCCTGAGAGGAAGAATTGGAGTACTCAACGGAAGAGCAGCAATCTGCCTCAGAAATTTATTCTCGCTGGTCAATAGTTTTGGTGGTGGAATGTGACCCCACAACTCGCCCCCATATGTGACACCCCCCCGGGCCTGTGCCTTATAGATTTGGATGACAGGGGTGAGTGGCCGGTAGGGTGATTTATTCGCTAATCTCATAGTACCACCCGCCAACTGTGCCAGTTTGATGTTTGCTTTTGACTGGTGTGCCGACCACGTTAGGTTTTCATTGAGGGTGATCCCCAGGTATTCGATTGTGTGGACCCGTTCCAGTTGAACTGTACCTAGCAGGGGAGGTGGGCGATTAAGGGGCTTGGGGTTGAGAATCATGTATTTGGTTTTCTGAGGGTTGATTTTGAGTCCCCTTTCTGTGCAGAACTCCAGAAAACCGTCCAAGACTCGTTGTATGCCCATCGGGGATTTAGACAGCAGCAGGGTGTCATCCGCAAACATAATTGCGGGCACCCTGCTGCCAGTCAGTTTTGGGGCATCAGTGTTGGGAATCCGGGTCAGGTGAGCGATTACCCCGTTCACAAAGAGGCAGAACAGGGTCGGTGCAAGCACACAGCCCTGTCTTACCCCTCTGCGAACGGGGAACCTTCCGGTTAAATTGCCACCTCTGCCGCACCTAACGCGGGCGTAGTTGTTATGATGTAATCTCATCAGGATTGCCAAGATGTCTCCCGGGACGTTCATCTCCTCCATGACCTGCCACAATTTTGCTCTTGGGACCAAGTCGAAGGCGGCACGCAAGTCCACAAAGACTGTGTACAAGGTGCCGCCCTCGATTAATGCTGTCCTCCAATATAATAGGTTCAGCCTGAAAATTTGGTCGATTGTGGACACCCCTCGCCTAAGTCCCGCCTGGTAAGGAGTCAAGATGTCCGTCTCCTCCAACCAGTTCTGTAACCGGTCCAAGATCAGTCTTCCAAAAAGCTTTTGGGATACGTCAATAAGACTGATCGGGCGATAATTGGCTGGCAGCAGAGGGGATCCCTTTTTAAAGATAGGAACCACCTCTGCTCCCAGCCAAGTATCCGGAACCTCCATCCCCCCTAGAACAGCATTAAATATCAGCATGAGGTAGGGGGCCCATATCCCTGGTTCCTGCTTAAATAGGTCGCCGACTCGCCGGGTACCCCGTCAAGACCTGGGGCTTTCCCTGTTGACAACCCAGCTATAGCCACCCTCACCTCTTTTTCTGTGAAAAGTTCTCCTTCAGAGTCAGGCACTATCATATTGTATGGTGAATTCAGAGCCCCTTCCTCCATTGAATACAATGACTGGAAGTGGTTCTGCCATATACTAGGAGCTATGTTGGGCTCGATTGCCGAGGATAAATCCTCCGTTCCATTGGACACCATGCGCCAAAATTTGCTAGAATCTCTTATGGCGAGTGACCTTGAGAGTTCCTCCCAATATTGTTGGTCCCACTCAGCCCTGGCGTTCGCCAGGAGCTTCCTATAAGCCCTTCTCCTGGATTGAATTTCTTCCCTGCCTTTGCGCGCCTTTATTGCATTATCAATAATGACAAATGCTGCAACAGATCAACAAAATCAGAACACCAACACCACCATCATCTACCATAAGCCTAGGTCAGATACCAGGGCAAACGGGAGTGATCGTCACTTGGAATGCTAAAAACTAAACAATCACACCCAATTCAGTAGCACTTCTAAAGTACCACGTCACCTGAAACGAGCATCTGTATGCCATAGCAAATACATCTTCATTAGGTCTATTTCAGATTAAATTTAAGCTATGATAGAAATTCTGTGGTCTAAAAGTTACTGGGAAGTTTCTTAAGGATTGTTTGACCAATGAACTTTTTACCTGACAAGTCATATTACACAGAGGAGGATTGAGAGAAAACCTAGTGGAAATACCCTAATACTCGCTTGTCCACTACCCACTCTAAATTGTACAACGTCAATCTACAGTAAATTAATGGACAGCTCTGTTCTCTGATATTCGTATTCAGAGAGGAATACTCTTGCTGTCCCAATATTCGGTCTATCCACTTTGATGGCCTGTTAACAGGACTTGAGTAAACAAAGGTTTGTTATTAAATACTGAGCAGCACTCCCTTGGCCCCAAATATAACAAGCATTAGAAATGCAATCAGTCTCACATTTGTTTGAGTTGGAGCTATTGGCATTGTAAATGGTAATGTATTTTACTTATTTGTTATGTAGTGTATGTATGTGGTATGTAGTGGAACTATGTGGGTTGGATTGGATTAGTTATTTGTGTAATTGTCTGGCGTGGAATTGTGTGATGTGGCGTGGATGTGTGCAGTGGAATTCAGTGGCATGGTGTGCTTTGGAAATATATGGTTTGCAAATATATGGCATTCAGTGTAGTGGCATTATGTGGAGTGGGATTGTGTGTTGTGGAGTGGAGTGGTAAGTAGTACAGTTTAATTATGTGTTGTGCTGTCGAATTTTGTGTGGTTTGTGTTGGATGTATGTGGTGTGTTGTGTAATTGTGCTGTTGAGTTGTATTATGTGGTTCGGTGTTAAATTATGTGGTGTGGAATGGAAATGTGTGGAGCTGAATTTTGTGGCATGGAATTGTGTGTATAGCTTTGCGTTTATGATAACGGAAAAGAACAAGTAGGTAGGAGCTTGGCATCAGATCTGTGTGTTAAAAAAAGTAAAGAGTTGGAGCTATTGGCATTGTATATGTAAATGTCTCTTACCCATGTGTTATGGATTGGAGTGGATGTATGTGGTGTGTACCAATAATGTGGGTTGGATTGTACTTGTTAGTTGTGGTACTGTGTGGGGTGGATTTGTGTAGTGGAATTATGTGGTATGGTGTGCAGTTGTATTATGTGAATAGTAATTATGGGTTTTGAGTGTACTGGAATTATGTAAAGTGGGACTGTGTGTAATGGAGTGTAAGTATATGGAATTGTATTTTGCGTTGTGAAGTGTTCTATAGTGGAGTTTAAAGAAGACATTATGTATGGCTGAATGACTCTATTTTAAAAAGAATTAACAAAAAATGTCTTGTCGTTTTTTTGACCTTGCAATGCTGGCAACCTTTTCCTGCCTGTTGTAATGCTTGTTTGTTATAGATTTTCTTTGTGGGGACATAAACAACAGAAGGATGGAGATTGAGAAATAGTATCTGAATTACAACATAAGCAGCGGGCGGAAACTAGGAGAGAATCAACAGATGCTAGATTCCGAGAACATGCTGAAGTGGTGCTGGTGTGCTAGGGACAGATGTAATGCTCAGGTGGTGCTCAGTGATGCTGAGGTAGTGGTGTGCTGATGTTACTGAGGTGGTGCAGAGTGATGCTGAGGTGGTGCTGAGGCGGTGCTGAGTGATGCAGAGGTGGTGCTGAGTGACGCTGTTGTGCTAAGTGTCGCTGTGGTGCTGAGTCATGCTGAGGTGGTGGCGCTGAGTCATGCTGAGTTGGTGCTGTGTTGAGGTGATGCTATGCTGAGGTGGTGCTACATGGGTGCTGAGTTGATGATTAGGTGGGGCTGCGTTGGGGGTGGTGCACTGATGCGGAGGTGGTGCTGAGTAATGCTGCTGTGATGCTGAGGTGGTGATGCTGCACTGGTTCTGAGGTGGGGCTGAGCTGGTGCTCAGGTGGTGCTGCGTGATGCTGAGTTGGTGCTGTGCTGAGGTGGTGGTGTGCTGATGGTGAAGTGGTGCTGCATTGGTGCTGAGTCACTGCTGAGGTAGGGCTGGGTTGGTAGTGGTGCACTGATGCTAAGATAGTGCTGTGGTAACACTGAGATGGTGCAGTGCTGATGTTAATAAAGGTGGTGCTTCACTGGTGCTAAGGTGGTGGTTCACTGATGCTTAGTTGGTGCTGCACTGGTGGTGGTGCACTGATGAGGAGGTGGTGTGGTGCTGATGTGATGTTGAGGAAAGGATGGGTGATGCAAATTCCCTCACCACCACCACCACCCTTTAACAGTGTCCCTTAAGGCTCTATAACCACTAACATTCAGAAGCATTTAATTAGTTATAAAGCGGCACACATACCAGTGTAGAGATGGCAGAGCGCTTTGCATGACTCACACACTTCACAGAGACAATCAATCATATTTTGTATAAATTACTGTAAATGAATGTTACATAAGAGAGACAACTTCATAGTTTAGCAGTCACAAGTCATGCATATTGGTAGGCAGCATTACTAAAGAGTGCTTGGGCTCAAGAAGCAGAAACTCAGAATTGAAAACCGAAAACCATAGTTGGGGGGTTTCTTAAATAAAAAGAATCAATTTCTACCCAGATGAAATCAGTTTGCAACATTAATATCTGCTCTAATCTATACTTTGCAGTTTGCATGCAGTTCTTTGATGGCAGTTATACATACCTTGTTCTATGTTAGGATTTTAATTTAAAAGAAAAAAAAACAAAAAAAGCAGTAACCCACTGATCTATTTACATTTTATGCAGTTTGTGATCTGTGTGGTACTCTTTCTTTGCAGCCGACATATTAAACCTCAGCGCTTTCTTGCAATGAGTCAAAACTTCTTCCACTAGACAACTCTGATCTCTCCAGCAAGAACATTGATCACCGGAGTTATCTTGACATTTTTATTGTCTGGAAATTGCTGGAGGCCAGGAACGTGTCAGTGAGTGCTCTTAAAAGCAAAATAAACTCAGAAACATTGCCCCTTTGAAGTCAGTATGCAGTGAGATTGTGCTGCCCTTGTGCCGGTCATGCGTTCTTGTTCTGCATGCATTTAATGCAGTACATTCAAACTGCAAATTTTACAGGGGACATTCTTCCAGAAGGAAACAAACGTTAAACTGACGAGGAGAGACTTCAAACTCCTCAGCCAGCAGCCAAGCACAGTACCAGGTGGTGCTAATACACAGGTCCTGGAGGGGAGGAAAAAACACCAGCAGCATGCATATTACAGTATCATTTGAAGCGTTGATTTAATGGAACTGAAACAAAAGGCTGTGTTTAAGCAGTGGTTTAACTTTTTACTTGATTTAGAGCTGCAGGAGGTAGAAGGCGTGGCTGGCTGCTACTGGCTTCGGAGATGATATCAATGCAGGGAAGGACAAGACAAAAAGAGCCAGGGCGGTTTCAAGGGAAACGTTAAAGAGGCAATCCATGCCAGTTATAGCCTTGTGGGGCCCAGAGCTGCTGTCACAGTGTTTTTGTGTCTGTTTTTGGAGGAAATTAAATGAGGCAATCTTAAAACCACAATAATGAATTGATTGCATTCCAAGCCAGCCTGGGAGCTCCTTTCGTGAAGAATACTAAAGAATGTCAGCCACATGGAAGGAACTGGGAGGGATGAATGCTGAAATAAAATGTAAGCAGCTACCGGTCTGAGTAAGCACTGTGTAACACGAGGTTGAAAACATAATAAAATAGTCCCCCACAAGCAGATCAACAGAACAAAGCGATATTGTACTAAGTCTCTGCTCCTTGGAGGAAAAAGGACGGACAAAGAGGCAGGACTGGCCACTAGTAAGCAAGGATGTTTAAAGGACATTGAAACAAACAAATGAGAAGCAAGGAATGGCATTTAGCCCACAGAAATATATGTATGATAAAGTTTACTAGAGGTTGCACGCTTACGCTCGACCTAAAAAGTGTATGTTGTCTAATAGTGAAGCAGGCTTTCCACTTCTATGAGGAAGTTACATAGAGCACAATTATGCAGTTTTCTGATTGGGTTTTATAATGTCATATGCATATTTGGGGAAGGGTTCCCCAATCAATTGTTTTCCCTCTTCACCCCTGTGTGGCATTATGGACAAAAAAGAAGCCAACAAAAGGAGGTGGGCATGTAGTTAGCGTTCTATGAATTGGTACTTAAAATCCCGCTCTTACAATGAGAAAATACCTTCATCAGCAGAGATACGAGGCAGATTTTGGTCAAATGATAAGCAATAACCTTTTAAAAAACATTTCCCTTCAGAAATGGTCCAACGAGACAACACTAAATTCTTAATTCGAGAATTAGGCGCCAAAATGGATAAAAATTGCACTGAGATGTAATCTTAGTTCTAGATCATGCATATGGTCTGTTGAGCTTTTAACTTTTAAGGCGGCCGAAAGGGAAATAATTCCATTGCTTCCTTGATGTAAATTACTCTTAATGGCAATTTCAAATATGCATTACAAGGGACTGCTCTCTGGCGCAGGTTATTTATTCATGAAATCAATTCCACTTTTAAAATGTGTTAGTTTTAAAAAAAAATAAGTAGAAGGACAGACTCCTAAGTGGCAAACAATTACAACGGCAAACAGAAGACGGACTCCCCTTTGAGTAAAAGTGTCTGATCACTAGTTAAAACGTGTAATACCGCCATCTGTAGTTATACCACAGTGACTCCTTCAGCTCACAGAAACTGCATCCTGCAGATGAGCCAGTGCGTTTCCAGCAACTCAATTCAATTCAATTCAAAAGACCTTTATTCGAATTTCATAAAATTCATAAGAGTACATACAATAAAAACAGTCCCATCTCTAAGCAAGTCTATTTACAGTAATCATGATACTTAAAATGTATTACAGCTCTCGTAAATCTAATTTTTCAGGGGTTTTCCATCATTTTGCGTACACGAGTTCCAGCAACTCAATTCCAGCCCTTCCTGCACAAGTATGTGACCCTTGCATTCTGCTTAACAACTAGCTCGAGGGTGTCCAGGTAAAGCATGTTAGGTTAAAGGCCCCTCCTGCTTGGACCTCTTAGAACCAGCCTAGAGCATAGAACCAAAAACCCTTCGCTTCGCCGCCGCCAGGCTCGCAGGTAAGACCATGCATCCCAAGGGAGTTATCATGGGGTGAGAAAGCAAATTCCTAGCACGTCGTTAGAAGACAGCCCACAAAGCACCAATCTGATCTGCAAAGCTGTAACACACTAGTCCGTCCACATGCATAATGGATGTAGATTGCCCACAGAAGGAACAACACAAAATGTTGGCAGAGTTCTGAAACACAGAGTGCTACAAATCAGAGATTCTACAATCTCAAGCTTCTACACCGAAACTTTATCTCAAAAATGAAATAAAAGAGGACCAGCACATGAACAAACAGATAACACTCCTCTTCCAAAAACAAAAAATAACAGAAGACAACATCGATCAACCAGTTCTTAAACACCATCAAAGCGATCATTGAAAAAACACATTCCACAATCTTATCATGGCAAACAGACCATCTGGATCGCGATCAGACCACATCCCCCAAATCTCTTTAAAGATACCATTCTGACCTCTGGTGCTGGCTAAATAAATGCTTAAAAGAAGGATACTTCTATTCTGAGTTGAGTACATGCAGCTGACTATTTCTAATAAAAAAAAAACAATCTTGACCCATCCAAAACGGCAAACAAATCACAGACCAGTTTCCAAATGTCCATCCCTGGGTAAATAGATTAAGAGTGGGCCTCAGAAGTGGGTTCTGCAGCTGTTTTCTCCTAAATGGATGCACTGTCACCACTGCACCGATCGGAGGCGACACATCGTCCTTCGACGTCAATGCAGAGACTGTCTTATGACAGTGGTTTTACAGCCTGCTCAGACCAATGACGACGTTTACGACAAACGTTTTCATGCTTCAGTATCACCTCACACTTATGGCCTATTCAGTTGCATGCAATTATGACTCTTTTATACCGTCCACATTTTCCTACCATTCACAAACTACTGGACCAGTAGACCACACAACAGCAACCACAACTCCTCTCAAAGTATATACCAGTCAAAAGTGAGATAGCGGCAACCGCAAACTGTTTCATAGTAGCCTGTGATGGAACTGCTGCATTTTCTGGGAGAGGACGTCAGGGCTTCGCACCCTTTATATGGCAAGTACAGGAGAATAAAACCAATTTGTCCATGCAAAAATACTAAAGTGCTTTTAAAAAGAAAAACAATAAAATCCATACACACACTCAATCTAATCTTGCTGGCTACTGACTAATGGGGTTGCTGCACACTGCAACTCACTGCAGTCATGCTTGCTGTTTGGTGAATTACTTCTGCATTCCCAACACCTGCCGAGACTCAAAGTCTAGAGCAGGGGGTCGCCAACCTTTTCAGTAACAAAAGCTACTAAAGTAAAAAAAAAAATCATCCCGAGCTACTAATATTGTTAGTGTTGTAATAGTGACCACATCGGACAAGATTCCATTCGTGGCCATCTCATGCTAGTAAGCGAGCAATGACCACTTCAGCCACCCACAGTGTCAGAGCGGGGAAAACAGAAACTGCAATCAATAGGTGAGCAGAGCTCCCTGACCTCACCCGTGCAGTGAATGGAAGGGCTGCAGGCAGGGAGCAGACTGAGCTCTCCATCCAAAGAGGGCAAGGATTGGGGAGTGAGGGGCTTTACCTGAGGGCAATGACCTGTGGGGGGCGCACAGTGAGAGAAATGCTGGATTCGCCAGTCGAGGTAAAGATCCTAACTGGAGGGCGAGAGTGTTGGCGTAGCCACTGTACATAAGCGAGCCGGAAGAGAGGACAATTAGCCGGCGGGCATGAGGGCAACGCGAGTTCTATTGGTAGGCTGCAGGTGCTGTATTTTCAAACCCTTCCACCCCGTGTTCTTGCAGAAGTGGGGCCTGGATTTAATTCACTACTTTCCCACGGCAGAATAATGCCTCCTCCAATGTCTGTTTTCAAGCGACAGGAGGCATTTCCAGACCACTTCCTACTGCTGTTCCTCTGGGACACATGTCCGCTCCTCCTCCCAGGATGCTCCTGCTACAGGCCCTGCTCTGTGACATTCTGGATTGCAGAGCCCACCTACCCAGTAGTCACAGATGCTGCACCCTGATTTTAGAGCAAAAGGCAGACATGCTAATTTATTTTGCATTCATCTTGTGGCGAAGTGTGGCACCATTGGTTAGAGCGGCAGACCCTGATGCAGAGGTCTGGCAAGGGACAAGGGTTCAATTCCCGCCTCGGCGGGTCTTGGGCTAAATTTCCTCAGACCTGATCATTCTCGCCTCGGTGCCTATTCTAATTATGGGTCCCACTCTGCAACTCTGGGCAATAGCTTGCTTAATCTCCACAACGGCCCCAACAGCGCTGGGATGCCTGGCTTCACTTTGGGGGTGCCCAGGAGTGTACTTTTCACAGGGAAAAGCCAGGAAGGGTTCCACAGCGGTATGCATTACAGCACCAGGACACCCCAGTTGGGGTATTAGTGCGCTTTACAAGTACAAATTACATTTACATTACATCTTCACTTGGCCTTGTCGACCTTCTTCGAGGTCGCAGCATGAGTGTCTGAGGGGGACTTTGGACCACAGCTAGGCATCAACAGTCTCCGTTAGCTTGGTGATTCGGGTAGGCTATCAGTTTTGCACAGGTATCAATATGATATGCAGGATAATGTAGAATAATGTTAGCTACGTCCATGGTGTTGATTCTGTACTTTTTTCATGTGGCATATTGCTCTTGTACAGTGCATAGTTTGAACTGAGTGGCAGCACTTTTTTTGCATGATTGAGAGCTCTGGAGCTGTGGTTGAAGGCATAGCAGGTTACTCACAGGGTCTGTCAGTGGGTCAAAAGATGTTCCGAATACATGGGCATCCAATCATTGGCCTCTCTGCAGAGCGCACATGGCAGTGGTCAGGTATTTGAGTTGTAATTGTGATTCTTTGCAAATAGGTGTGATGGGGCCCCCATCATGCAGGTAGGCAGTTTTCAAAATTTTGAAAAGGCAAAAGTTAAAGAAAATGCAGTGGTTCCTCGCTACTTAAAACTCATCCCTAACTTTTATGCCCACCACTTTCAAATGCCACCATCCCCCACTGCTTAGGAACATCATATCTCATGGGCAACAGGCAGAAAAATTGTACCCTAGGCCATTGGCACACCAAGGAAGAGGCAGGATGGAACTCTTTAAAAGTATTCAATATGCATAAAAGTTTGGCGAACAAACTAAGGGCCTGATTTACAAGTAGGGGAAAGGTTACTCTGTCGCGATGGAGTACCCTTTCCACCAACTTAAAGGTCCGCCCGCCTCACTTATAGTCGGGGGGACCTTCAATAGATAGGTGGCAAAGACTACTCTGTCTCCTCCCCTTACACACACCTCTGACAGACTGACGGAGTGACAGCCGTCAGACATTTAGGCACGTGCCCAGCATCATATTTCAATAGGGCAGATACATGGCCAGTTTTCACCGCCCGTCAGCCCCATAAAAAACATGGCAGTCAGGGGCAGTGAAAATGTTTAAATGACCCTCACGTCATGAGAAAATGATGCCATGCCGAAGGGTTCAATGTTCTTTTTATTTTCAAAAAGAAAATCTAGCTTTGGGATTTTCTTTTTGAAAATAAATGTGCAAGTCATGTTGACAGAGCTGTAAGTCAAATTTACAATGTATTTCCAGGAACTGCTGTGACAGCGGTTCCTGGAAATGCTTGAAATGTCTGCAGGGGCAGCAGGCATTTCAAAGAACGGCGGGCGAAGTACCCTCACCATGGCGGTAATAAAGTACTCCGCTAAGGTGACACTAATTAGTCTGCTAATAATTAAATCAGCCCCCTAAATATCAATGTGAATAAACTGCAAAGTAACGGAGTGGGTTCCCTAATTAACAGCACATTTTTGTGCCATATTCTTTCATATGCTACGATCAATAATTTACGTGTGAAAATAAATATTTTTCATTATCTTGAAAGTCATCAGTGATATAAAATGCAAGTCATCCTTCAGAAGTAAAAAAGAAAGTTTGCACTTCTTACATGAGAATGCTTCTCCCCATTTGACTTTTCAATGGAAATGGCAACATGATGTCGGTCATCCAGCATGGTTTCCTGCCAAAAAGATACAAGTTTATTTTATTTTTGGGTACAAGATATAGCATCTAGAACATTACTATAAAAGCCTAGCTTTTTTTATTTAAATAAGTGGATGTTTTTAATTTACCTATGAATTGTCACACAATATTTTCTTACTACACATTCGTCTTATCAGAATTCCTTAATAATAAGAAAATTACATCACATCTTGTTTGTACTTTCCTATTACAAGCAAGTAATGAAATCACAGCACGTGCAAATATATGAACTCCATTCTTTTCTCCTTGTGACCTCCCTCTTGGAAAAAGAGTCCCATGCAACCCTTTGCTTCATGGGCGCGAGCCCGCCAAGCATACAGGCTTGTTCCACCTTTGCAGTCCTTTCTTGTTTGAATTTTTTAAAGTTTTTGGCAAAAGAGAAAAATCGATCATAAGCATTTCAGTTGGAAGCACCTACTGAAATAAGTTGCTTGATACCGAAGGATTACACACAAATGTATATATCATCTACTAGAGCAGTATGATGAGATAGTTGACTTTCACATCAATAAAACCTAAGTTAGAGAACATCGCTTTCCTCCTCCCATTGATGTCCTCACTAAACCACTAGTCCCTGTGAAAGAAATTGGGTTGTTGGTTGACCGGGATGTCTGCCCTGTTCAAGCAGCAACCACAATCCTTGTCAGAGTGAGGCACAAGCAAACTCGAAATTGATCTGTGCTCATCCGCCTGGTAGCTTGGCACAGAGAAGTCAGGCTTAAGTTAGAGGCAATGTGTAACGTGTTTATGCAACACTTCAAACAGTAACACAGTGAACACACTAAAAAAGAAGTCCACAAGAATGTTAGAGAAATAGAGTAGTTTCTAATAAATAAAACAAGACCAACATGACAAAAATCCAATTAGTAGAACCGAAGATATTGATTTTTTTTTTTTAGAGAAATAGTGTCAAAAGATGTGAAATGCCAACTGGGAATATCTGGTTATGTCGGACCAGGACAAAATCACAAGTTCAAACTACTGCAATGGAGTGTTGGCCCACTATAGGAACACAGTTAGGCCCGTACGTACCTTAAATCCTGGTTTGTGGAGCGTTGCATGGATCTGCGTCGAAGATGCAGTGCACTACCAAGGCGATGTGTCGGTTCTGAGATGCGGCGAGGCTGCGGTGCGAGGTCCTATTACGTTGACGCTGAGGATCCCATTGATGGGCTTGCGATAAGACGTCCGGCATCGGGGATGTGGCAAGCAGTTGGGGCGATGTGTCATTTCTGGACAGCTGTGGGACTGCAATGCAGAGACCGGCATAATCGTCAATGCTGCCATCACGAGAGATGAGAGGGGCCTGCGCCAAAGATGTATCACGCAGTGGTGGTTCCGGGGGCAATGCGGACTGAGGTGGCGATGCAAGTCTTTGTGACAGGTCCAATCCACACAGCAGCGGAGATGCGATGGTTCTGCTTGGGGTTGCACCGCACAGCAGAGGAGATACGCCAATTCTGCTGGATCCACAGAGGCTGGCAAAGCACCTTATGCCCACTTACAAGGATCCAGGACTGGGGTGGCACCATCTGGCAGGTTAG
The DNA here is from genome assembly GCF_964263255.1 of Lissotriton vulgaris. Lineage (NCBI taxonomy): Eukaryota > Metazoa > Chordata > Amphibia > Caudata > Salamandridae > Lissotriton > Lissotriton vulgaris. The sequence continues at coordinate 1,316,336,536 of NC_141696.1, forward strand.
ACTCACAGATGGCGTAGTCCAGGAGCAGATGCAAGGTGAGGGAAGCCTGTTGTGTCCCTGAGGCTTCAGATCAGGAGGCCAGCAAAGTAGTCTTTGGAGTCACTCTAGGTTCTGGGTTAAAGAGATGCAGGTCCAGTCTTTCTCACCCAGACAAGAGGGTGGCTGGTCAGCACAGTCAGGAGACAGCAGAGTGGCAGTCTTTCAGCAGCACGGAGGTCTTTCTTTCTGGCACAGTATCCACAGGTGCAGAACTGTACTGAAGATGGGGTGCCTGAGGACCATCTTTTATCTGGTTCTGGAAGGTGGCAAAAGCTTCTAGACAGTATCAATCTCTCTCCAGAAGCTAATTAATGTGTATCACCAAAAATTTACCATGAACTGGTATTCTATGAAACAGATATAAAGCAGTGGAAAAAGAGACTCTCTTGCAAAAATCTAAAGAGATTGGAGTAAAAAAGACCTGCAGATTGACAGAAGCAATAAACAAAAAGGCAAGGGACTTGGCGATACTGCTTGCTTGGCCATCGCAAGTAACGCAAGTGCTCCAAGATTCAATGCAGGAACATCCAGTAATAAAGTTAAAATGTGACTGTGAATTTGTATTAACTTCTGGTTATTATATGTCATACAATGTAAACTAAAGACAACTTTCACCATAGTAAGTAGCTTGTTGCAGATCCTCCTTAAGTACCTTGATAAACCTTTCCACAACATCATTTATTTGTGGATCGTACAGGGCAGCCTTCTTGTGCTTAATCCCCCTGATGCGACAAGAAGAATGGGTGTCCCCCACCCCTGTAGCTTTCATTATGGAGTTGGCACACATTGCACTCACTGAGAACTTTTTCAGATATGAATCCAGTCTATACCATCAGGTCCGTGGAACCTCGATGGGCTCGACCTTTGCGCCGAGCCTGGCGTGTATCTACATGGCCTCATTTGAAAAGAGCTGTATCTACCCTCCGGAACACAATCCGTTTCGAGAAAATCTCACATGTTGGCGTCGTTATATCGATGACATTTTGGTGTTCTGGAAGGGGGACCGACCTACGTGCAAGGCTTTCTGCCTCTGGATCAATCAACAAGACCCATTCTTAAAATTCACGGGCACTATTTCTGAAACGTCAATACCATTCTTAGACCTTACCATCTGCTTGGATCCGACAACGATCAGCACTACTCTGTTTAAAAAGGAGACTGACAGGAACAGTTTACTCCCTTACAACAGCCACCACACGAGGGCCTTGAGGGACAATTTACCCTTCGGGCAATTCCTCCGCTTACGGAGAAACTGTAGCTCCATCAAAAACTTTAAGCAAGAAGCAAAGATTCTTCAACATAAGCTCCAGGATAGGGGTTACCCTACTCGACTGTTAAAAACATCATTCAAAAGAGCCTTAAACAACAATAGAGAGTCTTTACTTGAAGTTCACCCCAAGGAGCAAGATGACACCATTACATGCATGACCTCCTTCACCAAGCATTCAACGTTCATAAAAAAGACTGTGAACTCACACTGGGGCATCCTTAATTCTGCAGGGATGGAGCTACCACGCCCCCGCTTTGCATTCAAAAGGACAGCGAACCTCAAAGACACTCTAATCCATACCCGCCCCAAGAAAATGAGCACTCAACCAGTCAGAACTCTCTGGGACCTCCCACCGGTCACTGGGCACTACCGCTGTGGTTCCTGTGTAGTATGCCCCCAGACCATCCAGGGGAAAACCATCATACTCCAAAGAGATTTCACTTGGACAATTAATAGACATACTAATTGTAATAGTTCACGGTGTATCTATGTCCTCATGTGCCCTTGTAAGATGCTCTACATTGGGATGACGATGCGCTCTGTTGAACAGCGCATTATGGAGCACAATAGTAATATCCGCTGCCTTAAGACACATACCAAACTCTATGAACACTGCAAAGAGTACAATCACACCACAGAGAGCATTCGGTGGACTGTCCTTGAATGTCAACCAGCAATAATCCAACAAGCCCTCTTCAGACTTGAGCAGAGATGGGTGCATCGCTTACATACCGACGAACTGGGTCTCAATGATGCAGTGCCTTGGACGTCGTTAGCCAGTTAGTATCTAATTTGGACTTTATTGTCCCGTTTCCCAGTAATCACCATTGCGCTCTAAGTGATCATTTTCCCGTTCCAAGATGGCGCCTATGTTTACCTTGCTAGCCCAGCAGGACCATCTTCACTCTCTACACCCGCGTGACGTTGCCTAGCAATCCAACGGACACGCCCCCTTGGCACGCGCGTACCTTGCCTGCATTTGTACCGGCCGGAGCTTCACGAGTGCACCGGCTGTCCTGCTATCGGCTTGACGTGGGAGGGGTAGGTGCCTAGAGGCCTGCTGCCAGCAACTCATGAGGTAAGATGCCGTAACCCCCCTGGAGGACCTCCGCGAGCGCTCTTTTGTGATCGCCGCGTTCGGACTCCAAACAGCCCTCCAGTAAACGGTAAGCCGTGCCGCTCGAACAAACATCTTACCTTGCGGTCCATCTTATCCGTTTGCAGGTGCTCCACACTTGTTGCTGGCCCCACCAGGTCAGCCTGTGGAATCTACACACGGGAATAACGGGTAAGATTCCTCTTGCCCACACCCACCATGCGAGCGCTGTGACTGATGTTGTGCATGTCACCTACACCGGTGCTAGTCACCGCTTATGATTCTACAGAGTGTCAAATGTTCTATCTCGTTCGCGGTTTTTGCTATTTATTAAATATGCTTTTTTTTAAAAATAAGTCTGCACGTCACTTGACTGCTGTGGGGTTCAATATACTCACTGATGCTTGTGTGTTTGATACATATCACACGGCTTGTCTGTCTGACGTGACATAGGCATTCACCATGATGCATGCCACCTTTAGAGCATGCCACATACAGGACGCAGTATTATCTCGTTCTGACTTTAATTTTTAACCGTCGCTCTCACAAGAATGTCACATACTGACTGTGCCTGTGCATATTCTTCAACATCCCGTCACACATCACTGTCACGTCCTTTGGCACCATATTATGACCTCCGGCCAAAGACACAGCAGTGTTAATAACCGCCTGTTTGTTTCCTTCCTAGTTCCCAGGAGTTCCATAAAGAAAAGGGTTATTCTGCGACACTATTCAGGTCGTATACTCGATCCCTCCTACTATAGAGGGCTCGCATGCAATTATATGAGCACTATAGGTCCTGATGAATTGCCTTAGTGGCAAGAAACATGTCGACCACACTCACAATAAGGGTTGAATGAGGATTGATTACCTTACTCATCACTCCTCAATACCCCTTAACTTCCTTTTAACAAAGCAGTGAGCCATGCTATTAAAATTTTGTTTAATGGACTCTACTGACTTTTTTTAATCACATTCACGCTCACTATTGCACTTCTGCACTTTTTTAGGCCCCTCACACTCACACACCCGTTGGCAAGGAATAAAAGAACTCCGCCAAAGTGCAGCACCCGTGCTGCCCGACGGGCATTGCACCGCCAGCCTGTCGCAGGAGCAGGAAACCAATGATGACGCTGGACGGTCATCGGATGGGATGACAGTAGTCGTCCAACCGGTAACCTGTGTGAGGTATCCTTAAATTCCGCAAAGGGTTCACATCATGCACTTCCTCGTTCATACTTAGTGAGAGCAAGGTTAGTTTGAGCCAATCAGTCGGCTCCCTCTGGGGAACTCTGTACAATTACTTTGCTTACTAATCCCCCTAGAGGTCAGAAAATCTTCCATGACTGCCAAGGTAAATTTAACACCACAGTCAGATAATAGCAGAAACCCTCACGTTAAAAAAGCTTCTCTAGAAATTCAATCACAACACAGGACTCAAACGAATTTACTACTTACATCTCAGGCCAACGAGAAAAAATATTTATGCACACACTGACATAGCGATCTTGAATTCTTTTTTTATTTTTTATTTTTTTTATTTTTTGATAACCTTTATTACACATTAAAAGCAGAACAAATACGGGCCTACAACCATCCGGCCGGCCACGACACATGGTAAAGCAAGTTAGCAAGCAATACGGGAACTCGATAGGGTCTGCGCACAAAATAGCAACCAGCCTAAGTTATACTGGGTATCTACACACTACCGAGAAACAGGAGGAGTGAAGGTTAATTTTGAATTTTAATATGTCCGAGAGTTAATCAATAGGAAGGATCAGCGTTCCAACAATCCACCGATGACCTAAGAGGGCAACGTTAACCAGAAGAAATCCAAGCAACAGAAAACGTAATCAGACTAGCGGCATGAAAGAATACGACAGGATAGTGAAATCAAACATGTTGCATGCCAGTCGCCGCCCCCCTCGCACCGAGCCACCCCACTGACCCAAGAAAGAACAGAAAAGAGAAAGAAAACCAAAAGTAGAGAAAAAGAAGGCCCATAGAAACTGAAACGGACAAAAGAAAAACCCCACCCCCCTACCCCCACCCTACACGCATGCAGAGGCTACGGCCTACCCCCCCCCCCTAGCAGTGTGTCTGTCGCCCCAAAAGAGTACCCGAAATACAGAGAAAGAAAAAGGGGGAAAAAAGAATTATCACATAAGAACGGAGGAGGGCCATATACAAATACTCAAAACAATCAGCTTGTGAATCCTCGGCCGCCCAACCCCGGATCCCCGACCCATAGTAACCAATATTCAACTCCACAGTCTATTCCCTGCAGCCCCGACAGTACACTCTACCGCAGTGAAGGATAGGAAAAGCATCCTCAGCCCTGGCCCCTGCGATCTGGGGCACCGACGTGGTCCAGTTGCACAGTAGCCATCTTGAACGGGAGAGGTAAACGGAGCGATCCTAGCAGGGTATGGCGCCGCCCAGCAGGACCTGTCCACACCAAAGTCATGCGAGCGACAATGATAGAAAGGGGGACATCATGCTGTTTCAGTCCACTCAAGTCAGCCTGCCAAAGCAATGGCATCCGCTTCAGGAGAAAGTTGCGAATGTCACCAGTGGAACACAAAGGAATAGTCAAACATGGCGTCCAGGGACGGCTCTCCGGCCATTGCTCAAACCCCCCGTCCTCAGGCCGCTGCTCCGCCTTGGCAATCAACGCCGAAACGCCATCAGGCTCTCGCACCCTCAATTCCTTAAAGCACACCTGGGTAGGCACTCCACTGCGATCGGGGACAGGATGTGGCGCAGTGTCCTGCAGTCGAGCGCCACCACGTCCCATCGGGGGCACATAGGGGGAAGTAGCATCCAGGCGATCTCTTAAGTCCCGGGCATTGTCTTGTAGGGCAGATCTCAAAGTGCTCAATGCGCGCAGGATGTCTCCAACCTTCAATGGTGCCACAAAAGTGAATGGGGCAGCGGGTCCCTGCACGCGGGGCTCGCAAGAGTGTTGTATTCCTCGAGGCTGGTCGCCATTATCTCTCCCACACAGTTGGGCGCCCAGTCCTGGTTCCGCAGGATATGCACTAGCGGAGAGCACAGAAGCAGCACGAACCATACTGACACCATGCACGGCGCCGGTGCAATATAATCAATCGGACCTCTCACCGTCAGCAGCCCGGAGGAAGCGCAGGAGCAGGGAGCACAACCAACAATATGGTTTCCACCGCTTCGCCGGCGGAGACAAGCGAGCCAGCAGCGCCGTACACGGACCAGGGCGTAGATACAATGTTGCACTGCCAGCCACAATAGTTCCCAAGCGCGAGGATAATCAAGGCTGCGCGGAGCCCCGCAGCGGTAATCACAGCGCAGCGACCGTTCCCCGCCGGTCGCCACTTCTCCGCTTCAGAGTCCGAGGAGATTACAAACATGGCCGGCCATCTCGAGGACAAAGACCCGTTCAGCTGCAGCCGGCGCCAGAAAGGAGATAAGGGCGCCCCGGCCCTTCCACTGCAGGGAGCGTCCAGGTAAGCACACCGCTGGATGCAGAATCGTCTCCCGGTCCCGAGGATTTAATGCAAAAGCAGGATTAGCAGCAAGTGAGGTCGCGGACCGGGAGAAAAGCGAAAGGATCGGCGGAGCCGAGGGATCAGGCGGCCATCATGGATGTAGGCTAGGCTCCTCCTCCCGATCTTGAATTCTTAGTTTCACAGGCCCCAAAATGTCTGTCGAAATGTCAGTCCACGGACCTGCAGCCTGATCTCTAATGACCATAGGGTGTGTCCTACACTTGAGTATTTTGTTGCAGTCTGCACACTCAGCACACTCATGCACTAATCTTTCAACGTATAGATCCATGGCAGGCCACCAGTATGCCTCCCTGATCCTTTCCTTGGTCTTGGTGATGCCCATGTGTAAGTCATGAGCACTTTTGACCAACTTATCCCTCAGAGCAAGTGGCGAATAGGCTTACTACCGCGCATGAGAAGTCCATCCACCACAGCCAAATCTTCCTTGACATGCCAAAGTACCTCCTCTCAGTCCGTCTTCTCACACCAATCTCCTTTCCCCATGGTGATGACCTTCTGTAAGACCACATCAGCCACAAGGTGTTCTCTCCATACCCCTTCGGAAATCACCCTTTCACGGATCAAACACACATTGACCTCTTCCTCTAAGTCCTCCCCACCAAACCACTCAACATCATCCACTGTCTCATCATCTCTGCAGCCAAGTCTTGATAGACAGTCTGCCAGAACATTGTTAGAGCTAGGTAAGTATGAAAAGTCAAACTCCTGCAGAGCTACCACCCCTTTCAGTATGCGGTGGGAGACAAAATATATGCCCATCTTAGAGAAAACTTCCTTAAGAGGTTTGTGGTCAGAAAGTATTTTGAATGTCTTCCCCCACAAAAACTTCCTTAACTTGCGTACTGCCCAGAACACCACAGAACCTCCTTCTCTAGCACCAAATAGTTGCACTCAGTGACCCTTATAGATCTGGAAATAAAAAACTGTTTTTTCCTCACCATCAACCTTTTGTAACAGGACAGCCCCCAGACCGGTCGAACTCGCATCAGTCATAACATAGGACATCTTCGTGGGGTCGAAGCTACTCAGACACGGTGCATCATTGAGATGCTTCTTGATGCAAACAAACTCTTCCTCACAGTCCTTGGACCACACAAACTAACTGCCCTTCTTTAGCAAAGAACTAGCACCCATATGCATAATTGAGAATTGCATTCGCAAACGGTGCGAATCGCAATTTTCGTCCGTTTGCGAATGCAATTCTTAAATTTGGGATGCATCATGCTTTTCGCAATTTTAGGAATCGCAACCATGTTGCGATTTCTAAAATTGCGATTGCATTTAAGAAATCGCAATTTGAGATTTCTTAAATGCAATGCATGAACATTTTTTATTTGCGAATTTGCAAATAGGAAGGGGTAAATTAGCATGAAGTTGACCTTCATGGTGATTTGCGAAAACTTTCAAAAATGCACAAAAGTGCATTTTTGAAAGTTTCATGTTACACACACACGTCCTTGGGACATGTGTGTGTGAAACTTGCACTTAAAGTTACATTTCAGAGGTGCAGGGGGGGGTCCTTTGGACCCCCCTCTGCACCCTTGTAAATGCATTCACAAATTGCGATTCGCAAAATGCAAATCGAAATTTGTGAATGCCTTCCCATTCATTCCTATGGGCCTCTTGGCCCATAGGAATCAATGGGAAGGGATTCCTTAATTGCGATTCGCAAATTGTGAATCGCAATTAAGGAATTTTTAGAAATCGCAAAACAAAAAGCAAATTTTTGATGCATAGCAATTTGCGATTTCTTAATTGCGATTCCCTAATTTTCGCAATTAAGAAATCGCAAATGCTAACTTTGATGCATGTGGCCGTTAGACACGAGGTCTTCCCTGCAAAATTTGGAAGAAATTTGTGGTAAAACTTGGCCATGCCCAGGAACTTCACCAGCTCATCTTTACTTGATGGGCACGCAAATTGTAGATGGAGCTTAGTAGCGCTGCCTTGGGCTTGATACCTGCAGCTGACAAAAAATGACCAGGGTACTCGATCTCCTTGACACGCCAAAACCCTCTGAGCACCTCCTCACAGTCCTTCTTCTCACACAAATCTCCTTTCACCATGGTGATGATTTTCTGTAAGTCCACATCACTCACAAGGTGTTCCCTCCAAGGTACTCTATCTCCTTGACATTACATTTACATTTGTATGCTCTAAAGGTGAGGCCAGCATCCTGCAACTTCTTCAACACAGACCTCAGCCTTGCATCATGTTGATTCAGATGAACACCAAAGATGAGCACATCATCCTGGTATATCTTGACACCCTGAAGGCCTCCAAGAATGGTCTTCATCACCCTCTGAAAAACAGAGGCGGCAGAAATAAGCCCAAAGGGCATTCTCAGAAATGTAAAGGTCCCAAATGGTGTTACGATGGCTATGAGATATTGAGATGAAGAATAAAGCTTGACCTGGTGGTAAGCAGAGGTTAGGTCCAAGGAGGAAAAATGCTTTGCCCCTTTAAGTGAGCACAACATTTCAGTTATGTTGGGTAAAGGTTAGTGTTGAACAATAACCACACTGTTAAGTTCTCTCAAGTCCACACAGAGCCGGGCCTCACCATTGGCCTTGAGGGCCATCACAAGCGGAGAGACCCACTTTGTTGCCTCGACTTCCTGGAGACCCTTAGCTAGGAGCTTATCCAACTCAGATTTCATGCTCTCTCTTACCAACAGAGGTACATTTCTCACTTAGGCAACTTCTGGAACAACTTTCGGCCTAACCCTAATACGATGTACATAATTTTTAAAGCAACCTAGGTCACTAGCAAAAACTGCAGGGAAATCTTTGATCCAATCTTAAACAGTACCATCAACCACCCTCACAGGCGGCAGTTCTTTTAAACGCACAGGAGGATTCTCATTGGGGTCAAGAAATACATGCAGATCCCTTTGATGAAGCCAACTTATGAGTGATTCACCTTTCATCAAGACGTATATCTTCCCAGGGATGACCCTCCCCTTAAAATCAATTGTGCCCCAAAAGTAACCTTGTAGCTCTATGGTCACTCCACCATACCCTTTTGGTCTAATGTCTGGTTTCAGGAGAGTGACTTTACTTAACAAATTGCACTCATAAAAAACTTTTGGAACAAGCGTAATCTTGGCTTCAGAGTCAAATAGCATATTGACAGGGGCGACATTAACTAGTACTAGCTCTTGAGGCCCATCGCTCGAATTTCCTGCAATCTGACAAATAAGGACCTCTTCTACATCCTCCTCAAAAATATCAATTTCTCTGATCTTCTTGTGGTCATTGCCTGAACTACAGCACTTGGAGATGTGACCTTTTCTCCCACAAATTTTGCACATGGATTTCCAGCCTGGACAGCCCTTAAAATTGACCATGTGACCTGAGTCACCGCACTTGAAAGCTCTTCTGAGAGGGCAATTTTTGAGCTGAACTAGTCTTGGGTTTAACACTCCTCCCCACCAAACCACTCAACATCATCTACGTCTCATCATCTCTGCAGCCAAGTCTTGATAGATAGTCTGCCAGAACCTTGTTAGAGCCAGGTAAGAATGATAAGTCAAAGTAAAACTCCTGCAGAGCTACCACCCATTTAAGTATGCGGGGGGGGACAAAATATATGCCCTTCATAGAGAAAACATCCACAAGAGGTGTGTGGTCAGAAAGTATTTTGAATCTCTTCCTCCACAAAAACTTCCTTAACTTGCGTACTGCCCAGAACACCCCCAGAGCCTCCTTCTCTAGTGCCGAATATTTGCACTCAGTGCCCCTCATGGGACTGGAAATAAAAAAAACTGTTTTTCCTCACCATCAACCTTTTGTAACAGGACAGCCCCCAGACCGGTCGAACTCGCATCAGTCATCACATAGGACATCTTCGTGGGGTCAAAGCTCAAACTCACTGCCCTTCTTTAGCAAAGACCTTAGACACGAGGTCTTCCCTGCAAAATTTGGAACAAATTTGTGGTAAAACTTGGCCATGCCCAGGAACTACACCAGCTCATCTTTACTTGATGGGCACGCAAATTTTAGTTTAGATGGAGCTCACCCGCGCTGCCTTGGGCTTGATACCTGCAGCTGACACAAAATAACCATGGTACTCTATCTCCTTGACATGCCACAGCCCTCTGAGCACCTCCTCACAGTCCTCCTTCTCACACAAATCTCCTTTCACCATGGGGATGACTTTCTGTAAGTCCATATAACTCACAAGGTGTTCCCTCCATTTGCCTTTGGAAATCACCCCTTCACTGATCAAACACACATTGACCTCTTCCTCTAAGTCCTCCCCACCAAACCACTCAATATCATCCACCATCCCATCCTCATCGCCAAAATGTGGAAGTAGGTCCCTCAAGAAGGAGAGCAGAGGCATGGTTTGGGAAGAAAAGGGGTTTATTCAAGACCAAAGAATACAGAGACCCCATCCAGCAGCATGCCGAAGATAACTGACAAAACCAGCAGTTCTAAACCCAGTGCCTGCCAACCTTCCCCATATTCCAGAACATGGAGGTTGTGGATGACATGAAGGTTCAGAACACCACACCACGGCAGGTGATAGTTAACAAACGGAAACCAATACTTCCTCTAGGGAGGCACTTATTTGTAAATGTATTAGAGGTGTAACAGGGTCAAGTTGTTTAGAGGCCAGTAGTGAACCTCCCCAAAAAACTTTGGACAAGGAAATGTTTAAAAAAAAAAAAATTCTTTATTCGCAAATATGATATCCACTCAGTGTCATGTGTATCACATATACAACCAGTATGCAACATAAGCAATAGCAATGGTATAACCAACCTTCGCATGGAGTGGTATTGATCACAATGCAAGAAGCTTCATATTTTTCATGTTTTCTCCCCAAAAAATTTTAAAAAAGCAAGAAAAATTGCACAGTAACTTATGTGAGTATCAGAACAAATATACATAAAAAGAATAACAATACCAAATAAAGAAAACCCCTAATCAAGCGTGTAAGCGGTGGAGAACACAAGAGAGCAGCGCAGCCGGTACATCAAATGCAGAATCACAATACTATCACCCGTGAGGTGTAAGCAAATTCACGGTCTGTGTCAAGCCAGGTCGTAGTGAGTTCAGGGTCTGCAAGTAACATCAGCCACATAAATACCAAACGCTTCACAAATAGCCTCACAGACAACCATGCATCACAATGCTTACAATCGCTTCATCGCAACATGCAGTGGCCAAGTATCCGGCAACATGTCAATGGTGTAGTCCGGAACAGTGCAACCAGTGCAACATGCTAGCCCACCCCCACTTGTACAATGGAGTTAATCACCTGTATCTGCTGTTCCTGTGTGATCTCCTCGATGTATGTGCGAAATGGCCCCCAAATGTCAAGCGGCCGGGAAGCCACGGGGATCTGCTCGGAGTATTCCACACTGTTCACATTGCAGTGTGACATGCTGCGGAGCCAAGCCTGCGCACTTGGAGCACGTCTGGCCCCCCACAGTAACGCGACCTCTCTTTTCGCCAGGAGCAAGCCGATTGCCGCCAGCTTGCGTGCAGGACGCGGGAAATTAACAACATAGCCAAGCAGCGCAACTTCAGAAGTTGGCATCAACTCCAATTCCAACATATCCCCCAGCATTCGGTGTACCTGAAGCCAGTATTCATGTAATCTCGGACATGTCCAAGAAAGATGGGCAAAGTCAGCCTGCGGCGCCCGGCATTTAGGACAAGCATGCAACCTATTTGGGTCAATCTTGTGCGCTAGAGCAGGGGTGTAATACATACGTCTCAGGAATTTAAAATGTATAAGCTTGTGCCTACTATTCAAGGACACGTCCCTAGTGACCGCACAGCACGCCGCCCATTGGTCGTCGGTAATGGGATTACCCAGATCACCCTCCCATGCAGCGCGTACCGTTGCATCCCGCGAAGGGAAAGCGGACAGACATAGCTTATATAGTTTAGAGACAACATGTGATCCCGTCTGGCTCTGTATAATGAACGTGAGTATCGCAGCTTCTTCGGGGGGGAGTGGGAATGTGTTAAATTCTGCTCGGAGCATGGATCTAAGTCTGGTCAGTGTGAAAGAGTCCATGAAGGTACGGTCCGCAAAGCGCATATCTTCCGTCACAGAGAAAACATGCCCCTCCGGGAAAAGATCCCCAATAGTTTCTAATTGAAATTTGGATAGTGTGCGCTGCACCACTTTTTCGTTGGTGATGGGCAGCCAGTGGGGATTGGGCAGAGGAAGGGCGGGAGAGGAAAGTGTGTCAATGTGTAGCAGTCTGCGTAATTTATCCCAAGCCCAGCATGTGGTGGACACCGTTTGTATGTCCTGCGGGTCCCGGGGGAAGCCTTTGGGGAGGAGTGTCTTAAGGGAAACCGGCAACACAAGGTCAGCCTCCGGTTTTAAATGTAGAATTCTGGCATCTGGATGGAACCAGTAATAAGCATAAGAGGACTGTGCGACTAAATATTATAGGTAAAAACCGGGCACGCCGAATCCGCCACGCTCATAAGGGAGCGTCAAGGTATGCCAGGACACCCGTGGGTTCCTGCTGCCCCACACCAACCTCAACAACAGTGTACAAAGTTGCGTGAAAAAAATCTTGGTCAGGGGTATCGGGATATTGTTGAACAAGTATAAAAACCGTGGAAGCACGATCATCTTTATTATGGCAATCTGGCCCACCATAGACAAAGGAAGGTGGAGCCATCGCTCCATATGATCCTCCAAAAAATCAAGAGCGCCCCCATAGTTTAAGCGGACGATTGACACAGTGTCGAGGTGCACATGAATCCCCAGATATTTAACGGAGTCCGTATTCCACTCCAGAGGAAAGGCGCATGTCCATTCGGCGGTGGAGGGAGTGAGCAGGAAAATGACCGATTTGTGCCAGTTTATGCAGAGGCCCAAATATTCTCCAAAACGGGCGATCTCCAACAGCAGTGGCTCCAGGTTTGTCTGTGGCATACCGACATACAATATCGTGTCGTCTGCATAAAGTGAGACGAGGAGAGGACCAGTACGAAACTGAAGCCCTCTGTGAAAATGCCGCTCTAAAGGGTCCATCGCTAGGATGAACAGCAGCAGTGATAATGGGCATCCTTGCCGGGTGCCCCGCGAAAGTGAAAAACTGTCCGTGATGGTGCCATTCAGACGTATTCGTGCGGTAGGTGCCGTATATAATAACTCCACCGTAGCCACAAACATCGCAAGCATCCCCATTCGCCTCATGATGGACAAAAAAAAGGGCCACTCCAGAGTGTCAAACGCTTTTTCTGCGTCAAGAAACACAGCTGCAGCAGGGAGCGATGGATCCATCTGGTGTATAACAGAGAACAACGTCCTCAAATTAAAGGAGGTGGATCTATGTGGAACAAATCCGGACTGCGCCGGGGAAATAATGGACTCCATTAGAAGCGATAATCGCATCGCAAGAACCTTGGCAAGAATCTTATAATCCAGGTTCAATAGGGACAGTGGTCTGTATAATCCACAAGACGAGGGTTCGCGCCCCTCCTTCGGGAGAAGCACAATTACCGCTTCTCTAAGTGTAGGCGGCAGCATGCCGGCCTCTAGGGCCTCTGCATAGACCTCGACCAGTCTGGGCACCAATTCCTCCTTATACTCCTTATAAAAGTCGGCTGAAAAGCCATCCAGTCCCGGAGCCAAAGAGCCCCTCAAAGAATCAATGGCTTCCACTATAGAGTCTGGGGTGATTGGAGAAGCAAGAAATTCCTGCATATACTTCTCAAGATACACCATGGCAATCTCGTTCAAATAGGGTCCAAAGTTGCGGTGTTCGCCCGTAAGTGTTGACGTGTAAAGAGTTTGGTAGTATGACAAAAATGTGCTGCAAACCTCAGGAGTGGAGTGATGTTGGGAGCCCTGCATGTCTACTATGTCTGTAATGTAAGCCGCTTGTCGAGGGGGGTGAAGCAATTGCGCAAGAAGCTTCCCTGGTCTATCTCCCTTACCGTACTGACGCGCCGTGTGATATTTACCCATTAATTTCAGTTCTCTATCAGCAGTATCCCTGAATTCCAACAGCAATTCCAGCCGCTTGGCCTCTGTCGCCTCGGACGGGCCCCCATGTAGCTTTCTATCGATCCCAGCAATATCTTTTTCAAGACGGGTTAGAGTGGTACGAATCTCCCTCAGGACACCCACATGTTTGTCGATACACACCCCTCGAATGGTGGCTTTGAATCCCTCCCACAGCGTGGCCCAAGTTCTTACAGAACCGGTATTGATATCAAAGTACTCCTCAATAGCACTGCGGATATCTTCCTTAAAAACCGGGTCTAGCAGGGCCATTCCTGGGAATCGCCACTTTGTCTCATAACCACCCTGTCTGGGAATTAGCAGGTTCAGTACAATGGGGGAATGGTCCGACAAAGTTCGTGGTTTAGTAGAAATGGTATCCACCCATCCAGCGACTCCTGGAGAGAGCAGCCAATAGTCTATTCTAGTGCTAGTTCGGTGGAACCCGGAATGATGTGTAAACTCTGGCGCATTGGGGTGCATCCTGGCTTCTATGTCTATCAGGGAGAAGTGTGAGCAAATATCAGCGAGCACCTTTCTGGACCGGGCTTTGGAGTCTGGGGAGGTGGAAGTACTATCCCTGTCCGGGTTCAGCACTACATTAAAATAGCCCCCCATGACCAGCAGATCTATGTCAGAGTTGAGGAGTGACAATTGAAGCTCCTGAAAAAAGGCGGGGGAATCAACATTAGGCCCGTAGACTCCAACCATGGCGATCTTGAACCCCATCAATACTCCAGTCAGCAGCACATATCTACCTTCCCTGTCCGTGACATTTCCAGTTAGCACAAATGGAACACGCATATGTATTAAGATTGCAACACCCCTAGCATAACTGCTAAAATTGGAAAAAATTCTGTGTGCACCCCAACTCCCAGCCACCGAGACATTAGCCGACGGTGCCAAATGTGTCTCCTGAAGAGAGAGGACATCCACCCTGTGTCGCGCTGCATAGTTCAATACCTGTTTGCGTTTCTGTGTGGTGTTCAAGCTCCGAACATTCCAAGACATCAATGTAAGTCTGGACGGGCCAGACTGCCTACCTATCCTGGCCATAGCACAAAACCAATGATGCTGTCCAGTAGCAATGATCCCAGCATCTCGCTCCCAGCATTCTCACAATCACTCACACAAAAAAAGATCTCGAAAAGCATAACATACCCCTCCCCCCACCCGCCACCCAGCCTCCCAACAGCCCAGGAGAGGCAATCCCCATTTGCGCACAATCGTAACCAGGGAATCTTCAAGCACAATAACCATATCGTGAAACAATAACATTTCCAGCAGAAGAAAACCCCAAGAAAGGAAGACAATAAGGCATGAGCCATAGGGGTAAGCAAAGCCACCCCATGCGGGCAATCCTACTAGGCTGCTCGATTGGCATCGGCCATTTAACTATCCACTGGTAAACCACATCAACTTTGAAACAACATCAGCAAAGTCAAGCCATTAAGCACGTGACTGCTATCAGCCCTGACCAGTTTCTGCAAAAAGGTCCACACTGGTCTGCGTGTCCACTCGCGGAGGGGAGTGCAGCGCATTATTGGAGGCGGAAGGCGAGCCTTGTTTCTTGTAGCCTTGACAAAAGTCTTGGACATCTGCGGGGGATTCAAAAATGCGATATCTGCCATTCGCCTCCACCTTCAGTCTTGCGGGATACAACATTCCATATTTCAAACCAAGATTGCGCAGAGTCGCCTTGACGCCGTTGAACTTGCGCCTCGCCTCTTGCACCATCATCGTAAAGTTTGGAAAGAAGGACAGAGTGACACCCTGCCATCTCACCTCTCCCGGAGAGCGCGGCATCCCGGTCGAGGAAGTTCATGATCCTGGCAATTATGGGGCGCGGGGCTTGACCGGGGCGAGGTCTAGGTCCCAGCGACCTATGGGCACGCTCCACTACAAAGTCATCCGTGAATGTTTCTCTACCAAACAATTCAATAAGCAATTGTTCAACAAAAGTGTCAAAACGCCCCGTCGCTGTTGTCTCCGCCACGCCAATTATGCGTAGATTGTTGTGTCGGCTACGCGGTTCCAAATCCTCATTTTTTATAGCCACATCTTTGAGAATTTTCTCCACCCGTTCCAGCCTCTTAAGGGTTTTGGCCGCGCCGTCCCCAAGTCCGAAACCCTGGATTCCACCACATCAAGGGGTCTGTCATGGGCCTGCACCTTGGAGCCCATATCCGCAAGTTTTTGTTCTAGAGTGTCAAAGCGCGTACCAAGAGCCTTGAAGCCCGCGCGCATTTCACCCATCATGGTGGCAACCATAGTAGCGGCATCCCCCCCTCCGGTGCGCATGCCGCCCCGGCAGTGGAACTAGGTGGAGGGTCCGTCACCAATAGCGTAGTTTTGTCAAAGCTTAGCTTCCTCTGGTTAGGATCTCTTTTCCCCATTGCCAAATCCAATGAAAGCGCAATATTGTAAAAAGCGTGATGCCAGCATGTATCCCGTGTGCGGCAGGGAACCAGGTGGAGCACAGTAGGATGCAAGACCAGACGTTTATGGGGAGCGTAGGACCAAATTGGATCTAGTACGCAGTGTTTCACCAGGCAACGCAGTTCAGTGAAAGGGGAAGGAGCGTTTCAAATCACGCGTCCATCCTTAGAATACCACTTGTGGTGTGCACCAGTCAGGGGCCACACATGAAGGGGGCAGCAGTCCGAGAGTCAATTCGCCAGAAGGGAGCACACCCCTTCAGCAATCCATGGCAGTGTCCAAATTGTGCATCTCCATAGCCTGTACCAGCACCATAGCCCGTACCTTTGCCAACACTGCAGGAGCACGGGGGGGAATGCACAGTCTGTCCGTGTGTTGTTTGGGCGGGGCCGCCAGTGATACCAGGGAGGCCTCCCCAGAGCCCCCACCACCCACGCCCACAGCCCCCCACCCCGCCAAACAAGCACCCCCGTCCGCCGTGCCAACCCTACCGCAAGCCTACAAATCAAGGCCCCGGCTCCAGGTCGCGCCTAGGCCCGAAAAGCCCAGGCAATGCCCAAGAGCCCAGAACCACAACCCGAAAGCCCACGGAGCACCCACCGCAAACGCGGGAGCCCACAGGAGGAGCGATGAGGGCCCACAGGGTCAGCGGCGCAGCCCAGAGCAGCACTCACCCGATATCTGGCGCAGAAAGGGAAAGATGGCGCCGAGGCCCGCCGGCCTCAGCTCCCCTCCGCCAATGCGTCCACACCAGCCGGTCCCCGCTTCTCAGAAGCCACCCGGATGGTCAGGGCGGCCCTATTTGTTGGATGTGCTGTCGATGTGGGGCCGAGGAGCGGTTTTTACAGCATATTCAGCCGCCTACCGGAGCCCGCATGGAGGAGCTTCACAGCGAAGCAGCCATTCTGGTCGCCGCAGTGGCCACGCCCCCTTGGACAAGGAAATGTTGACAGAGTAAATTAGCAGTTTTAAAACTGCACAGAACGGCTACTTTAGTAGGCCTGCAGGCATGCTTTGCACTATCACTCTACTGGTCTCACAATGTGTGCTGCAGTCCACCAGTGACATGTACGGGCACTTGCCACTCTTTGTAAAATATACTGGAGACTCATAGGTAAATAAATATGCACTCTTTGTACCATATACTGGAGACTTAAGGTAAGTTAAATATGCATACTAGAAGTACAGTCAATGTTAACATGTTTTAGCGGTCAGATTAGATGGCCTGGGGCCTGTTTAACACGGTTCCAGTGCACAGTCAAAAAACCAACAGTAAAATCTAGCAAGTTTAGGGCCGACAACACAAAAGGGGCATTATCCTACAATTATGCACCCAAAAAACTGTTGTAAAGTAAAGATTTGTAAGAACAGGGTACAACTGTAGCATGTGGATAATTTTGACAGAAACTTGTTTAGAAAAAAAAAGATCTCATTACGACGGAGAACAAAATTGTGGCTACTGATCTCCAAACTATTGAAAACAACGATCTGCATGCTCTGCTGCATCTTGGCCCAGAGTCACTAATGGAAGTCCTATGGTTTAAACTTGTTCACAAGATTGAAGCTAGCATTCTATTAGGACAGTTCTCTAATGGGCTGCATTCTGGATATCTCAAACACTGGAATCCTATTTAAAATCACTCAAGAATGTATCAGCTACTGTAAAAAAAGAAATACACTGGTTACAGTGTACCAAATGTATAATCGGAGATATAGGATGTCCGGACTTTAGCAACACCCCTCAACAAATGAATAAATCAAGTATTAAAATCATCAAAGAGAGCTTTTGGTCCAGTGTATTATGTTCAGCAAGAGACTCTGCCACAGCAATTGCCTGGATGTCTTACTTTCTGAAATTAAAAATGTCAAGCTCCTATAATCAGACCTCCTATAACCTGAGCTAAAAAGAATTTTGTATATTAAGTTTAGACTGGGAGTTCTACCTGTCCTAGTTTATATCAAGAAGCAGCTTAAGTTAAAGGACCGCTTATATATATGTTCTTGTGAGTTGAGAGGTCTAGAGACTCTCAGTCACTTTATGCTTCTTAGAACAAAAACACTCATGCTAAGGAAACAATTCCGTTGTTCAGGAAACACAACATAAGATATTGCAAGGAGGCAATGTTATGTTGTGGGTCAACAGATAACTCACCTATTTTCTTCTTAGTGGTATCTTACATCTCCTCTGCTTGGGGATGTATGAGATAAGACCAAGCCTGCCTACTTCATATTTCTATCATATTAATTGCTGTTTAGAATAGCATGGAGTTAGGTTAATTACATAGTTCCAATAAGTGATATCTGTTTTATGAAGAAAGCTTTAAAAATAACGTATTTTGTTTTTGTTGCATTTCTTTACTTCCTTGTTTATCTCTAGAAAAATAGATTTAGTCCAGCTAATTTGCTAACAGGAGAAATCTCTAGAACACTGAAAATAGCACAGTTTTCCATTATTGGCCAGAGGGGAGCAGGAAGGAGACTAGACAGTGGAGAACCACTTCACATACAAGAGTATGTCATGAACCTTTAGATCGTGTCCTCAGTTCTGTCCCCTAGCCTAAAATGAAGTAATATTTCAATCAATCTTGGGCAACACTGCATGGGTTCAACTGATAGTGCAAATAAGATTGAGGATAGGGGCAACTCCTGTCTCGTTCCTTTTCCCAATGAAAAAAACAATAAATTGCCAGTTCACTTTCATTGCCGCCCTAGGAGTTGTCTGGAACAGGGCCACCTAAACCTGAAAAACTGGGCCAATACCAAAGCACTTTAAGATCAAGAACAAAAATTGTCAATCATTAGAATCAAAAACCATTCACAGTGTAGGTAGATGATTGTTCTCTCGTGCAACCTCTTCCAATGAGTTAGTTGTAAATTCACCAAAGATTTATTCTAGTTGAACTCTGTCAAATAAAGCCTGGATGATCAGGGTGGATCAGACTTGTGACTACTTTCAGTAGTCTATTAGCCAATTGGTTGCCAAGGACCTCTGGGTCTATGCTGATATCGGGCAATACAATGATGTTTCTAGATTTATCCACGGACAGGGTATGGTATCTTGATCATATCAAACATGTAGAGCATATGAGGACCCACCAAGGAGGACAATTGCCTTTAAATTTTTATCTTTCCATTTGGCAGCTGGTTTTGAGATTCCTTTGATTCCTTCATCTGAAAGTAAACATCAGGAACCACTCTTGCCTTCCCTGCCAGCGCCAGGATAAATTACTGAGGAAGGCACTCACCTCTGTGCCACTCATATCTCTCTAATCAGATATATATAGCATGTATTAATCAGCAAAGGCTTAAGTAAATATCTGTGGTAAACTTGAAGCCCAGTCTGTTATAAACAACCCACTCATCTAGCTTCTTCCACTCTCCTGTTTACCCAGGCAGATAATCTACCCTCTTTAACTTCAACTTTATATACTGCTTATGCAAACACAACTACTTCGAATTGTAGTTTTTGATGCCATATGTTGGTATTCCACACGAGCTGACATTATCTTCTGAAAATCTAATTCAGTTGAGGGTCATTCATATTTTTTTCCACCTCTAGTATTTTCTGTTATAGGGCTTGTGCACACCTGGCTTTACTCACATTTTTATGTTTACACAGTGTTGTACTGGAGGGTGTAAACACAATATTTTCTTTGGAAAAGGTGGTGGCAGATTCCACACGGTTGGTGACCATCTCATTATGGAAGAGTTTTCAGGCATTGAGTTGCCAAATTACTTTGTTCTGCCTTGCTCACACCTCAAGTGTCATGAGTAAAAAAGACTGATCATATCTTCTACTAACCAAATATATCACTCAGAAATATGGGAAATCTCTAAGCTCAGTATAAAGAATTTGTTTACCAGTAGAATAGTGTATGTTCCTCTGAGAAGTAGAAGTATTGTTGTTTGTAGTGTGTTTCGATCTCCAGACTTTAGATAACTCCAAGTCTCTCATGTATTATTCCTGTTGCGTGAGAACATCTGCATATTTTTCAGTGTCAAGGCAGCCTATCGATACCTAGTTGCATAACATCACTAAAGGTGTCCCTTACAATGTGTGTAGATGAAGGTGTTCATAAAAGAATAAGCCAATTTTTTCCAGTTTGTTTTCTGCAATTGATGTGGTGCATGGAAGATAGTAAGACATTTTCCGCCCCACTTCTCAGAAATATCAACCTACTCATTCAGACCACCTTTTTATCACTTTAGAGGGGGATTTCTTTACTGGTATGGCTACTCCCCTAGAGCCCTAGCTAAATTTGACATTGCCCAGACAAACATACTTCGCTTGCCCTAGAAACTAATATTTAGTGCCCAGTAAGTATGTCTCTTGGAGAAGGATCTGATTTGGTCCCTCGTGCCTAAGGTACTGGGCCACCACCCCCTATTAATCTTATCCCTTATACTATTAACATTTCAGGTCAGGATCTTTAATTGTTCACTATTTTGTGGATCCCAACCATGGCTAGAATTTGGTTAGTCTAAAAGGTGCTATCCGGTCCGCTCTGCGTCATTAAAAAGGGCAGCCAGACCTCACCTAATCGCTCATGTGCCTTCTTTGTGAAAAGGCGCATGGAGCCAAGATGTATAACTCATATTCTTTTTCACCTGGCCAAATAATTTACACTGCTTCTGCACCAGTTTTGTATAACCTGAAAGAACACGACACACAGTGCTTCAAACAGGACTCATCCAGCTTTGTGCACTGTTTTGCTGTCACATAATTGAGGAATTTCACAAAGACTGCATGTGCTAAATTCGGGGGGAGTCATGGTAAGGGGGTCGCAATTGTAGAGGTCTTCAGTCATTTCTCCAAGAATTGATCAGGGTCCATTCACCGCAATGCTCATGGCACCTAGACCAGGTCCACTCCTCTACTGCCAATACAGGAGCACTCAGGCCCTCCCCACCTCATTTTCAAGTCGGTATTGGCACTCTACATCACAGGCAGCCCATGTAAGAGCAACTGCAGGAATTGCCTGCCTTCTTTCCACAGTAAAATAAGGGCCCCAATCTCCCATTTGAGGCTGCAACACCTGATTGTGCCAGCCACAGACAGGCCTAAGGTGGGGTGAGGGCTTTCAATTCTTCACCATCCTCTACCCCAGCTTAGTTGTTGTCACTGTTACAGACCTGGCTGTTATACATTGTAAATGGGTTTTATAAGGTCACAGTCTCACAGAGCCACATTCCTCACCTTGTCCCAGCAAGTCACGCCCTCCACCTCCCACAATCATTATAAAGGTAGTCGCACATGGCGGTTCTTGCCAAGCCCGCCTCCTGCAGACTCTCCCAGTGAGAGGAGAGAGTGCATTTTTAACATTACAGTTATCACAGATGCTATGGAGATTTAACGTCCAGCCTGAGTTATTATGATTAAAAAGAACAGCACTTAAATAGGCATATATATACATGTGCAGGCAATCAAACAATAATAATCACAAAAATTAATAAAGCATCAAAATATCCCACATGAAATTCGGTCACAATTGGCACACATTTTGCTAATATATACTGTTTGCTCAGGAACTTATTGCAAACTGCTGGGCTGTAACTAATGAAACTGAGAGCCTGGAGGATCCTCCTGCTACAAAATAAATGTTGTAAAATCGTGTTGACTATCAGCAGTGGTTCGTGATCATTCAGGAAAAAACAACTAACACAATATAAAATATCCAACCTGTGATGAATTAAAGGTACACTCTAGCATGGTAAAGCACGTTTCTCAATATTGGTTCGAGATTATGGGACCGGGTTTGCTGGTACCTTGACCTTGGATATCTCATGATGCAAGGGCAATAGAAGCATCAGGGCAGTGGCTCCAAATTTAGGTGGATGGTTCTTGGTTCCAAAGGGTAGTCATGCCTTCGGGAGCCATTAGAAGCCCACAAGCAAACGGGGCAAAAATGCATAGAACATGCGAGATCTCTCGCGAATTTGAATCTGGATACCAGTCAAGTTACCCAGAGGTAGATCCTCTTCTCAGCAAGGCAGCGGCAGGGGAGGTGTGGGTCTGGAAATGTATTCAGGTGCCCAGATTACTGAGAGCAGAATTGGGTCTTTATTTTTGCAAGGCTGTGCAGCGGCTAGTTGTGGCTTCTGCACCAGTTTTGTATAACCTGAAAGAACACGACACACAGTGCTTTAAACAGGACTCATCCAGCTTTGTGCACTGTTTTGCTGTCACATAATTGAGGAATTTCACAAAGACTGCATGTGCTAAATTCGGGGGGAGTCATGGTAAGGGGGTCGCAATTGTAGAGGTCTTTAGTCATTTCTCCAAGAATTGATCAGGGTCCATTCACCGCAATGCTCATGGCACCTAGACCAGGTCCACTGCCAATGCAGGAGCACTCAGGCCCTCCCACCTCATTTTCAAGTCGGTATTGCCACTCTACATCGCAGGCAGCCCATGTAAGAGCAACTGCAGGAATTGCTTGCCTTCTTTCCAGAGTAAAATAAGGGCCCCAATCTCCCATGTGAGGCTGCAACACCTGATTGTGCCAGCCACAGACAGGCCTAAGGTGGGGTGAGGGCTTTCAATTCTTCACCATCCTCTACCCCAGCTTAGATGTTGTTACTGTTACAGACCTGGCTGTTATACATTGTAAATGGGTTTTATAAGGTCACAGTCTCACAGAGCCTCATTCCTCACCTTGTCCCAGCAGGTCACGCCCTCCGCCTCTCACAATCATTATAAAGGTAGTCGCATATGGCGGTTCTTGCCAAGCCCGCCGCCTGCAGACTCTCCCAGCGAGAGGAGAGAGTGCATTTTTAACAGTACAGTTATCACAGATGCAATGGAGAGTCAACGTCCAGCCTGAGTTATTATGATTAAAAAGAACAGCACTTAAATAGGCATATATATACATGTGCAGGTAATCAAACAATAATAATCACAAAAATTAATAAAGCATCAAAATATCCCACATGAAATTCGGTCACAATTGGCACACAATTTGCTAATATATACTGTTTGCTCAGGAACTTATTGCAAACTGCTGGGCTGTAACTAATGAAACCGAGAGCCTGGAGGATCCTCCTGCTACAAAATAAATTTTGTAAAATCGTGTTGACTATCAGCAGTGGTTGGTGATCATTCAGGAAATACCAACTAACACATTATAAAATATACAACCTGTGATGAATTAAAGGTACACTCTAGCATGGTAAAGCACGTTTCTCAATATTGGTTCGAGATTATGGGACCGGGTTTGCTGGTACCTTGACCTTGGATATCTCATGATGCAAGGGCAATAGAAGCATCAGGGCAGTGGCTTCAAATTTAGGTGGACGTTCTTGGTTCCAAAGGGTAGTCATGCCTTCGGGAGCCATTAGAAGCCCACAAGCAAATGGGGCAAACATGCATAGAACATGCAAGATCTCTTGCGAATTTGAATCTGGATACCAGACAAGTTACCCAGAGGTAGATCCTCTTCTGGGTCTGGAAATTTATTCAGGTGCCCAGATTACTGAGAGCAGAATTGGGTCTTTATTTTTGCAAGGCTGTGCAGCGGTTAGTTGTGGGTACCAAGAAAGGGCAAGTGGGGAGTTCCATATCAAATGTGAACAAAGCAAAGAAAATGGCACGGGTGGGGATGGGTTTATTTGGCCGAACGACCTCTCAGCATACGTGTCCTCCCTTGATGGTTCTATTGATGATCTTTGGATAATCATTCTCTGGTCCCTCTTGAGAGGTAGATAGAGCTTTGCCACATTAGTCTGCACCCTTGGACTCCTTGGGCTATATGTGGGGTGTCAGACAGTTAGAAGCAGTGCAGACCAGCAAAATTTAGCAGAGCATCAGGCTTAGTCCCAGTCTAGAGAAAATGGGCAGCATGCAGCTGCGCATTCAGGAAGCGCTGCTGCAGGGATCTACAGAGGTTTGTGCCAATGAAGAACTTGCCACTTCTGCAGTGGGGCTACAGCAAATGTATGGAGGGCAGAACCCACTGGCTTTCATGCCAATGACTTCTCGAAGTTCCAAACCCCAACCAGTCAGGCCTTGGGCAGAGTTTCCCTTGTCAGAGAGGATGCAGACTAAAGCAGGCCATGGACTGCTTCCAGAATGCACTGATTGCACTACGGGGCTGGTACGTATAGGATGCCAGATAGGCACATTCGAAAAGGGCCTGCACTGGAATGAAAACCTGGGTCTTCTCTCCATATAAAACCAGAAGACTGTGAACCAGTAAGGGATAGAGAAATTGGGGATTGGTTATCTCTATCATTTCTATGAGGGCAACAGACATCTGACATTCTAGCACTCCCTGTTCACACATACAGATATGACAGATCCATCAACATTAATTATGACCCGATATCCGTCTGCTTCTATTCCAGTGTTCACGTTCATTATTGACATTGAAATCCAAATAATGTATGTGAACATTCACATTCTTAAAAGAAAAATTAACACAAAGGGGGCAATTTATCGAAGACCCTTGGACCGAATTTACAAAGGTAGGTGAGCAGGCATCCGTACTGGGTGCAGTTTTGGTTCCCAATCAAAACAAATGCTGCCTTCGGAATCCTATCAAAAGGTGGAAGGAAGTACCATCCTTTAATATCCTTCAGTACCCTGGGAGACAAGTTTACAGTGTCTTGAATAAGAGGGTTTCCAATGGTGGTTATGGAGAGCACTGAATTTGCAGTCTGAGGGGTCCCACTGAATTAGGGGGCTTCTCAAAAGCAGATTGCTAGAAGGTGGTTTATTAGTAGGTGTAGGTAGGTACCAACAACTCGTAATAGCATTACAATCACAAATAAGGTCCAGTCAAGTCTCAATAAATTGATCTTTGCTCAACCCTTGGTAGCTTGGCTGACGAGCAGTCAGGCTTAACTTAGGAACAGGTGTGTAAAGCATTTAATATCACCAAAACAGAAAATAAGTAAAAGACATACCACAATAAAAATCCAACACTGATTTACACAAACAGAGAATATTTCTATCTTTAAAATGACATACAAATGACAGAGATCCAATGTAGGGAACCGGAGATATCAATTTTGAAAGTTGAAATAAAAAAAATTGCTTTCTGGTACCTAAAAATGAAAAGATCCAACCACAGCTATCTGGTTGTGCTGGACCAGGACAAAGTCAAAGTTTCAGGCCGACTCCGATGGAGTGTGGGTCGGATATGGTCAAGTTTTTATCTTCTGACAGACAATTTTTTGGAGCTTTTTCCTCGAGCAATCAGGTCCTTGGGTCCAGGTTTCAATTCAACGACGTCGGCCTGCTCCAGAGTGATGTCTCGGTGAGTCCTGGATGTATTTGTTGTCGACGAGGCATCCAGAGCATTCAGTGGAGCAAACCTGCACAGTCAGACCGTGTCGCGGTCCGACAATGCCACCTTGACTCTCATCAATACCGGTCTTCTCGTGGAGCTTTTTCACAAAAGTTGGTAAAAAGTTCCCAAACTTTCAGTTTTTCTTCTGAAAGGTTCCTTGAGGGTCAGAGGAGGTCAACAGCACCAGCAAAGGGTTCAGAAACTCTGGTATACCTCCTGGGGTCTGGGACCCGAACTCCCGCAATGCACGTGATCAAGCCAAGTAAAATCCAGGGGAAGCTTGTCTGCTGGAGTTATCCTTGTTGTAATTTTACAGGTGGGTTCTTCCAGCACTTTTCTACATGTTGCTATTCAGAGAGCCCACTCCTTTATCTTTCAAAACAAAAGACCTCTTGTTGTCAAGCCTTGAGAGTGCAGCAGATGCTGTCCTTCTGAGGACAGTCTTCTCGTGTGCAGTCCATATGTCCAGCAGGGTAGTCCTTCTTCTCCAGATGTTTTCAGGCTGGGATCTGAGGTGCTCATGCAGCTCTTCCAAATTGAATCTCCATTCTGGCCTGGCAAGAGGGGAGGGACACCCTAACCAATTGGGTTCAAGTTGCCACCCTCGCCATGATAACGTCCTAGGAAGTGTGGCATATAATTGGCCCAGAATGCACATCTCAGCAAAAATCAAAATGGAGAAAATCTCTCCTTGGGGTTCAGGTCTAGCTAACCCAACCAACAGGCTTAGCTAACTTTTCCCTATGCTCCCCTTCCAGCCTCTCTCCAAATCTTTTTAGAATGGATCCCATCTGGCTTGGGATCAAGGAAGTGGGGGTGGGCCTGGTTCCTTTGCTATCTGGGCTTCTCCCTTCGAAGACCAGTTTATATTCCCAACCCCATGCCTGTCCTGGCATCTGCATGCAGCAGATCTCCTCTCACCGGATGGCTGCATTGTTTCAGCTCCAGGCCTCTCCTCACCTAATCAGGAAGTACCTTGGCTCAGGTTGTCAAAGGCTGGACAATCAGAAGAGGCTGCTAGAGGGCTGTTCTTGATAACTTCTGGAAAGCAAGTTATAAAACTACTTTTCTGTAATAGTTATGATAAATCCGACCATGGCAAGTTGTTGGATTTAGTGTAACTATTATTTTGATACTTTGAATCATGTTGCCAACTGACTCCGGTCAAAAGTTAGTCTTTATTAAAGTTTCATTAGGCCTTCCCAAGTTAGCCTATGGAGTTTGCAGTACTACAAAGGGGAAAAACAACTTTGGCCGTTTTTCTCTCACCAGGGCAAAGAAAACATATTTTATAATGTCTCTGCTTTTTATAACAATACACTCTACTCTTGGGGCACCTAGGGCAGACCTTAGGGGGTGAATTATATGTAATAAGAAGGTGTTTTGGATTTTGGAAGTACTTTTAATTCCAAAGTCGAATTCAGAAACAGTTTTTTAAAAACCAGCCTGCAATTCAGGGCTGGCTTTAATATGACACCAGACACCACAGTAGTGCACACTTAAGTGCATTAAGTCTACTGGGATCTCTAAACATACATGCCCTACCTTATACTAGGGACCAGTTGTAATTACACCAAATACCATATACCTATTAAGGACAGCGCACTGGCCCTGGGCACTTTCAGAGTCAGTAACCATCCGTATCAGTTAAACAATGGAGGTGATCAGGGCCAAAAGGATGACTTTCCTACCCTGATAAATAATAAAATGGAAGGAAAATTCATTCTTAAAATGTCTTTATCTGTATTTTAAACAAGAGTACATCACCTTTCTTACTTTCTCAAACATTCTTTCAGACATAGGCCCCCAAAATGCACCAGTTTGGTGGGCCACTTGGCAAGCAGGGGCTACTTGGCCTCAATCACAGGTGTTGAGGTTATTTGCCTGGGATATCTTAGAGTCCACCTTACTATGGCTCTCTAATCATGGCCAACTACAACCCCTTTAATTCAGTGGTAGCAATGGAGAGCAGTTACAGGTTTCTCAGGGAAGTGGTGTGGGTGTGCTCCAGCTCACCAGTCAACACAATAAGTGAATGTCCAGTCCTTATCTTTATAAGAAAGAATAGTACTTTGGAACACACTACAACAAAATACTACACGCTTAGAAAGCAGGACACCCACGGGTATTTTGCGCTTTACAAATTGTTAAAATAAAATAAAATAAATAAATGCAATTTAGTGTTTCTAGGCACTGTAGTAGAGCAGCTGGGCCATGCATGCCTGATAACACTAGTAAGCCCTGTGGGAATGTTGGTCAGTAGTGGTCAAACAAAGGCCAATTAACTTGAGCATGTACGGCCATACACAGCCTGACTTTTCTGCTGACAGGCCGGGTTCAACACAATGACAGTTTAAACTGGGTCTCTGCAATTGTAGTCACAATGAGTGTGGTTCTTGTGAGGAAACTGGGTTGAGGGACTGTGGTCCTGCTAACATTGAATTCCTCAAATCACTCACTTCAGCCTCCCTCTTCTAGGTGCTCCACAGGCACATGGGACATGCTGCACCTCACTCCTCCTGTGGGGTTGCAAGCTCCTTCTCTCTCTAAGCAGGCAGAACATCTTGAGGCTCTTCAGGAGAGGTAAACTCTTCCTCCATCGAGGGATTCAGACTAAGGTAATGGCCCATCACCTATAGGAGACTGGCTGTCATGGAGACACCAACCCAAATTGCAAATAAGTCTTCTAAGTACTCTGTGAAGCATGCCACTCCTTGACCATGAGTACTCAGAATTGGAACAATCCGTGGGGTAGTGAGGTCCCATTGTTATACACCAAATACTAGAAAGGAGCTGCCTACCCCCTCTCTAGAACTACAAAACCCGTCTGAGGTAGTTCTCCTTACATGAGTCCTTTCTAGGCGGCTCTACAGATGAGAAAGTTACTTATCTGCGGTAACATCTTTTCTGGTAGAGGCTATATCTAACCACAGATTCCTCACCTTGTGACTTTCCCCATGTTAGAAACAGAGTTTCTGGTTGGCTAGGGTATGCACATGAGCCAGGCAGAACCCACCACTCTAGTCAGGGTAAGTAAGTTTCACAGCCAAAGATAACCTGTGCTCACCCCTTTGGTAGCTTGGCAAGAGCAGTAAGGCTTATCAAAGAGGCAATATGTAAAGCGTTTGCGCAACACACTTACATCAGTAACACAATAAATACACCACAAAAGAGCCCCCACGGCGGGGGGCGTGGCTTGTAGCCGATGATGGCGGCAGCTTAGGAGACGAGCTCTGAGAGTAGAGCGGCCTCTCCGTAGATCTGTGAATTGATCCTACCATTATTAGGTCTCCATCGGAGGGTTCCCGAAGCCTAGGACCGGGCAGCACCAGCGGCTGAAACTTCAGCTGTGAGAGGAGTCCGGCTGGCGAAGATATCGCCGACCTCCCCTAGCGGCCTGCAGGTAACAAAAGACCCGGGACTGCAGTCCGTGAGGAGCCCGCCCGGAAGTGCCAGCAGTGGGGGCATAATTCGCCGGAAGTACCCGGTGGCCGCAAAGCAAGATAGCGGCGACCGGATGGGTGATCACGAGGGGCGAATATAATCGCAGTGGGCACATAAACAATAAAGACATTACCTCCAGAGTGCCAGCAGAGCTGCAGGCTGAGATCGCTGAGGCCGACAAGAGGGGCAACGCCGCCATTTTGACCGGCACGGGCAACACAGGGGAAGAGGCAGCGCCACTGACCGGCATGGAAGAAGTGCATAACCTCGGAGGCACCGGCGTAGCCAACCTACCTGCGAGTACAGGGGCGGTGTGATTAATAGCCCCCAGCGCCGACTTCGAGGGAAGTATTGGGACCCAGGCGCAGCTCATTCCCAGCGGTATCGCTTCCTCGCCCGAGAGTGTCCGGAATTTGCGAGGACTGGGCAAAAGAAAAAGCCGGGAGGGGAAAGCCGGTCACGCTGAAGGTCGGATGGGAACCACAACTCCATGGGGTGCAAATTCGTACTGAGACATGCTACGATCCGGGAGCAAGCGCTGGGATACAGCTGCTATATCTGAGGACCGAGCAGCACTGGGACACAAAGACATACGCTAGTACTGTAGCGAGGATCAATAAATGCGGGTTACAACGGGGAGCGCTGGGCACTCAGTGACAAGGCTGTAGAGCCAAGAAGTGGGGACAGCATCAGTGGCACATTACCCAGCGGACACACAACTCCTGGTGAGCACGATAAATTCCCAGGGCTCCCTAGCTAATTACAGCAAGACATGGCCCCAGAATAAGCGATGTGGCAACCCCCCCTGTATTGAAGCCACAAGAACTACCAGCGTAAGAGATGGCGGTGAGACCTACAGCTGAGGCAAGCGGTCATTAGCTTTCTGCGTGGCATAGGCGATTTCATCTCTGGCGCCGAAGGGGGGGTGGCAAATTGCGTCCCGAGCAAGCAGAAGGTTGATTCAAGCCTATATTGCTCCGTCCTCCAAACTACCGTACAGGGCCAGAACTCGAAGGTGAACTAAGCAGGACATTGAAACGGCCAACATGACAGGCAGGGGAGCGAAAGGTAACACCACGCAGACCCGCATTGAGAAATATGCATGCGAGAAGGGCAACCCCTCCCCGACGGACGGCAGAACACTCGTCGGTAAGTCTACAGATGGTCCAGGAGGGAAGAAGGCAATGCTGGATGACGTCATGAAGGCCTTGACACAAGTGCAGGCAACAGTGGGCTCGATCTCCACAGAAATTACGCTCATCAGGGCGGACTTCCATAAAATGTCCGAGAAGGTGAGCTCAATGGAGGTAGTTACAAAATCGTTAGTGGAGGACGTATCGGAGCTGCAGACAGCAATGGAACGGATGTCGGCGGAGAACAGGGTACTGAGGGAACGACTGGATGATCAGGAAGGGCGCTCCAGAAGAAACAACATCAGGATCCTTGGTATTCCAGAGTCCGAGGGTACTAGAGCGATGGACCTCTATGTAGAAGACGTGATAAAAACAAAACTCCAAACCAAGGGCCTTTCCGCATTCTTCTCTGTTGAGAGAGCACATCGATTCCCGGGGAGACGGCCCAAACCGGGCACGGCCCGCGCCCAGTCCAGGCCCGGCTGTTCAACTTTCTAGACAGGGACGCCATCCTACAGGCGGCACTCATGTCCCCACCTGTAAAAATCCAAAATACAACGTTGACCTTCTTTCCGGACTATACAGCGGAGGTCGCTCGCCGCAGGGGAACGTTTTTCAAAGTTAAAAAGGAGCTGAGATCAAGAGAAATACCATACTCAATGCTGTTCCCAGCCAGACTGAGAGTTGTGGCGGACAATAGAACGTGGTTCTTTGACACTCCCGAGATCACCCAGGACTGGCTGGAAGGATGGAGGCCGGCCACTCAACCTCGCCGTTCAAGTAGAACACCAAGGAATCGAGGGACAGGGAGCCACCCGAGCTCGCAAGCTTTAGGCACGGATTGGAGGATCAAGCGTCAGCAAGAGGGAGTGGGGATGAAGATGCCGAAACAGAACAGTAGTCACCCGGTGAGCACAGAACATTGAAATGACTATGCTGATTGCCTAACGGACTGCCGCTGGACACTGGGCTGAGGGCATCCGAGGAGGGCAAGAGAGGCCGCCGACTCCAGAGAGTCCTCCACCCCAGCGAGCAGGTATTTTGTGTGAGGGATGGGTTAAGCACTCTGCTAAGTTGGGGGGGTGGGCAGTTCAACGTCCATATGGCAGGGGACAGGGAGGTGTTGGGGGGGTTGTTCTCAACTTTTTTAATTGTTTGACTCACGGGGTGGATATGGCGTAAGGGAACTGACACATTGATCAACACACACATGACACGAGAATATTAATCCGTAATGCAAGTATATTGCTCACTACAAGAGAACCATGACACAGAACTCCCAGACTGATCTCAGGGATGGAGGACCTCACACGGGGCCAGTAGCACCACTGCAATTGATGTCCTGGAATGTTAGCGGGTTGGGGGACAAGATTAAACGAGGGCTAGTTATGCAGGGCATTCGAAGGCTAGGCCCCGCCTTAGTTCTTTTACCGGAAACACACTTAGTGGGCAAAGCTAGTCAGGCACTTGACAGACGGGGTTACCATATGATAGTACATTCAGACTTCACCTCAGGATCACGTGGAACGGGTATTTTGATGCGGAAATCATCCCCATTCATACTTCAGACCACCAGGGCCGATTCGCGGCAGTGCATGGGCAATGGGAGGGTAGGCCGATAAACATAGTATCTGTGTACATTCCACCAGCACTCCATACAATTGCCTTTCCGGACCTGGGGAAGTTCCTACTTGAGTTACCGGAAGGCGACCTTCTTATAGGAGGTGACTTCAACGCGGTGGCACATAACACACAGGATAGGTTCCCGGTCAGAACGCAAACCCCGGGTCCCTCCAGACTCAGTGAATTTCTAGAGGCGCAAGGACTGATGGACGTCTGGCAACAGTTACACCCTGACGAACAGCAGTACACATACTACTCCACTGTTCATAATAGCCTGTCTCGTATTGACTATTTCCTCACCCTGGGCGAGGGAGTCCTTACCATAGACGACATCCAAATAAAACCTAGAGGCATATCTGACCATTCCCCGCTCACGCTAACGCTGTCCTGTCCACAGAGGACTCGTAAGAGAATATACCCGATTTTCCCAGGATATCTGCAGGTACCGCCCATACGTAAAGACCTGAAAAAAGCGACCCAACACTACTTCGCCGAAAATACAACGTCGGTGACATCGCCTACGATCGTGTGGGATGCTTATAAAGCAGTATTGAGAGGGCAGGCCATCGCGACCATAGCGGGACATAAGCGGGAGGAAAAAAAAGAATTACTAGAACTAGAAGCACAACTAAACTGGGCAAATATAGCCCACATGACTGACCCAACGGAAGACACATTGCACTCGCTACAGCTCTGTCAGCGACTTCACGACGACCACCTACGACGTAGGGTGGTAGGAAATATTGAGGAAACAGCACATAGAGTCTAAGACATAGGGGATAAAGCGAGTAAGCTACTGGCGTGGCTGGATAAAAAGAAAGGAGGGGGTAGGCACATTTTACAACTGCGGGGTTCAACTGGAGAAATGCATATGCGCCCGTCAAAGATAGTTGAGGCCTTAGCCGATCACTACCATAGGGTATACACGCCGGATGTCGAAGTAACACCAGAGATGGCAACGGCGGCGCTTCATAACGTACCGACCCAGACCCTATCACAAGAAGCCGCAGAGGAGTTAGAAGCTGACTTATCGCCGGAAGAGATACAGATAGCAATTAATGCTCTCCACTCCTGTAAAGCCCTGGGTCCTAATGGGATTCCCATTGAGTGGTACAAGGCAATCTCTGAGGTGCTGAGTGAACCTCTATTGGCGATGTACAATGACAGTCTAGAACGTGAGATCCTGCCCCTCGATCAGCGGATGGCGACCATTGTGGCGATCCCGAAACCGGGCAAACCACTCACAGAATGTACATCATATCGCCCAATATCGCTCATTAACGCAGAGGCCAAAATTCTGGCGAAGCTGTTAGCTAACAGACTGATGCCCCACCTCACGCATCTGATCCAACCGGACCAATCGGGCTTTATGCCGCACAGGAGCACGGCTTTAAACCTCAGAAGGGTACACGGAGCGAGAGCGCGAGCCCCACGGTTGACTGAACCAGCAGCCATCCTGTCGTTAGACGCCAGGATGGCGTTTGACATGGTGGAATGGCAATACCTATTTGCGGTGCTGGCCCATATGGGCTTCGGGCCCAAATTTATCTTGTGGATAAAACTCTTGTACGCTAGCCCGGTGGCACACATAACAGCGAACTGCCATATCTCCCGCGAGATACCACTAGCTAGAGGGACGAGGCAGGGGTGCCCGCTCTCACCGCTGGCCAATATGATTAGAGTCTCCCGGCTGCTAAAGGGAATATGCTGGGGAGACAACTGGGAGGACAGAATCTCCCTCTATGCTGACGACATGCTAATTTACTTATCAGACCCAGAGAAGGGCAATCCGGTGCTTCTGAGGTTGTGTGATGACCATGGGCAAACTTCCGGGTATACAATCAACTGGTCGAAGTCCGTCGTCTATGAGCTTTGGGGTCCCTTGCCGAATCTCCCCGCAGACTGCCCACTGACGGTGGCGGGCTCATCCTTTAGGTAACTGGGGATCCATGTCACCCGTGATGACCGGGTCTTCTATGAGCTGAATTTACTACCACTGATAGCTCGGCTGAAAACTGACGTGAGACACTGGAAAGCACTCCCGCTGACAATGCTGGGGTGGGCAGCGCTGTTTAAAATGATGACGCTGCCACGTTTCCTTTATGTGTTAGAAAATACACCAATCATGGTGCCACCCGCATACTTCCGAAAAGTGACGGCTGAAGTAACAGGATTGTTATGGGGGGACCGCCCGGCTCGTATAGTACACGTTAAGCTGGTCCGAGACTGATACAACGGCGGGATAGCCCTACCCAATATACAACTGTACTACTGGGCAGCACACCTTAAAGTTGTAAACCAATGGCTCCATACCCCACGGAACGAACCGGCGTATTTAGCAGACAGAGTACAGCTGGGCACACACAGTTTATTGGCCTCGCTATACCATAAAGGAATAGCGGCTAAATTGATAGGCCCAACCAGGCACACAGTGGCGCTGTGGCATAAGGCACAGACGAGGCTTAAATGGGGGGTGTTGTAACTAAGCTTACACCTCTGTGGGACACCAAGGCCCTAGGACAGTTAAGACATAGCAAGGGATTCACCCAATGGGATAACATAGGAATCTCCACGGTAGGTGATATGTGGACAAAGGATGGGGTTATCCCGTTCGAGCGCCTCCAACAGCAATACCAGCTGGGTCCTAACGAAACTTACCGCTACATCCAAATACGGCATGCACTAAAGACGGCCATCGAGATAGGTGTAGAGGTCCCGGAATCTTTCCCGCTGGAAGATCGCCTGCTAACTGACTATATGGAGAACAGAGCCACTTCCCTAACTTACCGAAAACTAATGAATAATTTGCCAAACCCCTTACTTAAACTGCGGGAAAAATGGGAGGGTGAACTGGGCCTAATGGACGAGATGGACTGGAACTCAGCGCTGGCATCCCCAAAAGAAGCGGGTATATCAACGAGATTCCGACTGGTGCAGTTTAAAATACTGCACCGGGTTTACTTTACAAGGACCACACTACACAAACTACATAGGGCTGACCACCCATATTGTCTTAGAAGTTGTGGAGGAGAGGGCACATTGCTACACACACTTTGGGAATGTCCGAATATTGCCGACTACTGGCGACAAGTACTACGTACCATTTCCCAAACCCTAGAGGTATCCCTTACACCTGACCCCCGAATGTGCCTGCTGAACATATGGGGACCGAATGACTTGACGGGCCAGGGACAACAATGGGCCACTGTGGGGATAATGGTCGCCAAACGGGATATAGCACAGAAATGGGGAGCGACAGAAACACTGACTTTGGCACAATGGTGCAGAAATATGGACATGCTTCTAGTGATTGAAAGAGCAGTTTATAAAATGAGAGCCAACCCTCGCAAATGGAATAAGATCTGGATGCCTTGGAATAGCTATCGGGGGGACATATGTGAGCCTTTACCGGAGGAAGACATTGATAGTTCAGAGGATGAAGAAGACATAGACTAAATAGATCTCTGATTGTCTGGTCGTGCAGAAATGTTGGAAAGGTGGTTTTAATAGATAGATCGACCAACTCATGAGAAAGACCCTAGGGATTAACAGTACTGGATTATGTGTGTGGGTTAAAATGACAATGTGAAAGATACGAAAAGTGATCACTGAAAAATATGTAGCCTGATGAGCCTATCGAGTCACATGTTTGTTTATGGTTAT
This sequence comes from Lissotriton vulgaris, assembly GCF_964263255.1. Classification (NCBI taxonomy): domain Eukaryota; kingdom Metazoa; phylum Chordata; class Amphibia; order Caudata; family Salamandridae; genus Lissotriton; species Lissotriton vulgaris. The sequence goes on from NC_141696.1 coordinate 1,316,372,067, forward strand.
AAAATATAAAAGAAAGACGTACACTGATCCCTACAGGAGTAAGTACTAGACCTTCTGCTATACTGTCACTAAAGTGTTACCGGCCAAGGGTGCAGGATGAAAAATTGTGTGATTACTTTGGCAAAGTATCGAAATGTATGGCAGCCGGCCTCAGGGCTCAGGGTTGTAGGCAAATGCTGTGTATGAGAAGCAGATGTCAATAAATGTCTTTAAAAAAAAAATAAGAGCCTCCAGACAATATAATATTAAAATATTAAATATATTATACATAACTCATAGACCAAGAAGACATAAATCAGTGATTACTTTGCCAACTTAGCAATTGTCCAAAACATCACAATGCGTGCAAAGAATGGCTGCTAGATTGAAAACATCAATGAAGAAAACATTACTGTACATTTTATGCAGCCTCTAACATAATATTTGTTAACCCGTTGGTATAAGGCATGAACTAGACAGACATCATCACATCAGGGCCCCAAATGTATGTAGTTAGATTCAGAACATATATGAATTGCCAAAACATCTTCATATACACATTAATACCGACCATCTCACCATCAAGCTATAGTGCACAGCGCTCTTGTTAAGTGTTATACAGTAATCTCATATTCCCAAGGTAGAGTACAGAAACATATGCACTCCTCCTACCCAGTATACGGTAATGTCTGGAGCACCTTGAGAGTAAACATAGTCCCAAGTAATTCCCAGGGTCCTCTTCAGAGCATTCACCCCTAAGAATGCAGGAAATTGCCCCCGAGTTATGGGCAATCATGGGCAGCAATCCCCACGGAGGAGCTTCACAGTAAGATCTCTCTGGGTCCCCGCACTCACCAGTGCAAGGCAACTACTAACGCTGCAGGCTCTCCCACTAGCGGAGTTACGGTTCTTGGAATGAGCCCTCTGGCTCTGGGACTTCATACGGAGCAAGGCTCAGCACTCCGACTCACCTGGGCCCCAGCGGGACCGGTGAGCACCCGAAAAACACGGGTTCCCATTCAAAGCACCCGCAGCAAACTGTGTGCTCGAGCTCCCAAAGGAAGAAGTCCCCGTCACAGAGGGCGGCGGCTGAATGCAGTGCCCTCACTAAGCGAAGCACGATTTTGGAGGTGCAAGACAACACACCAGCCCTGCAGGACGCGCTCTCTATAGAGAGTTAAGTCCCCCACACTCCTTCCTCACGGGAACACACCCTCGGCGAGCAGCTGGACATGTGAGGTGGCAGTAGGCTGCTTTTGCGGGCCGCCTAGGAAGTCCTGACAGAGCTACTGGCCAGAGCTACGGGGTAGAATCCAGGGCATGCTCAGCACAGAGCTACCTCTCTGTCGAGCAGCAAGCATGCCAGGGTGAAGTTCCCTTCTTCTGTAAAGATCCCGGCTTCCCTGGGCAACAACGCTCGGCATGTGCGGATAGTGGCACAAGGGACAGTGAGAGATTGGAAGCGTTCCCCGCGTGATTCCCTTTGAGGAAAAGATCAATTCCCAATAAAGCGCTCTCCACACTCAGATTGCGGGAGAGAGGGGAGGCCGGGCTCCCCATTTCATAGCCAGTCATGGCTACCACTGAAATCCTTTCAGACCTCCCAAGAGAAGGGAGGGGCAGCCTCTAGTCCCTTAAGAACACTGGGGAGCATGAGTCGCAGGCTAGCAGCTGACGAACACACTGGGTTCCTTCAGCAAAGTGGCAGAGTCTCTAGCAGCCGAGCAGGTTAACACAACGGAGCAAAAATAGTCCAAGTGGTGATCTTTCTGGAATTAAAGCAGTCCTTTGGTGCAGCATGTAGAGCCAGCAGCGTCTGACTACAAGTCCCAAGCAGTGTTTAAAAACACGGGGTCAGAGCCCTTGGAGATAACTTCAAAAGAACCTTAGAAGTGCACAACACCCCCTTTCAACTCAGCTCTGGCTCCAAACATATGGCAGGGGGTTAATCAGTCCTTTGTGTGAGGTCAGGACACAGTCTATACAAATGTAAGTGTGCCCTGCTTCCCTCTCTCCCTGGCCAGGAAGACCATTCAGTATGCAGTTGATTGCAGATGCAACCCTGTCAGACCCAAACCCTCCCTTTGTGATGGCTGTCTGGAAAGAATGCACAAAGTGTATAAGTCATTCTGCCCTAGACATGGATTGGAGTCAGAATGAAAAGCACATAGAGTCATAAGCACAGAGATATGCCCACTTTCTAAAAGTGGCATTCCTAAAATAGTAATGAAAAATTCACCTACACTAACAAGTAGGAATTATCAACACTATTCCAAACATACGAAACATGGCTACTCCTTTCAGATCAGGAATTACCACTTAAGTACCTTTAAAGAAATACAAGTAAATTAAATATGCCAAACAGGTGTAAACCAATCATGTCATATTTTAAAGGAGAGAGAGCATGCACTTTAGCACCGATTAGCAGTGTTAAAGTGATCAGAGTCCTAAAGCCAACAAAAAAGGTCAGAAAAATACAGGAGGAAGACAAAAGGTTTGAGGTTAATTATGCAAAACGGGCCATGTCCAACACCCCAGGCTCCATACTAGGTCCAAAAGTATTTGTAGCAACTAACTTGTGCATCATTAGTTGGTGTTGTGCAGATCCACGTAAGATCAGTCCCACCTCTGATATGACTTCAGGCCTCCAATTTGTATGCCACCTCTGCTCGCTAACATCAGTTTATTTTTGATCTCTGTTTGCAGTGCCTGGCCCGTTACTGGTTGTCTTCATTACTCTAATTACCCTTCCATGTTCCAACGCTTCTTGCTATCTCTTCTAAGGGCTGCTGCTTCAAACAACACTGCTTGGGGAAATCAGGAAGTTATACTGGTGGCATTCCATTTTATGAGCCTTACCAGTCGGAGGAGCCAGAAGGGGATCAAAAATAAATATGAACTTGTTCTTGACCTCAAATAATTTGTTTTGGGCATCAGGCAATAGTAATTACAAAACCCTATGGGCTAAGCAGGAGGCTAGAACAGGAGGAAAATATATTTGTTTAGATTTAGCTAGATCATTTAGTACCTAAAGGGAGGTTGGACAAACCTCAGGTATTGGGGGCTGGGTTGTGAAGGTAATGCCAGACCATCAGTGTGAAAAAACACTGGGGCAAGAAAAACTTGTAATGAATGAATAGTGGAAGAGGTCAGGGTGCCTGACTCCGGACCACAGGGTTCACGGTTCGATCCTCGGTGCCAAAGGGAGGTTAGCCCAGCACCATGTGACTCTGGGCAATAGCTCGCGTAATCTTCCCAATTGCCCCCAGCGCCGGGACACCTCTCTGGAGGTAGCTGTGCCCTTCACAAATGCAGGTATTTCATTTCATTGCCACGGGTAACTACGGCATAAATCACACATTTAAGCATCATTTATTATCCTAGCGCCACTTTCATCCATCAACCATTCCTCTGAACATCTTTTCATCACTTCGCAAAGCTAACTTTACTAAAGCATGAAGTCAGACCTGTATTATGAACCAAGTGAACGCTGGTGGCATTTTTACCTGTTTCAATGAAGTCGGCTCTACTACACTGCAACCCACTGAGCTCCCAAGGAATAGACCTGTCCAGAAACAGGGCGGAGATTATTAAGTGTTCCACTTTATTAATCCTTATTTGAAGTAAATTATGGAAATAATGTATTTACTGACATGCATGGAATCCTACATAGATAAGAGACTGGTTGAAAAAGATGTGTGTTAACTCTCCTAAATAAAGTACGGGGGCCTAGCAACTTAGAAGATTTTATTTTTAAAAACATCTGTGTATTCTTATACTTGCTTTCTTTTATGTGATCTACCAATTATTTTCAGTTCAGTGCATAATCCTCGTGTGATTTCGTCTGAACTGAATCAGGTGGAAATCAAACGAAATTGGTTTATATGCTTCTCTACAAACACAAAACTGCATTTGATGGAGAAAACGTAAGTGCATCTATTGGGAAAACAATAGATTAAAAAGTTATTTTTAACACTCGGTTTACGCAGTTCCAAGACGTGCTACATGAAAGCTCGAAATCCCAATGATATTTCCGTTTTACACAGAAAAATGCAACTAAGGGGGCACCCTGGGGAGACTTCAACTGAAACGTTGAATTGCAAATGTTCTGTGCATGCAAAAATACAAACATCGGCCATAGGTTGTAGATATATTTTGCAAGAAGCAATTGTAAATGCCAAGGCTTTTACTTTCAAAACAAAGCATTTCGCCAGGCACTTGGGTCTAGGGGACAGAGTGAAAGAGTGGCGCATTTTAGTTGAAATATAAATTCCACTCTTTGAGAATAACGTTCTGAGGTACATTGAATGGGGCCGTGATTACGTAGTTATTTTAGTCCCGAATGCAAATATAGTTTGAAATTGCTAAGCAAAAACAGCATGTTTGTTCTCATTCCAAAAAGCTGCACAGGCTTAGGCAATGATGACAAGTGACACAGCCAGAAGCCCCTCGTTTGTATCAAAAACACCAAGAGACAGGAAATGCATGAATCAAAAGGATATTTACAGTATCGAAGATTAAACTCATCTCTGGAACATTAAAGGATGCACAAGAATAATGCTCAATTCGATTATTGAAAATGTTATAGTTTTATATTTTCTATGGACGGCATAAATACGTGTAACACTGTCAAACGATTGTTTATATAAGCTTTCTTCAAAGTATTCAACAACTAAAAAAATAGAAGAATCGTAAATTAGTGGTAGTTAGAATGTCATGTGCATTTTGAGATTCTTCAGAACCGACCATAAATTTGACTTTTGCCTTTGTCACTGTGTATAATGCCCGTGTTTTTTTGCACTTAACACCAGTGTGCACACAGTCGCTGTACACCAATCTATCTGCAGAAAGGCTAGTGCAAGATGCTTTCGCACGACATTAGTTCACATACTCTGATGCTCTCTTTAAGTATCCCCATCTTAATCGCTTTTCAGGCTATTCTTCAACACCTTTTTTCAAACAGTTTGCGATGCCCATAAACAATTTGCATAAAACCCTACCTGTGATCACCTGTGTTGATTTATACGGAGAACAACAAGTAACTTACCTCAGATATCGCGTCTTTCTTTGTAAATACTATCTTTCCATAGAATCCTCACTTTTGAAGATTTGCCAGGCATCAGACTGGATCCGAAAAAACTATTCAGCAATACCTCTACCAGCAGTGGGGGATACAGCATAAGAGCTGAATACAGACCAATTACCAATACTAATCGTTTCTCTAATATTTGCCATCCATGGCTTCCCCTTTTGTGGAGCACACAAGCTGAGCTTTCCTTTGTCATCCATCAGAAGTTGGTAAAGTTTTACAATTGTCACTGATGGGGTTGACTGGTTTGCGAAGAGCTCAGGAGTAGAGCATTGCTGAAAGGAAAGGTGCATCTCTTGGTAATAGACAAGTAGTTTATGGATACGTCTAGGCTTGGGAGATCCTTTAAACTCTAAGAAGGTGCTGATTTAAACTAAATAAGGAAAGAAAATATTGGAGTGGTTTATGTACCAGATAGCACTGAAACTGCAGATGTGATCTAGCATGTATTACAAATTATTAAATGTGAACAGGGAAACATGATCTTTCAACGATTTAAGAGATCTTGCATGCATGACTTCCCACTTACTGGACAGGATGAGTTAGTTATAAATCTCATCCTCCTCTTCCTAACTCGCAGAAGAGCTACAAATCCGATTATAAAAATGTGAGGCCTAACCATGCGGGTGGAATATCGTTACTTCCAGGGCTGGACTGGCCTTGGTGAGCACCGGGCATGCGGGGGTGGCCGGTTTTGGGCCCCTGGGGACCGTTTTTGTTACAGGGCCATTTTTGCAGCATAGCTGCTATATCGGCCCCTGTAACAAAATCTGCAGAAAACCTCCCTGGCAATCAGCTCAGCCGCACCCCGAACCCTCCTGGGAACCAGCCGAGCACTTTGCCAGGGCCGGTTTTGGCTCCCAGTCCGGCCCTGGTTACTTCAAGATTAAAAAGATGCTTCTCCTGAAAGACCTACGTTTTTCAAAGCAAGTGGTTCGCTCATTTAGACCTGAAAAGTCCCTAATCTTTGATCCTGATCTTTCATGAGGAGTGTCTTTGATTCCAATGAAAGGGAGACATTCAAAAGGCCGCCGTTCTGCCTGTCTTCTGCCACCTGACCTCTCAACAAATTGCTGAGGCTGGTCCTGAGGTTTTTATGTCGGTGTGTAATCAGGAGTTTCTGATGTCTCACATTCATCCCATAATCTTCCTCATGTCAAGCACGAGAAGTCAAAAACTTTTCCTACTTGGAGCTTGGATTTCTGGGCTTTTCAGTCGATGCCGGAGACTGTTGCCTGAAACTACCACAAGTAAAGATCCTTTCAAACAGCAAGGAGTTTCAAAGCATGCACCCCAAGCAACCTCTTTTCTATCAACAGGATCATCAGCCTTTTGCTTGCCACTATCTGTGTTCTATTCACTAGCCCACAATACCACAGTGCCCTTCTGTGCCTCGAGCTCCAGTAAAGGACCTTCGTTGTGCGGCCTTGCTGAGATAGTTCCTTCTTAGACGGCCTGTCTGGTGGCTGCTGCAGTTCAGCCCTTACTTAATCTAGCGCAGAATGGAGTCATAATAACGGTGATCCTCTTCGGATGCCATCCTGACAACTCACAACAGTAGTCAGCAAGGTAAAGTGAAAACCAAAGTGACAAGAAGTCATACCAGTTGAAGACGAAAAAAACAAAGCTTAAAATAACCTTTTTAAACCCAACAATAACTAGAACACAAATTCAAGGCAACAATATCGACAACAAAGAAACAAGGTAGTTAGGAGAGAAGAGAATGAAAGGCAAAGAGCACAACGAGATACACATTTCTTGAAGCACTGACACGCAGTCCTTGCAAATTCACTCGCCTTTAAATACCAATCACCATCCAGTATTCACATCCTGTGTCAGGAGAAGCGTTCTTACACCATGATGAGCAGGGCAGAAGGTATAAACGTCTTAGATAATTCCTTCCTAGCAGTTAGATTGCATTCTCAATGTAGACCCATAGAGGTCACTATAGTTTCCTGCTACCAAACAGGAAGAAAAGAGTGTAAGGAGTGGAAGTAAATAGTATGCATGTCAACACCTAAGAACAGGTAAATGGGAGATTTTGAAAAATAAATCGGGAGAATAGATTTTCCACATTGATTGATATTTAAGCAGAGGCAATTTCAGGCAGGAGAAGATAAAACAAAGCCCTTTCGGCTTCAAAAATCGGGCTCTTCCGCCTGAATTAGGCCTCCGGGCATATATGAAACAATATTCTGTTTCCAAGCACCTGTCTCAAATTGGATCGTGCTCTATCTGATCGAATTCCAGTAGTGTGCTGCACCCCAGCACTTAAACCCCTTGCAGGCACTGCTGCCATAACCCCAAGGGAATTGCAATGCACAGAGTGTCGATGGGCAGCGTAAACTCCGGTCAGACTGAGGAGCAGACAGAAAACCAGATAAGAAAATGTCAGGCAGGAATTCGCACCAGACATTGGGAGTCAAGGGAAAGCATAGTAGCAGCTGGATTTACATGTTACTCCTCCTTCAAAAGGCTTGATAATTTTAAAGAGCATTGAATAAAGGCTTGAACACTTGGTCAATAATCACATCTGCTTTCACAAACCTTCTATACAGGAGCCAGCTTCCATTATCCATGCAGATGCTATTCCACTGTTAATGCACCTATATTCTTATGCATTGCCTTGTGTGCTTCTTCAAGCCTTTATTCATTGCTCTTCAAAAATTATCCAGCCTTTTGAAGGATCGGTCAATTACTACAAAAACAATTCAATGGATCAAAAAAACTAACTGACAACTATATACTCAGCACAGATAACTTCTACTTCACATTCTAAATGGTCTCCCATTTGGATCAGAGAAGGAGGAACATTGGATCAGACAAAGAGGAACAGAAGTACAATTAGGAAAAGAACTCGGAAGAACAGGTTTGATCCATCATTTATGGAAGACAGGACGTATATGTTGATAGTTAAGTACAGAAGGGCAAATAGCAGAAGTCCGAATAAGCTTAGTGATATAAAAAGATCCATAATATCTAGGAGCAAGTTTCTGAGGAGAGAACACTACGTGCAGGCAAACATTCCCAGGATAGCCAAACCTTCTGGTCTAAAAGGTATGCCAGAGAAGGTGGATGTTTTTTGGAAGTTTGGAACAATTACTAAACACTGCTGGAATGTAATCACCTTGAACAGGTACTGCAGGAGAAACTTGAGGGGGATGCCCATATAGAGAATAGAAATGGGAATAATCTGTAGCAGAATGCACCACATAGTTGTAGTCAAATTGAGCGGAAGGGAGCAGTTCCTTCCAACCAGACTGTGTAGCATTGGTAAAGCATTGTAAATACTGCTCTAGTATTTGGTGGACTCATTCAGTCTGACCATTGGACTGCGGGTGAAACCCAGAAGGCAAGACTCTTACGATGCTCAGACCTTTACATAAGACCTTCCAAAATAAGTTAATATATTGTGGTGCTTGGTCCTATATTATTCTGATTGGTGGCCTATGAGATGAAAAATGTCTGTCACGAAAAAGTAGCCATTTCAGATGCGATTGGAGCATTTCATAAATCAGTGAAATGGGATATCTTAGTGAAAGTATTGACTGTGGCCGTTATAAATGTACATATTTTAGGGTTCGATAGATCAGCAATAATCAGAAGCTATCACAAGCCAAGGAACTTCAGCAAGTTCTAATAATGATAATAAATTAGCATGTTGTTTTCTAGCTGTTTCAGCTTAAGCAAATATTGAGCAAGAGGAAACAAAAGTGGTGATATCCCTTTTCAAAGATGGCCACCAGAAGTAGCAATAGATTCAGTCAATAGTAGTATTATTCAGTGAGTGAGCAGGAACAGGCAAGGCAAATAACTGTACCATTTCTTTACACATAATTGTAACTCAGGGGATGGTAACCAACATTTGTGTGAGAAAAATGATAGTCCTTCTTTTATTACACTTTTACAAGTGAGTAAGTTCAGTAATTTCTCTTCGTAATGAATAGAGAATGTTTGATATGTGATACTTAATGAAAGGCTCCAGCGCGAACTGAGAGACGTGGTTCTTGGCCAGTTATAAGGACATTTTTGTACATCATTTTCTATAGTCAAAAAAAGATGTTCATGCAGAGGGACGCAAATAAATGGTCTGTCTTTCTGTTTCCTCCACATTTGCAGATTGCTTTGCGTTTTTATTTTTTACCAATTTCACTGCTGATAACAGGCGAGTTGCTAACAGTAATAGGCTTGCTACCTCTTTTTTTTGGAAACGTTCCATAATTTGTATATGAATGTATTTGAACTAATCCTTGAGAACCTTTGTTGTGCCTTCACTTTCTACCCAAAATCTGTGAAATGCATGGTTATCCCGTCAATTATTTACCTGCAGAGATTGGGAGTCACGTGCAAAGCACTTTTAACCCCTTCTAATCTCATGACGAGCTCAGATCGTCATGAGCCACGGTGCTCGTGTGCTCATGACGAGCTGAGCTCGTCCTGACCTTTAGAACGCTCGCACGCTGGGCTAATTCTCCTGCTGTGCGAACGTTCTAAAGAAACGGGTGTGGTCATGACGAGCTCACGACCACCGTGGCACTTGAGGAGCTGACCTCGTCATGAGCACAGGGGCGCTGTGCGCGCCCCCCGCACCCCCAGCACAGCATGGCAATTTGCCCAGCTGCGAAGGGGTTAAATTCCAATGCTTGACAAATTTAAAAAACAAACGAGAATTATGGAAGACGATCTCAGATCCTGTCACAATCATTCTAAACATATCTTTTATTATATACTCTCACACCGTGCTGTAAAAGCGTGACTTATTCCCAACCTTTAAAAACATTCTGTAGGGAAGGTTAAGACCTTTTTGCTGTGCTCACTCGTTCAGTAACTTTACGTGTAATTAGAAATCTTGCTTAAAGCGGGTGCACAAAAGCTTATGCATTTATTTTATCCATGACCTCAAATACTCCCTAATCTGTTAAAGAAGGCCTGGAATAGCCCCCAAGTCAGAGGCATGCACACTTTGCAGCATTTGACCAGGTGAACATATTGGGTAGACCCATCTTAAAATCGCTTTACAGATAGGGATAGATACATTGACATAAGATGTACATGAGTTGCCATTGAGCTCTACAACCTGTGATGGTCTGTGCTGTCCATCTAGCGGTATGTACACCACAGCAATGCTCACCCCCTTGGTAGGTTGGCACGATCAGTCAGGCTTATCCCAGAGGCAATGTGTAAAGCGTTTGCACAACACACTCACACAGCAGCAAAACACTAGGCACACCACAAAAGAAACTCCACACAAGGTTATGTAAAAAAATAGCCTTTGTATTATCATAAACACATTAGATCATAATCACACATATACACTGTGTTAACTGGCACTAGGCAATATTCACAGGGGATTATATACAGGACCAGGCCAATCTGGCCACGGACAGAACAATCACAAAGCACAAGTAGTGAATGTAAAACACAACCAGTAACTACTGGCACAATAATGGCCTCCGTATTATATATCTAGCAACATAAACACATTATGTCTGCATCACAGTAGGCATAAAACACATTAGGCCCAAACCTCATTAGCATAAACACATTACACAATAGGCATCATCCTAAAACATCATAGCATGACATTAGGCATCACAAGCATAAACACATTATGCAATATTTTGCATCCTTATCAGCATAACTCATTAGGCCTAAACATCACACTAGGCGTAAACTCTGTAGGCATAACATTAGGCATCATCATAAGCATAACCAAATTATGCAGTCATCACAATATACATCATCCTATATCATCAGTGAACCGTTAGCAAGGCGACCAGTAACTATTGGCAATAGTGGTACACATAGCACAACCACCTTATGATGAGCTTTGTTAGGCTGATAATCATCAGCCATACAGGGCATCATCTCCATAATACATCACCCCTGCACAGATATGATCATAACTGCACAGTATGCCAAGTCTGGTCCTCTGTGTACCTTAGTATACACTTAGCATCATCACATACCCATTCTGACATGACCAGCTTCTGTTATCTGGTCGCACCTGATATTGGCACCCCTGGGCATCAATGCCCCTTCATCCAGTGAGGCAGTAATCCCCTACTTCCAGGATTCTCCGCTCCCTCTAGGAGTTGTAGGAAGGTTGTGGCACGGCCCGATCCAGGGCCTCTGGACTGAATCACTCTCAGCACCTAGAACTTTGTAGCTACCCGAGACCATGTGGCACAACTCGCGTAATGCAGGAATAATGTTGGTGCTAGCTTAGCACCCAAGCGAGGTCTGCCACTGGCTCCTCGGGCCGGAAACAACAATGCTGCCCATGACCACCGGCCCTCCAGTCCCTAAGGCACTCACCCTCTTGTACCGAGGCCGTTTCAGGAGGACCAAAGCTTGCACCACTTGTCTTCCGATCCCAACAGGGATCCTTCTCACCGTGCAGCCACGTTGGTCTCCTCATCGTCAGGACAGTGGGCTGCCCACAAGCAGGCGCAACTCCTGCCTGGCTTCCTCTCACGTGGGGAGGCCCCACCCACAGTCAGGCTAGCTTCGCCTGACTTCCGAAGGTTCAGTGTCCCGCTTTCCAGCCGGGACTTCTTCCAACTGCAGGGCGGCTGAAAACTGGCAACGATATCGCAGGAAGGCAATAGAGAGTGGGAGAGCACTTCTTGACTCAGCTCCCCCCTCTCTTCCCTGGCACACACCAGTACGAGCAGCGCTGCCCGTGCCAGCTCACAAGCTTCCTCCTTGTTTACAAGAATGCGGGCTAGGCTCCCGCCCTTCTTCTAAGGTCACCCGTAATCTGGCCAGGGATCTTCAAGGATTTTTGGGGCCTCGTCACAGACTGATAAACCCAGGAAGCCATCGGTCGCCTTACGGAGCGATGTCTCCACCGGCTTGGCTGCCTTCGGCACCGCCCACAGTCAGGCTACTCGAGGTGCGGCACGTCTCCTTCTCTGGCCGAAGTGCGGGGTAGGCTCCCGCCTTTAGGGGCACACAAACGCGGCGTGGGAACCCGCTCCTCAATACTAGTAAATGCGGGGTGGGCTTCCACTTTCCTCATCATGCGGGGTGGGCTCCCGCTCCTTTCCTTTGGATCACTGGTGAATGCCCACGCCTGGGTTCCCTTAGGACGCTTTTCAGCCCAGTGCAGCAGGGCTAAAGTGCTCCTCACTTTGGCAATAAAAAGATAGCGCTCACGAGGCGCTAGGAGTCCTTGAAGTTCAAGGGGCATAGCTGGGCCCAGGCAGGGCAGCACACAGGGCCCTCCAGCAGGGAGGCAGTCCCTTGTGGCGGTTCCTCCTGGGGCCGAGCAGCAGCAAGCCCCACGTCACAAGGAAGCACAGGAACAGCACGCTTTCATGGGGTCACAGCCCCTATATTTATAAAAAACATTTTCTTTGTTCTGTCCTGGCATAGGGCTAGGGAACTGTAGTGTAGTTCCTATATTCTCAAAAGGCTCTGCGCATTGGAATAATATATCCTATAGATTAGACATAGGACTGAGGTCGACTAGGTCTCTATCGAATATTCTAGACATGATTGTGTGTGCCAGCTAGCTCAGAGGTCACTAGAAACTTTCTCGAATTCACAAGAAGGGATTAGTCTCTGACAACCGCATAAACATGACAACTTTGTTTCCCCAAGATAAAACGTATCTTCAGAGTCGTGGAAACAATAGATAGATATTTCACTCAGTCAATCGTGCATGCTTCGTTTCACCAGAGGTGCCGAGAAATAGAGAGACGGGCGTTTTCAATAAAAGTATGTATTGAACGGTCTTCTCTCTCAAGCATAAGAAATGAGCTGCTACAATAGTAAAACTGTTTATAAAATATAATGCATACAGTATAAAGAGTAGGATAAAATGATACTGTAAGAGCATTGTATGGTTCCTAAACCATAGATAAATACATACATAAATAACAGAGGCTAAAAGTATTCAACTGGTGCTTCTAAAATACGCCTACCCCGGTGTACCTAACCTAAGCTTAGTACGAGGGAAGAAGTAAGTGAGGTGTAGCATAAATTTAGTAATCTTTTGCCAAGAATCTGCTCAAGATTTCTCTACGGTTCTAATCAGCTCCGTACCTTAGTTTAGAATGGCGAAGGTCGGACTCGGGACTCAATTTCCCAACAACCCCCAAGGGTAGCTTGGAAACACTGGAGCTGGATTTCTCGGCAGGAGAAAAGACAGCGTCTCTCTCAGTGCATCTGCTGGAGGGTCGGCTTTGTTCGGCACTTGCAGTAGCAGGGCGCGTCGGGCAAGTAGATAGTCGAACTGCTCCAAACCACTGTGTGTTTGCTTGGGCGAGTGTGGGCATATTTATACCTTGAAGGTGCCGACTTTGACGTACAGTTGGACATAATAACGTCATCAAAGAGTCTCAGTTCTTTGAAAACTCCATGAGTTCTTGGACAAATCAATATTCAAGCAAGGGGAAGTCCTCGGCTGCTAAAGCTGAGTTTTCCAAGAAATCGTTGTAGATTTTCGGAACTAGTGGAAGTAGCCCTGCCGTATTTGGAATGCATGAGCTATGCCTAAATATGGTTATGATTTCTATGCCTATATAAGGATATGGTGATTTATACCTATATAAGGGCATGAATTGCGAAACTTACAATAGGGTCCTAAAATGATACATGACAGAACCAGTTGCAACTGGTTCTGAGGGGTGTGGAGCACTTTGCTTACAGGGCTCCCACCCTCCTTTGTCGGGTTGGGGCTCTGTCATCAGACACACCACAAGGGGCGGAGCCAGCATTCACCCAGGCAGGCACAATCCCATTCAGGGTCAGGGGACTACCCCTCCCACTACTCCAAATGCAGATGCCCTATTCAGCCTAGCACTGACTCACCCTGCCCCTCCTGGAGCCACACACACCTCACCAGCCCCTGTCACTCCAAAGCCAGACATGCAATCCACATCAGGCAGGCAGACACATAGCACACAGAAATGCGAACTTCTAAAAGTGGCATTTTTAACCCCTTCGGTGCTCATGACGAGCTCAGCTCGTCATGAGGCACGGTGCTCGTGTGGTCATGACGAGCTCAGCTCGTCATGACCACACCCGTTTCTATTATGGTCCAGCACAGCAGGGAAATATCTCAAGCAGCCAAGGTGTTAAAATAGTTAAAAGAAATCTGCGCACACCATTGTGTAGCATTTACTATCACTATTCCAAACATACCAAACGTGACCACGCTACTCCTCTCATATCAGGGATTACCACTGAAACACTTATCAGGGAATCCCAAATGCATTCCTATGGGAGGGAAGCCTCACAGCAGTGAGAAACCAAAATGGCTGTTTGTCACTACCAGGACATGTCACACTGTTAAGGTGCACATCCTACCTTTCAACTACAATGCACCCTGCCCATAGGGCTAGCTAGGGCCTACCTTAGGGTGACTGACATGTAGTAAAAGGGAGTCACAGACATGGCACACACTTTAGGTGCGACGTCGCAGCGGCAGTAACACTGCACGCACAGGTCCTGCAATGGCAGAGGCCTGGAACAGGTTTGAAAGGCTACTTTGGTGGGTGGCACAACCAGTGCTGCAAGCCCACCAGTAGCATTTCATTTACCAGCCCAGGGTATATGAGATACCACTTTACAAGGGACTGACTTGTAAATTTAATATGCCAAACAGGTGTAGACCAATCTTACCATGTTTTACCACAGAGAGCACACAAACTTTACACTGGACAGCAATGCTAAAGTGCCCAGAGTCCTAGAACCACCAACACCATGTCAGGAAAAAGGCTAGGAGAAAGGCAAAAAGTTCAGGGATGACCCTGCAAAAAGGACCAAATCCAACAGTATGTAGCACTGGTTTCTGGCTAGAAAAAAGTGATTTGTTTAAGTGTGTGAAAAGCATATTAAGTGGCTTAGATTTAGGCCTTACATTTAGGGTTAAAGCTTGTATTTGCAAAGTGTGGATTAAGCCTGTCTGTCTCCAAGAAGATTAAGGTCTGCAGGAGCAGCTTCTCCGCTCCCGGAACATCAGCCGGTGCTTAAGGTCACATGCCCCTTATATAAGTTTCCTATTCATCATACATCTGTGGTCTGACTGGTTCCTTAATCTAGGATTCCTATTGGACTTAGAATTAGGGTTCTGATTGACTGATAGGTCTGGGGTTCTGATTGCTTCTTGGGACTAGGGTTTCTATTGGACTTAGGGTTTGGTTTCTGGTTGGCTGGTAGGACTAAGACTGTGATTGGTTGTAAGGGTCTGGTCTCTGATTGGTCCTATGGCTTATTGCTAGAGTTGTGACTGGTTAGGATTAGGGCTAGAGTTACGCAAACAAATGATGGACGGAATGCTGAATAAATCATACATTCACCCCCAGTCAAGTGATCTGGGTTAAATCCATCGTTCGTTTGCTCACCATACCACCCCAGTTTAGACCCAGCCATATGCAAATCAGTCTTGACCCTGTGCCTCATGCGAACAGTCCAGACCGAACTGCCAAGCCAGGTCTTCCCTGGACCGGAAACAGGTATCCTAGGACCGGTTTCTAGGTATTGCCCTTATAAGCCAGGGTAGCTTGAATCCAGTGGCACAGGGAGCAAGGGACCCACGTCTGGGTATACCAATCCCACTTAGGGTGAAAAGTGCTACGCAAACAAATGATGAACGGAATGCTGAATAAATCATACATTCACCCCCAGTCAAGAGATCTGGGTTGAATCCATTGTTCTTTTGCTCACCATGCAACCCCAGTTTGGACCCAGCCACATGCAAACCAGTGCCAAAAGAGAGGCCTTTTGAGCGCCCAATACAGCTGGAAAGATCGCTCAAGTAAGTTAAAACGTTCATCACTGACGTCTGCTGTGAAATGTAGGTAAAGAGTTCAGATTCCAAAAAAGTCCAACGCATGTTTCCAAGGCCTGTAACGGAATAACCTTACATTGTGTAATAGTGACACCTGCAGTACTTCGAGATGGCCAGAAACTGCTGCATGAAACTGTATAAAATCAAACAATTATTATTTTTATTCCAAACTGTTCGTCTACCCACATCCTTTGCAAGTTCGCGGGAGGCCTCGAGCAGTAAGGATGCAATGCCTTTTGTTTTGCATTGCTTTGAGGACCATTCAACGTTACCATCATATGGACCCAGCCATATGCAAATCAGTCTTGGCCCTGTGCCTCATGGGAACAGTCCAGACCGAACTGTTAAGCCAGGTCTTCCCTGGACCGGAAACAATCATCTTGGGACCGGTTTCTGGGTATTACTTTTCATCGGCCAGGATAGCAGTGGCGGCTGGTGTTAAGGGGCGTTGCCCCACTAGCTTCGGGACCAGGATCTGACAGGAGATAAGAGACTGTGCACATAATGCAGCAGCTCCCTTCCTAGATAAAAAACGGAATTTGTATTCAACACGATGCAGTGAGCACTTCATTTGATTCAAATGATGTGCTCACTGCTTCGTTTGAATACAAATTCCATTTTTTTTTTTTTAGGAAGCGGTGAGGTCACGTTTGAGACCTTCTGCACATGTCCTGGCCGCCGGGGCGAGGACTATTGCTCGCCCTCGATGCACAATTTAGAAGAGTGATGTCAGCATGGAGGGAGTGGCCAGAAAAAGCAGAGAGTGGTTAGTTTTCAATAGGGCGCTTAAACTGTAGTCCAGGAGATTTTAGCAGCGCGCTATTGAAATGAATGGCAAGGGCAGGGCTGGCCTACTTCAAGGGAGAGTAGTGTATCGCAACAATTGGAGCGCCCATTGCCATCGTGGTACTTTTAGGCCTCCTGGTTGGATTATGGAAGCTGGGGGCGTGGGCTGTGGAAGAGTTTGGATGCGCAGCTCTTATTTCGGCATAATCGGCATTCGGCATGTAGGCAGCAGGTGTGCTGTATTCCTGTTGGCTGTGTTTGATCCGTCGGGACGGACTTGCTGTGATTGCCTTGGCTTTGTGTTTCCTAAACACAAATTGCACGATGGTTGTGTAAAGCAAGGTAAGCTTTCATGCTCCAAGCCTCCCCCTTTAAAAACTTGAATTGCTACCTCTGTTAGGGGCTCCCCAACGTGCCCTGCAGGCGCTCAAGGCGAGGCCTTAGGCCAGGAGAACCCCTTCAGAGGGTACACGAGCCACTTGTTAAACCGCTGCGTGTGCGCTCGGTGTTGTGGCTCTTAAGAAATGTACCGGAGGGGGGGGGGAGCCTGACTGGGGCTAGGGAGTGAAACGATCTTGGTGCTTTCAAGAAAAAGTGGCAAGCAGAGCACAGAGACTCCTAGTGACTGCTAGCTACCCCCGTGCCCCATGAATGTAATATTAACATATTGAGAAGCAGCAACCCCCCAGCCCCTGGGCTTCCCCGCGGCCCTTCACACGAGGAAGATGGGAGAAGGCTCTGCTCCCGCTGGTGCCAGCTGGCCTTTGTCACTGTTGCCCTCTTGCATGGCCTCTGGAATTATGAGTCAGGAGAGGACCGCATTATGCAGCAGGGTTTACTAAACTATGCGGCATAAAAGGCAGAGTATGCAGCGTGTGCAGCACCTTCTGTGTTAGTGTTACTTCTGTCATTTTTACACGTTTACTCTTTCTGGGCCAAGGTCTCACTTCGTTTGGGCCAGTTTAACACGCAAAGACAGCAATGGACATCTTAAAGAGGGCCTGTAAACCTTTGCAAAGGGCATTCAACCACGTGGCAACACCTGGCACTGTGTTGAAAATGAAGTAGCCAGAGATATTACACAGTGCCAAGTGGCCTTACATGCTACTTCGTTTTCAGCGCTGAATTCTAATTCAAATTCTGGACGAGAACAATCCGTGCATAGTGTGTATATAATATTGCTCAGATTTTCAACAGGAAAAGAGAGGTGAACGGCCACAGGCACGGGGTAATGAGAGGTCGGGACCGGTGCAAGGTACAGCAGAGAGGTACTAAGCAACAACAGGTACAAAAGAAAACGGCAGGGACAGTGAGATAGACGGAAAGAGCGAGAAGCAAGGCAGGATGAGACAGGCGAGCAAGCAAGGGCACTAGCTTTGTTCTTGCTACTTTGCATCCCTTAACTACCCTGCATGAGATCCAGGTCTCCTATTTGCCTGCATACCTGCCCCCCCCCCCCCCACTCACAAACCTCACCAGCCGCCCCTGGCTTGAATCAAGTGGCACAGTGAGGAAAGGGTGCATCTTAAATTATGCAGCACTTATTCCCTCTCCGCTGGAAGTAAGGACCAGATGTACAAAGCAATTTTGCAGTTGCAAACCATGAAATTCTTGAAATCACAGGACTGTGACCATTAAATGCATCTTTGATATGTAGAGAATACGCATCTTATGCTGAGACAGGACATGCCCGCACCGAACACTGCTCTTAGGTTCTTGTCTTGTCTCAAAAATCTATCTATCTTTGTGGATGAATCTAACCTCTTTTACCCTTGACGGCAGTAAAACAGGGACAGTGGTTTTTGGCAACTGGTGGCCTGAAATCTTGGGCCAACCTCCCGTATCCTCTGAATAGAAAAAAGTATCATGTAAAGTCCATTTGAGCAATTTGGTTTCGTCTTCCGAGTATCTGCAGAAAGATTTTTCTATAATTGACTTTGCCATCCAGGAACACACAAATTCAGGCACTTATAAGACTGTTTATTGCAATGGTTTAACTACCATGCTCTTAGTTTATCAGGACTGGTCTCTGGTTCACTATTTCCCCTGCAAGCACCGGGACACTGCGGTTCGAGGTAGCTGTGCCAGCTATAAATGTCTCATTCATTCATTGACTTCTTTGAGTCACACACGAATTTCCAACTCGAAAAATTGGGTTTACCAACCCACACCCAAGTGCAATTACTGTTGCAATTAATTATTACCCCATCTTCATTACTGTGATTTGGGATGAAATGTGTCAATGATTTGTAACCACAACTGTGGCTGTAAATCATGAGAACGCAAAGAAGGTATTAATGGATTTGCAAAGAGCAAGATGTCTCCTTGCCTTTTATGAATCATGTTGGCAGCTTGGAGGACGTAGGCAGTGATCTTTCTCCTCCTTATCTTTTTACAAATGGATTTTTTTAATTAGCAGCACCTCACCCTTTGTGAATGCAAGCAAGCAACGGGGTCATGGTCTGCTGTTCATTGCAGGCCACCATGGATCTATTTGTAGATAATCACAGGGCTTCACGAACAGCTAAGTGCCTAATGACTATTCAATAGACCGATCTTACCCTACCTACTCCCAGCAACTAGAGATTTGTGATGTGACCTATTAGTACATAGGATGCAACTAAACATGAAAGGCTGGTTGCGAAAGTCAGTGTGCACACTGTGACCAGTCATTTGGTACATCTGGCTTTAAGGTTCCTTTCTTCTGCGATTAGAAGTCATACTTTATGCAATTTAAAAGGAAGGTCAAGTAGCTATCCCATCCTTTTACAGCCAACCCAGGCCCCAGAAGGGAACTATAAGGAAAAGGAATAAAGCAAACTGCTGAACAAATGCGCTCAGTGATTTCTTTAATTAAACAAATAAATGCAAATTGAATTATCTCGTAGACGTGCTTTTCGGCTTTTATTACTTCACTACATCATTTCACATTTCAAATCTAATCCTTTTAGTTTACAAGATTTATTTAAGATCATGCATTTTATACTGAGGGGGAGGGAAGTTAACTGCTTTATTCACACCACAGAGCCTCAAAAAGCACACCTGCCAAAAAAATAGCTCATGGCCCGAGGTTAAACTATTAAAAGTTTAAAGTCCTTGGTGACAGAAATGAACACAAGAGGTGGACGAGTCCAGACTGAACAGAACGTTCCCACTAGCAGAGGAACTCAGAAGCCCTCGTGTGTGCAGTGCAAAGATCTGAATAGTGTCGACCCCTTCTAGACATGAGAGCAAAACTATCAAAACGAAAGGTTTTTTAAGTGGTTCGCAGTCGGTATAAACGGTGGTTAAAGGAGGTGGACCCTGGCCACTCCCTGGTAGCAGCTGCCAGATGCCATCAGAGCCCATCATTTGCATTCATCTTCGTTTGGCATGACAGCAAGAAGAGGGGGGCATGTGAAGTGCATCCCACTCTGCCTTCAGATGCCCACCACACCACCCCACAAGGAAGAACCAGTGCCACAAGGGAGGCCTTTCAGCGCCCAATACAGCTGGAAAGATGGCTCAAGTGAGTTAAAACGTTCATCACTGACGTCTGCTGTGAAATGTAGGTAAAGAGTTCAGATTCCAACAAAGTCCAATGCATGTTTCCAAGGTCTGTAACGGAGTAACCTTGCAGACATCCACAACAGCTTTGACAACCAACCCGGAAACCAACCCACCCCACCATCTGCTGATCATCTTCCCCCCGTGAACACCCTTAACGCCTGGAACCCAATCTCCACTGAGGACATCATCCGCCTGATGAATTCCATCCACTCAGGATCCCCCACAGACCCATGCCCTCACCACATCTTCAACAAAGCAGACTCCGTCATTGCACCGCACCTCCGAGACGTCATCAACTGCTCCTTCAACTCCGCTACCTTCCCAGAAGACTGGAAACACGCCGAACTCACCGCCCTTCTGAAGAAACCAACAGCGGACCCCACCGAACTTAAAAATTACCGCCCCATCTCGCTTCTTCCATTCCCGGCCAAAGTCATCGAGAAAGCCGTCAACAACCAGCTCGCCGCCTTCCTCGAAGCCAACAAATCCCTCGACCCCTCACAATCTGGCTTCCGAGCAAAACACAGCACTGAGACCGCCCTCATCGCAGCAACCGACGACATTCGAACTCTACTGGACAATGGAGACACAGTCGCCCTCATCCTCCTCGACCTATCTGCTGCATTCGATACAGTCTGCCACAACACCCTTCTTCAGCGCCTCAATAACACCGGAATCCAAGGAAAAGCACTTGAATGGATCACCTCGTTCCTCACCGGAAGAACCCAGAGAGTCCGCCTTCCTCCATTCAAGTCCGAAGCCTCTGAAGTCATCTGCGGCGTACCTCAAGGTTCCTCACTCAGTCCCACCCTCTTCAACGTATACATGAGCCCCCTCGCGGCCATCGCACGCCAACACAACCTCAACATCATCTCTTACGCGGACGACACTCAATTGATCCTTTCTCTCACCAATGACCCCAGCACCGCCAAAACTAACCTACACGAAGGAATGAAAGAAGTCGCCGAATGGATGAAACAAAGCCGTCTGAAACTGAACTCAGACAAAACAGAAGTCCTCATCTTAGGCACATCCCCCTCTGCTTGGGACGACTCCTGGTGGCCGGAAGCCCTCGGAAAAGCACCCATCCCAACAGACCACGCACGGAACCTAGGTGTCATCCTGGATTCTTCACTCTCTATGAACAGACAAGTCAGCGCCGTATCCTCTTCCTGCTTCAACATTCTTCGCATGCTCAGAAAAACATTTCGCTGGATCCCCTCCGAAACAAGGAAAACAGTCACCCATGCTCTGGTCACGAGCCGACTGGACTACGGAAACACCCTCTACGCAGGTACCACTGCTAAACTCCAGAAGAAACTCCAACGAATCCAAAACGCCTCAGCCAGACTCATATTAGACATCCCACGCAACGAACACATCTCTGGTCACCTTAAAGACCTCCACTGGCTACCCGTCAATAAGAGAATCACCTTCCGACTGCTTACCCACGCACACAAATCACTCTACGACATCGGACCAGATTGCCTCAACTCTCGACTGTCCTTCTACACCCCCTCCCGCCAACTACGTTCTTCCAGCCAAGCCCTCGCCACTATACCTCGCATCAACAAGACCACCATGGGAGGCAGATCCTTTTCATACCTGGCTGCTAAAACATGGAACTCACTCCCCGCTTACCTTCGCCTCACCCAGAACCACCTAGAGTTCAGAAAGCAGCTTAAAACGTGGATATTTGACAAATAATCCCCCTCCCCTTCATAAGCGCCTTGAAACCCTCTGGGTATGTAGTGCGCTATACAAATTTGTTTGACTTGACTTGACTTGACTTGTAGTACTTCGAGATGGCCAGAAACTGCTACGTGAAATTGTATAAAATCAAACAATTCTTATTCTTAGTCCAAACTGTTCGTCTACTCCAGGGGTCTTCAAACTGTGGGGCGCGACCCCCAGGGGGGCCCGTGGAGCGATGCAAAGGGGGTCGCGCTCCCAGTCACACTTCTGCCAAGGGCTTCAGCCCCCCTCTTCCCCCGGCCTGTGTGTCAGCCCGGGCTGCTGCAGTGCAGCTCGCACTGCTGGGGCCTCAGCTGGGCAGTAACTGGAGTCTTTGCTTTGGCACGCCCGAGTTTTTCACAGGTCTTTAAAGACCACTTGCATAGGCTGTCCCGTCAGATGTAGGAAATTAGCTGGTATTTACTGCACCGCTTGCAATGCTTACGCTGATTTAATATCTACTCATTCCTGGTTTTACCTGCTCAAAGGTGCTGATGCATGTCCAATATCCTTTGACAAAGGTAATAGGCGTATACACTTTATTCAGCATTTTTATAATGTGCACCGAACTGAAAAGTTGAATATCCCGTGTTATGGCAAAGAGAAAATCCGATTAACCAAATGTTACCAATAGAAGATTATAACGACCCAGTGACTATTCAACAAATGATTACTAGGAAGTCAAAAGGTAAGGGATAGAGAGATAGGGGTTAACTTAATTGAGAATGAAGAAAGGCTAGAAAAATATGAATAGTCCAGGGTAGTTTACAGTAGGAGAGAGAAGGCAGAATGAGAAGAGAGTAGGGAATTCAAATGTGTTCGTTTTAAAAGGAAGAATAGAAGATAAGAAATTATATGAGGAAAGGGCTGTATGAAGTCAATGAAAGATGCGTCACATGCCATTCGCAGTTTGAAGGCACAAGTTACTTACCTTCAGTAATGCAGAGTCTTCACCTTAGAATACTCTCAGGGTGCCAGACTGAATCCGGAAGGTTTTCTTGACATCAATTCCACTGCTGTGAACTGATACCAGTTAATTATTTCCCTTTCCTCGCCCCGAGATGCGGAGAATGAACAATGGTGTGGGCTGATCTCTAACAAGGGACCTTTTCAGATGTTAAAAATAGGCCATTCCAGCCACCAGTGCAACAAGACGATGCTACGGGACTGGTGTGATGGGGCCATGGGTGAGGGAGTGTGTACATTGGAAGCTATGTGTGAACTTCTCCTTTTTCAGGAACGCGATGACTTTGTGCAAGGGGTTAGTGTGGGATCCCGGTGGGGGGAGTTGGTGGTGGGTGTGTGGGGGGTGGGGTGAATGTTCTGTTTAAACTATTGTATAGATTGCTTCCCACTAAATGATGCTTTCCTGCTTGCAGTTCCTCCGGAGGACAGAGTGCTGTGCCTTGTGAGCAATCTGTCAATAAAAATTGTTTAAAAAAAAAAAAAGAGGCCATTCCACAGAACGGGGAGGTGGGTGGAGGTGAAGAATCTGCAGACAGAGTATCCAACAGAAAGAGCAATAATGTTATAAGGAACTGGGTCTTCTACTGGATAATTCTAACCGCAGAGTCCTCCCTTGAGAAAGGATACCAAAGCTGTACCTCCCCAGGTAGAGAGTCAGTGCCATGCATTCATGTGACACTTCACTCACCTGTCCCCCTCACTGTTCAATATGCAACTCACTCAAACAAGTCCGTCAGTAATCATACATTCATTTGTCCCATTCTGAACTTGCATTCGCACCCAAATTCATACGGCCACTTCACTCACTCGGAAGTCACTCCTCTACCCTACTCTCACACTGTTGCATCGCTCACCGTGCATCACATGGGGACTCTTGTCACCCACACAGTGCAGAGGGTTAATGTGCCTGCTACAAAGAATATGTACCATGCCTCAATTCCAGTAGCCCTGCCTACAGGTTTAGAAATTGTTGTCAGGAGGGGGTCCTCATGCCTCAAAATATTGACGGGGGGGGTCTCGGCATCCAAAAGTTTGAAGACCTCTGGTCTACTCGCACCCTTTGCAACTTCGTGGGTGGGCTCGAGCAGGAAAGATGTAATGCCCTTTGTTTTGCAATGCTTCGAAAGCAAGGACTGTTCAAGTCTACCATCATATGTTATGTAGATTTTTTAAGAGGAATATTAATTATATGTTCAGATGACTTTAATTAGTTCATACAGAAAATCATTTATACATGTTGGTCTACAGAACAGGTTAGGTCAATGCTAAGAAAATAATATCGGAAGGATAAGAGAGTTTGTGTAAAGCCTTTAAACAGACTGCATGCCAAAATCTACTCTGTTACCTTCGTACTTCTTAATTTAATTTCAAAAGTTTATTAAAAAATACAAATTAAATGATTAACCCTCGTCAGAAGCGCTTATGTTTGTATGTGTGTGAGACTTACAGCTCCAACCCATTAGCCACAAATCATGCACATTTTTGTAGGTGTTGAAATATTTGCATGTGAAGGATATATTTACTTCAAGCAATTGAAACGGACACTTGAGGGTTGACTGGAAGGATGATCTGTAAACCATTATTTGACAGATTTAAAAATAGCAAAGAGATGCATTATGTCTTCAAGTAAGCCCACTGCGTTATAAACCAATCATACCTCAAAGAGCCAGCCCTCTTCCTCCTCTCCATCCAGTAGCATCTTAGTCTCCTTGTACACTTCTCCTACTTCCATCTGCAGCGGTGAGGGATGAAACTCAATCCTTTGTAGATTAAAACCTACTCCGATCCCAATGGCTTTAATAAAGCTTTCCTTCAGGGCCTAAAACAGAGGAAATGCACTTTTAAATCTTGCTCGCTTCATTAACGAGATGGATTTTACTTTTATTATATCGTGCAGAGTGTATGCATTATTAGTAACATCGCATTATGAAGAGAAATGTTCAAGGCGTACATATGTGTGCATGCAGATTCATTAAAGTTTCACATTCCAGATGAATAATGCAAGCACATCAAGTGAAGAAAATGGGAGTTTCACCCTCTTCATTCTTTAAAGACTCAATTTGCCTCCATGCGAAAAGTGCCTCAGTCCATGTACAGATATTAGTTTGAGGGATTATCTGGCGCCTGCAGGACCGACCAATTAGCATGGTGAATGCGATAGGAAACAGCTGCACTTTAAAAGTACCCTGAGCATGAATGCCAATTTTTTTTTAAAGAAAAATACAAATGTCCAACCAATACCGTTTTCAATTGCATCAGGTCTCACGGTAGCCAAGACATTTTGAATACTTATAAATATATATGAATAACTTTTTAAATTAATAAATAAATATGGCGGAAAAGCACTTCCCTTCCAGGCGAGCCGCGACATTCCACTAGAATTTCTGCCAATGCGTGCAGAAATAACAAGCCACACCAGGTATGCAGGTAAAAATTTCGCGAAACTTTTACCTGCATACCTGGTGTGGCTCGTTATTTCTGCACGGAAGAAATTCTCATGGATATATATATATATATATATATATATATATATATATTTTCCCTCCCCAAACGCCGGTAAACAAGTTGGGCTGTCGAAGGGCGGTCCCGCCAGGCCACCGGCAGGCATGAAATGTATCTCCAAAGTCTTTCTCCGTAATTGTAGAAGAAATTCAGGACACCCAGAGCTTTAGTAAAGGTATTTTATTCCAAGCAGACGGAAAAGGTCTCACGACGCGTTTCACCACTTAAGGCTTGATCAAGCCTTAAGTGGTGAAACGCGTCGAGGGGTAATGGGGGCCAGGGGTCAAATAGGCTCAGAGAGGGGGGCCTCACAGCCTCCCTTCTCTTTTAAAAAAAAAGCACCGCCCAAGGGATGGGTATCCCGGAGACTATAATGGCTCAGAAACAATTCAGTAAACTGGGACTCAGGGGATGGGGTCCCTGGGGCCAAAAACCGCTTGGGGAGTGGGCCGTGCATCACCCTCCCCTTAAAGATACCCAGACCTGTGGGATGGGGCCCCAGGGGCCATAAATGGGTGGGCGGGGACCCTACTGATGCCTCTCTCCATATATATTTTATAAATTGGCTGGATTTTTTTTTTTAAAGGTACGGCCCCGCAGGATGGGTTTCCCAAAGCCAATAAAGAATCGTTGAGGGGGCCACGCAGCCCTCCTCCCATTTTATTTACATTTTGGCCTGAGAGATGGGGTTCCCAGGGCTTAATAGGTCTCAGTGAGAGAGACTACGTGACTCCCTCCCGTTATTATTTACTCGGCCCCAAGGGTTTGTGACCCCAGGTCATAATAAGGCTCATGGAGGGCGCACAGCCCCCTCCAATTTTTTCAATAAAGTTTACCCAGGCCCCAAGAAGGGGTGGAGAGGGCCACATGCCCCTCCCCTTTTCCACTGTATTTTGCGCCGGGGATTGGTTCCTTGGGGCCTGATAAGGCTCAGGAGGAGGGCTGTGCCGCCGCCTTCTTTTTAAGACAAAAACGGCCCGAGGGTCTATTGGTTTGGCCCCAGGGGATGTGATCCTCGGGGCCTAAAAAGACTCAGGGAGGGGACCGTGCCCCCTCCCCTTCCTTAAATTATATTTCGTCCTAGGAGATGGGTCCCTGAGGCCGAATAAGACAGGGCAAGGGAGGTTGCAAGGCACCCCATCATCTTAGATTTTGGACCGGAGGATGGAGTCCCCAGGGCCGAAGAAGGCTTGGGGAGGAGGGCATCAAGGCCCCTCTTCCCTTTTTTATTGTATTTGGCCCCTGGGGATGTGTTCCCACAAGGGCCTATTAAGGCTTGGGGAGGTGGGCTGTATGACCCCCTCTTCTTAATATATGTGTTTTGACCCCAGGGGATGGGGTCCCCAGGGCCCAAAGGCCCAAACTATGCTGCACATGCCAAAGGCAATGTGCGGTGAGGAGTTGGCAGCCTGCTGGGGGTTTGGCCATAGAGCCTACCCGCAAGTGAAACCCTGTGGCCAACCCCCTGCAGTGCACAGACAAAGGCTGTGTGCAGCTTTTGGGGAGTTGGAAGCAGGGCCTGGCTGCAAGACAGGCCCTGCAGCTACCCCATGCCACAAACCACCAAAAGTCAGTGTGGTATGGGGTTGGTTGCCTCTGGGTGGCTGCCTGCATGGAGTAAGACAGTGTCCTGGCTGGCAGTCGGCCCCTGAGGCCAACCTCACGAAACGCTTGGCGTAAGGCTGTGCTTAGCGTGTGGTTGGCTGCCTGTGGGTGGTTTGGCTGCCTCTGAGTGGATTGCCAACTGTGCACAGCGTGGGGTTGGCTGAATGTGGGGTGTTTGCCACTGGGTCTGGCCGCAGCCCTGGGCCAACCCCTCGCCACACACTGACAAAGGCCGTGCAAAGGAGGGGGTTGGCTTTACGTATGGTAATAAAATATCACTGTACTTTTTAAAAAAACTGCATTTATTTTGCAACAGACACTGAGTATCTTGAGGAACTTGGCTTTCGCTGAACAATTGTATACATATTGAACACTGTGTGCAATGAGGGTTTCCATATATCTGTCGTTGATTGTTAATGTGAACTAGGCTACCAGTGAAGTGAACGGTATAGGGTCAATGTTGACAATAACAAATGTTTGCTACATTGAAGGGAGTTGTATGTGTAACAGCATTAATGATGTTTCATATTATTCTGAGCTATATTGTACTTACTTTTTATCATAGCTCTAATGCCATACCCATTTATAGCACAGTGTGTGCAAAAGAAGTTTGGATGATGTCATCAGTGACTTCATCAATTATATCATTTGAGATGCCATCATTGATGTCATAAATTATGTCATAGGATATGTCATGAGTGATGTAATATGTGAGGTCATTGGCAGTGCATGGCGGGCGCAAGTTATAGCTAGCTCTGCTAAGTGAATTTCAAAGTTTTTTCTTTTTTTAAACAAAAACAGATCTTTTGTCACACCTACCTATAACGTTACTTTAACGTTTGTTTGTTTCAGGGAATATATTAAAAAAACAAAGGTTAAAGTAACGTTATAGTTAGCTGAAAATGTAAGTGACAGCGTAACACTTTAAACAAAAAATAAAACACTGAAATTCAAGTTATAGCTATCTCAAGTATAATTCATGCACTAAAGTAACTATAACTCACGCCCCTGCCATGCACAGTGCTGTCATCAATTATGTCAGTTCAGTTGTCATCAGTAATGCTATTAATGATGTTGATTGAACATGTTGAAATAAGTGAGGACATCTGCAGTTCATGATGAGGGCGCGAGTTAGTTACTTTTGGCCATGAGTTATAGTTATTTGACATAACTATAACTGGTGAATGTCATTTTTCTTTGTTCAAAACGTTACATTGTCACATAAATTTTCACCCGATACATCACTTTAACCTTGTTTTTCAGTGAAATTCTAGGGTTTTTTCAATATTTTATTACCATATGGAAAGCCAACCCCACGCCGCGCACAGCCTGGGGCTAGGCGCTGCATCCAATCCCCGCAGACAGCCAAGCCCCCCCTCGCGCAAGGCTTATTGTCATGCGCTGCATGGGGCTGGTTGCAGGGCCTGCTTCCAACACCCCACGGGAAGCCAACATCCCGCTGCACACAGCCAAAGTGGGGGCTTGGCTGCCTGCAAGGGATGGACGCAGGGCCTGGCCACAATCCAGGAGTTTGCTGTCTGTGGCCTGGTCTTGAGTCCAAACTCCTGCAGGCAGTCAAGGCCCTGCCAAGAACAGCCTTTACCCGTGCATGGTGTAGGGTTGGCCGAAGGGCCTGGTCACAGTCCAAGCCACTCAACCAACCCCCGCTGGATAGTGAACCCCATGACGAGCACGGCCTTTGGCCGTCCACGGCGCATGCTTGGCTACCAGCACGCGTGAGACACAGGGCCTGGTCGCAGGCCGCCAACTCCTGGACTATCACCCACCGTGCATGGAATTGGCCACTAGAAGCCACTGTAGACAATCAGAACCAACCCCTTTTTTGGGAGAAAAACAAAATTATTTTTACCCAACGAATGTCCTTCTAGAGAGAGCGAGGCCCCTGGTTGCCCTTGGGACTCTTGCTAGGGTCTAGGGGGCACGCTCGCCCCTGCTAAGCATTGGTGGAATAAAAAAATATGTTTTAAAAAAGGGGTTTGGCATGAGTGTCTGCAGTGGCTTCCAGTGCGAATCCCACGCAACTGCCAAAGGTCATACACAGTAGGGTGTAGTGCAGGAGTTGGCTGCCTGCAGCCAGGACCGGCATTCAACCCCCACAGGCAGCCACGTCCCCGTGGCCTAACCTGCCCCCTAACACCTCATTTCTCTTTTAGTTTCAGGACACTGAGTCTCGTGTACTGAAATGTGGCCGTGACAGTTTTCTTCAGGTTGCGACCAGCCAATCACAGTGCGGGATCACGCAGGAGCGAGATGCCCGGCAGGAATAAAAGACCTCTCAACCAATCCAATGGCTCCATTTATTTTTATTTGCACGAGAAAGACTCTCACAAACCGAACTGTACAGATATAAAAATATTTTTGAACCTTAATTACTCAAAACCTACGGAACTGATTCACGCCAAATCACAAAAAACAGTTTCTGGGCCAAGATTTAGCTTTCTGCTAAATTTGATGTCTTTCCGTTCAGCCATTTTTGCGTTTTTGGACGCACCTCTTATATTACATTTATATATTTGCATTTTCAGTCAATTACTATTGTTGGGAAAAGAAAAAATATCACAAAGATTTCCCCCATCGGGCTATGCAAATGTGAAACAGGAGGAGAAAATGTCCTCTGACAATCAGGAGCTCTTTCCAGGAAATTATAGCCAAGCATTCGCACTGCCCGAAGTTCTTGCTCAATGTTAATGTGTTTGGTAAAAGTTTGGTGAACTATTGAGTAATGTCCTCAGGAAGAAATAAAATCCCATAACAAATCAACTCCGTGTGCTACAACAATATGGAAGCTGACTAATGATGCTCCTCCATTACAAGAATGTTGGCAAACGTGTGTATTTGTAGTGCATTTGATGGTTAAAAACATATGTTAAATAGGCCAGATCGAATTCCCATTGTGCCGGAGCAATTTTGCGAATTCTGTGTTACACTTGTTATGCTAGTTCCCAAAAGTAAGCCATGTGACATAGCGACACCCTAGCAACATTTTTACACAGGAGCATGCAAACAACATGAATGGCCAGACAGCAAGTAGCTGGTGTACATGGCACTTATTGTATTTTTTCCCTATTTGTTTAAGGCAAAATGCGCGCTTGTTTCCAAAACAGACAAGATGATGGATTTCATGCCAATATGCGGAATTCCTTATAATTACACAAAAGCAGATTATTCACACCCTTTAAATTTAAGTTCTGTCTTAAAGACTCAGCAGCAAAATACTCCTTGGCTCAAACTTCATTTTGTCCTGGGTTTACCCATATACCCGATTCCCAGTATACTGTGCTCTCTTACATTGATGTCTTGATGACTTGTTTATCCCCCATACATTTCATTACATGACTGGCCAACTGCCTGCATAGACCATTTTTGATTCCTCCTAGTGATAGAGCGCGCGCGCATCACTAGCATCTGCCCAGACTCACCTTAGCTAGAGTACTCAAAACATATTGTTTTTCTCATATCAAATAGCTTACCAGCATGAATTTCTTGCCAATACTCGTGTCAGCTGATACCTTAACCGGTTGTGACCTCCTGCAGGGCCTCACCACCTGCTTTCTCTTCCCAAAGTACCACTGGGCATTCACCAATTCCCTCTACCGCACCCTTGTTTACCCCTTGCACACAATAACTTTAATAACCGTCAGTGACAATTTTGGCACGGCTGAACTGTACAGTCGCTGAAGACTTTGTTGCTGTTGTTTGCTCCCTCCTTATTTCGGGCACTCGCAATAACAATCTCCACATATTGGGTAAGTTATCCATGCACTGATGGCCCACTGCTACACCTCTTTTTCAACTATCTGATGGGTTCACAACAGAAGACTTCATCTCATTACCTTACTCTGCCTCTAATATCCTGTTGAGAGCTTTCACTTTACCCCTTCCGTGCTTGGTCAGCCAACGGCTGTCGCAAGCCCTACCTCGCTAACGCTGTGCACGTCCGTTGGCCGACGCAGCCCCGCCCACTCATTAGAACTCCCGCACCGCAGCAGAATTTGCGCCGCGGTTAAGGAGCTAAATGTATCTGCTAGAGGGCCCCTACTTTAGGCATGAATCTACATTAGTCAGATACCTACACTAGAAGCTCAATACAATTTCACAAGCCCTATCTCTGGACACTGTATAGTGGTCTGGTCATGCCTGATCCCGCACTCTTTGCATATTGTCAGCATGAATATGAATTATAACCGTAAAATCTGTGTTGTGATCTTATTCTCTCTGTAAGACACCTATGATGAATACGCAGACCTCTAAAATCTTTTCTTCTGATGGCTATTCTAGTAACTAAGTGTACAGTCTATTACCCGTCTGTCATGATCAGTGCTCTGGAGCCTTCCTGAGTCTGGTTTGTGCTACTTAAAACTGCAAATATTTAGAAAATGAAATGAATACACAGCTTTAAAGTGCTAAAGCAAGACTGTAAGAGTAGGTTTCCTGTTAATTTAACGAGTTCAGCTGTAGGTACATTGGAACCTGGGGCCTTTTCTAAAACCAGAGCAGAAGAGCTAATTTGAGTTTATGAAAGGTTCTTTCATTCCCTACAGTCTTAGATGCCTCAGCTGTTAAAAGGCTGTGCATACTTAACAACCAACTCAAACTATCTTCCTTTTAATATCCCTTCTCTTATGCAATTCTGAAAATGATTCACTGAATTTTACACAACCACATGAGGCATCTATAAAGTCTGAGAAGTTGAACACTTTTATGACTATGCTTCATTTCTTTCTTCAACTCCTGTGCTTCGTATTATAACTCTCAAAACCAAGCAATTAACTTAGAATAGCGATTCACATTGGTTGGTTACACTAGAGTACTGGAAATCATGCCCAAGTACATTTAGGATTTACAGCTGGGCCTTTGGATCAGAACACATGTACATGCCAAACATATATTATGGAAATCTGTAGGGTATATGTGGCTTATGTAGCAATGGAGGAGGAAGGGAGAAGTTGAGTATTTTTTTATTATTATTTCTAGTTTTAAATAGCGCTCCCATATCAGAGCACATTACAAGAGCACCAGATTGCGTTACACAAGGTAATTTTTTAGGCATCAGGAGATTAATGGCCTGATTATCAGTTTGGCTGTCCTATAGGGCCGCAGAACCTGTGGTGGAGGTCTGACCACCACTGCACTGTGGGACCACCAGCAGTATTCCGATAGCGACAACCGGACCACCACAGGACCGCTGCAACCACCAGGGATCCAGGATCTTGTGCCGTTCGCACACAGCGGTCAGAGGCAGAAATATGCTGGTGGTGCTGTAGCGGCACGGCTGGGAATATTTCGACCTGCATCACCACCACCCTTTTCATGCCGGTGAGCCCATCATGAAAAGGGTGGCAGTGAGGCAACTAAGGAGGCTCTAACAGGGTCCCCTGCCACCTCAGGGCCCAGGTAGTGCATGCAGGGGGCCCTCAATTTGCACCCAAGTTCCTCTTCGGTGTGGAATACATGCCACACTGTGCAGGAAGGTGCACCACAGGTTTGATGGCCCTACAACGGATGGCACATTGCACCATTCGCTGTAGGATGCCAAACTCGTAATCAACTAACAGAACAAAAATGCCAATACTGATATAAATAATTCAAACAAACCAATGTCCAACCAAATCCCGAAAGGAAATTCAAGAGTGGGAATTGCTACTCAATAGCGTTTTATTCAGAAAAGTTTTTCATAGAATTTATTTCAGCATTTAATTCATAGTACAAAAAAGGTTTTTATGACAAACACATAGGACATTTATGTATTAGCCAAACATTCAATCTTTCATTCAAAATTTCAAGCATATCACAAGCATCCATATCACATTCACATACTTAGGGAAGAAGAAAAATATTGTGCAAATGGCGTACAATTGAGGGAAACCCCAAAACTGGGGGAAGAATGGGCGTGAAAAAAAGCAAAAGCAATCAAGGTCTACAATTGTTTACCAAGAATAATATAACAAGCTGTTTTTTCGTAGTACATTCCTATATTTCTGGCAGATCAACTCGTAATCAGGCCCCAAGTGATTTGCTCAGAAATGCAGGATGTTGAGCCCCAGTACCAAAGTTGTTTGCTCTTGTCATTATGCCACGTCTCCGCAGGAGAATATAACCAGTTAGTATTTGAGCATTACATTCCCAAGCAGTCCTTACTACAATGAGTTGTGTAAAGAGAAACAAGGGACACCCTCCTCACAAGGAGCCAGGGTACGTACTTTATAACCAGAAACAGTGGTTCCTGAGGAAAAAATGTAAACAATTCACAGTACTGAAATGCACAATGGCAATAAATAGGGATAGGAGGATGTCCAAAAGGGAAGTATGATCATATACAATGTGATACTAGTAAGTTCAGAATGTTTATATACATAAATCTTCACAGTTATATTCAAAATAGGTGCATAGTGTCCCCAAGTGAACATGGAACTTATCGTTGACGGTGTTTCAACTCTGTTAGCAGTAAGGGGTCTCTTCAGGACCTATCAATGCAGGGACATCTGTAGGATGATGATAAATTAGAGTAAATCAATAATAATAATATAATAATAATGAGCATATAATTAATAAGCTGTACAAGTGACAATGGCGCACCCCAAAGGAAGTGAGTGTATAGGAAGGGTATTCACATGGGACCTCAGCCGGAAACTAACAAAATAGGAAAAAGACAATGAGACCTCATATTAAGATACTGTGAGGGAGAACTGATATTGAACAGGTGGATGAAAAAGGGACTTACCCCAGTGAGGGGCAGGGCAATCTCGAAGTGTGCTATGTGCAATAACCAGCATCCATTTCCATATAACAACGCAGACTGTGTAGTGGATAATTGTTTATACGCGATAGAACACGACAGTGCATGTTGTTTTTATGTGTTTCTGCAAAAATAAATAGAAGAATTGCCAATATAGTAGGGGCCAGTGTCGACAATCAACGGCTAATAAAGAAGGGATTAAGCGTGTTGGCTTCGCTCTTAACGAATTGCAGCATCGATGACCACAGGATTACATCAGGGACGAATACAGCCGCTACGCGTTAGGAAGGAGAACCACACAAGTCTGTCTCCTCTTGTGGAATAACAAGGAGCGGCACCCACTGCGGAGTAATATAGGAGAGTAAGCCCGTCAAAAACATGGGAGAAAGGCAGCCCGTGCTGGTGATCACTGCGAGTTGCATTCTATCATGTGTCCAGCGATAACAGAGAGGTCGATCGCATAGAAGAAATGGTAGAATTACATGACGCGCATTGTAGAATGAAGGACGGCCTGTGCTGGGCAAGGCGCTAGCTGAGCTGGTAATTTCGGAAATATAATAAATAATGATTAAAATGAAAAATTAAGAAATAAAAAGGATAATAGAAAGGATAGAAGGAGAACGGAGGAACTTTTCCATCTCTATTGTAGGTCACCAGGCCTAAAGAGGGTCTCAGATTTGGGGACAATGGCTTGGCCCAAATAATTGGACGGTATAGTTGTAGTCAGCAGACTGGTGGAACTTATGTTGATTTGTAAGGCAATTCTAGTTGTATGTAACAATGATAGGTAAAGGCAGTACCATGTTACTGATGGATGTACCTAGGCTGGTGACCTTAATGTATATGTGAACAATTACACAAGCTAAAATTATTGAGTCTGCACTTTTGTTCAGGGTCACGTAAATGAATTGCCATGGCCCGTGTATTTATTTTCAATAATGTTTGGGATATTATGCAAATATTTCATGTGAACTTTAACATATCTTTGGTGCCCATATTTCCAGACAAATATGAACATGTGCCGAGTGGAATATGCAGGACTCCACAGGCACTTGACAATGGACATGGTTGCAAGGGAGGATTATGCTTAGGTATAGGTCACCATAATATGTGACAGAGGGATGGTCCTGTATTGAGTTCAACAGCAATCAAGGTTGGGAGTCATTTATAAACAAATGCAATCAGGTGAAAATATTACATAGTGAGGCATATTGCTGTATAAAATGTACATGTGAAAATAGGTCCACAGATGGGGTGAATCAGTTAGCTAGAGTGGCCACAAAACCACGCCATTCTTCCGCTGTATTGAGTCCTTCAATGATGGAGTTAGTCCTTTCTATCCATTGACATTCCAGTCTCTGTAAGATGTGTGATACGTACCCTCCTCTTTCGGGGACAGTTGCTTTGTCAATGACCTGCCATTTCATTCAATCCATTTTATGATTCTTTTCCATATAGTGCGATACCAAAGGCGCACTTTGTACCGAACATCTTATTCTCCTCCTGTGTTGACCAATGCGTGCTTTGATAGTCTTGCGATGTTCGTCAATGTATAGTAGATGAAATGGGCACCATTTACAGTAAACAACATTTCTAGTGTTACAATTTGAAAATAAATGTAGGACCTATCTTACATTGGCATGTTCAAAGGTATCTGTAACTGATGTGAATGTACATGCAACACAGTTGCCACATTTGAAATGGCCTTGGATTTCAGGTAGGCCCCAGACTGATTCAAGTGTTCGTGTCTTTTGTCTTGTGTTTGCTTGTGTAGAAAAGTGTACTAGGTGATCTTTTACATTTTTGCCCCGTTTGTATGCAAACATAGGAGTCTCTGTACAGGAGTCTATATTTTTGATCAAATTCCAATTTGTTGTGATCAAATTCCGAATCTTGTTCGTGTGAATGCCAAATGTGGTTACAAAGATGAGTCTGTCCAGAGAGTTTTTCTCTTTGATGGTGAGTACGTCTTCTCTGGGGCAAAACCAAGATTGTTTAAGGGAGTTTCTTACCACTGTTAATATAGCCTCTAGCTAATAGCTCAGCTTTCAATATCTGGGCTTCTTTTATAAAGTCTTCCTTTTGGGAGCAATATCTGTGAAAACGCAAGAATAGGCCAAAGGGCAAACCATCTCTAAGGGCACGTGGGTGGTGACTCTTGTATGCAAGAAGGGTGTTTCTTTCTGTAGGCATTCTACAGAGGCTAGTGTATAACACACCATCTTCATGTTTGATTTGAGCACCGGCAACCACCAGCTCAAATTAAGCAGTGTTCCCTTTTCACATAACACTCAATAGATCATTATCCAGACTTTTAAAGTACTTTATTTCACACAGAATTCAAAACTAAGTAAACAATTAAAAGTATTCAAACATGTAAGTGAAAATACCAATTGGAACCCATATTAAACGTGCCTTGCACACTAAATATGGTGGAAACCACTTACCTAAAGAAAAGCCATAATAGGCAACCAACCCCCTAAATCTTGACCAATCCTCACAGTTTAGTTTTGAGCATTCATTCACCAGTAGGCATTATCCCGCACAACAGTAATTTCCTTTATATATGACATTGCCAAAATAGAGCCATAAGGATCATTTCCAGCTTGAACAAAAATTACATGTATCCTCTTTCAGGTCACAGTAATCTTGGTTAATCCCGGACCACAAATAAAACTCAGGGTAATCTGTATAATGTACAAAACCATCAACTCAAAATCCCATGAACATCTATCAGACCTCTTCAAGTACCATCAAACATATACATTGCTACGTTCCAACTCTGAGCACAAACTATCCCTCAAACAAGATTTGGAGGCAAGTCCCTAAAAAAGGTTGGAAGAAAAATTTGGAACAACCTTCCCATAAAAATCAAGTCACTGAAATGAGTACACATCCTTTGAAAACTCCCTAAAACATGACAATAAGTATTCATCAATGCTACTTCAGAAATTATTTTCAGTAATTCAAATTATTCCTCCTGCCTTCCTTCAGGCACTCTCACACCTATAGTATCTCTATCACATGACCCCATGGTCCTTCTGACTTTCTACAAATAGCATAACAGCCATCTACCAATCAATAATATCTTTCAATCATCTTCCTGCTGTCAGTATGTCTTGGCGCACCTCTCATTCTTTAACTATGCCCTCAGTTTACCTCCTCTCTATCTTTACTCTCCCCATTTTAAACAGATCACCATATTGATGCCTCGCAATCAATCTTGACCATCAGACATGCCCCATTGCCTTCACAAAAGCTTAGCTTTCCCAGAAATTCTCCCTTCAGGAAGAGTTAATCTGCACATAGGGTTTTTGTGGTTTAGCAGAGGATCCAGGAGGTCACATAAATCGACAAAAACGATGTGTGTGACCCAGTCTCTCTGGGGGTAAACACCCCCCCCCCCCCTCAGAAATATGCAAAGTTATGCTCAGGGATTTATATGGTTCTCCTTAAGTCTGTACAGTATTCTTAGAGGCAGTCGCTGTTTGGAGACTTCTATTAGAATCTGCATCTATTTACTTTCTGATACACCCTTGCAATGGTCAATTCCTCACAGAACTGCTGTCTCCAAAGCCTCAGGTACCGCTGCAGTGTCCTCCTTAGCAGCAGCCCAGCTGTGGCACTCTGGACCTGCCCTCTTATCCAGCCCTTGGATTCTCCTGAGCTAGTGCCTTTTCAGCTTCTCGGAGCCCCCACGCCCTCCACTCCTGCACTAGAGCTCCCTAGCTACCAGGGGCTATTCAACCTTTTGTAGGGTGACTGTGTGTCATATCCAGAGTGCCTCACTCATTAAGGCACAGCAGCTGGACCGCTCCAACAGATATCAGGTGATCCTCTTCTTCAGGGTCAACATCAAATTTACCCTCTACTGGGCCTGAGAGGGAGTCAAAGAAATCGAGCAACCAGCCCCAGTGAGGCAATAAAGTAGTCCACACAAGTCGCAGGTCTGGGCTCTTCCCTCTAAAACTTCAAAGAAACTTGTGGTGACTGCAACCAGATTTTGGCTTGTCCTCCCTTTGAACATCCTGCAAGCCAAGTTAAGGGAGGTGCGGTTCCCATCTGTGGAGATTCCTATCACACCACCTTCCTCTATCAGGATAAGTCCTAGCTCCCTAGGATAAGCCTAGCATGTTCAGCGATCTTGCTCTACCAGGTGGGGAAGGACAGCAATTAACTCTCCCCATTAGGCAGCTCAAATCATGAAAGTCGGTAGGGCTGGGTCAGAGAAATATACCAAATTATGAAATACATGTAAGAATACAGATATATAAAAACCAACATCATATCTGGTTTCTCCTTTGAGCCAAGCTGATGGTGTAGTAAATGACAATTTGAACATATGTTACACTATATTCAAAATGGGATTGTGGAGCCCCTTTTGGACCACAAGCAAATAAAATTAATGTTGGCCTGGGCCCCATCTGCCTTAGTGCTAACTGTGTGCAGATGCCAGGCTGTATCAAACAAATCGTCTCTTATTAGTCTGTGTTGCACTTGGCCCTTTCTGCAGGGTCACCCCAGATTTTTGCCTTCCTTTACTGAACCCGTTTTTGCTGGCTTTTAGGATTCTACGAACTTTACCCCTGCTTTCCAGTAGTACTGAGCTTCTGCTCTGTCCCATGAGCATGGTAATATTGATATACACCTGATTGGTCCATTTATATGTCCCTAGTATATTATATTACATGTACCCAGGGCCTGTAAATTAAATGCTTTTAGTGCGCTGCAGCACTCATTGTGTCACCCAGTAAAGTAGCACTCTAAAACATGTCTCAGGCCTGCCACTGCAGCCTGCAGTGTAGTTTTAAACAGCCATTTCGACCTGGCAAAATAAACCTTTTGCCAAGCCTAAACCTTCCATTTTAATACCCATAAGTCATCCCTCAGGCCTCAAGGGTTCATAAGGCAGTGTGCAGGGTATTTAAAAAGTAGGACATGCGTACTTACGTTTTACATGCCTTAACAATGAAAAACTCCCAAAGTCGTTTTTCACTGTAGCAAGCCAACCTCTCCAAAAGACTAACACTGGGTTACCTTACTACGCTTAATAAGTGAACACTTCAGTTTGGGAGAAAATCAAGAAATACTTCTTCCACTCATTTGAATTGTAATTTCAAATTCTCTTTAATGGCAAGATCAGATATCAAGGTACTATTCTGAAAATGCCACTTTTATAAAGATCACACTAAGGTGTTGGGCCCTTTAAAACAGCTGGAGTAGACCACCTTAATGTATATGTGAACAATTACACAAGCTAAAATTATTGAGTCTGCACTTTAGATCAGGGTCACGTAAATGAATTGCCATGACCTGTGTATTTATTTTCAATAATTTTTGGGATATTATGCAAATATTTCATGTGGACTTTAACATATCTTTCAGACTACATTCAAATATCAGGCACATTATTACATTTTGAAAACACGATTAACCCCTTCGGTGCTCATGACGAGCTCAGCTCGTCATGCAGTACAGTGCTCCTGTGCTCATGACGAGCTGAGCTCGTCATGACCACACCCATTTTTATTATGGCCCAGCACAGGAGAGGAATAAGACCAGCAGCGATGGTGTTAAACACAACACATACAAACTTATAATACAATAAAATATTAAGTACAAAACTCAAAAATGATCTCACTTGAAACCAGTCTCATAGTAAACATTATGCAAAGGTTGCAATTATTAATATTGTTTGAACAATAAACCTCTTGCTTAAAATGTCCCTGGAGTGTTATAAAGAAATATTGGAGTAGGCCTTCCAAATTTGTAATGGTTGCATGCTATAGGGATTTAGTTCAAATATAAAGGTCTTTAAAGTCGTCCAGGCTGTCTTCTCCTTGCTGGCATGCAGTGTTGTATGTATACCTTTCAAAATCAACGTCTCGTTGGGGGGACAAATTTCTGTGTGAGACATTTTATCACTCCCTTGTAGTCCGCTGTTTGATCACTGGGGAATGTTAGGAGCAGATCTTCTATTTCATTCCCTGCAAGATTCAGAAACAGGTACAGTTGTTTGCTATCCGGGACGTTGTGACGCACATGTAGCGCTCAAATTGTCTGATCCATCTCTCCCACCTGATGCCTGCTTGCGGTTCCGATAGGCTAAACAGTAACGGCCTACAGAATACTGCTTGCATGCTCTGCTTCTCATTGTCGCTCATTTTCCTTCTTTGGCACTCTCCTGACTTTTTCCTTATTCTTTCTTTAATTCTTTGTTTGTCCCTTTGTTTCCTCTGTATTGTGCTGTATTTTTACTATTTTCTCTTCATTTTATGTATGTTTCACTCTATTTCTGTTTTCCTATCTCATTCAATGGCTGCCTGACTTTAAAATGGCCGCTGCGCTGTCCTTTGCTCTTATTGGCTTAGTTGCCTGACTTCAAAATCGCCGCCTTAGTCTCGGAGAATTCTGTCCCTCGAGCTTTTGCCTGAACTCTTAAGATGGCCGTCGCTTGTTTCTTGCTCCTGATTGGCACGATCTGCTTGTCTCGCGATCGTTCATTTGAAACTCTGCACGTCTTCATTCTTTAATTCTTTGCAGGCACACCCGTCGGCTCTTCGTCTCACTGGCGGAAGCCTTATTTTTTTCGTGCAGCCTCAGCCAGCCTCAGCACTCTTACCACTTTCTTCGGCAGTCGGAGTGGGCTCCCGCGTCGCTGCTTCTTTGTCTGCTTGACTCAAACCAGGATGGGCTCCTGGCTCCGTTTCTTCTCCCCGACGTCGCAACAATCGCTGCCATGCTTCCGATGCTTCTTCTGTTGTTCAGCAGACCAGGATGGGCTCCTGGCTCTGTTGCTCTGTATTTCGGGGTAAAAGGGATCTGATCCACGCGTCAGCCTCCTCTGCTCATCTGTGGGTGTTGGTCGCCAGATGACGATCCCGCCTTCGTTCGCCAGTTGTAGTGCTTTCCGCCCCCACAGACACACGCGAGACAGGTAAGGAGCTTAGATTCTTTATTGATACAACAGTTTCTGTGCTGCCCACGCACACATCCGTCCCCTCTTCCTCGTCCCTCTGCAGTCCCCATTCCCACACCCCTGATCGGATGTGGTGTCCGGTTCCCTTCGTGTCCCCACTGTCCACTGCAGGGTCCTAGTGCCCTTCCCCAGGTCACTTCAGGGGGCTAACAGGATTGTGGTGCATGCAGATTCAGCTGTTTTTGGTCAAATGTATCAGAGGGGATCACTTGCAACATTCATCATGGGGACCACGAATCCCAACCTGCTAACGGGCCAAGGAGGTGGCCCTTGGACCTTCTAGTACCTGTAATTGATTTAAGCGCTATATAGCACATCTCTTCATCCCTCTGCGCAGAACATGCGCAGGCCGGGCCCTTCCTGCGCCCGTCAGTGCCTGGCAGAGGCTGGGCCTCACTTCTTTCATTTGTCATTCGGCATCTACTATGATTCAGATGGTTCCAAGGTCCCTTGAAAGTGTGCATCTATTATGTCACATCTTATGTCTGCAGTGGGGGTCTTAGGTAGATTGTCTACTTCATCAAAGGCAGAATGGGTGCTTTGGGCCACAAACCATACTCATCTCCTGAGTCTTCTTCCTCATAACGAAATCCACTGTCTCCTGTGGAATTGGTGTACCCTACAGGCCAGGTGATTTCGAAGTGACTTTAAACGGGTTGGTGGCACACAAGGATGCAGAAGTGCATCGAATGACTGTTTCCTAAACAAACAAAAGCGCTATGCTGGTCAGCTACTACAAATGGTTGGTGACACTACACACATTACTTAAGTCTTGCACCATAAATCTAAAAAATATCAGACACCCAAGTAAAAAAATTACCAGCACTAAAAAAGAATAGGGTTTAATTCCACATTATTCGGTGGTTTGGGCACACAAACATGAAGAGAAGGAGAGACCAGGTTACACATGACACACACATACATTCATGGAACAATCTTGGAAATCAACATATGATGAGCTTTACACAACGAAATCCTAATTTAAAGAGCTTTACACAACTGAGAGTCACAGAGTTACCTTGCTCTTGAGGGTGGAAACAAAGCAGGAAGCACATATACGAA
Organism: Lissotriton vulgaris; assembly: GCF_964263255.1. Classification (NCBI taxonomy): domain Eukaryota; kingdom Metazoa; phylum Chordata; class Amphibia; order Caudata; family Salamandridae; genus Lissotriton; species Lissotriton vulgaris. The sequence goes on from NC_141696.1 coordinate 1,316,413,876, forward strand.
TACAGGAGCCTTACTTGTAAGGAAGCATTCATTAAGTAAAATGGCTGTGATTTACAGTATCCACACCCTAGCAACAACATATGTAATCAGCAATAAGTTAATTGGGACAGAAACAATAGTATAGAAAGATTTTGCAAAAAACATATGTTCTTACCCAGTGCCTGTAAAATGTGTCTAGCTGTGTCCAGACGTTATCCAAACATGTAATTGACTTCCATTCCGTCTCAGTAAACTGCCGTTTCATAATGCGAAAAAACTCTTCAACTGAACCACTGCCTAAAAGTTAACATGCCAACATTTGAGAAGAGTGAAAAAGAAATTAGGTCTGCACTGAAGTGAAGTATTTTATAAGCCAGAGAGAGTTAAAGTAAAGCCATATTCGGATTAAATAATCAGGACGGCCTCTCATATTTTTTCATGTTCTTTTCTCTTTGTGAAGATTCTACCATCTTTTGCTGAGTTCATGAGGATTCATGTCTTTTTTATCTCTCACTAAATATCATGTCTGTCCTTTCCTTTTCTGTCTTATCTTAATAACTCAGCTAAGTCCATAAACAAATGTACACTTTATTAAATATGACAGAAGCAGCTCTCGGGGGCTGCTGTTCCTCGGTCCGTTTCCGACACTGAATACCTCTTCTGCTCTACAAACTATAAAAATATTCAGCAGTCCACAGGCACAACAGCAATTCTCTTTCAATTACGGACTAACTCCATTCTGACTCCCGAAGTGTTCAGAAAGTATTATACACGGCTCATTCATTACTTCTACACGGCTCATTCATTACTTTTATCTTGTAGCATTAATATTGCTCCTACTCCACAATCACTAGCATTAATTGCTACTATGCACTCCTCCCCAAGTTCAAACGTTTTTTTTTAAATTGAGCATTCACCATTTTATGTTGCAATTAATCAAATACTTGTTACTGACCTTGTTGCATCAATATTGCACCTACGCCACAATTACTAACAATAATTGCCACTATGCACTCCTCACCAAGTTCAAACATTTTGTAAAAATTGCGCATTCACCATTTTATGTAGCACTTAATAAAATACTTGTTGCTGATCTAAACCCCCATTCACATATAGTTTTTTCAATCAGCAAACACAGAGTTTCTACTTTAGTGGCATACTTATTCACACATTTTACATAAAATTCAGTCATACCTAAGAAAGACAATAGTTGATCTGATCTTTAGTCTAACGAACATGTGCTTCAGTAACAGCTTGCACATGTTTCTGCTTGGGTTTAATGCTGTGCTAAGAAATTTGGTGTCCTAGGAACTGCACCTCCTTACACCTAAATTTGCATTTGGTTAGCTTTATCAATTATTTTTTACTCCAACTCTTCAAACACAGCTACCACATCAGCATCATGTTTGCTTAAACGTTTACCTTGAACGAGAATTTGGTCTTGGAAGGGGACAGCACATGTTATCCCATTAAGAGTTGCCTTCATAAGACATTTAAAGATTGAGGTAGCACTTGCCAGATCAAATGGCATTCCATGGTATTAAAACAACCTTTCTGGAGTGACAAATGCCGTAATCACAAGCCAGATCCAATGTTCCCACAAGCATAGACACTCCTTCATGTAAATTTAGGAGAGAGTGTCTATCCATCCAAATGTCTTTATTAAGACTGCGGAGATCAACGCAAAATCTAAAGTCTCCTATATTTTTGAGAGATAACACTACAGGCGAAATCTAAGATGACTCTATGGGTCTGATGACATCCTTGACACGAAGATCTTTTATCAACTCTTTAACTTTCTCTCTAAATTTTGTAGGAACATTACAAGCTTTATGTCTGACTGGTACCATCTGGTCTTTCTATATGATCTTGTGTTTGTATCCCACAACATTCCCTAGTTCCCTGTTAAACACATTTGGAGATTTTAACATTAGAATACTTAAATTTCTATCATTTCCATCACTATTTACAGCACACACTGGTGGATTAGCATTTGGATTCGCACATGCTCCCAGCTCTTGTTGATGTGACCACCCCATTTATAGGCTTACCTTTTTTAGCCACATAAATTTTACTTTTCGTTTTTTTTTGCCTACAACTTCTAAATCTGCCAAGAAATAACCACATAAATAATTGTTGTGTCCAGCGTAACGCCTTAGATGAACATCAGGTGGATGTAATACCTTCACTCTCCAGATATAATTAACCTATGATTCTTCTAGAATGCTTATCAATGCACATGAATCATCCATCATGATGGGTTTGGGACTAACGTCTAGGTTCAGAGAGCCCATAGGGCCCTCAGCTGGTTGATGCAACTGAGGGGTGAAAATTTAAAACTGATGAGGTGGTCCATTTCCCTACAGGGGATGGACTTTACGGTGGAACATCACCCTGGAACAGAACACGTCAATGCTGATAGTATGTCCAGATTCTTCCGCCTTAGTGATGAGAACTCCCAGGAGGGTGGGTAGTTCTCTCCACTTTTCAGCTGGAGGGGACATGTGTTAGACTTGGCTTCCTTGGCGTGGTTTAACTTGACATTTTTCTCTACCTCCTGCATTTTTTGACAATGTGCTGGATTTCGTTTTTGCTGGCTTAGATGCTTTGGGCACTTTGCCACTGCTGATCAGTGTCAAAGTGCAAATTCCCCCTGTGTAAATTGTGATTATGATTGCTTCCCAATGATTGATATATTTAGTTTACTGATAACTCCCTAGTAAAGAGCACTGTGTGTGCCCAGGGCTTGTATATTAAATGCTACAAGTGGGCCTGCCGCACTGATTGTGCCACCCACACAAGTAGCCTTGCAAATGTGTCTCAGACCTGCCATTGCAATGCCTGCGAGCACAGTTTTAAAACTGCCATGTCGACTTGGTGAGTGCACCCACTTGTCGGGCCCTAACCTTCGCTTTTCTTACATGTAAGACACCCCTCAGGTATACCCAAGGTACCCCCATGGTCAGTATATGTGGAAGGTAGGACATGCACTGGTGTGTTTTGCATGTCCTGATAGTGAAATACTGTGTATTTCGTTTTTCACTGTTGAAAGGCTGGCTGCCCCAGAGGCCATCATTGGAGCTGCACTGTAACGTTTTTACATGTGTAACTTCCAATTGGGAACAGCTTGACATTTTGAGTTTAGGCTCTCTGAACTCAGAATTTAATAACACATCTTTTAGTAAAGGCAGTTTTTATATTGTGTGTTTAAGTGTGCATTTTCTTGTTTACCCATCCTGTGTGCCTCTCTGTCTGTCTAATCACCATCTGGTTTAAGACTAACTCGAGCTAGGGATGTGCATTCACTCTAGACAGTCACAAGGGGGCTGAGGTGTGTCCTGCCTTTTGTGAGTGACTCATAGGCTGAATAGGCCATTCTGCATTTAGAGTGGTGGGAGGAGTTTTCACTAGCACCTGAATAGGCTGTGTCTGCTCTTCACCCTCCTGTAGTAAAGCTGGGCCAGAGAGAACAGAACTGGTTTTTACTGAGCTCAGATACTACAAAGATAAAATGGGGTGTAATTTTAGACCTAAAACCCCAGAACTTTATATCACTTCTGGAATCAAGAGGAACCTCTCCCAATGAGAAGAGCTGAACAGCTGTGAGGAGGAGGACTGCCCCTTTGCTGTGTGTTGCTTTGCAGGGCTGGCCTGCAGTTACTGGTACTGGTTCTGCCAAGGAGAGGACAAAGACTGGAACTATGCTATGAACCTGCTTATGAAGAATCTCCAAGGGCTTGTGTGTTGCCCCCTGTTCTGAAATTGCAGGGACACAAATACTTCACCAGCTTCCTTGAACTCCACTGCTGGGAGTTCTGACATGCCAGGAGGTGCCTGTTCCAGTTCAGAGCCCATGGAGGTTGTTCTTATTTCTGGGAGTTAAAAGAGCTTGAAGAAACTAAGACACTCGATGCATCGCGCTTCCAGCACCTCTTTTTCTGATGCAGCACCGCAGAGCGGGAGAAATTTCCACTCTCCACCACCTTGAGGCTGTTGCACATTCAGTCCTGTGTACTGACCTCCAAAGTCCGAGATCACCACACTGGCTCCAACGCAGACCCTGCTGTGCGGCTGAAACAATTGATGCATCATGGGACAGCGGTAAAGAATTCGACGCAGCGCCGGTTTGCTGCCGTCTCGACCTCCAGCGCATTCAGATTTCCATGCATCGGACGTGTGTGGCAAGTTTTCAGGCGCATCGCCTGCAGACCAGAACTGTCTTGGAAACGACGCATCACTTCCCCCTACAATCCGGATTCAACACATCACTCACTTCTCCTGCATGCAGCAGAACTGTCACATCACAGCCCCAAGGACTCAGGAACAGAAACATTGCTGCGTTTTCCAACGCTTCTCTTCTCTACAGCTGTTTGGCCTTGTGAATGTTCATACACCTAAAGGTACCTTGTGTAAAAGTCACTCATCCATAGTTTTCTATGGACTGAATTGCTTCAAACCTTTTAAAGGTCATATTTTGAATTGTGTATTTTGGATTTTTGTTGTTTGGTCTTGTTTGGTTTAGATAAAGATACTTTTGTTTTATTGTTTTTACTGTGTTACTGTGTGTCTGGGTGCAAATACTTTTCACATTGTCTTTGGTATAAGTCTATCTGCTCATGCCAACCTACCAAGGGGCTGAGCAGGGGTTATCAATATTCTATAACTCCCTTACCCTGGCTAGAAGCAAGGGTCTCTACTTGGACAGACTGCATAACTCTGCCAATTAGAGATCTCCATTTCTAACAGTCGATTTCTGTTCATGTTTGATGGTTCCCAAGCAGTCGGACCAGAAGAGGCTTAGTGCTAGCTCTCTATACCAAAGTACTGACAACAGTGCGACCATCGAAGCCCAACACTGCTCTTTTTTCTGTGAATACATTTATTAAGTCAGCGGGGGATTCAAATCAGGAGGTGAATCCTCTACCTCAGCAGAAATCGGCATTGCTAGTGGTTCCGCCTCTGCAGAGAGATTTTACTCTGTGGACAAAGATACACAGTCACAGTCTCAGCCATCAGAGGGTTTTAGTTCTGGTGAATCTACAGGTATTGACTCAGTTAGTAGTTCCCCGGCTAGGAAAACTTCTCAGAAAAAACGCTTGTCTAAAAGAAAACCTTCCACTGCAAGTAGCACTACCGATCCTACTAAAAAACTAGCTTGGGACTATTCTACCACTACCTTTTCGTTTGTGGAGCAGGACAGTCCGGCAACTTTGATTGGGGATCACGGCTCCGCTCAAACCTCTCAGCCTCCTGTTACGCTTGATCTTCTCTTTAACACCCTGAAATTAATGCAAACTGAGGCTAGAGGGGAGAGTAGGAGGGCGAGACAGGAATCAAGGAAGATTCAGAATAAACTTAGATCCATAAGTAAAAGGCAGGACGAGATGGTTGAGAGAGTGGTACAAGTGGAGGAAAGGACCAGTAAAGTGGAAGATGATTTGAGAGACCTGAAATCATACAAGGAAGAGCACCAAAAGGTGGCAGAGGACGTCAACTGGAAGTTGGAAGATTTTGATAACAGGCAGCGTCGTAATAACATCAGACTGCTAGGCGTGGAGGAAGGTCTTGAAGGGGAGGACCCCAGGATGTTTGTTGTGAATTTGTTAAAGGGGGCTTTCCCGGAGTTATCTAGCTGGCAGTGGGAAACAGAAATTCAAAGAGCCCATCGTTTCCCATTTTTCCTTAAGAGGGGTCAGCCTCAGGCTGGTGTACAGAGTGGGCGCCCAAGGGCTTTGCTAATTTTTGTAGGGAATTTCCTCCTTAGACAGCTGATACTGGACAAAGCAAAGCCCGAGTTAAGACGTACCTATAACAATGTCACGTTCTTTGCAAGACCGGATTTCTGCCACGCCACAGTTGAACGTAGATGGAGGCTGAGACAACTGATACCACATATCCAGGCTCTGGGCTCTGAAGCTTATTTGCTTTACCCTGCAAAATTGAAAATTGTGACCAAGGGCCAGTTTACATTTTTCTTTTCAGAGATTAAGGCGAAGGCTTACATGGTGGAAGTTATGGGATATAAGGAGAAAAAGTAATGGATTTAAGCTTGATATGTTTGAAGTACTGGCTGGCAGTGGGGAGGAGTGGCGGCTGCTGCCTCCCTGGCGTCCACATATAGGTCATTCGTGACCTATTTGCCTGTAGGGGGGTAGGGGGGAGGGGTACTCTGGGGGGGTTCAGGGAGGGGGGAGGGGTGAGGGGAGGGAGAAAATGGCACACATCGTACACAGTGAAATGCAGTTTGAGGCAGTTGCAGATTTTGTTCAAGTGGAGGATAAAGGAAGTTTTGGATTTGATTAAGAGGTGGAACTTGAAGTTGGTGCTAATCTTCGATGTTTTTTGATGACTTGTCGAATTTTGTCATTTAATGTTTGTGGTCTTAATGATCTCCAAAAGAGGCTGCGAGTCTCAGCATTCTGTAAATCAATGTCTCCTGATTTGATTTGTCTACCGGAAACTCATGTGGAGGGTGGTAAGGGTTTCTTGTTAGAACAAGCTGGATTCAAGGTCTTAGCATATACTAAACAAGCCTCCAAAACTCGTGGGGTGGCGATTCTGGGGAAAGGTGCAGATTGTACTGTATTTAGGAGCAAAGTAGATACCTGGGGTAGATGGGTGATTATAGAAATAGGTTTCAGAGGTGTTAGGTTCACTTTAGTTTCAGTGTATGGCTCAACGTGCGACGACCCTGATATATTCCAATTTCTGGATGATGAACTCCCAACCTGGGCGGAACCAATTGTTTGTTGCGGTGATTTTAATATCAGTCGACTGGCAAACATTGAGTTACAACTAAGCCATTCTTATACAGGGAGAAAGAAAAGGGTGCATAGAGCGATTACAAATATGGCCTCGCATAATGCCCTTTCAGATGTTTGGGCCAATCTGCATCCACAGTTAGATGGGGATACGTATTTTTCCGCCCCTCACAATATAACAGTAAGACTGGACTATTTTTTAATATCTAATGTTTTGATTGCTAATACGCAGATCAAGAAGTTTCCTCGTTTGGTTTCCGACCACAATCCATTACTATTGTCACTCAGTCTAATTGGGTTAGGTAGGAAAATATATAAATGGACTTTTGAGCGAGCTCTGTTACAAGATGAGGGGTATTGTAAGCATATGGAAAAATGGATCAGTGAGTTTTGGTTGAACAACGTGGGGAGCACTAGTAGTGGATATATTTGGGATGCATTCAAAGCAGGTGTCAGAGGAGAGACAATAAGCTTCTCAACTTATAGACGAAAAAAAGAAAGAGAATTGTTCGATCAACAAGTTAATTTACTTTTGAACGCTGAGTCCGAGTTAAGTAGGTTAATCTTGAGGGGGCTCCCAGTGGATCAACAATTGTTGGAGATCATGATTTTAAAGGCCGAAATAGCGGAAAGAATCACTAATAAGACAGCAGTTAGTTATTTAACAAAGAAGGAGTAGGCGTGCAAGTTTAGCGAGCGGGTTGGTCACATTCTTGCTGTTAGAGCCAGGCAGAAAGCTAATGCAGGGGACATTAAAAACATAGTTGACAACTTAGGCAATCTAATCTCTGACTCTGAGGGAATAAGAAATGAATTTTGGAAGTTTTATTCTGAATTATATGATAGGGAGACTGAGGCAGAAACTGACAATGCCAGGGATTATTTAGGAAATATCCAGCTCAAAAAACTAGACTTGGAGGAAAAAACTATACTTGATGCCACCATAACACTAGAAGAACTGGCTTTAGCTTTAACAGATCTCCCTTCCTCGAAGGCTGCAGGACCAGATTTGTTACTAATTGAATTCTATAAGACTTTTATATCAGTTCTTAGAGTGGTGCTTCTGGATACACTCATTCAAGCCCAGAGAGGTATTTCAATCCCAAAGTCATGGGGTGAGACAGAGATTATCGTTATCTTGAAAAAAGGTAAGCCCGCCACAATTCCTGGGTCATATAGACCTATTGCCTTAATGAATGCTGATGTGAAGCTTTATTCGAAAATTTTGGCTACAAGGTTATCCGCTGTCATAGAAAAGTTAGTTACCCCAGTCCAACATGGTTTTATCCCGGGGAAAGGGACTACTGAACATATCAGGACAGTGATCACCTGCTTTGATGCCATGGAGGTTTCTGGCGGCCCTGTCGCGGCTCTATTTTTAGATGCCGAGAAGGCCTTCGACAGGGTCGCTTGGGAATACCTGTGGGAGCTAATGAGAACTTTTGGGTTTGGTGATAATTTTATAAAAGCAATCCAGGTTCTTTACAGGGATCCAACGGCTAGAATTAAAATTAATCGGGAGTTATCAGCGGCGGTGCAGATTAAAAGAGGTACAAGGCAAGGTTGTCCTAGTTCCCCTCTTTTATTTGCATTATATATGGATCCGTATCTACGTAGTCTTGATCTTAATCCCAGAATCCCTCCCTTGCGTGTAAATGAGACAGTAGTTAAGGTGTTGGCATACGCAGACGATGTCGCGATAATTACCCCTGATCCTGTAATGGCAATAGGTGTAATAGAACATGAGGCCCAAAATTTTGGCAATATTTCTGGCTATGAGCTTAATAGAGCTAAAACACAGATTATTAAAAACTTAGTAGCTCAATGTAATGATCCACGAGTGATTTCCTCTGCAGTGTACCTTGGGGTTGAAATTTCTCCTGATTTAGGGACAGTAGTTGAACGTAACATCTCTCCTTTATTGACGAAAGTCAGCTCGGACTTGATGAGGATAAACAATCTTAGGCTGACGTTAGTGGGACGCACTAATATCATCAAAATGATTATACTTCCCAAATTTCTTTATTTTTTTCGTACAATCCCACTATTGTTTGAGTCAATTTGGTTTAACAAGTTGGAGTCGATTCTTAATAAATTCATTTGGTCCTATGGGAAGACAAGACGGGCATACAAGTTTATGACTTTGCCAAGGGAGAGGGGAGGCTGGGGGGTTCCTGATTTTAGGTTTTATTATTGGGCATCGGTGTTGCAATACATTCAAGGCTTAATTGGTGCAAATGAAGGGGATTCGAAAGTCAAAGCTGTTTCAACTATGATTTATTCAATTGCATTGGGAGAAGATACAGTAAATGCTTTCTTAAAATGTACAGATTCTTCATACTTCAAACGTACACGTTTCAAGACAGTTGCTGCTGCTTATAATGTATGGTCTGCTGTTGCAAAAAATTGTGGTTTAGGGAGATTTAACAGATATATCAGATTGTACAGGAATAAGTCTTTACCCCTTGAAGTTTTTTCGGATGCCATTATGGCAGACTGGGACAGAAAAGGTATTAGGAAATTAGGAGATATGCTAGATTCAGACGGAAATATTCTTCTATTTTCAGATCTGTTGGATAAATTTAATATAGCAAGATATAGTTTCTTCAAGTATCTGCAGATTAGAAGTTTTTTTTCTAAGAAAAAAGGAGGGGCAGGCGGATTTAACACAAGTAACATTATGGAGACAATAGAGCAAAGCGGGGTGTGCTCCATTCGATATTTCTATGCCCAGCTGGCTGCTACGAAGAAGGACGACATTGATAGATTTGGTAAATGGGCTGGGAAATTAGGGATATCGTGTGAGGCTTTTCAGACGTCCTTGGAGTTAGGTTGTTCAGTCTTCTATTCTGCCCCACTACAATCGCAACATTTCAAAACGCTGTACCAACTTTATCATACGCCAGATCGCATAGCACAGTGGGGTGCAACTTCAGGGACTAGCTGTTGGCGATGTAATGCTCTGGCTGCAGATAGTATCCACATTTTTGCGCTCTGTCCCAAAGTAAGGCCTTTACTAAAGGGTATTGAGGATTTTATGGCCCATACACTTGCTTTAAATGTGACTCTAACACCGACTGTAATTATGTTAGGAGTTAGGGGCTGTGATGGCGTTCATAGTGAATTTTTATTTGTAGCGATGGCGGTTCTCAGGCTGTTGATTGCTAGAGTTTGGTTGGATCCCCTTACCCCAGGTTTACAACAGTGGATTGCCTTATTATTGGGGACGTTCAACCTTGAGAAGGGTATATTTGGGAAGAAAGGTAAAAGGATAAAAAGGTGGGGAAGAAGAATTTGGGAACCGGTACATCGATGGAAGGAAAGGTCAATTGCAAACGAAGGCTGGTGTATTATTAATTTGTTTAATGGTTTTCCTGCTATCTCTCTTTTTTCTCCTTTTTACATCGAAGGCTATGTCTAGTATTAACATGTTTTTTTTATAGTAACTTTGATTTATTATATGTATTAAGTTATCTGTACTCTGTGTTATGTGTGTATGCCAGAAAAATTCTTTGTTTTACAATAAAAATATTTTAAAAAAAATAAAAAAAAAAAAGAATACATTTATTAAGTGATAACTTTCCATTGGGAGCAGGTAGAGATATGGTGTTTATACTAAAACTAATTGTAATTTAAAATAGCTCTTTAATCAAGATTTTAAGACTCAATTCTGAAATCTTTCAACCAATTCTTAACTTGACACTCTGAAAATATAGCCAGCACTAATTTAAACATTGTCTTTTTCCAGATTAAGTTATGCAATTTGGCTTTAGGGAAAGTGTGTTGTAAAGAGAATAAATACTTCTTCCACAGCAAGAGGTGGAGTAGCTTTGTAGATTACACCAGCAGTGCCTAACTGGAGGACACAGACCCCTGCGGCTATGCAACATGTACTCAGGGGTCTGCTACAGTTAAAATATATATATTATTAGCAGATTAATAAAGTATGTATACAAAATGTAAAAGGTAAAACTGTACATTTTGAACAGTTATGTAATAGTGAAGGAAGGTGAAATTAGAGGTTAAAAATTAAGTTGTATCCTTAGCTTAACTTGGGGAAGCAATACTAGTTAGACAAACATGATCTAGTAGGTACGCTCCGTGGCCTCAACTAAAGCACTCCTATGCACAGAGAAAAAGAGAGATCATCTGCAGAAGAGACCTAGAGTCTAGCATATCACTTGAACTTTTAGAATCAAAACTGTATGTTAATAAACTCCAACCTCCACATTGAAATTACGGTTTTGATTGTGTTACTTTGTTGTGTATTAGATGAAATAATTCATAATTTTGATATTTGCCTTCAGTAGCGGCCGTTTAGTGGCCGGGGAGACGGACAACCACACAAAAAAGTAACAAAATGTGTTAAAGAACTTACCTGCCGTTCGGCGCTCCTCTTTGGCTGTGTGCACGGAGGGCACAGGCTTCCAGAACCCCCTGCGCCCAATGCCGACGCTGCTCTCGTGCTAAGGGCAGCTTCAGGATTGGCCAAATGTATAGGCATTTTATATAGCGCACTACTTACCCGTAGGGTCCCAAGGCGCTTCGACCGCTGCGAAACCCTTCCTGGCTTCCCTGAGAGATGGTCCCTTAATGGGTATCTCCAGGGTGAGACCAGGCATCCCCAGCGGTCTGGTGGGGCCGTTAGTGAAGATGAGGCAAGCTAATGCCCAGAGTTGCCGAGTGTGATCGCTGATCAGAGTGGGCACCGAGGCGAGAGAATTATCGAGTCCGCTGACCCTGGTCCAGAAACCTGCCGCGCCGGGAATCGAACCCTGGTCCCGGCCGTCCTCTGCTCTCGGGTCTGCCGCCTCTAACCAGTGAGCCACACTACTTCACTAGAGCACTGACTTTGCGCTCTCAGGTAGACTGGGGGTCCTGTGCCAGTTGTCTCCAACCCGGCAACTCAGCTAGGTTGGAGACAGCTGTGTGCATGACATGACGGTTTGGCCGTCCTGAGAAGGCTGTTCAAACCATCATGCACACTGACAACAGTGCACCTACCCGACTCCCCCTCTGCCTCTCACCCCATGGCCCGCCCCCTAGACACAACGCTACGGAGAAAAATAAAAAGATAATAAACACGGGTTTATTAACATTTTATTTTTCATTATTTTGGCTGCTGGCAGGGGGGTGATCCTCCTCCGTCATAGCGAAGGAGCAGCCACTGTTTGTGTATTTTGAATACTGCTTTGCGGCTCAAATTGAGGAAATTACAACGGTCGGTTCCCCCAGCTTCCAGTACTGTGGGCACGTGCAGGAGTACAATCTCTGCCATCTGATGTATTTAAAAGCAAAGAACATATTTTGTAAGCGCAAATGTGAATGCACGAGTAGGTGAACAACCAGACTGAACTGTCCTTTGTACAGTCAATCACCCACATTCCTTAATTGTTTACAGTAATATTTATGGCAAGTAAATTAACCAAAACAGCAATAATCAAAAGACCCACATTTTTGAGGGAAAAACAGAAACAAAAAAGAAAAGTAATAAATCATTTATTTTTAGTAGTTAAAATTCGAATCAATATTGGTAAGCAGTGACATTACAGACGTGCCTGTCTAAACTCAAAAATATTAGAGAAATTAACTTTTGTGTATGGTATTTTCCTGTAATAGTACTTACTGACATTATTTGACTTTTTAGTCAGCATGAGACAACTGTACTATTGACCTTCAAAAAAGCTCTGAATAAATGGTTTGGAAGAAGAACCGCTTGACGAAATTAAATGTAAACACAGAGCAACAGCGCCCCACTGTGGACAAATTCTATTCAATGCAACGTTCCACTCTACAAACGTTAATGGAAAGCAACTTTTTAGCGCCAATGATGGAAAAGTACAGCTTCATATTTTAGAATACAATCTAGAGAGAAAAGATCTAAAACCGTGGAAAACCTTTTGGTAGGTACGCTAACCATTACAGAAATGAAATAGAATACGTTGTAGCAATTGTTCGAAAGTTAAAGGTGTGGAAGACGCGTACAATTTGATTTTGCGAATTTACTGGTAAATTAAAGCAAATCACACGAAATTTCACATGATGCAAATGTGAAATTTAGAGATCTATTTTTAAGTGCAATGCGTGAGCATGTCCATTTTGACATGAGGGCGCATTTACTGCTAATACTATACACAAGTACTGCGAACGATAGCTGCTTACGTTCTGGTCGTTTGCCTTGTCGCAGCGCTATAGTTTTGTCACAAATGACACATTTAATTACGCGACGTGGCGTTATGACATAATTTCTGAAATGTCATTTAGTAAGTTTAATGCGACAGTAAATGCGACCCAACCGGTGACATAATGCACCTGACCTTATACTGAGTGACCACATTCAGATAACACAATATCGCTCTTAACCTACACTTGGCGAATAAGATCTCTGGATGTGGTCTCTATGACAACACTCACTTTATATGGGAGATGCCTAATTTGTTTTAATCCGAAAATGACATTTTACCTCTTCGAACACATTTAAAGTCCTGTGATAAAAGTACCACTGAATAAAATGTTTTGCAATTGTTTAAGTTAACTACGCAAATAAAAAAAATGTATAAAAAGTACACTAAGCTTTGCTAAATAATACAGTAGACTGTATTGCTGGGATACTTATCTTTGTGCAAGTCTGAAACATTGCACAAACACCAATATTAGTGCGAGGTCACACTTTTTTCAAAGTAACATTGCCTCCATCTTGCTGCACTAATCTCTCGCCTGTAAAACTGCCTGTCTGCGGGCAGTCAGGACAGAGCGCTCTGTTTAGTGGCAGAGCCTCGAAAATGCATCCACCATTGATTGGTAGCACCAAGCAGTAAGGCGGATAAGAAGATAGGCTGGTAGCTGGGCGTTTGCATGATCGCCCCAGGAAGTGTGTCATCCACCCACGGAAGATGAGATGAAAGTTATACCTAAAATCAGTCCACCGGCACCACTGGAATAAAGGATCACATTTAAAAGCACAGCGGCATGCATTAGACTTACTGTGCAGAGAATGGTTACCCCAAAGACCTGTCACAACGCTCCTTCGGGATTCTCATTGTCTACGTGAAACCAATGTCTATCATCAATGTGTCAAGGGACAAAAGCTCGGCGGCAGATCGTTGGGATTTCTGGGTACCAGCCCATGGTCCAGGACTTGGAAAGGCGCCTTTTGGGGATCAGGGACTCACAGTAGCAGAGGCCATCACAGCTCAGGCAGGTCCAGTTGCAGGTCTGGTCAGTTCAGCTGGGCAGATGCAGGACAGGTCTCTGGAACTTGTTATTTCCTTGTAACTCACACAGGAGGCCAGTCAGCTAGCCATTGGAGTCCCTCAGGTGGTCCTGGGTCCAAAGAGCAGGTCCAGGCTTTCTTCCTCATCCATATCAGCACGGCAGTCGGGCCATCCTTCTACTGAGTATTCCACAGGTCCAGAAGTGATCTGATGAGTGGTTCAGGAGGTCCAACATTTATACCTGGTGTCAGCCTTTTAAGTGGGGGGACTCCTATACTACCCCAACATCTGGTTGTGGAAAGTTCTTCCCTTCCTCTGCCAAGGCTCCAAGTCTGGGGTTACATAATACTGGTGTCAGGTTCCTTTGTGTGTGTGTGTGCTGCAGGCAGCCCTTTGAAATGTAAGTGGGGCTGGGAAGATATCTGCCCCAGTCACCCTGGCAGGATGGCCCGTTCTGTCAACTCCTGGTTCCTGTATGTCTCATTGTCTGGGAGAAATTCACAAAGGCCACCTCCCAAACTATTTACAGGCATGTGAGTCAGGACAAAAGATGTAGAATCTGTAGAGGAAGTGTTTACTGAATTATTTAACAAATAAAAAAACATCAACCATATAACATGGCTCATCTTGTGGCAGGATAAGTTTGCTAATTATTACTTTAACATTAACACTCTTTACTCAGTAGTACCAGTTTCCAACCTAGATACTGGAATCACAACTACAACCACACAGCACCACATATGCCAATTTTTATTTGAAGTAATTTTTGATTCACTTGAACTAGAAACATTTTTTTTGTTGTTGAAATCAGCAAACAGTGCAGTACAGGTTGCAAGTAAGTACATATTTAATTATGACAAATAGTCGGAAGGCTTATAACTGCATTATTTCAGTAGCCATAGTAACACGGGGCAGGACTCGGCGAGTAACTGAGCAACGTTAGGCTTCCCTGCAGACCTACTATGCAGGGTCTCAACACAATGAGAATCTCGGAAAATGCCAGCAGTGTCTCTAGTTTCCACTGCAGCTCTACCCGCTTGAATCCTGTCATGTCTCCAGCTATTTGATGTTTCTATATGCTTGCTTTCTGCTGGAAGAAGAGGAATTTGAAAATATGCAAAAAAATTGCAAATTGTCCAAAATCTGTGAGGGCCATATGCGTTTTTCACAGGAAAATCCGTCTCAAATTTGGAATCTCTCTATTGGGGACTTTGTACAACACTCTTTCTAAATACGGCGAATCACATAAGGTGCTATAGATCTCACTCAACGAAGGCTGCATAGTTTCTTATCCAAAGTAATAGTTTCAGACTGCACCAGCCTTTCTATTCTATGTGATTTGCAAAGAAATGGTGGATGTATCATTAGAAGAAAATGAAAAAATACAATTGCTTGCCAAAATGATCTTCTAAATGGAAAACTGCGAACGCGTTCTGGTCGGCAGCATCTGGGTATCCAAGGACCACAAGGCCCAGCATTTACAGGGCCCTTGGAGGCAGTTCCTACAACTAGCTACACCTGCAACCAGCATCTAGCACTCTATGGCGCATTACCGAGTGGGGCGGCCCACGCCCTGGGCAAAGCCCGGTCCCACAGGTTTTGCGCTCGTCAGTGCCAGGAAGAGCCCGGGCAGGGCCAACCCCCCTGACATTTGTGCCAGGAGTTCTTCTGCCGTAATCCAGGGACCTGGGCTGCCTGATGGGGGGTAGGCCGTGATCTTGCTAATTATAGCGTGATGTCTCTGAGGCTAATGATACAGGGCGTGAGGGTGTAATTCTGTTCTACGCCTCTGGAGTGCTTTTGTGGCAGTGCTTTTTTTCTGGCGGTCCTGGTCCTCTGGCCCCAGTGCATTTGGGAGGCCTCCCGAGTTTTTTTAAGCCCTAGAGTTTTATTTTTATTTTTTTCCTTTTTTACCTGTTCCTCTGACCCCCACTTGTGTGCGGAATAGAATCACGGGCAAAAGGAAGGTGCCCATTTTGAAACCAGTGTCCCAGTTTGTTGCCCAATGCTCCAATTTTGATGTTTTTTTGGGGCACGCGCTGTGGGGGTATTCTCTAAGGAAACTGAATTGGCAGAAAGACACCTGTCCCTGAAGGCCGAGGGGCTAATGTTCATTCCTATGATTCCTTTTCATTGAGTGGTTAATCTTGTCCTGCAAGGCATGCATAACCAGGACATGGAAAGTGTCACAGTGGACGCTCTCCATGAGGCGACGGCATTATCTAGCCCTCCTGAAAGGGTGAGTATAACATCAGATCTTTTGCCGGAATATGCCTCAATCGGCATAAGTCCAGTCAGAAAACGAAGGAAAAAGACCCCTGCATCAACGTGGGCATGTGAACAGAAACCCTTTGATCCTTCTTTGCCAGTGGCTTACCACCTCTTTGGACAGGCTCGGTAAGGGCATTAACAACAGTGTGGACCACATTTGCGAGAGACTTGAACGGATAGAAGAGAAATTGGCTCAGGAGTTGGTTGGTTATAGTAGGGGTTGGGATTGTCTCAGCTGCATCCAGTACACTCTCTGTTAATAGTACATCGAATAAGGGTCTGATGGTTGGTCTGTGCTCTGGGCAGACGGGGGACCCTGGAGTGTCCCCCTTCTCCAATCCACCTTCTACTGAATCATGTACCAGCGTCCCACACAGTTCTTTAGCCCCCCCGCCCCCCAGCGTGCTTCTGGCTCCAAATATTCAGCCCATCCATGGCACTGCCATTAATTTACCGCCTGAGACGGCACCATTTGTAGTAGTCCTGGGAAACGTTCCACCTTTAAGGGATTGTGCTGTAGAATAATATGATGAATTGAAAAATAAGGTGGTGGATTGGATGAGTAGTCATGCTAATTTAGGGGTGCAGATATATAATTGCATTCATATGGTAAGAAGGGTGAGCTGGATAGGGTAAGAGAAGAAAAGTTGGTCTGGGGATTTTGTAATAATTAATGTCAACAAGCCTTTTACTGCTGCCCATGTATTGTATGATGTTGCTTCCTGCAGACCAACTAAAGCATCAAACATCATGGCCCTGCCTCTGCATTTATTTGTTGAAGCCTGAATCAGTCCGTGCAATATGTCAGAAGGGGAGAGGGTGGTCTCATGGGACAGACATACCCCTGTCCTGCTTGCTTCTCTGGACCTGAGAACTGTAAATAGAGTTGATCCCTTAAGCAATCTGGGTTCTTGTGATTGGCTCAGCCTTCTCCTTCGCATAGTGGATTGGCTCCCCAGACCGCCTAGTTCTTGTTATAGTTTCTCCTGAGGCCTTGCCCTCCAAGCCTAAACCCATTCAGCTTCACGTGATATCATGGAACATTACAGGTTTATATGCTACCTTATTGGGGTTGCATTTGTTAGACAGTTTCAGGTATATATTTCTTCAGGAAACCTGGGAAGGGGTGAACCTTCTCAAGGTAACAGTTCAGTATAGTCCTTATTTCGATGATTCAATCATAAAAGACAGGATAAATCAGGGGTAAAAAAATGTTTTAAAGATATTTCATCTCTTTGCATTGTTCCAATAAACATTGAACAATAAAACCAACATAATCATAGTTATTCATGAAATAGTTAATAAATATATATCCATTGTTAAAACACATGATTATACGTAGTCAACAATAAGATTAGTTGTTAAGATGCAACATGACATTCAACAATTGTCATATCACATAGGCTAAAACCAGGGTACCACCATTTATACGAGAAACCTTAATTCAGCAGAAAATCAAAAATTATTAGACTAGTCTTTGGGCCCTCTTTAGGGTAATGGCTACTCTACCCCAATTTTATTTGCTGAATGGCCCACATCCATCTAAAAAATGTTGCCATACCAATTACAATAAGGTCCGTGGTATCTGACCTGAGAATCCTTAAAGCTTACTTTGCGGTCCTTATACCCAAAACCATACAAACGGGTTGGATCCATTTTGTCCTAGGAAGATGGTAAGCTGGACAGACAAATAAAATGTAGGCTATGGTCTCAATGTGGACATGGCAAAAGACAGATTTATTGCATGTTGATGGGAGCCATCTGCTTGTAAACGCTCTAATTGGTAGAGAACCTACTCTGAACTGATGGTAAAGTTTCCGGTCAAGTGGCCTAGAAATGAGGTCCCAATAGGCTTCCAATTTAACCTCATATTTTACTTCTAGGAATTCCCTAGACAATGTCGGCCTTGTAATAGATGAGAACTTCTTAATTTTAACCATATCCCAGTAAGCTGTCTGTTAGATCTTCTTAGGGGGAAATGCCGTAGCATCGGGTCCTCCCACAGGATGCTCAAACCCATGTCCGACAACATAATTTTAATATTATTCAACCGTGGGATCTCATGTAGTCGACCCAGCTTCCTTACTTCTAGTAAGGCCTTGGCGTACAGGGAAAGCTCAGGGGTAGTCCAAAGTCGCCTCCAGAATGCCAGTGGTCTAAAGCTTACTGCATCCTCGATATTGTGACAGCCCACATCTAAATAAAGAGGCATAAGAGGGAAGGATTGCGGAAGGCCAACTAGTGATCTAACAAACTTGTTTTGTGCTAATGCAAGGGGGGTTAAATTATCAAAGCCCCACAATTCAGCACCATATAATATTGCGGGGCAAATTTTTGAATTATATATTTGCAAAACGGGGCAATAGGTTTAGTTTGGGATAGCGTGTGCTCTTTGACCAGAGCACCTTCTAATTGCACATGTTTTAGGGCCAGCATGTCAACTTGGGGTTTCCAACTTAGCATTCTACTTAGTGTAAGGCCCAAATAGGTGAATACGTCAGTCTGGTCCAAAAGCACATTGTTCATGTATACTCTTCCGGTAATGGCTTTAGATTCATGGAGTACCATGAACTTTGTTTTCTCCACATTGACCCTTAGTTCATGGTCACGGCAAAACACCTCAAACAATGACAGAGCGGCCTGCAACCCCTGTCTTGTCTTAGATATTATCAAAGTGTTGTCCGCGTACATGTTATGTCCGCTAATGTTGGAGTGTCAGTGGGGTAATTAATAAAATATTGAACCAATCTGTTTGTAAATAGAAAAAACAGAGTGGGAGCTAATACACACCCCTGACGTACCCCCTTGGACACAGGAAACCTCTCTGTAACTTCCCCCGGCTTACCCCAGCGCACCTGCGCATAGGTTGAGTCGTGTAATTTTACTAGAACGGCCACCAATTCCGGAGGCATCCCCATTTCCACCAGAGCACTCCACATTTTCACACCGGAAACAAGGTCAAATGCGGATTTTAGATCCACGAAGGCGCATAGATTGTGCCCCCTCCTATGATAAGCACCCGCCAGTATATTAGCACAAACCTAAAGACCTGGTCAAGAGTACTTGTGTGTGGCCGAAACCCCGTCTGAAATAGAGTTAGAATGTCTGTTTCAACTATCCAGGCCTGGATTCTGCCAAGTACTAATCTGGCTTCAGTCTTCTGAACAGAATATATTAGGCTAATTGGCCTGAAATTTCCTGGTTGTGAGCGATCACCCTTCTTGTATATCGGTAGGATTTCTGCACCTGACCAATTGTCGGGAATCGGGGCACCACTGGCTATGGCATTCGCCAATAACTTTATATAAGGTACCCAGAACTCTTTTTCCTTTATAAACAAATCTGCGGGTATGCAGTCTGGACCAGGGGCCCTGCCTCCCGGAATTAGTTTTAACACAAACTCAGCCTCTAAACTAGTGAAGCACAAGGGTTCACTAGGTAATGGCCATTGGGGGATCTCTTCATTACAATTAGAGGACTGAAACTGCGCCTCATAATGTGCAACCCACTGTACTGGAGCGACGTGGTTGTTCGGTGTCCGCTTCCGATCACCACTACCCCATTTGACTAACTGCCAAAATTGTGTCATATTCCTCCATCTGCATGCCAACAGCAATTCATGCCATCGGTCTTCGTCCCATTCCATCTTCGCTTGCAACTGCGCTTTCTTATAACTTGCTCTGGTCTTTCTGATGTTGCCCAAATCTTTTGCTCTAATGGCCCTTGATGAGGTTTTGTAAGCATTTCTACAAGAGCTATTGTACCACGAGCCAGCCTTCATAGTCTCGTTCTTCCTAGGGAAACTGCTTCGATAAAAAACTTTTTAAAATTCTTAAATAACTCTTCATGGACATGGAAAATAATGAGATTAGCTTCTTCCTGTGAATCACAGTCAAGAAGTTTGGTCGTGGAACCCATTACCAAGTCCCTCATCTGTGCCAACTCACCCTCATTATTTGCAATCCTTGCCCACTGGGCTCTCTTCATATCGGTGGGCAATGTGACCGTTTCAGTACTATACTCAACTTTCCTTGTGTTTGAATAGCAAAAACTTTCATCATATAGTTTTAAAACCAATGGATTGTGGTCACTTTTGGTCCGCTTCTGGACCTCCATATCCAGGACAGATGACTAAAATTCTACCTTGATAAGAATGCAGTCCATCTGGCTACTTCTTATTCCGTTGTCAAAAGTATTTGCACCCTGCCTATCTGACAGCGTCCTCCCATTAGCTGCCCTCGTTCCCCTTTCTAGACAGAAGCCCTTCAGTTGTAATGCGGCCTCTGTCCATTTTTTATTAGGACCTAATTCTAGTTGGGGGATGTTCCATTGTACGTCCTCCTCTTCGCTAACTTTTCCATCCTCATGGTCCAGGGGCTCAAAGCTACAATAAAAATCTCCTATGATCAAGTTACAGATACCTCGTACATTATCCAGGTAGCCATCAAGAGCAGTAACCACATCGGATCCCGTGCCACCCGGCTGCCCTCGTGAGTAAACATTAATAATCATTATATCAAGACCTTTGGTCGATCGGACTTGTAAAGCCATAATATCCGGGCAGTCTACAGATATTTCATCCACCCTTATTCCCTCCTGCTGTCTAACCCAGCAGGTCAACCCACCTATCGGTCTTCCTCTCTGTCTGCCTATAGCAGCCTTTGAAAAATTTAGGAAGCCTTGATGATAGACTATCCAAAGACCAGGTCTCCTGGACTATCCAGACATCAAAACCATCAATAAATGATATCCAGTCTGTAGACGCGGTTTTTGATGATAACCCTGCGATGTTTCAGGAAGCTATAGTCATGTTGGTTTTTAAAAGACCTTTACTCAAATTATCATGACCACTGGTTACCTCGACATCATGTACCAGGTCTTGTTCCAGTAAACCATAGCTAGGAATGCTAGTTATGTTATGGGGACATATTACTAATCTTTGCAAAGTTATATTCAACATACCACTGGGACATATTTCGAATGGGGGTGAGCGCCCCACATCTACACTAATAAAACTGCAAACCTGTTTACCCTGACAGACTTCCTCCGGTTTAGACCACACGACAGGGGTGGAAAAGCCCGAACTCATATCGACCTCCTCTTCACCAATATGTTCCTTTAAAACTGGTAAAGGGGAGATGTTAGTTATTCCCAGTCAATCGACTTCTTCTATAAAGAGGTGAGGGTATCAAATTGGTTACTTGTATGCAGTGGAAAATCAAATTGATTAAATACTCTACGTGGTCCCCTCCACTCATTAAACCCAGATGTGCTCTGTGGTTTGTAAAAAAAAACTACTGGAAGGATTTTCATATCATCTGCATCAGTAAAAGAGTGCCCAGCTGTTTCCAATATATGTTGAATCAGTGTTGGTGATCTGAAGCTAAGGACCATGCTGTCACCTGATAGGGACTTCCAAGACTTCCAAATCCAAGGGATTCTGCGTACCATTTTGAACTCGGAAAACAAATGGTCTTTTATCCCTGTCCTGTTGCCCAACAAATATAGAGCCTTATTTTTTTGCATCGACCAGGGTTCCCGAGCACCAGGTGGGAGCTTTCGGACATTAGCAAGTACAACTGTGTACAGAGTGGCCTCTGATGGGAAATGCAAGGAAGTGTGTGGATTTGTGTCGCTTGCTTCTATTATCTCTATGGGCCTACTCCTAGGACCACTCTCCCCTTGCTGTGGTTTCATCCTCAAAGATGTACCAATATTTGAATTAACAGAACGGTTGGGGTCTGAACATGTGGCTGTCACAATGGGAGCTGACTTATTGCAAACATTAACCGGCATTCCCATTTGCGCTATGTCTGATACCCCCATCTGTTGATTAGCTATCCCACCGTTGTCCTGTACATTTGGGTGAATAGGCTTTGTTTGGTTTGTGCCAAAGATATCCTGTTCAATCTCTTCTTTAGTCTATCATCGACCAAGATCAATTTTTTAAATAAATGTTCGATATTGGCTGAAATTTTCACTCCTTTCAGTGAGAATAACTCATCTAAATTGAGCTGTGGGGGGGCGTGGCCAAGATGGCGGAGTGAGAGGACGCTTCTTCTCGCAGCTCCCCGATCCGACTAGGCCCGAGCCCTGAAATATAGCTTTTTCTCCCCCCACCAGAGCTTAACGGCACGGGGAGAAGCGGAGGAACCTGACGAGAAGGCACTGGTCGAGTTCTAGCGTCCGTTCAGCCTCAGGACAGCCCGCCGGACGGCGTGGGAGGTCCGGCCCGGGAAGAGTGAGGAGGAGGACGACCCCAGAGCACGTCGATCGGACGCACGCTGCGTCCTTTGCCGCTTGGAGTGCGCAGCCGGAGGAGATACTGCAACGCCACGCCCGAAGGTCCCTGAGTGCCTGAGGGGACCACCGAATCAGCCCCGTGGGAGCAGCTAGGAGCGGCGCATGAGTCCCAGCCTACTCATATGAACGCCCACCGAGTGAGTGTCGAAGCAGCAAGAGAGTGGGCCCGAGGCCTCGCGCGGGGCCTGCCCCCCCGGTGGCGGGACTCCCCAGCTCAGTGGACGCCTAGATCCGAAGAAAATCCGGCATCCTTGGCGGCCCCGAGGCTTGTATTGTCAATTCCAGAGCGATTCTTGGCCACTGGCCCCGTGACACACGGCAGAGCTAGACGGAGGTGGAAGATGGCAGAGATGCCCTGAGAGGCCTCTGTTGGCGACTGCGGCTGGGAGGTCTTGCACTGTGTCGGAGGGACACACAGCGCCTCTCCCGTCCGGCGTGGCCGGGGACAGAAGGAGGAGATGACCAACGGTGATACCACCCGCACCTGGTGGAGCCCGCGACGGACGGAAACCGGCGGGGCCTGTGGGAGGAGTGAGCATCCCGCCATAGGGGCCACACCTGGAGCCCAGCGCGACGGAACCGGTGGCGCTCTCCCTAGACAGCGCTCGGAGCAATTTCTGGTGACCACCACCAGCCCCCTATCTGCCCTAGGACAGCACCGACGGATCGAGACACGTCGAGTTGAGGGGACGGGAGAACTGGCCCGCACTCAATCCAAGATGGCGTCGGGCAGAGGCGCCAAGCGGGGAGAACGCACTCTCCCCGACATGCTCAACAGATCCCAGCAAAGAGGAGACAGGGGGCAGCTATCGTCAAGCCCAGCCGGAGGATCGCAGGGTGCGAGTGGAGGGGAACCGCCGGTCACCAGATCGTTCCTTGAGTCGCTGTTCAGCACCCTCAGAGACGATTTTCAGACATTGAAACAGGAAGTGGCGGGTGAGGTTTGGGAGGTGCGCAGAGAGGTGGAAGAGGTCGGGGAGCGAGTGGCCACGGTGGAGAGTACGAACCACCGTCTTGATGAGGAGTTAGTCCTACTGCAACAGGAGGTGTTGCGCCTCAGAGAACAGCATTTAGATCTGCAAATGCAAAAGGAGGACCTTGAGAACCGGTCTCGGCGAAACAATATACGAGTCCGAGGAATTCCATCCTCAGATGAAGGCTCAGATATGGCTGGCTACCTGAGAGACTTGTTCCGAGCTATCCTGGGCGAACCGCCTCAATTCCCAGTCAGGATCGATAGAGCGCACAGGGTGGGCCCGCTGCGACGAGCATCGGCACCCCCTCCGGACATTTTAGCCTTCCTCCCAGATTTCCCACTGAAGGAACGCATCATGGCTGAGGCCCGGAAACAACCCGCATTCACTTTCAGTGGCCACTCTGTGGGACTGTATCAGGACCTGTCCGCCATCACCCTTCAAAAACGGAAATCATTCAAGATCGCCACGGACTTTCTGAGAGAGCATGAAACACCCTATGCCTGGGGTCACCCCTTCCGCCTTATCTTTCGATGGAATGGCACGATGCATCAACTCAGATCGCTTCAGGAAACGTGTGAGGTTCTGGGGATCACGGCGGAGGAGGAAGACACGACTACGCCGAGCCGGAGGCGTGGCCTCAGAGATGGTTGGCAGAGGGTGTCACGGAGACGAGGGTCTGCCAACTCCAGAAGGCCGGACTCGCCCACCATTAGAGCCAACATGGCGGATGCGGTCTCTGAGGCGGCCAGAGGCAACGCCTCCAACGGAGATGTGGCTCTTACAGCATAATGACGCTCCGGGGGGAGAACACCACAGCCTTACTGGAGTAGCAGGTTCGGGTCTTGGAGGGTGGGGGGTGGGGGGGAAGAGGGCGAGGGAGTAAGTGGCCGGACGTCCACACTGGTAACTCACCACAGGCTTGCCCGGAGGGCAGGACTGGGACTGACATTCGTTGGGACTTCAGGGGATTGCTGGGGAGAGAGGGAGGAGGGCGCTTGGTTGTTTGCATGAAGGGTTGGTTGGGGTATGGAGGGAGTTTGGGGAAGGGGGAGGGGAAGGGAGGGCGGCTTGGAGGGAGTTTGAGGGGGGTTGGGGGGGAGACACAGGGACCGTCCAGTGCTACTGAGCCAGTCATCGCAGCCTCGATGTGCTTCTATACATTGTCTACACCGCACCCACCTCTTTTAGGCCGTGACACACTGCTTGTACCTTGGTTTTACCCACACAGATGACGGCTTTCACAGTAGTCACCCTTAATGTGAAGGGATTAAACAACCCTGTCAAGAGGAGGGCAGTCCTTTCCTTATTGGAAAACACCCTCGCAGACATTTGTCTCCTGCAGGAGACTCATCTCCTAGCCAAAGATTGCCAGAGGATGCGCTCCCATCAATTCCCCACGCAATTCTTCTCCTGCAATACTACTAAGACCGCTGGGGTTGCGATTTTAGTATCCAAAACATTTAAAGGAGAGGTACTCCATAAGTTTGCTGAACAGAGGGGTAGACTCCTTGCTTATAGGGTCAAATACGGGGGACTGATTTTCACCATTGGATCGATGTATAGCCCCAATGAACACCAAGAACGATTCCTACACTCAGTTGTGGTGGATGTCACCGCCACACCCGATAGGCACGTAATCATAGGGGGAGACCTGAATATGGTCTTCGACTCTACCCTGGACAGGTCGGTGCAGCGGCGCCCGCAGACTGGGGAGATCTCGCAGACGGGCAAACGCCAACTAGAGGAGTCAGATCTCCATGACCTTTGGCATTGCTTCCACCCCACCACCCGAGACTATTCTTATTATTCGCATGCCCACAAGACCTACGCACGTCTTGACCATCTATTGGTCTCGAAACCGGTCCCCGACTTAGCCACAGCTTCTACGATAGGGGTTCTCTCTCTGTCGGACCACGCCCCTGTTACGGGGACGTTCCAATTGCCACCGATGTCGCCTAGGCGCGCAGTGTGGCGCCTCAGGGATACCTTGCTGCACAAACAGACGGTGGTAAAGCATATTCAAGACTCGATACGGGATTACCAGGAGCATAATGATAATGGTGACACTACCCTGGCAACACAATGGGCGGCATTGAAAGCGGTGCTCCGAGGGGAATTTATTGCCATCTCCTCCACCGAGAATAGGGAGCGTCAGCAGAAGCGTGAGGAACTCACTGACAAAGTGGGAGAATTGGAACAGGTTCACCAGAGGACGGGGGCTCCCAGAATCTGGAAGCAGCTTAAGGCTGCGAGGAAACTTTTGTCAGCCTTAGATATGGACAGGGCGGAATATGCTGCATTACGCTTGAAGCATGCATATTATACGGGTGGGGACAAATGCGGAAAGCTCCTGGCGCACAAACTCAGGGAAGCACATCAGAGGCACTTAGTGAAGGAGCTATCGACACCCGCTGGGGGGTCGGTAACGGAAGACGACCAAATAGCTGAAGGCTTCCGCCGTTCTATGCTGACCTCTATAAAGGCGAACCCCCGTCAGCACGAGCAGAGGAGGACTACTTGGCCTCGGTTGACCTTCCCTCTCTCACCCCGGAGCAAGCGGAATATCTCGAAAGGGACATTCGGATGGAGGAAGTGATTACGGCCATCTCCAGGCTCAAACATGGGAAGGCCCCGGGCCCAGATGGTTATACATCCCTCTTCTATAAAACTTTCTGCCCTACGTTGGCCCCGATCCTCACGCGCCTATTTAATTCCTTCTCCGCTCCTGGAGCTATACCTCCGGATTTGCTTAGGGCAACGGTTTCGGTTATCCCTAAACCGGGGAAGGATCGGACGCAATGTGGCTCCTACAGGCCGATCTCTCTCTTGAATATCGACCTTAAGCTGTATTCTGGGATCCTGGCGGCCCGTCTGGCGCTTCACCTCCCGGGACTAGTGGAATCGGACCAAGCTGGGTTCGTTCCGGGGAGGCAAACTGTGGATAACACCAAGAGAGTGGTCCATATATTGGAGAAAGCCTCCAGGATACCCGGGGAGAGGATGTTGCTGGCAGTTGATGCAGAGAAAGCCTTTGACAGGGTGCATTGGCCATACCTAGAGAAAGTTTTAGCGAAAGTAGGTATTGGCGAGAAATTCCGCACTCTGGTGTTCAACTGCTACAAGTTTCCATCAGCAGTGGTACGAGTTAATGGCTGCAGCTCCCACCAGTTTGCGATAGAAAGGGGCACTAGGCAGGGGTGTCCATTATCCCCTCTTCTATTCGCACTTTACATGGAACCCCTGGCCCAGAGGATACGCCAGAATCCGAATGCGCTGGGAATTAAGATGGGGGAGTACACTCACACTATCAGTCTGCATGCAGATGATATTATTCTGACACTAGAGGATCCAGGGAGGGCGCTCCCTGCATGCATTGATGAAATGGAGGCCTTTGCTGCCATAGCAGGCTTCAAGATGAACATGGGGAAATCGGCGGCCCTTGACGTCTCACTCACCGCTGTCACCAGGACTGACTTGCAGGGGCGGTTCCCCATGCACTGGTCGAAAGGCCTGGTGCCCTACCTGGGCATTCTTCTGGCACCCACGCTCCCCGCTATGGTGACTGTGAACTATACTGCCCTAGGTTCGAAAATAAAGGAGGAACTGGGCCGCTGGAGCAAGGGCACATTGTCCTGGCTAGGCAGCATTGCCGCGGTGAAAATGACCATCTTGCCGCAGGCGCTTTACCTGTTTCGCGCCCTGCCGCTGCAGCCCCCGAAAGGATGGCTGCTGCAGACTCAGGCCGACATTGCGCGTTTCATATGGCAGGGGCATAAACCTAGGCTTAAGAAGGCCTTGGCTACCCTGGCACCTGAGGCGGGGGGACTGGGAGTACCGGACCTCCGCAAATATTTTCAGGCTGCACAGCTAAGGTATCTAGTAGAGTGGAGCAAATGGGAGACCGACAAACACTGGCTTTTTCAAGACCAGGCAGTGGTGGGCCGGACTCTCCAGGAGGTGCCCTTTTTACGAAGGACACATCGCCCTCCCAATTTATATGCATCTTACATCACACGGGTTCCCATGAGGGTGTGGGACGCCACGAACACGACTCACACACTTACCACCTTCCCCTCACCGTTCACACCATTGATCGATAACCCAGAGTTTCATCCTGGCATGGAACCGGGGGCCTTTGCACGCTGGCGGGCTGCGGGATGTAGAGCACTTTTTCATCTATATGGTCAAGACGGCATTATTCCGTTCCCAGAGCTCAGGAAAGAATATCAGTTGCCGGAGGTGGAACGGTTGCGCTACATGCAGGTGCGCCACAGGTACGCGAGTCGGCAGATAGGAAGCTCCTTCCATACGAGAAATGGCTCATAACACGCACTTCAGACAAGAAACTTGTTTCAGACTTGTACAAATTCTTGCAGCCTTCCTCCTTTGACCTCTATAACCCTGGTAGGGAACGATGGGAAAGAGAACTGGGGAGATCCTTAAGCCGTAAGGAGTGGGACAGCATTGCCTATCGGGCTCGACACTCCGCATATCACACTGGACTTACGGAAACATTTACTAAAGTGTCCACATACTGGTATTACACACCTCAGAGATTGCATGAGATGAATCGCAACATCGACGCCACTTGCTGGCGAGCATGCGGGCAAACAGGCACCCTCACTCATGTTTTATGGGAATGCCCATTGCTGTCCCCCTACTGGAAAGAGGTCCTGGACATGATCGACTCCAATTTTGATACTGAATTGCCCCGCTTTCCAGCATATGTCCAGTTGGGCTTACCCAATGGGCTGATGTATCGTCTGAGGTCTCGTAGAGGGAGGCAAATTGCGATAGCATTGGGTTCTGCTGTACAAAATATACTCATTCATTGGCGCACCACCACACTCCCCTCCATCACAGGGTGGCTGCATAGATTATGGCATGTCCTGGGAATGGAAAAATTGTCGCTTATGGTGGCGGGAGAGGTGGAGCAGTTTAATGAGCTGTGGCAACCGTTTCACTCATTGCTTGTAGGGGAATTCACTGAACTTACATGCCCCAGATATCTCCGCTTGTTGAGGTTGACTACATTAGCGGATTCAGATGGCCAACGTGCCTAGACATGAGCGCACTGGGGAAGGAGGAGCGGTTTAGGGGATGGGGCGGGTGATGATTTGAGGCACTGGACGGGGGAAGGGGGAAGGGTAGGTTAGTTTCTCTCATGGGGCGGGTCAAGTCGGGCTCCAGTTTGGATCCATGTCCACCTGAAGTGTTCAAACTCGCACTCCCTGGTATAGAGGAAGATGTGCTGAGTCTCTTAAACCTCTCTTTACAGATTGGACAAGTGCCCTCCTCTTTTAAGGAAGCCCGTCTGATTCCTTTGCTAAAAAAAACGGGGGCGGACGTGAAATGTCTGAAAAATTTCAGACCAATTTCCCAGTTACTGTTCCTGGCGAAGGTACTGGAGCAGCACGTCCTCACCACTCTATCGGTACACCTGGAAAGTAACATGCTGTTAGAGCCGAATCAGGCAGGCTTCCGTGCTAATCATAGCACGGAGCTGGTTATGCTGTCAATCGTAGATGAGCTTAGGAACAGAGCAGACAAGAAAATCCCGGGGGCCCTGGTGCTGCTGGACCTCTCCGCGGCATTTGATACCGTGTGTCATGAACAACTACTGTCGCGGATGAGGGATTTCGGCATTCAGGGCACAGCATTGGCATGGTTCACATCCTTCCTTCAAGGGAGGACGCAGAGAGTGCAATTAGGTGACATGCTTTCTACCGCAACTTCGATCACTTGCGGAGTCCCACAAGGGTCTGCTCTGTCACCCCTATTGTTCAATTTATATCTGCAGCCTTTGATTCTAATGCTTAATAAAATGGACTGCCAGGTATATAACTACGCAGATGACATCCAATTGGATGATAGCCAGAATGCTTTTGCTAGATTGCAAAACATTCTGAGAAGTACAGCTAATTGGATGTCCGGTAACTCCCTAAAAATCAACCCGGACAAAACCGAGGTGCTGCCAATTACCATTGCTGGCAACCCTTGGTGTGATCGATTCTGGCCTGGGGAGTTGGGCATGCCTCCGGAACCGGCTGAGGTGGTTAAGAGCCTGGGCATCCAGGTGGACAGTAAGCTGTCCATGAAAAAGCAAGTCACAGCTGTGGTGGGCAGCTGTGTCGGCCTCCTCCGACAACTCAGGAAAGTTTCCTCGCTGCTCTCTTTTTCCACTTTAAGGAGTGCGGTCTCTGCAATGATTTTAGCCAGGTTGGACTATGGCAATTCGTTGTACATAGGACTTCCACAGGGTCTTCTAAACAGAATGCAGACGATCATGAATGATGCCGCTAGGCTCATTTTTAAGAAACCGAGGAACACCCAGGCATCCCCCCTCCTGCGGGAACTTCACTGGCTGCCAGTTAGGCAGAGGCTAATGTTCAAGGGGCTCTGCATTGCCCACAAAGCCCTTTATGGAAGGGCACCTACCTATTTGAAATCACGCCTGACCCTCTATAAACCAGGGAGGCTGCTTAGATCTGCCGATTCCATCTATCTTGTTCAGCCACGCTGTAGACTGACCACTGTGGGTGGGCGTGCTTTTTCACATACTCTGCCAGCTATGTGGAACAAATTACCGTTGGAACTTCGCAATGAGACGAACCTAATGCCCTTCCGTAAGAAATTAAAAACTGTGCTTTTCCAGCAAGCGTGGGGTGGCCGCTAATTGTAATCTGATGCATCCTTTCTATTGTTTAGCTGATCCTAACAAAGCGCTTAGAGACCTCTGGGTTATAGTGCGCTATACAAATCACAATAAATAAATAAATAAATAAGGGGGGGCTTGGTAGGGTCGGGGGAGGGGAAGTTGGGGGGGTTTGTTCACTTTGGAGCGACTTGTTGCAGCATACGCACCAACCATCGCATTTGGATGTACGCTACTCTTTGCAGGACCCTAACGCGCTGGTGCGCTATTATATGATTGTATCGGACGCATTGCTCCTTTGTGACAATTGTTTGTTTTTCTTTTCATTTTGTGAATGCTCAATAAAATGCTTTAAACCTAAATTGAGCTGTGGGGATGTATGAACAAAGTGGGCTGAGCTGGTGGCATGGTCTGCGGTGCTATTGGTAGAGTTTGCTGCAGGTTGGTGAACACCTATTTTACCAGTGTTGGCTGCCTTACGTTTGGCAGTTCTAGGGGCTGCGGGTTTGGTTTTACTGGACCGCGGCCTTTCCTAGTGGCGGTTCCCTGCCCGTGCCCCCATTGAGCTTCTTTCCCCTGGTGGTAACCATGGATGTATTTAGTGGGCTTTCCTGTCCGTGTAGGATGGCTGAGACTATAGGCACTGAATCCGTGTTTGTCGTGTGAGACTGAATACTGTGTGCTTCAGGGTCAGTGGTACTTCCTATTGAATGTTGGGAAGGCTGTACTGTGGAACTGCTGCTACCAAATGGAATCACAGGGTCGAGTGATAGCCTGCGCTCCGTCAGTTGAATTTAATGCATCAATGCGGATTCTGCCAGCTTAAAAAGGCATCAAGGGTACCTACAACCCCACCACCCAACTTTGCAAAACCTTGACCTGCCAGAGTACACAAATATAGCTTATCAACGATACTCAAGCGGAATATTATGTATAAAACACAGGCTTACAGTTCAATTGTCAATGGTGTGGACCAGCCCAGCCTACTATGGGCTCTGACAGGCACAAACGGGCACTGACCCCCTTTTTAAGCGCCTCCGGGCACGCTAGATGCAGGACGCGGCGTGAAGCGCCACAAAGGGTGATGGGAACTGTAGTTCTTTCGTCCGGTCGTCCCCAGTCAACAGCAGGCGTCCCTGGTTCTCCCCAGATCACAGCGATATCAGCAAGCACTGATGGCTAAAAACAGGATAGTGGGCTCCTCAAAAACAGGATAGCTGAACCTTCTGACTTATTGATCATTTTGAAGTTGTCCGCAGAGACTTTAGCAACCATAATCCCATTACGTTGGCCTTGAATGGAACAGGAAAGGTTATTAGTTGCCCCCATGTCACCTCAGGGGTGTTCTCCCACCAACCCCTTGGGAGGCAGATTAATTGGGCAAAGTGGAGGCCATTCAGTTAAATAAATCCCTTTTTGCAAAGTGTTGAGGCCAGTTTTTGACCTGCCTTGATCTAGACACCTTAAGTGGGTACATTTTAAGTGCCTTTGAGGGCATCGCACAGAAAGTGTCTGCCTGTAGAAGGCCCCCCAAGGGAGGAAACGCCTTGCGAGAATAAATGGTTTGATAGCAAATGCACCAAGGCCTTGTCAAACCTGATAACTAGGTGTAAGATTGGCGCTCAGACTAGTACGCGTTATGTTTACTATGCTTGGAGTACGCACAGTGCTGCCAGGTCAGAGGAGATACCCTATAACCCCCGTGAGTGCGTGAGTTGGCAAACCCACACCAGTTACGAGAACACAGTCCTGGGCCCATGTATTAAGGATATAACAATGGTATGAATGTCTCCTATAGTTCAAATTGCTGCGGTCGACATCAGTGTTTTGTTAAAAGTTATTTAATGAAGCAACAACAAAAGAAAAACAACCAACAGAAACTTGTTTCGTCACAACAAGAAACTATCCCGTGACTCTTCAGGGCTGTGTGGCGTTGTGAGAAGGAGAGGGTTGTCTCACGAGGCCGTGATAATTCCAACCCGGGGATCAAGGATAACCAGTGGTTAGAGTTGAAGTCTCTAGATAGTCTCTTGTAGGTCGTGAACACGTCTCGGGTAATATGTGTAGAGGGGAGGGTGGAGTGAGGAAGTGTGAACTGCCTAGGTGGAAGCAGGGGTTGTGTGAGTCCGGTGACTCGTGTGAGCACACAAGGGCGGGTACGCCAAACTGCGGGAGGACGCCATAGCCCTGAATACACCGAAAATTAGTCCGTTGAGAGCAGGAAAGCGGGTGGCTGTACTGAAGGAGTATCTTCAAAAGCCTGAGTGTGTGGCGGTCGTGTCCAACCAGGGTGTAGGAGGGAGCAGGAAGGTGCGTGCGCCAGACTGCTGGAGTCCGCATGGTTTAGACAGCAAGACCCTGGTTCCGTCGTGAATTTCGGATGGCTTGTCAAACCTGCAGGCAGCCCTGAAAATGGTCCCCAGGGCAAAAGATCATATCTATGCATGTTGAAGGATATATAAAAGAGAACTTGCCTCATGTAAGGATAGATTAAGAAAGAAAGCTTGGAAGGCCTGTGAAGTGGGGGAAAGTGCACTGTTTTGGCAGGTATTTAATCGCCCTGGTTTAGTATGTTACAACGATCCTAGTCTATTCCATTACATTACTGAGGCTGTGACAGGTAATGAGATGGTCTTGGCAACTACTTTCTCAGAACAACCAGACATTTCCTTTATATTCGAGGAATTGATTAAAGGCATTTTCACGCTATCTCCACTGCTAAAGAGCCAGGACCGGATGGTATCCCCCTGGATTTGATCCTAGATTATATCGTCCTATGGGTGCCCTTACTGCTAATGCTTTTCAATGCCGCAGTCAAAGTGGGCTTGCCTTCTTCTCGGGCACCAACTATAATTGTTCCAATCTTTAAAAAAAAGGGATAAGGACAATACTCAATACTATCGTCCTATCTGTAGGAGAGTAGGGTCTGCAATCCTATGATCACCCAGATTTTTTGCTTTTGTTTCACTGGTTTACGACTTTCTCTGGCTGTGGGCCTGCCAATCAGACCCACAGCCTGGCTGTTCTCTCGCTAAATTGACATGTGTACCTTAGGCGCATTACCCAATTGGAACTGGGCCACCCTGTCAGACCCTGTAACTCAGGGCATCGGTGTACCCAGGGCCTACCAGGGGCTGAAGCATGTATTATGCCACCCCTGGATGGCCATCTAAATCTGACACAACTGGCTGCACGACAGCTGGGGCAAGGTGGCGTACTCGCCCTTTGCTTTAGATATAGTATCCCTATATCTAACCCTAAAATGGACACCCGACTTCCTATCAGTCACTCCTATGGCAGGCCTTGACAATCCTGAAGGCAGAGTGCGTGGAATCGTGTGGATTGGGCTCTGGCACGAGCCGAGCCCGGTTGCAGCTTGCGGAACCAAGACCCAATGGCTGTTCCATGATAACGCGTACCATATCGGTAACTTCGGTATCGCGTTATCAAGACATGTCGAGTAAGGTGTCATACGAATCGGGATACTGACCCCTCACCAATGCTGGCGATGGGGTTAGCATTCCACCCTTCTAGAGGGACACGACATAAACGTAACTGTGAACCCCGGTTAAAGTTAACTGAAGCCTCAGCTCCACAAAATGGATGCTGCCACCACAGACACGAGTCTGACCTCCTGCTGCTGGGAGTCCTTCCAGCGAGGAGAGCTTGGACAAAGGGTTTCCTGTACGGGGCGGTGCTCGCACCATCCCAAACAGGGGTTTGTGTATCCTGGGTAGGCAGGGCTTTACAGGAAGGTGACTGCGGAGTGGCACCCCGGTGCTCACTACGCATCTGCAGGCTAGAACCAGTTCCAGGGGCACACCAGCCCCTGACCTGGGGAAAGTCCGGCATGGGAGAGGGGTGTAACCACCCCCCTTCCTGGTCCCACCCCTAGGGCAGGACCTAGTCGCGTCCCCGCCCCTTTCTTTAGGATAAAGGCAGGAGCGGGGACCCTTCCAAATTAGATCATCTTTGAATCAAGAATACTTTCTACGATAGGAACTCTCGACTCTTCTCAAGATTTCTCCCTTGTGGCTAAGGAGTAGTCACCCTGCATCCGCAGGCACCATCTAAGAACTCTGCGGTTTGCTGCAAGTCCTTCCTCAGGAATCCGACTGCCCAGCTCGACGAGAACCGGCTTCCCTGGCACCTCTGACCTCTACCCACATCGTCAGCTCAGCTGAGATCTGTGGGTGCGACGAGACCTCGAGGGACCGGCCATCTTCAGAACCTGCACGATTTCTTAAACCAGCACGACCGCCGAGGGATCCTCTGGTGAGTGCTTTGGGGTCCGAGAAGCCCCGACCCTGAGCAGCTCCAGCACCGAAGTGCGGCCTCCCAGCATATCCACGATCTGCGTGGGGCCCTTCTGCTCTTGCCGCTCAACACGTTGTCTGGTTACTAGCCGCTGGCTTGTGACCTTCTTGACGACGCCCGACAACCAACGCTGCTGGTCTGGTTGCTCCAGACTGGCCTTTGCCCCCTTCTAAAAGAGGAGCACCCCGGACCCTCCTGGTCCACTCACGACGCCATTTTAGGCCCACTACGTGGCCCTGAATTTGCCAAGGCTTGTTGCCCCAATCCTGGGCCCAGCGACGCCAACAGCATCAACCTTCGTGGGACAGCTCGCACCTCCACCCTGGTCGCCGACAACGCCTCCTGGTCCGTGAGACTGCAGAGCCTAGCGTCGCCCACTCACCTAGTCGAGGTGACGATCATCCGGTGCCCTCCTGGTACCCTCTGACTACTGGCTAGTAGTTACGAACTTGGTCCCCTCTGCTTTCAGGTGTCATCCATCTCTGATCCAGGCTTGGATCTCTACGAACTATCTCCACTGGTCGCCGGCCAGCAACTCCTTCCTTCCGGCTCCTGGCTCGTCAGCGAGGACTCCCGACGTCTGTAAAGACTTGTGCAGCCGCAGCCCTTGGGCTAGGTAACTTCGGCATTTCGGTGCCCGCATAGCCTCCTTAGTTAAGGGTCCCGAGTCCCTATCGCTTCCGACTTGCCTTATCGGGTCCGCCCGAGACCACTAAACTTTCCGTGCCCTCGGGCACTTGTATTGATTGTGCACTTGAAGTATTTTACTAAGAGTTTCGTTGTTAGCTTAGTACCCTGTCCTCATAAAGAGTACAGGGCTGTTGTTATTCTAATAAATACACTGTTTATTTTCATAACACTTGTGTGGTGTCCTTTCACTTGGTGTTCAAGGGGTATGTGATGGTATAACAGCTGGCTTAACACGCCCTCTAGAGTTTAGCCCGAAGACTGCTCGTATCCACGCTACTAGGATAGCTGGTCTAAGGTTGACTTACAACCAATCACCATAAGGGTCGTTTGGACTGATGCATAGTGATCACTAGAATAGTGAGCACTGCATATCAGGCCAACTTCTCACATTGGTGAGCAGCGGTTGGGATTTGAGCTTGCTGTTGTTTTACCACGCGTATCCTAAGAATATCTTGTGAAAGATCGCATAAGTACTCCAGGTACATATAACTTAGCTTAGAATACTCTGAGTTCTACTGAACCAGCTGTTGTAGCTCCTCAAGGCTTAGCACACCTTGGCTGCAACTCTTAGCAAGGGATCAGTAGGTAAACATATAGTGTAGGTAGGTGCATCACTTACACCACACTAGAAGCAGCATGTCAGACAAAGGAGGAAACACTGAGTCTCCCCTTGTGTCAGTCGACCTTCCACAGGTCACTTCCAGATATGCTGCACTTAGCTTCCAAGAGATGCGACAAGTCTGTACATCTCGGAAGCTAAAACAGGGTGCAAACCCTACCATTCCGTTTCTGATTGGTCTCTTGGAGACTTATGATGCTAGGAGGGCTGGTAACACAGACCCTTCTCATCCAGATGGGAATATGCCCCCCCTCGAGGGAACCTCAGGTGACCCTGACCTTATCCATCTCTCTGCAGAAGGTGAAGAGGAGGATGAGGATCTAGAGACATCTGGGGACGAGGC
The DNA here is from genome assembly GCF_964263255.1 of Lissotriton vulgaris. NCBI lineage: Eukaryota > Metazoa > Chordata > Amphibia > Caudata > Salamandridae > Lissotriton > Lissotriton vulgaris. The sequence goes on from NC_141696.1 coordinate 1,316,450,005, forward strand.
AGACAAAGGTCCAGTAGTAGTTAGCCAGCTAACTAGGGACAACTTAAGCCGGCACGAGAATGGTACCAGGAGACCCCTGGGGCCCCTCTCAGGCCAGCTTAACATTGGGAATGGACGAGTTAGGTCTCTGTCGAGAGGCTCTAATAGATCCGTTCGAACCAATGGCTCTCAAGGCTCTTCTCGAAGAGGGATGACATCCCCTCAGAGGAGAGTGTACGAAGCTAAAGAGCGGGAAGTCAATCTGCGGATCGAAAGGGAAGAACTTGCCCTGGCCAAAGAAAGACTCGCCTTTGATAGAGAGCAAGAATTGAGTGGGACAAATCCCACTGGTGGCAGCATTCCCCCACGGGAAAACAGGAGTTTAGACACTAGGCACCTGAGTAAGATAGTGCCCCCCTTTAAGCAAGGGGATGATATCCACAAAGGGATTACTGCTTTGGAGAGGGCCTGCACTGTACAGTGCGTCCCCCAGAGTCAGTGGGCAGCTATCTTGTGGCTCTCCTTTGAAGGTAAAGGTAGAGATAAGCTCCTCACTACTAGTGCTGAGGACGCTAACGATTACCAGGTCCTGAAGAACACACTGATTGATGGGTTCGGCCTAACCACTGAGCAGTACAGGTTGCTGTTCAGGGATACCCAGAAAACTCAGTCTCAGGACTGGTCTGATTTCGTCGATTGTGCCACTAAGGCTTTGGAGGGCTGGTTGCTGGGCAGTAAGGTTACTGATTACACAGGATTGTATAATTTGATCATGCGAGAACAGATTTTAAACAATTGTCAGAACCAGTTGTTGCATCAGCACCTTGTCGACTCGGATCTGACCTCTCCCCAAGAATTGGGAAAGAAGGCAGACAGATGGGTCATAACGAGGGTTAAGCAAAACCAGGGCCAGAACCAGGGTGGTCAGAAGAAAGCAGACCAGAAGGGTAAAGATTCTAAAGGGGAACAAAATGACCAGAAGTCTTCGACAGGTCCCCAACAACCCAAAGAGGGGGGGGGGGTCAGGCTTCCCAGAAAAAGAAGAATCAAGAAGGCCAATCGAAAAGGTGGTGCCAATACTGTAAAAGTAAAACTCACTGGTTTAGTGAGTGCACCAAGTAAGGAGGGCAGACGCCTGCTACTGCAGCCCCTAAGGCACCTGTGCCCCCTAGTACAGCCAGCAGTAGTAGTGCGCCTCCCAAGGGACTAGTTGGGTTAACCTTGGGTTCTGAGGGGTGTGACAGCCTAGTTGGCACACTCACTCAGGCTGTCCTTGTCTGTACAGGGGATGTGGATGTGTCCCCTGATGTCAGTCCCAATACTTTAGGCAAATACCGACAGACGCCTTTAATCAATGGAAGAATGGCTCAGGCCTATAGGGACACTTGTGCCAGTGTCACCATGGTGACGCCTAACTTTGTGGACCCTGGACAGATCATGCCAGGTACAGATTTCCTGGTGACCAATGCCAGCAACGTCACTACCAGTCATAGTATGGCGATTGTTGCTTTCTCCTGGGGAGGGGTAAATGGCCAGAAAAAGGTTGTTGTTAGTTCAGACCTCCCAGTGGATTGTTTGTTGGGCAATGATTTGGAGTCATCACAATGGTCAGAAGTGGAGCACCGGACTCACATGGAGATGTTAGGCTTGCCAGCACGTGTGCTTGCTGTGACTAGGTCACAGGTCAGAAGATGCCCCACTGAACCGGTGCTGGATCCTGGAACAATGGACCAGACACCTCCCAAGAAGAAGAGCAGTCGGGTTAAGGCCTCGCCTTCCCCCTTGCCCCAGGACGAGGATCAAGTCTCAGAGGAGGCTGACCTCCAGGAATTGTGGGAAACTGAACCTAAAGAACTCGAACTTGATCAAGTTGAGTTTCTGGGCTCAGGGGGACCCTCACGAGAAGACCTGGGGAAGGACCAGTTAGACTGCCCTTCCCTTGAATCCCTCAGACAGCAGGCTGCTGCTGAGGCTGCTGGGAACGCCACAGGTACCCACAAGGTATACTGGGAGGATGGACTCCTGTACACTGAGGCAAGAGACCCCAAGCCTGGCATGACCAGGAGGCTGGTTATCCCCTTGTCTCAGCGTGGTTTCCTTCTTACCTTGGCCCACGAGATTCCCTTAGCAGGACACTTAGGCCAGACGAAGACGTGGGACAGGCTTGTCTCGCACTTTCACTGGCCTCACATGAATGAGGATACCAGGGAGTTTTGTCGCTCCTGTGTCACTTGCCAAGCCAGTGGTAAGTCAGGTGGCACAACAAAGGCCCCCCTTATACCAATGCCTGTGGTGGGGGTGCCCTTTGAACGAGTGGGGATTGACATTGTCGGTCCAATGGAACCCCCAACAGCATCAGGGCACAAGTTTATACTGGTGGTAGTGGATCATGCCACCAGGTATCCTGAAGCTATTCCCCTTAGGACCACTACTGCACCTGTTGTGGCAAGAGCCCTAGTTGGAGTGTTCTCCAGAGTGGGCTTCCCTAAGGAGGTTGTCTCTGACAGAGGTGCAAACTTCATGTCGAGCTACTTGACTGCTATGTGGAAGGAATGCGGTGTCAACTACAAGTTCACCACACCCTATCATCCACAATGCAATGGACTTGTTGAGCGGTTCAACAGGACCCTAAAAGGGATGATTCATGGACTACCTGAAAAGCTCCGGCGTAGATGGGACGTCCTGATTCCCTGCCTTTTATTCGCTTATAGAGAAGTCCCACAGAAGGGGGTTGGCTACAGCCCTTTTGAACTTTTGTACGGGCATCCTGTAAGAGGACCCCTGTGTTTGGTGAAGGAAGGATGGGAGAGACCTCTCAAAAAGCCTGCAACCAACATAGTGGACTATGTGCTTGGTCTCCGCTCTCGGATGGCTGAGTACATGGAAAAGGCATCTGAAAACCTTAAGGCCAGCCAAGAACTCCAAAAAGCTTGGCATGACCAAAAGGCTGTCCTGACTGTTTACCAGCCTGGAAAGAAGGTGTGGGTGTTTGAGCCAGTGGCCCCAGCAGCACTCAAAGACAAATGGTCTGGGCCCTACACGATTCTTGAGCAAAAGGGAGAGGTCACCTACCTGGTGGACCTTGGAACTCCCCGGAGCCCCCACAGGGTGCTCCATGTTAACAGGCTCAAAGCATATGTCGACAGGAAGGACATGAGCTTGCTCATGGCCATAGATGAGGGACAGGAGGAAGAGAGTGACCCTCTCCCAGACCTGCTCACTCAGAATCCTGACGATGGATCAGTAGACGGTGTTGTCTTTTGTGGCAGCCTCTCTGAACATCAACAGGAGGATTGTAAACAGGTTCTTCAATCCTTCCGGCATATGTTCTCTCTAACACCCAGTCAGACCAATTGGTGTACCCATGAGGTTGACACTGGTGACAGCTTGCCCGTCAAGAGTAAAATCTACCGGCAGCCCGATCACGTTAGAGACTGCATCAAGACTGAAGTGCAGAAAATGTTGGAGTTGGGAGTCATTGAACCCTCGGATAGCCCTTGGGCTAGTCCCGTAGTTCTAGTGCCGAAGCCTCACACCCCGGGTGGTAAGAAAGAGATGAGGTTCTGCGTAGACTACAGGGGTCTCAATGCAGTCACTAAGACTGATGCCCACCCAATACCAAGGGCAGATGAGCTTATAGATAGATTGGCTTCTGCCAACTACTTAAGCACGTTTGACCTGACAGCTGGGTATTGGCAAATCAGGTTAGCTGAGGACGCCAAGTCTAAAATAGCATTTTCTACCCCTGGTGGGCATTATCAATTTGTGGTAATGCCCTTTGGTTTGAAAAATGCACCTGCCACCTTCCAAAGGCTGGCGAATCACGTTCTCACTGGGCTGGATGACTTCTGTGCGGCGTATCTTGACGATATTGCTGTCTTTAGCTCCACCTGGGAGGATCACCTGGTCCACCTGAGGAAAGTGTTAGAGGCTCTGCAAGCAGCAGGTCTCACTATCAAGGCCACAAAGTGCCAGATAGGGCAGACACAGGTTGTATACTTGGGCCACCTTGTAGGTGGAGGCCAAGTTCAACCACTGGAGAGCACAATACAGTCAATCAGGGACTGGGCTCCTCCAACCACCCAGACTCAGGTTCGAGCTTTCTTGGGCCTGACTGGTTACTACCGAAAGTTTGTCAGAAATTACGGATTGATTGTGACTCCGCTTAATGAACTGACAAGTAAGAAAATGCCAAAAAAGGTTCAGTGGACAGCAGGCTGTCAAAAAGCATTCGATGACCTAAAACAGGCCATGTGCACAGCACCTATCCTCAAGAGTCCAGACTACTCCAAACCATTCATTGTCCAAACAGATGCTTCTGAGTTGGGTGTGGGAGCTGTTCTATCTCAACTGAATTTTGATGGTAATGACCAGCCCATTGCTTTTATAAGCAGAAACTGACCCCCAGAGAGAAAAATTGGTCAGCTATTGAGAGGGAGGCCTTTGCTGTGGTTTGGGCCCTGAAGAAACTGAGGCCATACTTGTTTGGCACTCATTTCAAGATTCAGACCGACCATAAGCCCCTCTTATGGCTAAATCAGATGAAGGGTGAAAACCCCAAACTGCTTAGGTGGTCCATTTCCCTACAGGGGATGGACTTCACAGTGGAGCATAGACCTGGCACTGATCATGGCAATGCAGATGGGCTCTCCAGGTATTTCCACTTAGAACAAGAAGACTCACCTGGTCAAGGTTAGTTTATTGCCCCAACGTTTGGGGGGGTGGGGGGGGGGTCATGTAGGAGAGTAGGGTCTGCAATCCTATGATCACCCAGATTTTTTGCTTTTGTTTCACTGGTTTACGACTTTCTCTGGCTGTGGGCCTACCAATCAGACCCACAGCCTGGCTGTTCTCTCGCTAAATTGACATGTGTACCTTAGGTGCATTACCCAATTGGAACTGGGCCACCCTGTCAGACCCTGTAACTCAGGGCATCGGTGTACCCAGGGCCTACCAGGGGCTGAAGATGTATTATGCCACCCCTGGATGGCCATCTAAATCTGACACAACTGGCTGCACGACAGCTGGGGCAAGGTGGCGTACTCGCCCTTTGCTTTAGATATAGTATCCCTATATCTAACCCTAAAATGGACACCCGACTTCCTATCAGTCACTCCTATGGCAGGCCTTGACAATCCTGAAGGCAGAGTGCGTGGAATCGTGTGGATTGGGCTCTGGCACGAGCCGAGCCCGGTTGCAGCTTGCGGAACCAAGACCCAATGGCTGTTCCATGATAACGCGTACCATATCGGTAACTTCGGTATCGCGTTATCAAGACATGTCGAGTAAGGTGTCATACGAATCGGGATACTGACCCCTCACCAATGCTGGCGATGGGGTTAGCATTCCACCCTTCTAGAGGGACACGACATGTACGTAACTGTGAACCCCGGTTAAAGTTAACTGAAGCCTCAGCTCCACAAAATGGATGCTGCCACCACAGACACGAGTCTGACCTCCTGCTGCTGGGAGTCCTTCCAGCGAGGAGAGCTTGGACAAAGGGTTTCCTGTCCGGGGCGGTGCTCGCACCATCCCAGACAGGGTTTTGTGTATCCTGGGTAGGCAGGGCTTTACAGGAAGGTGACTGCGGAGTGGCACCCCGGTGCTCACTACGCATCTGCCGGCTAGAACCAGTTCCAGGGGCACACCAGCCCCTGACCTGGGGAAAGTCCGGCATGGGAGAGGGGTGTAACCACCCCCCTTCCTGGTCCCACCCCTAGGGCAGGACCTAGTCGCGTCCCCGCCCCTTTCTTTAGGATAAAGGCAGGAGCGGGGACCCTTCCAAATTAGATCATCTTTGAATCAAGAATACTTTCTACGAAAGGAACTCTCGACTCTTCTCAAGATTTCTCCCTTGTGGCTAAGGAGTAGTCACCCTGCATCCGCAGGCACCATCTAAGAACTCTGCGGTTTGCTGCAAGTCCTTCCTCAGGAATCCGACTGCCCAGCTCGACGAGAACCGGCTTCCCTGGCACCTCTGACCTCTACCCACATCGTCAGCTCAGCTGAGATCTGTGGGTGCGACGAGACCTCGAGGGACCGGCCATCTTCAGAACCTGCACGATTTCTTAAACCAGCACGACCGCCGAGGGATCCTCTGGTGAGTGCTTTGGGGTCCGAGAAGCCCCGACCCTGAGCAGCTCCAGCACCGAAGTGCGGCCTCCCAGCATCTCCACGATCTGCGTGGGGCCCTTCTGCTCTTGCCGCTCAACACGTTGTCTGGTTACTAGCCGCTGGCTTGTGACCTTCTTGACGACGCCCGACAACCAACGCTGCTGGTCTGGTTGCTCCAGACTGGCCTTTGCCCCCTTCTAAAAGAGGAGCACCCCGGACCCTCCTGGTCCACTCACGACGCCATTTTAGGCCCACCACGTGGCCCCGAATTTGCCAAGGCTTGTTGCCCCAATCCTGGGCCCAGCGACGCCGACAGCATCAACCTTCGTGGGACAGCTCGCACCTCCACCCTGGTCGCCGACAACGCCTCCTGGTCCGTGAGACTGCAGAGCCTAGCGTCGCCCACTCACCTAGTCGAGGTGACGATCATCCGGTGCCCTCCTGGTACCCTCTGACTACTGGCTAGTAGTTACGAACTTGGTCCCCTCTGCTTTCAGGTGTCATCCATCTCTGATCCAGGCTTGGATCTCTACGAACTATCTCCACTGGTCGCCGGCCAGCAACTCCTTCCTTCCGGCTCCTGGCTCGTCAGCGAGGACTCCCGACGTCTGTAAAGACTTGTGCAGCCGCAGCCCTTGGGCTAGGTAACTTCGGCATTTCGGTGCCCGCATAGCCTCCTTTGTTAAGGGTCCCAAGTCCCTATCGCTTCCGACTTGCCTTATCGGGTCCGCCCGAGACCACTAAACTTTCCGTGCCCTCGGGCACTTGTATTGATTGTGCACTTGAAGTATTTTCCTAAGAGTTTCGTTGTGTGCTTAGTACCCTGTCCTCATAAAGAGTACAGGGCTGTTGTGATTCTAATAAATACACTGTTTATTTTCATAACACTTGTGTGGTGTCCTTTCACTTGGTGTTCAAGGGGTATGTGATGGTATAACAGCTGGCTTAACACGCCCTCTAGAGTTTAGCCCGAAGACTGCTCGTATCCACGCTACTAGGATAGCTGGTCTAAGGTTGACTTACAACCAATCACCATAAGGGTCATTTGGACTGATGCATAGTGATCACTAGAATAGTGAGCACTGCATATCAGGCCAACTTCTCACACTATCTCCCTTATTGATGTTGTGGCAAAAGTCCTGGGCAGGGTGGTGCTCAATAGGCTAACAAGCAAGGACAGATGAACACAACGCTAATTCTGACGTTCAGTATGGGTTCAGGCAAGGTAGATTCACCACAGACCAGTGCCTCAACCTATAATTGATCATCAGCAAGTATACTATGGCCAGGACCGAATCTATCCATCTTCCCTTCATGGACGTGACGTCCGCATTTGACATGCTCAACCGGGCAAAACTCTGGAACTTGCTACTCACCTTGGGGGTTGATCCTACCCTTGTGTTCCTGTTGAGTGATTTACATCCTTGCACTTCAGCCTCGGTTTGACATTCCCCGCGTGGGGGTCGGCACACAAGTGTTTGGCATGAGCTGAGGGATGCAACAGGGTTGTATCCTTGCACCCTTTCTGTTCATGCTATATGTAAATAGTCTGGAGTGGGCCCTCTTGTCGGAGCTGACTGTCAGAAGGTGGGCTCTAGGCCACTACCTGTATTATTATATGCAGATGATGCAGACCTGATGGCAAGGACCGAAGTGGGGTTACATCTCTCTGTGAATATGTTTGTTAATTTCATGGCAACTTTGGAACACGCAGTTAATTTCATTAAATCACGTCATGGTGGTGGGCCCCAGAAATACCCACGCGAAAACATTTAAGGTGGGATCTAACACTCGAACTAAAGTCTCAGCATTCCTGTACCTTGCGGTGCTCTTTGACCATCAGAGCTAGTGGAAACCCAAGGTGAAATTAAAAAAAACTTAAGCTTTTAAAGACAACAGCTGCCATCCACAAATTTGTGCAGCGCTTGGGTTCACAACCTTCTTTAGTAATAACTAAGGTGTGCATGGGAAAGTGTATATCCAAGATGCTCTATGGAAGCGAAGTGTGGGGGTACACAAAAACTGACTGCAGAATAGTGTGGTATTGCAGGTTCTCCGAAGTGCCCCAGCATTACAGTACATGAGGAACTGGGAGTGCAGTATCTAGTCGATAAGGCCACTAATCTGTTGGATCAAATTGTGGTCAGCCAGGGAATTGCAGTTAAAAAAGGCGATTTTGAGAGACTGTCTGTCTATGGCGCATGATATGAAGATTCCCATAGCTTGGGTACCTTAAGGGCTTTCTGAGCAGCCCGGAGAGAGGACATATTTTCGAGCCCAGAATCGTGCTGAATTAAATGCACTATTTTTCAACAAAAGGCACCTATTAGGAAACAATTGAAGATCTTGAAACCTTTGGTAATGGTTTTTAGGTTTCGCCTGCGATGGCTGCGCATGCGCAGTCTCGCTGGCGAGATCTAATGAGATTGAGGGAGATTAACTAGCAGGCTTTAAGCCCTGCCCCTCTTTCCCATTGGCCGGCGTCACCTTTTAGGCTAAACGGTGGCCGGCCATTGGGAAAGAGGTCATGGTGACGTACTCTTTTCTCCGTCCCACTTGGACTGACTGCCCTGACTTTATGCTGGCGTAAAAGGTGTGTTATCTTTTTTATGGGTCCAAACAAAGGGCCCCATAAAGAAAAGAATACATCTTTTATGCCAGAAGGAAAGCAGGCTGAGGCTGTCCAAGTGGGACGGCAGAACTCACTGGTTATAGCTTTGTTTTATCTCGTCTCACTGGTTATAGCGTTGTTTCCTCTCCCAGGGCTTCTGGGGTGTTGTATATTTTTCCAATCCTTATGATTAAAAGTAGGCTACAGTTCACCCAACTCAGCAAGACAATCCCTCTCTGTGGCAATTAACTAATGTAAGCTGCCCATCTGCCATTTACTGCTTCTGTCTACGTCACGTCTGTGGTGAGTGTTCCCTGCACTCTCTGCCCGTCCCGTGAAACCTCGCTGCGCCATGTTACCCCCGAGCTTCTCTCATCTCGCCCCTCCCCCACACTACCATCACGCAGCCTAGTCCTAGAAGTTTGCCATACAGCTTACTGTGCTGAGTTTACTTTCTTTATGCATTAAAATGACACATTTAGGCAGTAAGGCAGGTTAGGTGGCAAACATATGCGTACATTTTCAGCTGCACAAATGGTCTTAGCGCACAGCATCAACACTGTTTTACACGTGATAACTCTTGCTGTGAGGAGTAACATACCAAAATGGTCTGTGAGCCCGATTTTTGACACAATATTGTTATAGGTGTTTCTTTAGTCTTTTCCCACCGAGGTTTCAGTGGCCGAGAGGCCGCGTGGTCCGTGGAGCAGCCAGCACTCCTGACTCTGGTCACTGGGGGAACATGCATCCAAGGCATGGGGAAGGGACATACCACACGCGCAAACCCCTACATTCTTCCTGAACTAGGGGTGATGAGGCTCCCTAGTCAAAGGGCTGTAGTGTAGCTGTCAGAGCAGGTCACACACGGCTGTGTCCTCCCTTTCCCCAAGTAAAAGCCCCGCCACACGCAAGGCCCGAGCATTACTCCACGCTGAGAAGGATTATCGTGATGAGGAGACCCCACCGCGGCTCTACTCTCGCGATCTCACCAGGCCCACTTACCCCGTGAGGCACGTGCTCCTGTCCAGCCGTGGCTCCCAGGCTGTAGCACAGTCCCAGAGGCTGGAGCCGTCGCAGCCCATCGAGCAGCAGCCCCGCACAGCCCCTCCTCGGATACACGCTCCAACGGGTTCCACCGCTCCGGCCCAGGGACGGAAAGAGGCGGATTATCTCTTCTCGAGCTTTCCATGTCTGCTGCCTCGGAGTGACCCGCACTATCTGCAACATGGCTTTTGGAGACATTAAGCCAGGCAGAGCGCTTTCTGCTGGAAACTCAATCTCACAATACAGTAGCGGATGCGGCTGGGATCTGTCACTGCTGACAGCCGTGCAGGGCACAGGCAGATACTCAACATACACTAAACATCCTCTGAGAATACCCTGCTGCAGAGCCACGACTTATAGCCAAAGCCTCCAGAGCACCAAACAACACAATGCACCCAACATCAAACTACACATTGCACTATACAAGCAGAAACAACCAACCGCACCAAACCACGCACAATATGCGTAGCATAAAGAATCAAACCACCCTAAAACACCACACTGTCATGAATACCAAATATCACCAACACACAACAAACCACACAGTGTACCAACAGCATCCTGCACTAAACAGCAGATCAAACGTAACACACCATGTAAACCCACAAGACTAAACAATATAGTGTACCAGGTTAAAACATACAGTCAAACAAAAATAGCAGTAACACAACACCAACCGACATGTTGTATTAAGATATATCTGAACAAACAATAATATGCTAAAAGGGAAAAAAACAAAATAAAACTCAGCACTAAACAACAGACAGAACAACTCGAACATGCGCTTTACTTAAAACATTAAAAGTAAAGCGCGGGTGCCGCAATTATACCAAAAGTAAAGAAGTAGAAAAAACATATATTTCTTTACTTTTGGTATAATCGTGGCACCCGTGCTTGACTTCTGATGTTTTTAGTAAAGCGTGGGTGCAGCGGCTGCTTGGCGAGCGCTTGTTCCTTTTCTCTTTCCATCAGGGGCCCCACTGTACCTTGAGTATTGCTGTTACTATAATCCAAACCGAAGCCAGGGGGTCCGTGCCTTCCTTGCACCGGGGCCTATGACACACTGGCCACAACTGCTGCTTTGGGCGTCTAGGTCTGTCCCCCCCCCCCCCTCCCACCCCATTTGCACGTAGCTCTCACTACTTGTGCTGTAGAGGCGAGTAGGAGGTGTTCAACATATCCAAAGCAGATAGCGCCTGCAGCCGGGTTCTAGGAGCTCAATATTTTATTTTGTTGGTCACGGGAAGCCCTCGAAGCACACATTATCAAGGACAGTTTGTTCCCAGCAGGGCTGTGTGTGTGTGTGGTGGTGATGCTGATCGTGAGGGGAGGGGGGTTGTTGCAGATTGATTTATTTCTGCGGCTGCAGAGGCGAGTGAACAGACAGTTAGCTCCCCTGCAGACATGAACTAATTACACACGATCCAGGGGGCATTTGTAGTCGTCGAATAGTTCAGATCAGATATCAATGTGACCCCAAGAGATCAGAATACAAATATTGGCTTCCTTGGCTGTGATCTGTGTAATCCAGGATCAGTCGCTTCTTCCCCCTGCACCCTCTTACCTCAAAAAGGCAAGTGCTAAGATTAATAAATCATCTTCTAAGCGCAACTAAGTATGTTGCAAAACCTGCACATTCAGAAATGAACATTTGGTACACTTGATTTACCCATTCATTCAAGGGATCGTAGGCTCCCTTCCCCAAACCCAGAATATCTGCCTTTCGGTCATCCAATCTGCTCTCTTCTACAGTATTAATCTATCTGTATTAATGGTGATCATATGGTAGTCCTAGCTGAGAGGCCAGGGAATGAATGGTCATGAAGCCTGAGCTCCCATTTAGCTTAGCACATCAATGTGCAGTGACGGGCAGTGTGAGTACTCAGTACTGCTGAATAGTCTGAAAAGCTTGTATTCTGTGTGAGAAGCCGGCACTGCTATGTAGCGTGAGGGGCTGGCACTTGTGAACGTGTAAGGATCAGTCACTGGTGAGCAGCGCGAGTGCCTCTTGCATGAGGGTAGTGTGAGGCACTGTTGGGCCGCGTAATAACCAGGGCTGTGCGGGTAGTGTTGTGAGGGTGGTTGGCTGGTGGGGGTTGTGAGATGAGTGAGAGGAAGGTTCTGGATGGCACAGTGAAAAGCTGGCACCAATGAACAATGCAGACGTTTGGCACTAGGGGTAGAGTGAGAAGTTGGCCCTAGCGGGTGAGTGAGAAGTCAGCATCGTAGACAATGGGGGAAGTGCCTCTGGAGTGTGAGTGAAGCAATGGCATGGGTGGGCTCTGTGAAAACATGGCATGGATGAAAAGTGTGTGAACTAGAATGAGATGGCGGGGCGAGGACCTGGCACTTGTGGGCAGTGCCCAGTGCTGCCTGGCCAGCCCCTCACGCTGCCTGGCTCTCAGACTTCTCTGCCTGTGATCAGTCCTGCGGCCTGATAGCTATTTCAGTCCCCTTGGTCCCTAGTCACTTCCCAGGTCGCTCATTAAAGCCAGTCTGGGCCCTTCCTTGGCAGCTTTGATCTTTTTCAGGTCTCACTGCCAGGAGCTGACACGAGGTGGTGTTTATTTGATATTTTCCGACTCAGACATTATGGTCTTCCTTTTTCCTGCTTTTGTCCTCAGTTCTTTCACGAGTGTCATCTATGGGGGCAGGAAGATGTGTCAGGACGGCACGGAGGCTTATCTTGCAAAGGGGCCGGGGCTAAACTTGGGCTTTGCAGTACATCTGACGAGTACATTGAGATAAGATATGGGGCACCAGAAAGCAGAGCTATCTCTCAAGGATAGAGGGAGGGAACTGAATACAGCCTCGGACAGCCGGGCTAGCTTTCAAGGGTGCAGAGAGGTAATAGCACCGAAGTCAGACAGCAGAGCTATCTCTCAAGGGCATAGAGCGATAAAAGCACCGGCGTCATACAGTAGAGGTATCTTTCAGAAAGAAGACAGCAGAGCTAACCCTCTGAGTACAAACAGCCTTCTGCTTTACACAGCAAAACCACCCCTAAAGGATAAGGAAAGATAAGAAGATGTAAATGTAAATGTAAATGTAGTTGAGCTTATATAGCGCACAGCTACCCGCAGTGGGTGTCCCGGCGCTTGCTTAGGGAACCCGTCCTGATATTCCCCTGTGTGATAGCCCCAGCAGGTATCCACAAGGTGAAAGTCAGGCATCCCGCCGCGAGGGGCCGTTGTGGAGATTAAGCAAGCTATTGCCCAGAGTCGCAGAGTGTGAACCCGTGAGTCGAGAAGGCACCGGAGCGAGAATTATCGAGTCCGTGGAATTTTTAGCCCAAGACCCGCCGAGGCGGGGAATTGAACCCTGGTCCAGGACCGATCTCAGCTTCCGGGTCTGCCGCCTCTAACCCCTGAGCCACATTTCTCCAGCTGCAGACAGCAGAGCTATCTCTCAAAGGTAACAGAGTCAGCATAATCAGGTCTCAAACAACAAAAGGTCCCTTTGACCCCACGTCCAGTGTACTCTGTACTCTGGATATGGAGTCATTGTATACCAATATCCCCCAAAATGACTCCATCCTCGTCATTCAGGACGTTCTCAACAAACGCCCTAGGCCCCATCGAATGCCAACTTTGTTTATCTTACAATTACTAGAGATATGGTTGACTAAAAATTACTTCCTGTTTGATGGCCAATATTTTGGCCAGATCAAAGGTACTTCCATGGGGGCAATTTTTGCCCCCAATTTGGCTATTCTGTACATGGACAGTCTGGAATGCGGACACATTCTGACGTCGACCAATCCCTTCCATAGTGGCATCACACTATGGAAGCGATACATCGACAACATCTTTATGATTTGGACCAACTTGGAAGAGTTACTCCCTTCATTCCTACATTGGCTCAACAGCAATTGCAGTGGTCTAACTTACACGTTTTCCACCAGTCACTCCAGTATTCCATTTTTAGACCTCAATATACAGAAGGATGGTCTTCTCATTAAGTATAGGAAGCCCACCGAAAAAAATACTCTTTTAAGTTACCTAACCCACCATCCACGTGCTCTTCGAGATTCATTACCATACTCCCAATTTCTCAGATTACGTAGAAATTGTTATCTGAAGGAGGATTACTTTAAGGAGGGAAAAACACTGAGCGCCAAGTTAAGGGCAAGAGGCTACCCACGTAAGCTAGTCCGTTCCTCCCTTAAACGTCCTTGGTACTGTCCCAGGGATGTGTTACTTGAACCAAAAACCCAGAGGACACAGAACCGGCTGGTTTGTGTCACCACCTTTTCACCTGCATCCAATTCCATAACCAAAAGTATCAAGAAACATTAGCCTGTGGTTAACGCGGGGCGACTCAAACTTGAGAAACCCCTCTTTGCCTTCAGGAAGTCCAAAGACATTAAGGACCATCTTGTACGTGCAGCATTGCCCATCCCAGACCAGAATGGCACACTGGATAACCTATGGGGAATTCCCCGTCTGACCGGGCATGTTAAGTGTGGCAATTGCTCAATGTGTGACACTACTATTGAGGGCAAAGACTTTGTTTTCAATGATGTTAAGCTTGTACGGAAACAATTTTCCAATTGTAAAAGTGTAAATGCCATATATGCCATCATCTTTCCATGATCAAAGATTTATATTGGGCAGACAACCAAGAAAGTGAGATTAAGAATGTGTCAACATAGGAGCAGGATACGCTGTAAGACTCTAAATGCTCCTTTGGTGGACCACTTCATTGAATTTTCACACACTGAGATGGACTTCAAGTGCACAATCATCTCTCTGATCAGGTTGCCACCCGGTTGGGTGGACCTACAACGTCTCCTGAATAAGGAAGAACTTCATTGGATCCTGAAGACTAAAAGCTTTCACAGTGGCCTTAACAGGATGGAGGACTGGACTTCATTGATCTGAATGCCAAAACTATAATTTGCTTTGCTACTGTACATTTAAATAATGGGATGTTCTCTTGTACTAGGTCTTGCCTTGCAATAATGGTCATAGTCACACTGCCATTGGCTACATGTCACTTCTGTGTCCTTTTTCCCATCCCTACTCATCACTTGCACCACTTAGTAATGGCCGATCTTTTCACCTCAGTAACCGTGCTAATATGGCCGCCATTTTCAATCCGTAAATCTATTGGTTCTACCGATAACATGTGACTTGGAATGGCCCCTTTTCCGGCATTACCACGGCTTCTCTCTGATCGTGAGGTTTTTCCCACGACTCACAAGGACCCCCATTGAGGACCTGTGCTCCTACCTGATATGGTAAGCGTATCTCACCCCCTGTCCGCTCCCACATCGCTATACCCCTCTTGTGTCTAGCGAGCTTATCATTATTCACTGTCTTGCAGAATCGCCCGACATTGTGATACCGCAACAGCGGTTCCCGGGTAAGCTAACACTCTTTAGAGCACGCATGCTGTTAACATCATACCACTCGCACCATTCCTAAATCCCTTGTCTTATTTATCCTGTAGGATTGGTAATTTGCAATAATTCATTATCGTTACTACTGAGCCTAATTCGGCGTCCCCTGGTAAGATTTGCTCATTCGAGCAATTGCATGTCTGAGGTCCACCCTCCCCGGCCTCGTATCTCACCCGATATGTCACCTTAGTAATTTTCTGTCCTCCGGCCGTTTCAATCCTAATTTATAATCATTGCGAATTAACTAATCTCTGCGCGTCAATGGTACCCCCTCACCTCTTGATGCAACCCAACGTTTGCACGTTCAGTTGGGTAACTGGTACTTGCACCGTTACCGTCACTTACTTCCTATCGCCCTTCGCCTCCCTATTCACTTTCCAATTTTTGTATGCATAGACACTAACGGGCTTTAATCACGATAGGGTTGTAATTACTTCTCTAATAGGCCGCGCACACTCTCTAGGTCGCATATACTTTTGACCACACGTGCACGTTTTTGCAGGACTTGCATGACAGTGGTCTAACATGGCTTGACTTGCTTATGTGCATTGTATGGTTAACATGCTTATATATCTTCTTAATCTGTTCCTTGTTTCCCTTTCCCCCCTTAACTGTTTATATTGGCAAAATAACCCCACAGTGTGGGTACTATTCATATCTGTGTCACTAGGCAATTTATTGTTGTCCTGAGGATGAACCTTGTATTTTAATTGGGTTCGAAACGTTGTCGACCGACATACACTAAATGCATAACTACTTTGTGTTATACTACTTGCATATGTGTATAATTTGTATTGTCTGTGTATGATTTATGATATTCAGACCGCCACAATTTGCCTATAAATTCCCTTGTCTGTTTTCCCTTGAGTGTGTTAGTTGGGCACCAGCTGGTGTCCCACTTGTATCACACTGATTTTTATAAGTATTCTATTCATTGGAAATTAAACTGTCCGGCTGTACACAAAATATAGAACTATTTAGTCTATATTTATTTTGGATTCATTGTTTCTTGTCTTGGGACCATTGTCTCTGTTGACCCAATAGAATCTGGACATAATCCAGGCCCTGTCTTTCAAAGTTACATAGAGCTCCCAGTCGCGACCTGAGGAAACAGAGCCGGTCCTCGAGAACACAAAGATCTAGAAGGTTTCAGTATGAGGGTAGAGTTTGCACATATCAAGTGGGGTTCTTTATCAAACAGCAGAGATACCGCACGCTCACGGTCAAAGGTCACAAAGACCAAGCAGGTGTCAGACAGCAGAGAAGTCCAGCTGTTCCAGTATCGGACAACGGGGCTAGCCATATGGGAAACCTATATATTAAACAAGCATTGGCATAGCCAATAGGTTTTGCCTTTGAGACCTTATAAGTGTTTAGTTATCCAGCACAATATCCTTGTTTAAATAATCAGTCGTGTGTTAATGTTCCGAAAAGGATAATTGTAAGCATTCCCTCATAGATCAGTGAATGGTGCATTTGTGATGTGCAGATCACTTGCATTTAACAAGCATTAAAAATGCAATAGATATTGCCTTTCATTAAGTTAAAGCCATTTGCTTTGCTATACAATACCATTAGCAAAGCAAATGGCTTTATCATAATTAAAAGCGAGACCTATTGCATTTTCAATGCTTGTTCTGTTGCTGTACCTGGTATGGAACCAGAGTTGTACAGTTTGGAGAATGACAGGGACAGGTTTTTAATGGCCAAATGCAGACTCAATATGATACACCATCTTCTGGCCTTTCCAAAGGGCTGGAGCCCCACAGGCACCTTCGGGTCCCTGGGGTGCAACTCTAAGTCTTCTCAAAACACTCTTCACTTTACTTTATTCTGTCAATATTTTACAGGCCCGAGGAACATGTTTATTAAACCTTTATTGAGATCTGTGAATTTTAATCAAGCTCGCACAGGCCTGTTGTTTTTGCAACTTCTATCTGAATTTCATGTTATTTTTTATGTGTGTTGTTTTCTTAAAGCTGCTACAAGAGCAGAGGTTCCATGTCTGAGCTACAGTACAATTGTTCTCGTCCCCTCTTTTTATTACATGACCAACTGTGTGACTATGTTTCTCTTGAGTTGCCGCCCAAATTTAGCAAATGTAGTAATTTATAGGTTTTGAACATTGTATTTATTTACTGTACTTGTTTTTACTTTTGTTTTTATGATTATCATCTAACTGAACAAAGTCTAATTGAAATTGAACACTGCAACATCCTGTTGGTTGCTTTAAACCCGCTCTTTCACTAATTCAAATTGATGGGAAAAATACTGTACGCATGTTGTACAACTAAAAGGAGATTTTAAAGAGCACATGTCTGCACCAACAAGGAACACCAGCTTGCCCTTCTCCAGTCCTCTCTGAGACTTCAAGTGTTGCAGAATCGAAATTTGCCTAGCGTAGTAACGGTAAGTTTCAATTCTATTAAGGACACGGAGGCGAGGATTATGCTTTTCTCTCTTCGTTGTTTATTCACATAACACCACACAGCAGCCAGAAAAGCATCAAAACTTGAAAAAAAATTTGTATTCCAAACACAGGAATCATCAGAAAAACATCATAATAACACTTTTATAACTACAAATCCCATCAGACCAACATTAGGCAGTCCTTTCTTAGTGTCCATAAATCCCAATATAAGGCGTCCATCTTGTGAACTCCTCCTCTTTACAGGGAAGGTGGGAGTGAACTGCAGAGATTTTGATTTAAACATTCCCACACGGAAGAAGGCATGGAGGCGAGTGGTTTAGTCATTTGCAGGTAGCACTTAACCAGAGCTTACTACTCCTGCTCAGATGTCAGATCCTGTCCAGTGATCTCTTGCACTCTAGCATTATAGATGCATTTTAACAGCATCTGATAACGCGCTCGAGCAGCATATCGTAGCTGTATTTTTGATTGATGCCTACATCACATTCCTTGTACGGCAATAAGGTACTAACAGTGCAGTCCCCCTCATAATAATTCTATGTGTAGTAATCTTATGTATATTAGAAACTGCAGTTTTACATTGAAGTGGGATTTTATTTGCTCTCGAAGACGTTCAAAACCCACCCAGTCTGCTTTTCAAAAGTGTACATATCACGGACGGTCTCCCTTTTAGGAACAGGAAATGGCATCGTTGATGTTGCCCTTTGCCTAAAGTGATTTACATGTTTGGTGGCCTAGTCTTTTAACCCTTCTGGGGGTTAGGAAGATGGATGGTCGTAGGGTGCAGTAGGGGCTGTTGGTAGTTGGTAGTTTGGCAGACTGTCCTGTCTATGCCAATAATGTAATTCTAGCTCAAGGGCTTTGTTTCACAAACTCCTATTAGCGTTTATTATTGCACACTGCTTTTAAAGCTTACATGGTATAGTAAGAGTTTTTATTATTGTTGTAGGGTTCTATCTTCATATAATGAACAGGTCATAGATGTATTAAAAGCGGACAATCTAAACATGAGCTAGGCAAGGTGATAAAGTGCCTCATCCCAGCGAGTTAGGGCTCCCTCACAGAGGATAGGGTTGAAAGTCTGAGGTCTCTAGGAGCTAAGGATGTCCTAATCTGATGAAAATATACCTTTGCTCTTTCCCAGTCTTTGTGCCAGGAGGAATCTGTTACGGTGAGCATTTTTTTTGCTTGAAGGGCACCCATGCGAGTTGGCAATTTCTATTCACAATGTGCAAAGCAAAAGAGTGCACCTTTTGGCTGTTTGGTAGATATGATCTTCACATTAAGCAATTAAGGTGCGCCACTAGAAAAACGGATGGGTGTAGCTTCCGTCTCACAATTTGCTTACTCACATTTCCATAATAGGTCACGAATGTCCCTCTAACAGAGTATGCACACTGCTATGATGATTAAGGCATATTATTATTGCATACCAGAACAGATCGGATATCTGGCATTTGCCAGTTAGAGAGTTCATTGTTTAGGAGTGGAAAATGCGTCTGCGGCTAGTATTATTCTCCACAGAGTCCTTCTCTACAGCCCACAGGGTGGAAAAGATGGGTCTAAGGCTATACATTGTAAAGGACTTGGACCAGTTGCCAATTACTATCTCACTAATGGATGCTTGTGGGTGGCTTTGGGTTCTCGAACAAAGCTATTCTCAAAAAGTGTCTGTCTTCTAGCCAATAAGGGAGAGGGCCTAAGTTTTTAAGCACACTCAGGCACTGATGTATTCTTAAAAATTCAGTCCACTGTTCTGTAGAGGAGCCGTAATAATTGTGTAAACACAAAAAAGACCTGCCCCAAGAAAAATTGTGTTAAGTGATTGAGTTGTGAAAGGTGAAACTAACAATGAGGCACAAGAATGATATTGAATATATCGCACAAGTGTTTTTCTTAAGGTCTCAGGTTTTTTTAATTTTACCTCTTCATCAAATTATAAAGAATGAATGTACACTTGGATATTTCCACACAAATTTTCTTGGGGGATCCTATGGCAATGGCACAGTTAACGAACGCAAGTCAGACCTATAGATGCCATACTCCATAGGAACTGGGATTAATGTATTGAATCACTCTCCTTTTGGACGGGGCCTTGTAAAATCAAGTTAAAAGGCCATTGGGAAGAGTTGCTGTAGACTTGTAGTAGTTCCAGCTCTGTTTTTCATCTTGCACTGCTAACTACGTTCTGTGATCTTAAAATAGGAAAAGATGAACTACGCTGGGCTGGTAAATGCTGTTAAAAATACCTATAAAGCAGAGTGAAATTTGAAAGCATAAAAATGTCAATATTAGTGTTAATGGAGGAGCATTGCAAATGGTTTATCATGGACCTAAATTTACAAACTTTACTAAGGATTCTGTATGGTCCCGTTATTTGCCAACTGTGTCCACTGGGGGGAACAGCGTTTACACCGCAACTTTAACAACGCAGTACCTTTACGACGCAACCATTACAACGTAAGTCATTACAACGACTTGCGCTGGGGGGCGCTCTAGGATAGGGAATAGTTTTAATTTACTATCCAACACCTTCCCTACTATCCATGGGGACTGGAGTTGGAATAGTAAATTAAACTATTCACTATCCAGTGCGCCCCAACGCAAGTCGTTGTAACGACTTGCGTTGTAAAAGTTGCGTCGGAAAGGCAAGCGTTGTTAAAGCATGCGTTGTAACAACGTACATCCGTCCACTGGCGGACTCTGAGCGGAGGAGGACCATGCGGTAAGTCGTGAGGGGGTGACACCATGCGTTACCCGCACCGGGTGACACCAACCCTAGTGACGCCACTGACCTACCTCCAGCACAGTCGGAAGATGCATCATCTAATAAAAACACTAAGACTGAAATGATCGTGGGAGTGGCAAATGTATGAGCATGAAGGAAAGCCATTGAATCAGGAGCAGAGAAGAAAATCACATAACAAAGCTAACCAATCTTAAACAAGGGGTTGACCCAAACACCATTCTAGGTATATGATTTGTACTGAAAACAACAGGTCTTGCCAGCAGACAGCTGAGACCTCAAAAAGATACAGTACATAGTATGGCAATATGCATACTCAAGTCTGCAGTACTACCCTTCGCTACATAAAAAGTACAAGGGATATCAAATGGCAGATTTCAATGCATAATGTAATAACATTCTAGAACTAACAGCACCAGATAATGTTTTTGTTCCCTCTGAATACATTTTGATAAATACAATTGTGTGTTGTGGTTATTTAAAATATATATTCAGAAACAGCACTGAGTTACATTACCTGGAAAATCCGTTTTCATAACATCTATGCCAACCTGAAGGCTATGCTCAGCTGCCAGAACTGCATAGTCCCCTTGATGAGAGACATTGAAACTGAAATTTGGGAACGTGCTGCAGACATCATTTCCAAGAAATGGTTTTCCTTTTACTGTTCGTTGCAAGACAATTTTATCCCATGGTATATTCAGCTTTTCTGCAATCACCTTCCTTATCAATAGCCGACCAGCCTAAGAAATGAGACAGATTAAACAATTAGAGCATAAGAGATATTTATGTACTGGATCACTGTGGTTCTGTTTTAACCACAAAATATTTTGTGTCTAACAAAATTTGATTCAAAATCATATCAGTAACTGACTCTTTCTTAGAAATATAATCTGTGAAAGGTCTCCAAACTGAAAACATACATTCTGTCTTCCTCGTACTCCAAAACAGTAAAATCATTCCTTTTCAGTTGTCCTGATTGTGCCCACCATCCAAAACCCAGCGGTGATTACTGTATTGTGTTTTATTAGTAAGTATATAGCAAGTTCTTAGCATATGCTTGGGCAAATCACTTTCTGGAGGGTCAAGTTTTTAAAATTACCATTTTTTAATCTTTTGTGTATATCCATTTTAGGTCCTTTGTTTTGTTTGTTTAGGAATAGATTTTAAATAATATCCTCATGTTATATTAACTGCACATGAAAATTAAGTCTGCTTGAATGTACTCATGTTATTCTGTATGGATCAAGTTTTCGTTTATGGTGAATGTTTTGAATAAAAACAAAGTTTCATAGAAGTTGATAACTTCACTTTTCCTTTATTGTTTTTAAACAATAGGCAATGTTTCACAGAATGTATGTTAGTGAAAGACAGTCATTGTTTATTCTTAAAATGTTCAACAATGTTCAGATGCAATACATAACTAAAGACTGTGGTGAGAAAGAGAAAACCTTTCTACCAGCAGCTACTTCATGCCACAGACGCGAGACAGAGGTCCATACAGAACTGTAATAACCTTCCATCACTAAAGACTACAGGTTTGCACACCTAGGCTTTAGCCAACGAGCGTATCTGCCTGCCTGTCCATGTAGACAACAATAGCAACAAATGTTGTTACTTTGCTGAACATTGGTTCTAATTTTCAGAAGAGGCATGCCGGTTTGAACCGGCTCTGAAACTTGAAGTAGACCACTTTTTCGTGCTAAATGTTGCTTAGTGATCCTAGAGATATATGGGCAACGTTGGAGATATTAATATAAAGAAAACTTTATGGTGTCACCACAATGTTACAATATTTTTCATTATTCATCCTTCTGACAAGTATCGTTCTTACTATTTTGCTTAATTTTATAATAGTTACTATTTATGGTGTATGCACTAAAATAAGTCTTGAAAATATAATCTTGGTTTTCTAGTGGTCTTGAGTGTGCCTTTCTGTGACAAAAGAAGGTTTAGCCTCCACTAACTATCCCTGTAAAATATCACAGAATTGACTGTTACCTAGAACACATCTTACTCAAGTAATGCTCAAGGTGGTTGCTGTCGAATCGGCTATCTGTCAGGATATTGAACTGAACGTCTGTCAGAAGGACAGTTGTGCAGCTTAAAGGACTCAACTGGACTTCTTTTCTGCTTGTTGCTCTGCTGCCTGCAGGTCCCTGACTCTGCTGAAGGGGAGCTGGACTCTGCCTTCCCTCAAAGTGATCTCCATGGGCTTGCTTGCTTGCTGCCTGTTATCTGCAGTCTCAGGGACACAAAATTCTTCTTGCAATTCTGCTGGTGCTGCTAGACTCTGCCCTCTGAGAGTCCTACATTTACCTGAGATGTCTTCTCCAAGAGTGGTGGTTACTGCCTGGCCTGGATGTATATCTCACCAAACCAGAAATCTCATTTCTAACACATTTTGAAGAGAGTAGAAGTGTAATAATACATTATTTAAATTGTATTCAGTGTCTGCATGAGTATTGAGAATGTGCTTTGAGATATGGTTATGTTTGAATTTTTTGATTTTTTACAATTAATATTTCAAAATTGGTGCTTTTATCAATTTAATATACGTTTGTATCCTGTGTTTTATATGTAATAGTCAATGGGCCCAATTATGACGTTGGCGCATTGGCGCCGGCTCAACACTAGCTCCTCTGAGCCAAAGCCACGAAAGGGCACCCGACCGTATTACAAGTTGAAAATGTGCAACTCGTCATACAGTCAGTGGTCCTTGGCGGTTCCCATGGTGGTGCCTTGAAAAAAGGCACTGCCATGGGAACGGCCAAAAAGTTCCAGCACGGCATGGACAGTGGCATCCATGGCGTGCTGGAACTTCGGGGAATACAAACAGGGGGGCAGACCTTGTGCCCCCTGAATGTATCCCCATGGCGTGGGAGACATGGGGCCCCCATTGTTCTTGTACCGCCAGCTTTTTCCTGGCAGGGCTCTGCCAAAAAAAGGCTGGAGGTGCAAGAACTCAAAATATGCTGAGAAGCACTGCGCCAGTCCCTGTTCAGCATAATGCATTGTTGCGCTCCTGCGCAACCGCCAGGGAATGGCTGTTCACTGGCTCAGCAGGCGGTCAACGGCTGAAACGACTTTGTAAGTCATAATCGGCAAAACGCGGTACCGCCACTCCAGGGACTCCTGCGCCACCGCGAATCTGGCGGTCGCAAGACTGGCAGACCGTAATCAGGCTTAACATTTTTAGTAAAATTAAGTATCCTCCTATTTAATTATTTTTTCCTTTATTTTGCTGAATTACGAAACAAATACTTATATTTTTTTTCTCGAAAATACAGATAGTTGATGTTTTATTTTTGCTAGCAATGCACTTTCAAATAGTGTATTTTTTAAGAACTTATTAAATGTATCTAGTAAGATTTAAATATGTTTTATATTATTTTACAGTCATATTGGAACTACCTTTTTAAGGAGATTTTTTTTATTCTATTATTTTTGTAGTTCATATTTTAGTAATTTACTTTTTATATATGTAAACTGTATATCTGGGTTATAGGTATTTTGTCCTCAATATTTTGTAGGTCAATATTTTTGTTATCAGTATTTAGGATTACAACCACCAAAATAGAACCATTTGGGGGCATTGTGTGAGTTTGAAGTTGAGGTGATTTGGGCAACTAGCATGTGGTGATGCACTGAATGTAAAAATATTCGAAGCCACTCATACTACTACTAAATTGATTGCAGGTGCATTGTTGTCATAGGTGTGATTAACCGGTGCTTGACTTTGCAACTACTCTCTTGGGCTCAATATTGGGGCTCACACTTGACGACTCTATTGTTTGTATTCTGTGAGATAAGGCCCAGCCCATTTGGATGTAGAGAAGTGGTAGCAGTGAAATGTGTGTAGGAAGTTGTGATGAAAGCCATACCCATAGAAGAAAACCTGCCTGTAAGTGAGTACTGGAACGGATTCAGTAGTGAGAGTGACACCACCACTAGTAATACGATCACTTTATGAAATGTACCGAGAGGAGAATCTTATATATTTAGGGTGAGTTGAGTCATATTTTGGATGCAAGGCAATTATATTCTGTTCTTCTATGTTCCAGGTGATTGTTGTTTTTTCCATATTTTTGTTTGTTAGTCTGCAGGGAAGTATGAATTATTAGGAAAGTGCCATTGTTAATCTGTTGTTTCTACTTTGGTGTAAAGTTAAACACTGGACACTAAGGAAATTAGTCCATGTCCTTGGTTAGCTGTGCTAGAAATGTAAGGTGCGATGAAGGATATCCGTCTTGCTACAGGCGGTCTCTACATGGCTTTGACAGCAGAAGAGATATAGTCATATTGGCACTTCTGGCAGCAGCATTCTAGATTGATAGAGACTACTGATATAATCAAGGAATAACATCAGTAGATCAGGGATGCTGTTGAGGCCTGGACCTATGCATGTAACCCAAGTAAAGAAAGATATGTTCTCAATTTTGAAAACTATTTTCATCACATTGTAGGCTTAGCATTGGCATTAGAACTTAAGAGTCCATAATCACATCCTATTTCTTTTGCTTCTGTCAAAGTGTTAGGAGCCATCCCATCTCCTTAGGCCATATTGTGGCCTGGTTATAGGGTCTCCAAAGTCTTCTAGGGAAATTCAGCTTTTAAAGAATTTCATTTCAGGTGAGGTTGTAGCATCCACGTGCCTACAGTATGTTGGCATTCAGTGTGTCCAAAGTCTTTCAAGCTGGCAATTTTTCCAGTTTTCGAATAATCTGGGCATCAATGTAGTTGTAGCAGATACGCTTAAATGTGTAGGCAAAATCACTAAGTGGGGGAGCTATACAGTGAAGAAAAGAGCTGAGACTGTTGATCCTTGGGGGACACCTACTGTTGGATTCAACCCTCTCGGCAGGGTCACCCCAAACATTTTGCCTTTACACCTTACATTTTATGAATTTCGTTTTGTTGGTATAAGGACTCTGTGCACTTTGCCACTGCTAACCAGTGCTAAAGTGCCTGTGCGCTCTTATTAAAACATGGTACATTTGGCTAACATGTGATTGGCATATTGCATTTAATTGTAACTCCTTAGTATACTGTACTACATGTACCCATACTACCAGTAGGTTTGAGCTCTCGTGCCACACACTTAAGTAGCACTTTTAAATATGTCTCAGGCCAGCCTTTGCACCCTGTAGTGCAGTTTTAAAACTGCCAATTGATTGCCAGGAATGAAACCTTCCTTTTTAAAACATAAAGGTAAGGCCTCAACCAGCCTACAGGACAGGGTGCACTGAATTAGAAGTAGAGCGTGTGTTTTTAAGTTTTTCAAGGCCTGGTAGGGAAAAACTCTTAAAATTGCTTTCTCCCGTTGGATACAATTAGGTTACCTTATTACATTTAATAAGTGTCAACGCTTGACTGGGAACAGATAGGAATGTGAAGTTTGGACTCTAATGAATTGCAATTTAACATCCTCTTTAATGGTAAAGTCAGATTTTAATTCACAATTCTGAAAATACCAATTGACTAAGAATAGCTTGGCAGTTGGTCTTGTGTAATACTCTCAGATAGTGAAACAAAGGAACCATTTTGCTGTGATGGGTGGGGGGGAAGCTGTTCCCTGCCCCACTTATACCTTAAAGGACAGGCTCTAGGACACACACAAAGGAATCGTGGAAGGGCAAGGAAGGAGCTTTCAAGAACCAGATATGAGGGTAGCCTAGACGTTTCCCTCACTTCAAAGGCTGTCACCAGGTATAAATATTTCACCCTTAGAGCAAATTGTCAGTACACTCCAGTACCTGTGGACATTACAGAAGGAGGACTGTCTTGATGCACATGGGACTGCCATGATGCTTGAGGCCTGCCATATTCCCCAGAGGACTGCCCCGCTGTTACCAGAGGACTCCCCAGCTGCTTGAGACCTGCCTTGGTACTCAGATATCTGCCCTTCTGCTTGAGCTGCCCTGCTACCTGCTACAGAAGACTGGACTTGCTCCATTCAGCTCAGTCTAACGTGAGTGACTCCAAGGGCCAGTTTACAGATATCCTGTTCTGAGCTACAGGGACACAAGAAGTTCCAGGGGCATCTCTGCAACTCCCCAGATGAACTGATGCAACTGAACCAGAGAGTTCCGAATCCCCAAGATGTGCCTCCCCAGGTT
This sequence comes from Lissotriton vulgaris, assembly GCF_964263255.1. Lineage (NCBI taxonomy): Eukaryota > Metazoa > Chordata > Amphibia > Caudata > Salamandridae > Lissotriton > Lissotriton vulgaris. The sequence continues at coordinate 1,316,476,453 of NC_141696.1, forward strand.
CTGTATCCTTTGCTGACATTAGTTGTGCTCCTCCTGTGAACAAAGGTGAAGTCCTGACGTTTTAGGATCTTTACAACCGTGAATTGGCCCTTTCTCTCCATGACACAGCCACCTACAATTACCACCAGAGCAAGCTCTGGTGAACCAGACTACTCATGCTACATCATTTGCCAGCGACAACCTGCAATGCAAGATCTGCACTTCGAGCAACAGCAACTACAGCGCCTGTGGTGATCGCAACGCGAAGCACCAGCAATGAACGTCTGCGACGTCTGACGGATCTTTGCGCTGCAACGACAACACATCCACAACACCAGGTCTACTTCGACGACCATCCACAAAGCTTTCCCCTCGACCGTGAACTGGATTGTTTGCGCCGGACTTTCAGAACTTAAGTATTTCATCAGAACTAATCTGGTCCCTGTATCCAGCCCACGCTCCATCGTTGTTAGCGTGAACTTGTCACACAGTTACCTTTACAAAATCCTCTAACTTCAGTCACAGAAAAAAAAGCAAATGTAGGAAAACAAACAGTCTTTTGACCTCGGTCTCTGGAAGCCAGGTAAATGTGACATGGTAACAAGATTTAAAGGTATCCTTCTTGCTCAATCACTATGTGAGCAAGCAGAACACCAGTTGTCAGCTCGACAGAATGGGCAAGTAGGCCCTAAAAATAGCTTGTCCTGATTAAATCTGGCTCACCATAGTGAATGAGGGAGTGGATTTTTCGAGCCCTGACAGTTTACCAAGAGATAACCCCCTCTGTATACATATTCCACAACTTAAAAGTGGAGGATGAAACATTCACATCCTCTGGATTACCTCTGTATTGGATGTGAACATCTTATACTAAACAGTAAGAGTGAAAATCCTACAAGTAAGAGCATCAGGAGTTTCTTTTTTGAAAATAACCCCAGGAATTGAGGGATAACCTTCCCTTGAATCCCAATGTGTTACTGTTTTTTACTTTGTGTGATGACTAGAATGCACAGTGTGCTGAAATCACACAATGAAAGTGAAAACAGACAGCATCATTAGGTATCAATTGGTTTCACTTTTATCAGTTCTTGGTGGCAAATGGCAGCCCTACAGGGACCATTCCAGGCAGTAGAGGTATTGTTTAAAAGGGGGCAAGTTCCCTTTCAAACAGTACCTCTCAATAGGGATCCACCCACTAGGCACAATGTATTCATTTTGCAGGGAAATTTGAATTCCTGTTCTGCAACGTTTTTACTTATGCGGTGAATCCCAATGTTTCACATATTTATGTGATGAAACCTTGAGTACTTCCAGGAAAGGGACAAAATCTTACCACTCTGTAGAAGGAAGATTCTCCAATAATTAAAATATATGATACATTCAAACCCTCGGTTAACAAGGAACAAAATAATGTTAAAAGGAAAGAAACCGTAAAAACAGATACAACCCAAACATCACAGAATCCAAAGATAAAGACAAGTGAAAATGGTACGCGAGACGTAGTACTAAGCGGGAAAGGAGCCACACAGGTGCAAACTGCCAACAAGGAAATTAGAACCAAGGCACAGCCCCAGAGGCTTAGAGAGCCCACTGAAAACAAACAACAAGACCAAGTCAAACATATCCATTACGTAGAAATACATCACCAAGACCTAACAGAAGCATCAAAAGGTACCCCGATCAACCACATAAAAACACTATTGCTTACCACTCAAGGCCAGATAGAATTGGTCCCACATTATAAATCGAGGGCAGTCCACGATATACTGAATCGAAGTGCAATAATAAGGTTACTCAAATCTCTTCATGCCTTGAGACATATTACATCCAGTGACTTGGAAAGCATTAAATTCAAACCTAACCCCAACCAAATAGGGCATGAAATAACAACAGCTACTTGGATAAATCACTCTGTCATTGAACAGATTTTGACGCATAAGGAGGTATTTGCATCATGGGGTATAGAACTAAAAAAGGTGGAACCTCCTTGTTATCCGAGCCCCTACAACACCCCCACTGTACAGAGGGTGTATTAAAATGAGCGAAAGGCCCTGAGAATATGCACCAAATAAAGGAAGACGTCCAATCTATAAAACAAATTACGATTATAATCTCACACTCAGAAACAGCTAACAAAGAGGGCAACCAGTACTGGAGATCTCTAAACACACAACAAGGAGCAGCATGAATACAAATTCATAAAAACCAAAAGGCGTTGCAGGACTGCAAAATCTGTTCCTGGAACGTGAATGGCCTAGCCTCAGAAATAGAGGATATTGATTTTGCTGACTTTATCCTACTGTACAATATACTGCTATTACAAGAAACCTGGCAGACACCACATACCCCAATTGTAGGTTACAAAGAACACTTTATCCCAGCTAAAAAGGAGTCAACACAGGGAAGAGCCAAAGGCGGCCTATCAATCTGCATTTCAACAGATATTTTATGGAAAGAAGAAAACATTGATTTAGACTCCTGTTGGATGCAATGTTTCAAACTTACAGTCTCCAATTCCTGCACCTAGTTAATTTTGAACATCTACATACACCCGGCTTATAAGCATAAGGGGAGAGATATCCAACAATTGGTAGCTGCCATTAAAAACTTAAAGCTAATCTACCCACATTGCAATACAATACTCACTGGGGATTTTAACATGAACTTGATGCAAGCTCAAGAAAAAAACCTACCCACCAATATAAAGGCCAGGAATGACAACACAACACTTCGGGGAAGAAATATGCTGCACTATTGGATACACAATCATTGTACAATTTAAATGGACGAGGCCCACAAGATAGCCCAGCAGCTTTTACAAGAGTGATGGCAAAATCAGGAGCGACCATCGACTTCACTCTAGTAGACCCAGACATATTTCCCTTCAATACGAACTTTCAAATAATAGAAAGAGTAGATAGCGACCACTATCTTCAATCTTTTAGATTAACCAACATTCGAGAAAAGCCCCGGGCAACCAGTGCCCTCACACAACTCACCCAACTTTATAATTTAAACCGATTAACATGGAACGATAACACTGTAGATGCAATCATGGAGCTTTGCTCAGATTTACTGACCGCCACTGATGCAAAACCATTAGGGATAGAGGCCTGGGAGTCTCTCATCAACAGCCTGAACAGAAAGTTTTCAAACAGTTCTAGAATCAGTCAGGATTAGCGGGTCAGTATGGTACACCCACGCGCTAAGGATAAAAAAAGACAAGTAAATAAAGCTCTAATAAAATGCGATCTCATGGCCAACAACCATCTTGGCAGGCCCTGACCATAATCAAACAAATGAAAAGCGACCTAAAAAAAGAGATTTGTGCAGCAAAACGAACATACAACAAGCAGTTTTGGACAAAAATGCTTCATGTCAGCCGATAACAAACTCCAAAGAGTTTTGGGCCCAATTCAACGTCTTATCAAACGGTAAAAATCGGCATTACAACTCCGAAATAACCGAGCATGCATGGAGAGCTCAAATAGAAGCTACATATAACCCTCAGAAATCCTCAAGGCTTAACACAAAAAAATGACACACCGAAGGCGAGACAGTTCAGCGCCAGTACCTCTAGAGACACCCCAATAAGAGAGCATTGGATGGCTGATACACCAAAACCAATCGCTCAGGCCCTAGATTTCATGAGTTGCAAACAACCCGAAAGACCACAGTAACCTACAAGCCAAACAAACTGAAGGTACACCAGGGTCAGATAAATCAAGCAATGATATACAGATCACACAGAAACAAGTATTGAACATCATAAACATCAGAGATCTGATGGGGCGCCGGGATCAAACAGCCTGCCCAACGCCCTATTTAAAAAAGACTCTGCATTCTGGTCTAATCATTTATCAATACTGTTAGCTTACATTCTGGAATCTCACACGATTCCAGATTCTTGGCGAGGCAGCATATTACACCCAATATTTATTTCAGGGGCTCGTTCAAATCCCTCAAATTATAGGCTAATAGCCCTCATTGACGTTGAGGCAGAAATCTATGCTGCAAACTTGCTGAAAGAACTAGAGGGCTGGGTAGACAGAATTAAATTGATCCCCAACACACAGACTGGCTTTCGAGCTGGAATGGGCACTTGAACAAATATATCTGCCGTCACGCTTTTGGCCAACCAAGCCATTGCCAACTCAAAAGTTCTGTACGCATGTTTCGTTGACCTCAAGGCTGCCTTCGATAAGGTCCCCAGACGAGCACTGTGGGCAAAAATGGAATCCTGGGGAATCCCCACAAACCCATTGAACGCAATAATTAACCTCTACTCAAAAAAATGGGTTCAAATAAAAATGGGAGACGGTAGAACTTTAACAAACAAAATCATCACCACCGATGGCTTAAAACAGGCCAAGATGGTGGTGCCCGCCGAGCACTGGCGCCCGGTGCAGGGATGAGCAGGAGCCCGAAACCCGCTGCGGGATCCCAAGATGTTTCCTGGCGTTTCCTGGCCCGGTGGCAAGAGGGGCGATCCTAGGTGTCCATCCAGATACCTCCCAGGGGCAGAGTCAGCACTGGGAGCGAATGCTCTCCTACACGCGGCAAAGACCACTTTAAATGCGACTCTTTTGCTACCTGATGTGGAGAGATTGACCAATAACGAAGGAATCTCAGTATGAGAGTCTCATACAATTATTGAACACTACACAAGTTTTGTGAGTATCAAAACCCCCCCCCCATTTTTTGTATTGTCCTGACGAAAGCTCCACAGACCCTTTTGGGCCCAGGAGAGCTGAAACATGTCGACCTATCTATAGAGACATATGGTAATCCAGTAACTTGATTAGCTAATATACCACTATTCAAGTTTTAACTTACAGTGCCCACCTCTTTATAATAAATTTTGTTTTTGGTGTGACACTGCCTTTTAATAATTATTTTTTTGATTGCTCTACACACTATCCCTCTGGAGTTGTCCCTATAATTTCTGGACACTTCTACACTTACCAGAGGTTGCCTCGGGTGAGGCAGGCATATAGTACGTTATTTGATAACCCGATGACTATGCCATGACGCTAGACAAGGGGCGGATAAACAGATACACCGCATCATCAAAATCAAAGCGTCTATGAGGGTTCTCAAACATAACCAATGGTTATTGTAGATACCAGTGTCCATTCCCATTTTTGATTATTACGGAACCTATTCAGGGGAACTGAATGGACTTAAATTCCTCTTCCCTCCCTTGTGATGAATGACATCCAGATACCTCTGCAACTGCGGGGACCAAAGGTGAGAGCGTGGATCCGAGGTGGCGCGACCCCGGGAGGCTATAACACACAAAGTTGAAGACAGCCCCACATGTGAGGCCTAGTTGGCAGTGACTATCAACCCCCCACAGTAAGGTGCTAAACTCACCCTCTACCAGCACCCCAGCACAGCACAGCAACCTCCCCCCGCTCGGCGCTGGGTCTCGAGGCGTGCAGCAGGATGCTTAAAACACGCAATAGGCACCCATGGTGCTGCCACCTGCAACAGAGCTTTGCGCGCACACAGAATCGCCGAGTGATAAAGCGGTCATTGCACCCAATACTGGAGGCAACCCGAAGAGCAAATCCCAGCTGGCAGAGATTGGCAATACCCCACCATGAGGTGCTGGATTTGACATCCACCTGCACCCCAACACAGCGACCTCCCCCCGCTATGCGCTGAGATTCGGGGCGCGTAGCGCAAGGGTCAAACACACCGGGTTCTGCGGGGGCACCTGCGTCGGAGCATCGCGCTCGCAGGTAGGCGACCAGCAACAGTGAGGCCATAACGCTCAACACCGGTGACAACCCGAAACGAGTAATCCAGCTGGCAGTCAATGCCAATCCCCCACCGCACAGAGCTGCATTCACCAACTGCCCGCATCCCCACACAGCGACCTCCCTCCGCTCGACGCTAGGTTTCGAAGCGTGCCGCGGGAGGCTCAAACAAGCCAGAGATATCGGTGGAGCGGTCGCCTTCATCAAAGATTCGCGCCCACAAGAAGACGCAAACAGTAAGGCCATAACGTCCAATACCGGCGGCAACCCAAAACGTGGGGTTCGGCTGGCTGCGATCACCAACCCTCCACCAAAGTGCTGAATCAGCCATCAGCCCGCAATACACTAAAAACCTATGTACTACAGCGACCTCCCTCCGCTCGGCGCTGGGTCTGAAGGCGCGCGGCGAGAGGCTCAAGTGCATAAGGGTCATCTTTGGAGCGACTGCCTGCACAGGAGCTTCACGCTCATCAGAAGATACCTAGCGACAGTGAGGCCATAGCAGAAGCCTGAAGTGTGAAACGCGGCTGGCAGCGATCACCAACCCCCCACCGCAAAGTGCAGCATTCGCCATCAGCCTGCTCTACAGCCCAGTGACCCCTCCCCCCACGGCTCGGCGCTAGGTCTCGAGGCGCGTAGCGGGAGGTCTAAACGCACCAGGGACATCTGGGTAGTGGCTGCCTGCATTGGAGCTTCGCGCTCGCAGGAAGACGCCTCACGACGGGGGTCTGACACCCTAACAGGATTTAACAGGTGCCAGCTCTACCTCGGGGCCCAGGGCCCCAGCCTGTGCGTTACCAGGCCCCGAGACGCACGACAGTCACGGCCAGGCCGAACCTCTAAGAGTCAACTGGACCGGTGAACCCAGACAGCGGAAGCTCATCCCCTCCCCCCTGTTGCGGCACTGGGACTCGAGGCGCGAGCCCGGGAGCTCGAGGGCCGCGGGGGGAACCCCGACAGCACGCTCCTCGGTCTGGGACCCCCCGGCCTGCCTCAGAAGCAGCAAGAAGGCCAGTTGCCACTCACCACAACCCAAGGTCACGTCCAACCCAAACATTGGAAGTTGATCTTTGGCTGTGTGCTTGCGCCCTCCCTCCCTGTGGCTGGGCTGGATCTAGACATCTCTTAGCACTATGGGGTGCCAACGCTTAACGGAGACACCGCAAGTAAAGAATCGGAGGCAGACATCCCCATATCCCACGACAACCTACTCAGAACAAGAACCCTGCCGAGCAGAGTCCAAGTCCAACAAATTGGACAAGGTCCTCGCACCAATTGAACATTCCAGGGTGACCATGGAAAATAAATGTGGGGAATTAGCCACTGACCTCAACCTCCTTAGAGATGACCATCGGAAACTAGCGGACAAAGTTAAACAGGGCGAGAAGGCACTCCAAGCTACAGATCCAAAAATTCAGACAGACCAAGACACCATAAAAGATCTGCAACTAATTGTAAAGTCCCTAGAAAGCAAAACAGACGATTTGGAAGGCCGCTCGCAAAGAAGTAATATCTGCATTCTAAACCTGCCAGAGGGATCAGAAGGATCCAACCCTATCCGATACATTAAAACATGGATCAAGACGTTTACCCGAACAACAGACCTGAACCCAAATTTCTCCTTAGAGAGGGCACGCTGAGTACTGGCCCTTAGACTATCGCCGGGTTCACCGCCTCGACCATTCCTTCTGAAATTGCTCCACTACCAGGACAGAGACAGTATTCTTAGAGCCGCCAGACAGAAGGGACCTCTCCAAGTGGAAGATAAACAAGTAATGATGTTCCCAGATTACACCTGCGCCGTCCAGCAACAAAGGGCCACCTTTCTAGCAGTCAAACGAACTCTGCCCCAAAAGAACATACAATATGCTCTCCTTTTCCCTGGCCGCTTGAAAATCTTATATGACGTAACTGCACAGTTCTTCAGCGACTAAGCGGAGGCAAGTGATTGGGTGGAGTAGAGTTTATCAGGACCGGACAACCACAGAAATACACAAAGTCATCGGCCCACTGGCCACCAACGACGTCAACATAAGCGATTCACCCTCACGCAGTTGAACATGAGCTCAGGATTCCCTCGTGCAGTGCTCCCCTGACCTGGAGCACATTACAGCGGAACGCAGGAGAGCACTACGAGAGGAGGCAGTGGTGAAATCGACAGGGGACAGCTCGGACGCAGAGAAAGCCCTCCACCTGTTCACATCAGAAGAAGGTAGCGATGCACACACTTCCGGCAATGGCTCAGTCACACCCTCAAAAGTCACTCCTCAAACGGCTGATATAGAACCCAATCAACGGCGAAGTAATCACAATAGCATACTACACGAGTTGACATCAGCTCCTGAACCATGAACGAGGATGCGACAACACGGGGCGATGAGCCCAGAACTCTGGAACGGCACAACATGACACACGGGACTGGGACGTGGTGAACGGTCAATCGTGCAGGGAACTCTTATGGCAACTCCGACTCAGCATCACAAGGCGGGCAGCCGAGACACCACTGACGGGAGATACTGCACAACTACCCCCAACAAAGAACGATTTAAAGACAGTACATGAAGTACAGTTTGGACATATTGTTACCTACGACATGTCCTTTCAGTTGTGAATACTCCCGGTTGTTTAAATTTAGTTTTCCTTTGTTTCAGGTTCACCAAATACCCTCAGCGGAGCAAACTCGTAAGATTGCAAGCTACAAGTGGGCAGTTGACATTCAGTGGGGAGGGGATCGGGAGGGGGCGAATGGTCAACACAAAAGTGTGATTTGCTGGTAGTCACTGAACGACATGACCACTAAAGTCCCCAACACAGATATAAAAATCATTACGATAAATGTTAGAGGCATGCACACAGCTAACAAGCGCTACGCCGTCTATGCATATATAAAAAGCACAGATAGCTCTCCTGCAGGAGACACACCTATCGGCGATCGAGGTGGATCGTCTGCGTAGGAAGTTGCAGGGTATTATCTGTGCCACCACATCCTCAGCATTTGCCGGGGGCGCACTCGTCTGGTTTTAGCCCGGGATCCCCTTCAAGGAACAGTCACGTACCGTAGATAAAGAAGGGCGATATTCCCTAATAGAAGGAATGTTGGAGGGCTAGTCCATACTATTAGGAAGCATATACGCTCCCAATGTAGACCAGGACCAGTATTGGAGGCGCCTCACAGGAGTGCTCACTCAATACAGTCCCATGGCTCCTGGGGGGTAATTACAAATGCGTTCTGGACATTCATCACAATAGGTTCCATCCCCCTCCAATACACTCACCAGCACATCGGTAGACAGACCAATAACTAATGCTGGAGAAACACTGGGCATTGGCGGACCCTTGGCGGGAGCAGAACCCAGGCCCTAGAATTTACTCCTTCCACTCCATCCCACATACTTACGTGTGCGCCTTGATAGATTCCTATGCTCCACAACAGTGCTCCCGGGAGTACAACATTCCGATTATCTGGGTAGGGTACTGTTGGACCATGATGCACACATAATGACCCTCAGGTGGAGACCTACACACACCCCAATACCCACCTGGAAACTACCACGTGACTGTCTCACGCCATGAACACAGGGATTACATTCAGGAACACTTCCCCATCAACTCAGGTACGGCTGCATCTAGGATAACAGAATGGGACGCATTTAAAGTCGTGGCTAGGGGGCACTGCATACAACAAATAGTGGGAGTACGTAAGACACTCGAAAGAGCACTACAAAACTCGGAGATGGCGCTAGCGGCTCTCATGAAACAGAAGGATACAGCCTAGGCCACCCCATCCAAATAGCAGCAGCCAAAACTTCCCATGAGTAAGCAATGAAAGACCTACGCAAATACAATTTCCGAGCTTACGCTGCTGAATTACACAAAGGGTAACAGAGCGGGAACACTGTTAGCTTGGCTAGTCAAGCAAGAAGTAGATGTTAAACCGATTACGGAACTACTGGACAAAACACGGACCCCTTGACATTCCCAAGTAGAGATTCTGCACATTTTCAACAACTATTACTCAAGTATTTACCGGGCCCCTGAACAAACAAATTAACAAATGATCACTCAGTTCCTTCGCCTGTTGTATATTCCTCGTATACCAACCGCTGACAAAAAAGCGTTAAAAACAATGATCTAAGCCCCAGACTTATCCAACGCCATTAAAGCATTGGCAAGAAACAAATCCCCAGGAATAGGCGGCTTCCTGCTCGAATATTACAGTACTTTTTCTGCTCACCTGATTCCCAGGGTGGTAGCCATGTACGAAGATGAGCTAGACAGAGGGGAACTCCCAGGCTCACTCCGAGAATCTATTCTGGTTACATTTCCCAAACCCCAAAGACCCCACCATCCCTGCCTCGTACAGACCAATAACACTGTTATATGCAGACTGTAAAATATTAGGCAAAATCCTGGAAGACCGATGCTCCTAGATTCTGGCACCGCTGGTTCACCCCGACCGAAAAGGGTTTGTTCCGAGGCCTAACACCTCACAGAACATAAGCAGATTGTTTCAAGTCCAAGACAGGGCGAAAATACATTTCCCTAACGCGGCGTGTCTGATACTAGATCTCGAAAAAGCCTTCGATACCCTGCTGTGGCCGCACTTCTTTCTTGTCCTTTGTAGGTTTAATGTGGGATCTATCCTGATGAAGTACACGAAACTTCTCTACAAGGGCCTAACATCATGAGTGGGGGTAGGTAAATATATCTATGCTCCCTTCCCGGTCAAAAGAGGGACTAGTCAGGGGTGCCCCTTGTTCCCCCTCTTATTTGCCCTAGCAGTAGAACCCCTAGCAATAAGGCTATGACAGAGGGTACCACTTGGGGTATGCCGATAGCAGATATGCTGCACTGTGTATCACTATATGCAGATGATCTACTGATCTATGTGAGGGATGTCACAGGTGACCTCACTCTCATCTGGACGGCGCTGAGCGACTTTGCGGCGGCCTCAGGCCTCAAGGGCAATTGGGCCAAATCCACGATATTCCCACTGAGCCTGCACTTGGTCCCACTCGACATATCGGTGGGAACACACAAACTCGCCTGGAGCACTGCTGCACCTAGATACCTGGGGGTAAGACTGTTTCATTCCCCCACAGACTTATACGAAGGAAACTACTGCAAGGTACTAGCAGGATTAAGTGCGGCTGTTGGCTTCTGGAAGACATTACCTCTCTCCCCATCGGACGAGTAGCCCTTGCAAAAATGATAATGGTCCCCAGGCTCCTTTATCATTTCACCAACCTTCCAGTGATACCACCACGTCCATTTGTTTGAGTTAGACATGCTCCTGACCACATTGATCTGGGGAGGAGGTAGACTAAGGGTGGCCTTAACCACGCTTTACTTACCTACAACTCAGAGAGGACTAGGAGCCTCGTCATTCGAACCATACTTTCTGGCAGCGCAACTCCTGTGGTTATTGCACTGGACAGCGGAACGTTACATAGGAGAATCAATCACAGAAAAGGAGCGGATACCCCTCCCAGCCATACAGAGAGTACTGATGCCAGGTACCAAATCCCTTTGCACTTACCCCTTGCAAGTGACATTGGTTGTACATGTATGCTGAAAATACATCGTATGTCCAGGGGAAAGCCCCCTTACTCCCACTAGTAGGATTCCCCTGCAACGACAAGTATTATACAGCCCTCGCCCGCCAGGTATGGACCGATCACTCAGTTACGGAGATGGAGTCCCTGTTCGAGAATGGACAGCTAATGACATATGCCCAATTGACCGCTCAATATGACCTCCCCCAGGGTCAGTTCCTACTACACCGGCAACTACTAGATAGCAGCCGACCCTACTAACACCCAAACGCGGGGGAGCCCCCGACACACCCGGTAACACACACTATATTACACATGGGGGTAGGCAGACATTAAGTTACCTGGCTATACAAAGCCGTTCAGGAACTGATTCTCCGCCCATTATACTCACTACGGCAGACATGGGAAGATGAAATGGGTCGGGTATTCAATGACAAACAGTGGGAAAAAGCCCTAGAGTACCCCAAAAAGGTTTCCAGGAACGTATGTTTCAGGAACATTCAATTCAATATACTACACTTGGCAAACCTCACCCTACAACGCCTCCACCGTGTTTATCCTGACACACACTTTGCCTGCTCTCGATGCCAGACTCTCGAGGCGGACTTTAAACATATGTTCTACGACTACCCCGTTGTGTGCCAATACTGGGACAGAATACACCAAACACTTCGTGAGACGACCAACATTCTGACCATGTCATCATGGGAAGCCAGTGCCCTCGGCATTTTAGGAAAGGCGGAAAACTAAGAAGGTACAGTACCGCTTCGCCTCCTTAGCAAAAAGGGGTATAGCCAAGCAATGGCGGGCCCGGGAGCCCCCCCCCCCCTTCCCCCCGAGGAAGCCTGGATAGGGGCCATGAAGAAATGGGGCGCAGAAGAGGTAATACGGGATGAGGAATTGAGAGGAATGCAGAAGTACGCAATCTCTCTAGAGTGGGCACAACTAATGCACCGATTTACTCACGAAACAACACAATTGTCCTCACAGACAGCCACCCAATCACAGACTCCACCTTTATCCCCCGAAGACCGATGGAAGGCAACATACGACCAGACCTAGACACCTAGGACGGGCACTACAATAAGATGCCCACAGGCACCCCAGAATGCCACATAGAGCCAATTCTTCAAGATCCCCCATACATCTGATACCATAACATATACTGCTACCACGACCAAACACACAACCATATTGCACTGGTAGCTCCGCAACAGCTTCCCCAGTTGTTCGCCCCTAGGTTAATAGTTTTACTCCCTACTTCAGTGGTTCCGAATCCTATGGTATTTTAATGGGAACACACACATCAAACGCCAAGTGAGAGCACAGAAAAAAAAGGAACACAAAAGGAATACACAATGATCCAAGATTAAAGTTAACGTACTCAGCCGAAGGCTAGTAAATATACTAACACCAAATCAGATGTTGGGCACGGGATAACACTGTTTATTGCTATTATTACTGATGTAATGAAATACAAAATCCCCATAAAAAAATGTAAACAAAAAATTAGAGTGGGAACTTCATTAAATTATGAATTATTGTATATTACTTAACCCCTTCACTGCGGCGGCTATTCCGCCGCAGTGCTAAGGGGGCGGGGCGGAAGAGCGGCGGGCGCATGCTGGTGACGGAACCAATCTGTCACCAGCGTCAGTTGCGCTGTGCTTATGACGGAGCGGTTCCATCATGGCCCCGGCCGCTCAATAGAACGCTCAGCGCAGGCGCGGAATTCGTGCTGCGCATGAGCGGTGGGCGGGCCATGACGGAACCGCTCCGTCATCAGCACAGCGCCACCGCAGCTGATGACGGAGCGGTTCCGTCATCAGCAGGGAAGAGGTGAAAAAATATATTTTTTTTTTATATTAATGGCCGAATTATGATGGGTGCACTTAGGTCCGCCCAACATAGTTTCGGTCTTTGGACCGCCCGACCTCCTGTCGACCAAAAAATGTTCGGAATGCATGCTCGCATTGTAAAACAAAGCATCCCCACACCCCTGAAGGTGCCTGCCAAGGGGTGCAGGGATCAACAGGGGGGCACCAAAGGTGCCCTCGTGGCCACCAAAGGGAGGCGGGCACAAAAAGGCAGTCAGAATTAGACAGTTTAATCCCACGGGCGGAAAGAGCCGCTCTTGGGATCACTAAAGTCATTCTGACTGGCACATCTTTAAAATGGGTAGGTCAGAAAGAAATCAGACCGAATTATTACTATGCATTAGAAACGGCTCCAACCGACGGTCGGAGTCGTTTTCTAACGCATCGTAATCAGCCCCTAAATATTCAATTGGTTATTTAATGTTTACTTGATTAATTGGTATTTTATTTCTGTAAGTTTGATTTATGATTTTTTTGTATATTTTATTTGTGTATAAATTAACTACTCATTCATATTTTAGTACTGGGTTGTGAAGTTTAAGGTGAATAATGTTGAAAATTATTTAAATTATAATGGTTTATTTTTAAACAATTTTTATGGCAATTAAACATTTGTAATTAGGTAAAATATGTAATTATTTGTTATGTAAATAATTTTTGTTATAATATATTTGTTTTATTAATATTTTCACTTTGTGAAATAGTAGGGGGGTTTATTTTATAACCTATTTTTGTAGGATTTGCTTTATAGAAATATACAATTTGTACTCATATTTAATTTGTATGTTTTATTAATTTTATATAGTTAGGTGTTTAAATTTTTTTTTTTTTTTAATTACTCAAGTTGAATGGTATATGTAACCCTTCGAAGTCCATCACTGGCCTTTATTTTGCTTACTTTGTGATGGGAAAGATCACGGAACAGATGGTGTATCATGAGTTAAAAGCTTTTGTGGACGAGCACAACATCCTCCACCCACAACAGTCAGGTTTTCGTCCCAGACATTCCACCGAAACTGCCCTGATTGAACTCACTGACTCCATCAAGTTCCTACAGGATGAGGGCAGGAAAGCTGTCCTCATCCTGCTTGATCTAACGGCAGCGTTCAACACCATCTCTCATGTCATCCTGATTGATAGGATGAGAGAGATCGGCGTGACAGATACAGCGTTGGCTTGGATAATATCCTTCCTGACTAATAGGTCCCAATCTGTATCTTTGGGTCCCCATCTATCCAGCGAGAAAACCATCTCATCCGGCGTGCCGCAGGGGTCCATTTTAAGCCCATTGCTTTTTAACATGTATATGGCACCCCTCCTAGCTGTGATAGAGTCGCATGGGATCCTAGTCACGTCATACGCGGACGACACCCAACTTGTCGTCTCGATCGACAAAAATTGTACGGACGTAGAACAGAGGTTCCAGAATTGCCTCAAGGAGGTGTTTCAGTGGTTAAGGAAGAACCATCTGAAATGCAATAGTGGAAAAACGGAATTCCTCCCACTAGGCAAAGACCATCTCTTCTGCCCTAAGGACTGGTGGCCAAAGGATTCAGCGGCCCCACCTAGCTCAGTGGTCTCTGCGCGAAACCTGGGAGTTCAATTTGATACGGCCCTCTCTTTCGATGAGCATGTTAGAATCACAGCTGGTCGTTGCTTCGGCCTCATCAAATCCCTTAAGAAATTCTTCGATTTTCTCCCCATTGCAGCTAGGAAATCTGTCGTGGTCGCTCTAATACTCTCACGACTCGACTATTGCAATGGGTTGATGGCGGGAGTAAAAAGGGCCACTCTGAAGAAATTGCAGAGTGTACAACATGCTGCGGCAAGACTAGTTCTAAAACTACCCAGGAAATCCTCAGCTTCCGCAGCACTAAATATTCTTCATTGGTTGCCACTGCATAAGAGGATTCTCTACAAACTTCTATTAACAGTTTTTAAAGCTTTGAAAAACACAGGGCCAAAGTATCTCGCCAAGCGTTTTGTGCATTACGACCCAGTGCGCTGCCTGAGATCTTCTAGTGGCAACCTCACCAAAATCCCGAGGTATAAATATAAAACTAGGGGAGGAAAAACCTTCACAGTCTTGGCAGCAAGGGCATGGAACAGCTTGCCACTAAACCTAAGACTTATCGACTCTGAAAGTATATTCAGGAAACACCTGAAAACATGGATTTATCAGCAATCTGACAGTTTTGTGATGGCAGCTATCTAGATGTTCCACCAAATTTCATACACACGCTCAGCGCCAAGATGCTCCCTCCGGAGCGATAGGTCGCGCTCTATAAATACCCACAAATAAATAAATAAATGGAAATAATAAATGTAATCCCTGTGCAGTTCAACACCTTCCCTGATTTTGTTTAGAAAGAGGTAAGAATAGTAATTCTAATTCCTCAAGAGTCCAACACTTTCCCCGCTGTAGGTAAAATTGAAGTGGGATTAGTAAATCTAGCCCCTCCAAAGTCCAACATTTTTCCTAATGTTGCTTAGCCTGGAGACGGAACAATAAATCTAACCCTTCCAAAGTCCAACACTTTCCCTGATTTTGCTTACATTGGAGTGGGAACATTACATGTAACTGCTCTGAAGTCCAACACCTTCCCTACATTTTTTTCGATTGGAGAGGGAATAGTAAATAAAACACATCCAAAGTGCAACACTTTACCTACTGTTGCCTAAAGTGATTAGGAATAGTAAATATAACCCCTCTGAAATCCAACACATTCCCTACTGTTGCTTAGACCGGAGTGGAAATATTAAATCTAACTCCCTGCTTCGATTACGTTGGAATGGGAATAGTTCATTTTATTTCTCCAACTTCCAACATTTTTTCTAATTTTGGTTAAATAAAAGGTAGATTGGTACGTGTTACTCCTTTAAAGTTAAACACTTAAAAATATATTTATATTATTTAACTGTTGCTTTTTCATTTTTTTTTTAATTATGTGTTTAATTGTATGTTAATATATATTTGTCAATTTTAATTTGTACATTTTTTATATAGTGTTTAAATATTGTTTGTATATTTCTTTAAATGCATATCAAAGACATTATTTATTTAGTTCACACTATTAATTTTAATATTTAGATTAGGTTTAATATATGCTTTGGCTACAAACATGTTTGTTAATTTTTACTTCTAACGTATTGGTAATATATTTAATGTAGTGTTCAATTACTTGTTTTCTTTTTTTAAATATATATATGTATTTACACTACTTATTAAAACAATTGTTACTTAAATTATTATTTTGAAGTATAATATCATAAATTAATTACTTATATTGCTATGTATATTACAATTTCGATATTCTTACCATTTAAGGACGGTATTCTGTCCCACAGTACTTTTGATACTATGTTTTGGGCCTGAGTAGGGTGGCGGTGGGACTTATATCCAACCGCCATCCCTTCAGAAACAGGACCACCCGACTAGCTGTCAGCGGTCCCACAACTGGTAAAATGACGGTTGCAATGTGTATCTTTTTTATTGTGGCTTGGGCTGTAGAACACGCCGCAGTATAAAAGATACACCCTGTACAAATTCCTGCACTATGTGGCAGGCACGATGCGGTGCCTGCCACATGGTGCAGGAATATGTAGGGGGCACCATAGGTGCCCCCCAGGGCCCATGTCAAAGGGCCGGGTGCAAGGGGGCCCGCTAAGGGCCTCCAATGTCCCATTCCGTCTGACTTTTCATGGCAGGTAAACCACCATGAAACGGCTGGCGGGAAGAGACATTGTAATCCCTATGGTGGTGCCTGGCAGGCACTGCCACCATTGTAGGGATGGCGGACCCTCCAACAGAGCCTGTCGGATCCATGGCGGTTGGTCTCTCTGATCGCCTAGCATCCGCCCGCCATCATAATGATGGAGCAAGGATTAACACGAGAAGCGACTTGCTTGTATTCATGAACCTCGAATAACGTTAATGAATTAATCAACATGTTTGTTTTTATTAATATTACATAAACATATGGGTGTCCGAATGAAGCTTGCTTATGTGTTTTGCTAACTGTAATACGTTTACATCTAAAATGGCTGCTGCTACGCGAGGGTTTCAACTGCGCATGCGTCTGTCCTACTCATGTGACATGACGTATTCTTTGCTTTGGAAAGAATTTCTCGCTTCTGCGCACTAGTATTAAAATGGCTTCTTTGTGTAACCACATGCATGAAGCTTGCATTGCTGCTTTTGCTAAACTGTTCGTTCTGCCTAATCCTAATCCTATAGATAAATATAAAATAATGGGTATAGAGTGGAGATGCATGGTATACAGTGTATTAATTTATTCAGTGTTCTAAAACTGTTTCTTTTGCCTTTCATGTTACACTCTGAAAACTGGCCTGATTTGTAACGCTGTACTCCATCTTTATTGAAACTGCGACTGTGCGAAAATCTCAAGTCTCTGGAACAGTGACCTTTGGACTATAGCCAAGGAGCTGACAGACTTTTTAGTGGAGGAAGTAATTAAGGGCATTAACTCTAGTCTAGGGGGTAAGGCACCCGGCCCTGATGGTGTCCCTGTGGACATTTGTAAGAAAAATATATTGCTCTGGGCACCTCTGCTCACTAGAACTTTTAACGCCGCATGCTCAACAGGACTGCTTGGCACTTGGTACAATTCGATCATTGTCCCCATTTTTAAAAAGGGAGACAGAGCAAATTGTGCTTGCTATCGACCCATATCTTTGCTCGACTCCACCATAAAAATAATTGGCAGTCATCCTTGATAGACTGCACTTATGGGCAGAGGAACACCACATTTTCAGTGACCTCCAATATGGTTTCCGCGAAGGAGTCGGTACCATCGAACAAGCACTTAATCTATCAATATTGATAGAGAAGTACACCACGGCCAAGGGGGGAAGACTTTATTTAACTTTTTTAGATCTGACATCGGCTTTTGACTTTGTAAACCATGAGAAATTATGGTCTATTTTAACCAAATTAAGAGTGGATGTGAATATTATTAAATTTTTGAGAGATTTGTATAATGGGGCTAGTGCAATGATCAGATACGGTAAAAACGGGGAGTGTAAAAGGGAGTTCAGTGTCGCGAGGGGCGTGAGGCAAGGGTGTGTCCTTGCCCCATTTTTATTTTCTATTTATATAAACAACTTGGAGGCTACATTATTACAGGACTGCAATGACATGCCTACCGCCTCTGCCCGTCGTATACCTGCTCTCATTTACGCAGACGATGCCGTTCTTATGGCAAGAACTCCCATAGCCATGCAGACCATGATTTCCTCTTTTAGTACCTTCATGGCTAAACTTGATCTACAAATAAACTGTACTAAGACCTTTGCAATGAATTGTGGTGGTAATGTGAATAAAAGGAAAAAAACATGTTTATAGAATCAACCCCTCTACAACATACACCAACCTTCGCATACCTGGGGATCTTGTTTGATCGAACTGGTAAATGGAGTTGTGCGATCCAAGCTAGGAACTCATTATTCTCCAAATCTATTATGGCCCTCAGGTCCTTTAGCAAAAAGATGGGGGAAAAGCCAGTTAAAGAGCTTTTATACATATATAAAGCTAGCTGTGTCTCGGTGGCATTATATGGGGCAGGAATATGGGGCGATTCAAATGTTAGTAGCCTACAAATCACCGAAAATGTTTTCCTGGGAAACCTCCTAGCTCTACCAAAGAGTATGTCCAGCTACAACTGCCATTCAGAATTGGGCATTCCCTATCTGGAAGATCTAATTAAGTTGCAACCGATCCTTTTATGGCACCGGGTATGGACCACTGAGAAATGCCATCTAAATCGTCTTATCCTGGGGGGACGCACTGAAACTTGATGGGGGAAAAAGGATTAAATGGCTGTGTTATATAAAAGCCTTTTGCGATAACATCAAGCACCCGGAATTTTTTACTGACCCTATATCTATGTCTGTTATCACTAGGAAAGCATTGAAACATTTGAGTCTAAACTTCCTTGAGAACCAAAGAGAACAAACTGAACTTTCAAAAAAGACTGTCATTGCCCACCAAATGATAGTTAAACCAAGGATTATCCAACATTATCTTAACCTTCTAATGAAAGAACAAGAAAGGTTCTTGTTGACTAGATTTAGGTTTGGAATTTTATACAGACTGTTGAGCTTTCCTGCTATGAATGATTGGTCCAGGGTAATTTGTAAATGTCCGTGTGATAATATCTCCACCCAATCGGATATACATATTCTCTTCTTTTGTAGATTTTCTGTTATATCCAGGAAGAGATGGATTATGCCTATTTTAAAATATATGAACATGAGACAGTGCCGCCCAGCATTCCTTGCGATACAACTTTTGGAGGACATTTTTTCAGTGGCTTCTGTTGCGCAATTTCTTAAATATATTTTTCATCTACGCAAGACAATGATTATATGAATTTTCGCCACTCTAACTCTTGGTCTATGTTTACATTGTGCATACTGTTTTTAAAATTTATGAGTTATGATGATGATGTAATATTTTTCTCATTTATGTGATCTGATGTACTTTTATGGTTATTTATGAAATATAACCAAATAAAGTCTTTGGAACTGAATTGACTGACTAGAAGATTCTCCTGGGAAAATAAACATGTGAACCTAAAATTTTAACAAAGTATTTGTCAATAAAACATCCATTGTCTGGTGGAATAAAAACGTCATGAGAACCTAAATTTGATGAGCAGGAACGTAAATTTGAATAGGAGACGGTAAAAGTCCGATTTTTTGGTGTGGTGTGACGACCTCTCCTCCTCCTTGACCAATTGAATTTGGGGATCCTTACTCTTGCAACATTGGGGGGTGGTACACTGACCTGGAAAATAGTATAACTAGAGTAGGCTTAGATAGTTAATTTGTCCGAATAGCTGACCTGTCGCTGACCCAACGCACTCAATAGGTGGCTAAGAGCAGAGGGCTGCAGAGCACTCTGTCAGAGGATTCGCTGACCCAATCGGGGTCCGGGAAGCTGAGGTGCTGGCGAAGCACTTTGTTGGTGAATTCGGTAACCCAATCGGGGTTCTGACTGTTAGCTGCAGAGAGGGAGTAGCGCAGGCGTTGCAACTGAACTGCGGGTGCCAGTCTTAACCTTTGGTGGTCCTGTCCTGATCCAAATCTGGTTTTCCTGTCCTGATTCTGATCTGCACCTGCTGGCCTACTGGCAACTGCAACTTTTGGGGGTTTCTGTCTTTCAACTGACTCGTGGCCAGGGTTGGTCTTCACACCATTTTAGGTAAATATAAATATGTGTGGGTTTGTAATCGTAAATGTTGTTCCTTTTCTTTACCCTCCCTAAACGTAAAGCTTCATTGCATATATATATATATATATGCTCCCTTTTCTTACCCACCCTATGGTTAGAATCTTTTGCAAACTATTTTAATACGTTCCCTTTCTTATCCTCCTTTTAAATAAATGCTCAAAATCGTTTCTTGATTAGCATGTTCCTTTTCTCACCTTCCCTTTGAATTTGTTGAAATTGTTTTGATTTTCTTAGCATGTTCCTTTTTCTTACCCTTCCCAAAGAATAAATGCTCAAACATTTGGTTATATAGTATGTTTCTTTTCTTACCTGCTCTTATTGCTAAATGATCGAACTCAGTTTAATACATCTTTTGCATAGTTTTATTCTGGTTCTGATTTTCATTATTAAGAGTCTTGTAGTGTTTAATCTTAGGATCATGACCATTTAAGAAACTTCGATAAAGAGTTTCAAAACTTCCAGAGTCTGTGGTTAATATATGAGTGCAAATGCTATTGATTATTGAACTATCTTTATAACTAACTCCCTGATCCAATACGTTACAGGTACCAGTGACAAGGATTGGTAAGTCAATGGTATAGGACCTAATACATAAAATATCTGGTATTAGAGCGAAGGTTACCTGATTAAATAAATGAGTTATCGATATGGGCCCAGGTGAGTATTGGTAGAATTATGGTTGGGTGACCTGCACGCTCTATCAAAAATGTGACGGGCAGTAATGCAGGGTCTCATGGCAGTGGGACTACCACCGATGGGCTGACGGTGGCGGTCCCACCGCGATCGTAATGAGGCATAAAGTGTCTAAACTCAATATTCTTTTAGACCAGTGATACCAAAGTATGGCCCAGGGGCAGTTTGCAGTCCTCTTGACCTTTACATGCGTCCCCACGGTGAACAGCAGTAAGGGCTGCTGTTTACTTAGCAAGCACAAATATTTTGAAAACAGATTAGAATTCATTTGCAGGTTAACTGAAGTTATGAAGCAACTAAGGTGGTGTCCTGCACCACTTAACTTTAGGAACACCTTTATTTTTAAAGACATATTGCAACAAATGTGTAAACATGGGAATATGTTTCTTCAAAATTCAAAAACATTTATTTCATTAACATGCAGAAGCGTTTTACCATAATACTGCATTGAAAGGTATTTTTTCCAAGAGATAGTTTTTAAACATAAATTTACAAACATTCATGCCTCCCCACCCTACTCCACCCTGACATCAATGCCACTAGAGGCAAGTCAGTTATCACATGCACCCTCTGGGTGGCTTAGGTTGTTAATATACGTGGACAACATTCATAATCAAACAGAGGACAAGGATTTGTACAGCGCACATTCTGATCTCATGCATTTCAAGGTCCTCTTATATTCCATAATAAACTAAAAGAAAAGGAGGGAAAGTGATAATAAAATTGCTTTAGATCACACAGTTTGGCCAAGGAGAATGCCAGGATTGATCCCAGGTTGTCTAGTTGTATATTGTGCAATTCAGCCACTAGTTGTAGATGCTTCGCTTCCCCTAAAACCACCTTACACAATCCCTGACCCACCCATACCCCCTTTCACCACCCTGCTGGCATCAGTGCAGCCCTCGGTCACACCACACACCATACTTTGAGGCCCCTGGGCAAATTTTTGGCCAATAGTCATGTTTTAGACAATATATATTTACACACTATTTGTGCCATCACGATTGTGATATTCTAAGTAGTCTGTTACACAACCAACTGAAACACTGACACCCAAGAGTGGGTGGGTGGATCTAATGTACGCCATTTGACGTTACCAAAACTAAAACCACGTGAAGACCTCATTGACACCATATTGAGTTCACAAGGTCCATGTTTTGACCATTTTCTTTGACCAGTTTTTAGCCCTGCCATGCTTGTGGGATACCGTTTTTTAATGAGACAAGTGAGGGAATGCTTAGGGCCTTATTACAAGTTTGGTGGTACTCCTGTAGGACTGCCACCACTCTGCCACAGGAGGACCGCCAAGTCCGTGGTGCAACTGCCCGCTGGATTTCGACTTGAATCCACAGCAGCAGACTGTGCTGCAGCAGTCTCATGGCGGCAGCAGTGTTAGGCTCATAGGAGAGCCTTAACAGCAGACTGCCTCTGTGACAGTGCCTGCAGCACGTTCGTGAATGGTGTGGCATGCACCTTGTTCTGCATACCTCACTGTACAGGAATCGGGGTACAATATGTTCTCCCCTGCATGCCCCCCTAAGCCCATAGGCAGCAGGGGGCCCTGGTAGGGCGCCAGTACTTGCATGTCCAATCCCCTTTTTAAGGGCGGGATTATGAAGAACATCACTAATGTTATTCTAGTCAAATTCTGATATCACAATGCCTGCTGCTAGAACCAGCAACTGAGGTGAAAGGCAGGTCATGTTACAGAAGATAACTGAAGCTGCTGTTTAAAGCAACGAAAACAGAACGTTGATATTCTTTCTCCTGCTCTATTTTTTAGCTTACAATGACAAGCAGAGAGAACATGTTAATTTTTTGCACTCCTTAAAAAGTTATAGAAAAGCTAGAATCTTTCTGTGTGTTTCTACACATTCCAAGCTAATGAAGCTTTGGAAAAAAACTGACATGTATTAAACTGTTTCTAATATCTATTTGCAACAAATAACTAACAGGTTTTTGATGTGTTTAATTTTGTACTAGAGGTTTTATTTTTATTCTTCATGTTTGCAAAACATTCTCACTCTCATTTATTTTCATATGAAAGAGCTATGCACCGAGGTTTTAAGTGGTTTGTAGGAAAGGAGATGGCGTGACTATGTATTATATACCAAAAAGTACCCTCTGTCGTACATGATAAGGATATTTCAAGTCACCTCAGAGTTCCATAACCTTATAAACTAACTCGCCTTTTTATATATATATTTTTTCCTATGATGTAAATAATGCGCCCAGAAAAATAAATATAACATTTTAAAAACAAAAAGGTAAGCAGATCCTGCTCACAGTCGATGATATCCGCCCCATGATGCCGCCCCAGCCACACTAGATGCGGGAAATCCTGGCTTGGTGTCACTTGTCTCCACCAGACTATAACCCTTTGCCGCGCCTGCTGCCAGCATGAGGAGGAGGTTATGCACTCATAATACATGAGTGCTGCCACCTCCACCTCACTAAAAAATGTGCCATCGACTACAGGGGGTCTGGGTATGCAAAGTAGCACTACCTAACTCTGCCATAACTCGGAAAAATAATGTAAAAGGTATACTTACAAAAACAGATTAATAGGAAACACAAAATGAAAAATAAAAAGCAAGTCAAAGGGAAACAAAAAGAGAAAATAAAGTTGAAAAAATGGGGCAGGTCGGCAAGAACGGAGTTGGCTTGGCCTATGAAGTAGAGAAATGCAAGGTGTAGCTAGACAGGAGCTAGCTGGAGTAAACAAAATGTCTGCTTGGTTGCGCATGCGGCTTGCAGTTTTGAGTTATTTTTAGAACAAGAAATGTGTCTCCGGTGTCATGTTTTTTAATGCGAGGTGTCGGAGATGCATTTTGTGTAATTACACATAATTTCACCTGTTTTGGGGAAATTTGCATTTTGAAAAGTAAACTACAGAAATTTCATACACCCATCTTTACAAAAAATGTCAGATCTACATGTCTATTTTGTAGTGAAGTCCTTGAAATCATTTGTCGGATATGTAACTTGTTGCTTTTTTGTGATATTGTTTTATGTGTTTTTAGTTATGTGTTTTATATATATCTATACATATTTTTGTTTATTACTGTGGTACTTTTAATTGTTTTTATGATCTTTTTTCTAATAAATGCTTCATTTAGTTGTATTTTGTTCCTTATACTTTTAACTTTTATGGCTTTTTGCTTAGCTGAATAATGCTGTTATTGATTGGGATTATTTTCAAGGCAACATTTTGATGTCTCCCTGTTGTGCTTTGAATCCTTACCTATTGTGGGTGATAAGCTCAGCCACACTAGTGGGATGCAGGTTTTATCAGAATTGTGAGAACACAGAATATTTGTAATCAGCCAATGCATTTCTCTCCATGTTTGACTTCCAAGTGTAAACAAGTGGGCAGCAAAGAACACATTTTACAAACGTTCCTCATAGAGTGAGGATAACTCCAAATTCAGAGATGTATAAATTACCACTACTTCTAAACTCAAATTTCAACCATTATTATTATTATTATTATTATTATTATATTTCTTATATAGCGCCAGAATCGACCCCCGAAGGGGTATCTCCGCGCTTGCCTTGGGAACCCATCCTGGTTTTTCCCTGTGAGATAGCCCCTACAGGGCATCCCCAAGGTGAAAGCCAGGCATCCCGCCGCGGGGGGCCGTTGTGGAGATTAAGCAAGCTTAATGCCCAGAGTTGCAGAGTGTGAACCCATGATTAGGTCAGGCACCGAAGCGAGAATTATCGAGTCCGTGGACATTTGAGCTCAACACCCTGCCGCGTCGGGAATCGAACCCTGGTCCCGGGTCTGACTTCTGCTTCAGGGTCTGCCTGCTCTAACCAGTGAGCCACACTTCTCCACACCAGTGAGCCACACTTCTCCACAAACCATGCATTCGTTTCCTTAATAGCCATTTTCATTTGTTAGATTTCACCACTTAAATTGATGCATGGTCAATACCTAATGAAAAATCATAATATGATGTAGTTCTGTTGTTATCAATGGGGATTGTGTTTTTGAACATTTCAACAACACTATATATCTCTATGGCCATTAGCGTCTGACAGCTATAGCGTTATATTACTTTTGAATACTGGCTAGTAAGGACAAAATTACAGATGAAACTATCACTTATTTCTATTTTTTCCTACTTATTTTGATAATTTTTATATTTCAATTATAAGTTTGGGATAAAAATGAAAAAAGTACACTAATTACCCCCTTGCTGAATCACAAATGTTGTTTATTTTTCACAAATGTATAGCTTTCTGGGTGCACCCATGGGTTTCATGTTTATTTTTTATTTTAACCACAAAGTGAAGGTAGGCAAAAAATACACAAAAATATAATACTACTAAGAAAAAAAGGATAAACTATGATTAAAAATCATTTCTTTTTATATATCGGTTCCTAAAAGCTGGTAAGGGGGTGACCTTAGCACAGCAATTTTTTATTGCTTTTTTTGAGAGAAAAACATATGCTTTCTTGCACCATATTTTCTCCCTATTTTTTTTATAAACACCTTAAAATGTTATATTTTGGCTTTTTTTCTTGATTCACACAAGGGCAATCCACACACAGCGGATTCCTTTAGAATACCCAATATGTGGAGATGAAAATGTGCAAATTAAGCCTGGATACCTTTTGTGGAAAAAATATATAAACCTTTAAATACTAAATGCACCAACATCAAAAAAGGAGCAGCAGTGGGGCGGGACAAAAACCTTTGCAGTTAAAGGCGGGTTGAGTCCTTATTTTTCATAATTGGCTTCATTTTTAAATTACCAGGACATTTACTAGTTTACATTGATTTATTAATGATTGCTCTGATTGGCATGGCCGCTGATCAATCTTGGAGCATGTCCCTGAGTATACTGAATATTCCCAGGCCGTGGATCAGCAAATGACCAAGCAATGATGATGATTTCCACACGTTTATTACTTTCTTTTATGTAGAGTATGTTGAAAGAGCAAATATTTGGCTTTGGATTATGGCGGAAAGAGCAACGAGATTGGGAGTGAAATGTGGTCATGAATACCTTAATTGCGGAGTGGGACTCAGGATCTGTGGCTTTTTAAGTTAAATGTTCTGCAAAGCAGTTGCAGAATTCTTGAGATGTTGGAGCAGTCTGAATTGCATTTGGGTTTTCATACTCCAAGATAATCTAGAACAGTATTGTGGCTGGGTGGCTGGCATCTCAACTGCATTATCAATAGTGTGATTTATTGGCTTTTTTTTAAAGTTACTTTGTAGATGCTATATAGTCATTGTTCCTGTTTGTCTCTCTAACTAGTTATGCAGTTTTCGAAGTACTTTCTCAAGACTATGTGAAGGTATTGTGAGGATTTACGGAAAGCCTCTGGTTCAAAAGACTAGTGGGCCATGGGTGGAACTGGCTTACAGATATCAATGGGTTAATCAACTGAAGAATTCATGTAATATGATCTTTTAAGTTATACATGGCATTGAGGGTATGGCTTTCATCAAGTGTGCTACCCAATACAGAGTCAAAGAAGGTAGTGGCAAAGTCAATCACCTGTCAACCACATTGTGCCCAACAGACACTTCTATTGAAAACTTTGCAGATGCAAACAACTGAACACAAATGGATTGGCCTGTTAAATTCAATCCACACACAAATCACCTAAATGTTGTTATTTAGGAGTTCATACTCTTAAATATTGATTACAAAAATATTAACTTATCAAAATATTGAGGTAGAAATATCTTTTACTAAAATATCGAATTTACATAGTTAAAAAGTACATAACTAAAATATCAACTAAAAACATAACTACCATGAAAATATCAACTACAAAAAATAGTATGTTAAGTTAAGCAATAGAATTTAAAAATTACATCTATTTAAAAAAAATGTAGGGTTTAAATATTACTGTAGAAAAATGTTATTAAATCGAAATACTACTAAATAAATGTAATTAAGTAATTATTAAACATATTATATTTAAAAGTACTTTGCCAAATTAAAAATACTATCTTCAATTTGTATTCCTTCTAAAAATAATGTAATATTTTAGAATTATAAATTTACAAAATAGTTCATAAAAAGACTACTTATTATTACAACATATTGACTCTTGCATATAACTCATTACAGGTATAAGAAAATATTAAACTATTTAAACACACCAACAATTTACATGTCTCAAAACACATTGTAAATACTCATGCAATCACTGAATACAATTCAAATAATAATTTATTCTTAAAGTTCTGTACTTTTGTAGGTTTTTTCATGAAATATTCTAATAGGAATTATTTTAAAAAAATCAAAGAACCATAAAAGCAAACTAGAATTAAATTAAACATTCATAAATAAAATGTATTAACTGCAATTCTACATTGACAAAAATATAATTTGGTAACATTGGGAAAAGTGCATACATTTGGCAGTATCCAGAAAACTATTCAAACTGCTGTTGGAAAAACATTGGGAAAAATGCATATATTTAGGGGCTGGGGTGAAATGTACCATTCTAATCCTAATTCTAACAATATTTCGGAAAGCGAAAATGTTTCTATTGGGAAAGGTGTCAGATTTACAATGCGTAATCAAATCCTATCAAAAATGGAAAGAGTGTATACATGTTGGTGCTGGGGTCAGAATAACTGTCATCTCCAATTCCGACTTATTGGAAAAAGAGCATATATATATTTTTTTATCAAACAAATGTTATTGTGTCAAATGGTCACATATAGTGGTGTTCCTTAAACCAGGAACCATCTGCCACATCAAGCATTGCATATCAATGTCTTTGACAGTAAGTAGGTACATTATTACCTTTGAAATAAGAAAATACATTGTAACAGAAACACCCTAAACCCCCTCTCACACCGACACACTGTTGCGTTTCGATCGTCACTACATCACCCATCCCGGTAAATCCATTCCTATACTATATATACAGTCCCTTATCCTAATGGCTCACAGATCAAGGCAGGTACGGATGCGTCCACAGGGGGCACTGTGTCCAATTCCAGGCCTCTGTAGTCTGCCCCGCATTTCCAGATCTTAGGGTATTTTTGCAGGCAGCCCCTGGCCTTAAATGTCAGAATCTCTAATCCTATATTAAAGTCCAACCTTTTTTGCAATGCCGAGAGAGATGGAGGGGCCGCTGCCTTCCACAGCCTTGCTGTAACCCGTTTGGCCAAGGTCAGCCCTAGCAATAGTAAGTACCTCCTATATATGTTACCGCCTATACCCTCCATAATATGCAGATTTATCAACCTCGGTGAGGCGGGGAGCTCCCATCCCAACTTTCCCAATGAGCACATTTAGAATACAGTGACATTGGTATTCAACACCCTTTTACAAATTACGACTTTTGTGCTCCTCCAGCGGTGGCGCAACTGCGTCATCCGCTGGAGGACTGCCAAGGACTGTTTTAGAAAATGGCCCCGGTTCACAACGCCAGGAGCTAAAGTAAGGAGACCGGATTCAGCCGGGGACCATGCACTCCTGACTCGCCGAAATAAAATAACATTCTGCTCGAGAAAATGTTGAAACCTGTACTGCCACGACCTGTTTGAAAATATGTACTATTCTAATTTACACAGAAAGTATCTAGGAGTCAAAAGTAAACTCTAATCACAAACAACCATTGACATGATGTGGGCATGATGACAAGAAAAATAAGAACTCGCATATGTGAACATAAAAGCACAGTCCGGTGACGAAAAAAAGCGATGCGTTTAACAGGCCACTTCTTAGAAGTAGGACACGGTCCTAATGATTTCACATGGACTGTGTTGGAACAGCCAACCATCCCAGACCATTGCCCTGATGTAAGCAAATCCCTGTTTAAAAAAGAACAGAAGTGGGTCTATAAGCTTAACAGCGACAAGGAGGGCCTAAACAAACCGATACCCTGGATGTCGCTATGATGGAACACTGTACATATATTGATGGCTATATCATTATCAATGTAATAGGTTATCACAATATTTAGCCATATGCATTCTTGTTATTGATGGCAATACCAACACACCATAGGTCATCGTAACTTTTGGCTGTATATATTCATACTGGTAGCCTTTCAAACACATACATATTGCCAGGAGAATTAAATCAATTCCTATCATTTAAACTGAAATAGCGGCCTAGAGGTGTGTTTTATAAATTTCAACAAACATACTTGTCGCTTTTTAGTAACATTGGACCTACTGTCATTGCAGTAGTATAATAACAGTTTTATATTGTTTCACTCAACAATAGCATTCCTAAGTTTTTCTAGCTCCTGGCATAGCATTCTTTAGCTTCTGTTGTATGAAAGCATAAGAGATTGCTCCAAGCTGTGTTACAGTCAGATCATTGTATTCTGTTACAACATGAATTTCCGATTGAAGTCAATTCCTCGTCGAAACCACACGGTACATACATTCTCTAGTACCCGTGGTGCGAATGCGCGAGAGAGTACTTCAGGTTGTGGTCAAAATAGTCAGACCACTGTAACCTGCCATGAATAGAGTGCTTGGTTTGATTCTACTTAATTCCTTAGCAATACGGTATCTGGTACAAAGCGAAATCGTAATTGAAACGCGAAATTTCCATTCCTTCGAACTACAAGGTCCAGCATTCCATGCGCAATCACGTGCACGCATGGAAAGACGAACAATCAAATAGGCTGCGCTCTATCCGTTCGGTGCCTCCCCAGTCTAGCGCAGAGGAATACCTGGAGACACCGAAGGATAGGTGAGCGCTGTAACGGTTCGCTTTGGTGTGATTGCTCTTTACTTGCGCGGTGTGCGGAGAGTTTGATTGTGTTCTCGCTTCGAGTGAAGTTACCATTTCTTGAAAGGGAAACAATATCCGCTCGTTTTTCTGTCACGCCCATGCCGGTTTGGCGAGCCCAGTAATGGTTCTGGTTTCCCTTGGGTGTTATTGTTGTTTTTTACGCGTACTTTGCGTGAAATGCTGAGTGTTTTGCCCTGAGGGAGTTACTAATTGCCAAAAAGGGAGATAACATCCACTTGTGTGCCTGTCATTCACACGGCCCCCTCCCCACGGTGACATAATTCACTACCGAGTCGCCCTTGAGCTCTAACAGTGCTAGATGTCTATAACATCGCAGTATCGTCTTAACGAGGGAGTGAATGGAAATGCAGAGATCGTGTATAACAATTGTCTTGGGAAATGGGACAATGTTTCCATGATTACTGAAGCGATCAAGATGTGTAACAAGACACCACATACTATTCTTAGTGTCTCTGAATTTGGTCAGTAAGGTTGATTTGACTTCCTTATGGGATAAACGGTGGAATGCTTATGTATATATGTGTCTTTTCATAACAGAGCGGTGCTCCTCAATTACCTGAGCTGCAGCCAGGTGAGGTGAGGCGCGATCCCCACACGAATTGGGTGAGTGATAACATGTTTAGATATATGTATTGACATGATTACAAAAATAACACTACTGATGAGTGTATTTTTACGAAATTGTCTGTCTCTTTTCACTTTTTTTTCTTGTTGACATGACTATATTTTTTAGATTGTGGCGGAGCATCTGAACCTGACAAACAGGTGATATGATTCCTTTTTATTCTTCTCACTATACTCGACAGCAGTAGCAATATCTAGGTCCTGATGAATGCATAGGCACTTTCCTTTTATGCAGAAACATGTTGACCACTCGCTAAGCAGATATTTTGTTAAATCTGTTATTTCACCATTGTTTTTATGTTTGGGGAGCTGAGAGAAAACATTAAAAGTTCCACTTCTACTCAGTCTTACCTAACTTTATTCTATCACTAATCACTCACTTGCACTGCTTTTTTTCAGTTATCACACTACACTGACACCACTCACTAGATAAAAACGTAGGGTCTTCTTACTCTCATAGTCCTCTTCCAACTCTTGTGACTGTGTTTGCATTAACTCCTGGGTAAGGAGAACCCATATGATGTAAAAGTGGTGGAACAGATCGACAACTGATGGGAAAATTTTCACCTTGGGTATGTGTCTCACGTGAATTTTGCTACATAATATCACGTGGTGTCACTGAATAATTTAGTTCACAATCGTCTTTTTTGTCATGTCAATGGTTGTTTGTGATTAGAGTTTACTTTTGACTCCTAGATACTTTCTGTGTAAATTAGGTTATTGTTGGGGGCGCGTATCTAGTATGGAGTCGTTAAACTAGCCCTTGGACCCTCTTCTATGTAGTGTGTTTTATAATATGTACTATTCTACATGTTATACATCTATATTATACCCGAAGACTTGAAAAAGCCCAGGTCGACTTGACCCAAATGGGCGAAACACGTGTCGGCTGACATCCTTTGTCTAATTGAGATTTTGAATAAATTGCATTCTTTTTAAAGAAGATGCCTTGAAAATAAACACAAAAAATGACTCCAAAAAAAGGATTTGAACTTTTTCTTCTTCCTTTGCTTTTCCCGAAAATGAATGGAGTACTTACTCAAAAAATTGTTTGGATGAATTATTTTGAGGCTTGAGAGATCCCGAGCCTCGAGTAAATCTCCTCCGAAACTATTGTGTGCACGAATTTGGGAAATACTATCCAGCACTGGGATCCAAGGACCTCTTCATTTCAATGTTTGTCAAGGCTGTGGTACGCCCACCCGCCAGATTGCAAGTGTAATCCATGGTGGGCAGGAGTTGCAGCTGCAGTCTGACTGCGGTGGCCTCATAGGAGAGCCTAGCATGCAGACCGCCGTCATGAAAGAGCTGACTGCAAGTTCCTACACGGTTTGGCATGCATCCTACACCGTGAGGGAACTTGGGGTACAAATCCAGGGGGGCACATGTTGTGCAACCCCTGCATTCCCCTTCAGGTCCAGGAGCAGCAGGGGGCCCTTTGTTGCCTCTCCACCACCCTTTTCGTGGTGGGCTCACCACCATGAATGGGGCGGCTGACAGGTAACTTGCAATATGCTCTTCAGTGCCGCAGCGGCGCCACTAGCATATTGCAGCACCCTGACAGCTGCATGACCACAGTGCGATACTGGGTCCCCAGTGGACGCAGTGGTCTTGTGGTGGTCCACCTGCCACACTCATAATACTCGGCCCATAATCCTTTATGCAGAAGCGATCTATAAGCACATTGTCAAAGTAATCCTGAAAATACCATATCAGCTGCAGTTATCAGCCATTTAACAACCATCTTCCGCCACGTAGAAAATATCTATACCCATTATCTCAAGTGATATAATTTTAAAAAACATGGTCAGGACATACAACAGCCATTTACCACACAACTCACATGTAAAAATAAGCCAGTCCCATATTCCCAACTGGAGCAGTAGAGATGTGTGGCAAATGTATTCAACAGTCTCAAGTCAAGTCAAGTCAAATAACTTTATTCGGTTGTTCGAATTGACAACCATAAAAGTATTTACATTACATTCAACAGTCGTTTGAAGCCCATAATCTACCATGTATAAAATAGCTAATTACCTTTTTCCCTAAAACAATGATGAAAATATTATGCCAGAAATATTTAGCAGCCATTTACCACACAGTCTCCTAAGTGTAAATTACCTAATTTTATTTTTACAACAGGAATCATTATAACATAGTGGAAAAGGAATATATGACGAAATCCTGCAGCCTTTTCCCCCGCAGGGAATCACAACGCGGTCGTTACAACGACTGCATTGTGATTCCGCATACCATTACTCCACAAGTCGGAACAACGACTTGTGGAGGGGTCCACAAGTCGGAACAACGACTTGTGGAGGGGGGGCGCTGGATGTTGTAATAGTATAATTTACTATTTCAACTCCAGTCTGTGCAGACATTAGGGAAGGTGTTGGATTTTAAATCCAACTCCTCCCCTCCCCCTCCGCAAGTCGTTCTTCCAACTTGCGGAGTAATGGTATGCGGAATCACAATGCGGTCGTTGTAACGACCGCTTTGTGATCCCCTGCAGGGGTATAAAGTTGCGGGGTAAAGGTTGTTTACCGTGGAAAAGTCATTCAATAGACCTTTAAGGCCATAATACTCCATGAGTAATATAGCAAATTATTGTTTCGTCATTCGAATGATAGCAAAATAGTGTCAGGTACATTTGATAGCCATTTATCCCCAACATCATGTGTAAAAAATGTGCTATGTCCATTTTTCCAAGTTGGAAGAGTAAAACAATGTGCCCGGGGTACGTAACAGCTGTTTACTACCCATAAACACCCATGTAAAATTTGTTATTTTAATTTTCCTTACAGGAAACATTAGAACATACTAGCATATGTATTCAACAGCCCTTTACAGACTATAAACCCCCCACACCTGAAATGGAAAATTACTGTTTCCTTACACAAATCAAGAAAATACAGTACCAGGTGAAAGTAAAAGCTATTAAACATCCGTCATCCGCTTTGAGAAAGTCACTTTGCCCATTATCCCAAAAGGAATAAGTAAAATACAATGCCTATGATATGTAAAGGGTATTTACCACCCATCAACCTCATGTAAAAATGTGGCGTTCCTATTTTCAGAATAGGAAACATTAGAACACAGTAGCAAGTGCAATCAACTGTCCTTTAAAGCCCAAAATATCCCATGTGTTAAATAGCTCATTACCTTTCCTTACAGGATTCATGAAAACATAGTGCGAGGTGTATGCAACAACCACTAACATCCACAATCACCCTTGATAAAAATTAGGCACACCCACTTTTTCCAATGAAACATTAGAACGCAGTGTCAAATGTATTTAACAGCCATTTAAAGCCCATAGTCCTCATTCGTAAAATAGCTCATTAGTATTGCTTCACAGGAGTATTGAAAATACAGAGCCAGGTATATCTGACAGCCGTTTAACACCCACCATCCTCCATGTAGAAAATCTCTATGCACCTTATCCCTAAAGGAATATGTAAAATAATCTTCCTGTGATATGTAGCTGTCATTTAGCACTTATAATTCCACATGAAGAAAACAGTTATGCCCATTTTTCTAACCGAAACATATTACTTTTTTTGCCAGATTAGTGTTATTACCACTTAATACCCATGACTGGTCACTACAAATTTGGATTGCCAGTTATATAAATTCTACCATTGTGTAAATGTAACTGTTGCTAATACAATATATTTAAATAGTCTGCTTTTTCCATTTCGATTAAGTAACTCTGTGCTATTTACGTGTTGTTGCCATAGTGCTAACAATAATTCTTCCTACATATAGTATGTTATGTGTCCACTACCTCTGAAAACAGTGAAATTGCACCTGTTTGTAATCCACTGGCACACAATCACCAAGAATGTACAATGGAATAAAACATATCATACAAGGTAAAAGATCGTATTGCATATATATGGGAAAATATCACAAAAGGCCCACTGCGTGAATGTTTACCAGCAAGGTAATGGATAATAACGTGTATGTGATCACTGGGATATGTCATGCAAGCATATAATTAACATAATTTCTTTCATATATTGGTCAAACAAAGCTATTACTTGGTTGTGTGACTTTGCCACCAACAATTCAATGGTTAAAAAGTGTGTGCTCTTCAGACTTGTAGTAAAAACATCCTGTATAGGGTAACAAATACTGCAAAGAGAGTAACTGTTCTCTGTGCACGTGTGCATTAAACTGCACTGCCATTGGTGGACACTTAAAGAAAGCAGCCCATCATCCCAAATTATCATTTTAGTATGTCGCCTATTTAAATCTTTATACTGGCTTCTTTGAGAAACCGCCACCGCAAAAAAATATTTACACCTACATACCACCCACTAGTTATGTATAGTGAGTGCCAATACATCAATATTGCCTTTATAGATGGCAGGCATACACGAAGTAATGAGCTGCCAACTAGGACGTCATGAATAAAATTCTAAGCAAGTTACTATATGTAGATTTCGGTTTACGATCGAAGACCCACCTCTTCAAGTTTATTTTACTTCAAATTTACAACGTAGAACTGCTAATAAATTGTTTGTGCGTGTATTTGTGACATTCTTCTTTGTTTTCAAACTTGATAAATTGTGGATGGTATTCAAAGTTCTTAAATATGTCAGGACCATACATGCCTATGGACCCGATCCAGGTGGGAGACTGCTGATTTTTAAATCCCAAAAATACTTTATTTTAGCGGTCTCCTGCCTGAAATTGGCCCGAATTCCATACAAATCAGTAAGAAATACAAATTACCCGTTTTTGTATTTTTTTTAATTGAGCACCATAACTGAACAGCGTCTTGTATAACATTACTGCACAATGCAACACATAAGCAACTAGGCAATGCGTGTACCATGGCGGCTTTGGCATCCCGAGTGAACACAAATTGTCCGATCCGTAGCTTCTCTTCTGGTTGCACACAGCGAGCAGCCAGAAGCCACTGTGCGCGTCCGGGGGTCCATGCCCCGCAACCGAAAGCCCAGCGCACGCTCCCCATTGAAACTCTGCTAAGCCGCACATCTGAGAGTGACAGATAGAAGACAGAGCTCAGAACCCTGCAACATGACGCACTTCCGGATACACAGAACTCCCAATGTTTTCCTGCTAAGAGGGCGGACATCTTTAAATGAGTGCATTTACCAGCTTAAATAGGAGTCCTATTTAGTTTTGTGGAATTACAAACTGTATTTTTATTATTTAATTTTTGTTCAGGGTAAAACGTATTGCATTGTCATTATAAAAGTATAGCACTACACTACTGATTGTTAGCATTTGTGTAAAGTAGCCAACACAAATACATGTGTTAAAAACGATGTTTTTACTGATATTGTGTTTATTGAACTGTATTATGTGCCTTGGCATTTTGTTTTGGTGTGACGAACATGACTCCTGTTCTAAGATGGTGGCTGGTTGGAGGGTGCGGTCTGGTTTAATGATCTAAGGCACCGCACTAGACCTCAGGCGGGCAGCTCTGAAGGTGCAGGGCAGGGATTTTGGGTGAGTTGCACGAGTGACAGCGCTGCGCATGAGTTAGGAGTATCGTTATTTGCACTGCCAGAATATCCCGCAGTCAGAGTTGTTTGCTAGGCGTTTCCAACTTCCCTGAGTCTTGTATTTACAGTGTTATCACTGGTGAGTTCACTGATGTATGCATCCCATTTCCAACGCTACCGCATACGAAAAATTAGATGCGAGTTGCTAAAGTTGTACGTTTTTTTTTTTTTTTTTTGCAATCCGAATAAACACTTTTAGAAAAGCTAGTATCTTGAGTTTAGACAGAATTACTCGTTGAGGTCATCATGCACGACGTGGAAACACTTCCCCCACAGGATCGGAACATAGGCAACAGATCATTTTCTAACTTAATACTTGATCCCTAGCGTTCCAAGTCCCTGCTGCTCAGCCAGTGTGTGAGGTCATGTAGAATGTTGAGAGTGGATTGAGTTTCAGTTGAAAATATGGCCTGAGCAGCAAGTATGCTGCTCCTGGTGGGGCTTAGCTATCTACTTGAAACTAAGATCTAATAGACCTTATACTGTACACTACTGTAGTGAAGACAGTACACGATGTATGGTTGAATCCTTTAGTTTATTGAAGAATAAAGACCCCAGCAAAAGCGTAACACCAACTCAGCCATCCTCTCCCATCTCTGACTTCACATTCCATATTACATCATAAGCATCCTACCAGGTTCCACAACTATTGCGGCAGAGCAGGGACAGTACAACAGTAACTTTCTATCACATACCTTTTAACATAAAGGCAGGGCCGGTTCTAGGATTTGCGAGGTCCTGGGCTAAAAGGGACCGTGCGAGGCCCACTCTAATTTAGATAAGTGGCCCCTTGCAAGGAGACCGTTCACAGACACTGTGGGGGCCCCATTGTCCAGCATTTTGGCCCCCCCACAGTTTTAACTTTTACTCCACAATCATTTCTCACACCTTCAGTCCGATAGGTGTGAGAATTGATTGTGGTCTAAAAGTTAAAACTGTCGGGGCGCCAAAATGCTGGACAATGGGCCCCCCACAGTGTCTGTGAATGGTCTCCTTGCAATTGAGGGAGCGTCTCCGTCTCCCTCCCCTATGCCTCCTGACACCATCCATGAGAGGCCCAGGGAGGGGCCCCCTCCAATGGACCTTAATTGCAGGCGACACCTTTCTTGGTAATAGATCGCCAGGGAAACAACAGGACACATCACCAGTGTGTGGCCCCATGCTGGTGGGCTGAGTGCGAGGCCCTGTGCAGCCGCCCACGCTGCCCATGCCTAGCATGGGCCCTGCATAAAGTAGTAACACAACAACTACGGGCACTCAATTTCCTTTACAACACTGGTGACTATCTAGGGGAGAACCCATGCGTGAAGTACAAAGTGAAAAGATGAGTGAACCTCTGAAGAAACTAATAGTTAATTGGATACCAGTTAAATCAAGTGTCAAGGAAAAAAAGCACAAAAGAGTCACTGAACGCCTAGATGCCCCACAAGGGTCTTCTCCATCTGGCAACACTTAGCCCAGGCTTTTGATCTGCTTTGAGCAGCTGTGTGCAGTTAGAAGCAACGTCAGTGTTTATTTGAGAGGAACTGGCAATGTTCAAGTGAACTTGCTGTTTTGAATTTATCTAGAAGTGGCAGTGCTTATTTAAAGGAACTTTCTGCTTTATTTGTTTTAACTGGCAACCTGGAAAGGGATGTGTATGAAATGTATTCTGCTGCAGAGCGGTGCTTCGTGGAATAATTCACCTAGAATATGCTCTGCTAAGCCTCCACATTACGCTACTTTGTAACGTGCCTCTCAGGAGTGGTGTGCGTTTGCTTACTAGTAAAGTGAATGAGGCGGAATTTGAAAGGCCTGCAAGTGTTGCCATGCATGGTGCATTTTGAGTGCAGCCGTGAGCAGAGAAGGCCACGGGTGGTGAGAGTTGGCGTCATCCTCATCCTCATCCACAAGTTCCAGTGAAGATGCACGTGCTGGTGCATTAGGGTGACCAGAATCTTAAAGCTAAAAACCGGGACATTTCACAAAAATAGAAGAAGGACTACAATTTTACTTCAAGAGATGAGAGCGGTCCTCAGCAATGAATTCTATTTCAGGACAGGAGGTTCCGATTATGCTTATTCTCATTTCTTTAATCAAAATGCTCAGCAGTCAATAACAAGTGAAAAACCACAATACCCATGAACACTTGGGAATAACCATAGAGTCTGTCATATAAAAGGCCATGTAGAACGTCGCACTTCCTCTTTCTTTGCTGCTGCGCAGCCAGTTAAGTGCATTTATCTTACCTACTTGTGTAATTGATGTTTTCTGTGACTTTCGAATTAGCGCTTTGCTCGCGCTTTGTGCCGCGTTACTGTGCCCGTTTGCTTCCTTTACATATTTGCGGCGTTGCGCGGCTGGGAGCGTGTTTCACCTCCCTTTGGGTCCGGGCGCCTTGTGCCCGTGTCCTGTCTTCGTGGAGTGGGAGTTGTTGTGGACTCGCACTGTTGCGCGAGCTCCCCATCTTCATTCTGAGGCAGCCGGTGTCCGCGTATGCGCGGTAGCTGTTTCCGGCGCTCCGTGTCTCTCACAGTAACCGGAGCTTCTGACAAGACATCCCTTGCGACTGAAAACGCCCACAGCCTCTGAATTAACCCCTCTTTGACGCTGGTTGCTGGAAAAGGCTTCAGGCTGAATAATTTGGCATAGGCTCTGCCTAGAGTGCTTTTTCTTCAACGGCAAGCCCTCCCTCCACCTTTTAATTATTTTTTGAGGCAGTTTTCTGCATTTCTTTGGCTGCTGTGGGGTTATTGTCACTCCCCCTGACTTTTGCGTTTGGCAAATATTGGTTCTGTCATCTTGTGGGCATATTTACACTACTGGTGTACATTGAGTGAATACTATTATGATGATGACTGTGACTATGACGAAGAGGCCTCTGAGTCTCTTGAGCAGGATTTGGTGGAAGCCCTTGACAAAGGTGTGCAGCACTCCATGAATAAGGCGCTGGTTCGCGCTATAACTCCTCTGAAGAGGCATTTGACTCAATATGCTCAACAACAGGGTTGGGTTCCTGCTTCGCGTAAGTCAACTTCCCCAAATAATCCTCATGCTTCTGATTTTCAAAAGTTGGCCAAAACTCTTTTCACGGCCAAGTCCAAGTCTGCGCCACCTGCGGCGGATAGTGATGATCAGCTTTCCTCGTCCTCCTCTGACCATGTACCGCCACCCCCGAAGAAGAAGAAATGTAAGGAGCATTTTGTGGAAGCCCCCTCTAATCCCCCAGTCCTGACCTTTGAACCCTCAGACATTATTCACCCCAATTCAACCGCATGGCTCCCCTCACCGGCGGTGGCTGAATATGTACAGCAACATATCCGTCAGCCTTTTGAGAATGAGGTCCGCGCACGCCTCCGTTCAGAATGCCCAAGACCGGATCTGGCGGACAACATGGCAGATACACCGGAGGTGGATCCCACCATGGTGACTTAACTTCGTAAGTTTGCTAAGGATCCTAAGAAGGGTCTGGACCGTTCCTGGCGTTCGTGTCAAGACAAGGTACTTGATCTGCTGGGCCCGCTCACAAAGATTTTGGACCTCGGCTTCGTTGCCAAGGAGTCCTCTGGGATGGTGGATCCGGATGAACTTATTGAATGGTCCCAAAGGGCGATTTGCCAGCTTGGCAACGTCAACTGCGTTCCATACTCCTTAAGCTCGATCCTAAATTGGCGGAGCTTTCCACTTCGGAATCTGGTCCGGCTGCTCAAGGCTTGCTTTTTGGTCAGCCATTTTTGAAATAACTAACGCAATGTGTCAGCACCTTCAGTGGTTTGGACAAAGCTCAGGCCTTGCTTCGGCGGGCTTTCCGTCCGGTTTTCAGCAAGGCCGGACGAAATAGGGGACGTTCGTTCGGCCATGGTTCCCAACAACCCAACCAGAGAGGGTTTCAGTCCCATAGAGGAGGGAATCAGGATTCAAACTATTCCCAGAGGTCCAATTTCTACCCCTCCAGGAAAGGCCGAGGACAGCACAAGAGAGGACGTTCCGGTGGAACCTCCAGCGGATATCAGGATTCCGCAACTTCAGGTGAGCCTAATTCCTGCTTGCAGTGTGGTTCTGGGGGTCAGAATACATTTTTTCCTAGACAATTGTCGGTTGATCTCCAACGATGCTTGGGTTCTGGAGACGGTCCAAGGGTACAAGATAGAGTTTTACCAGTCCCAGCATCAATCCCACCCTCCCTCTCCTTTTTGTTTCTCCCAAAGGGATCAGGAGTTCATCTCCGAAGAGCTAAAGTCACTTCTCTTGAAGGGGGCGATTGTTCCAACCACGCGTCACCCAAAAGGGTTCGTCAGCACGGTTTTTCTCGTGGAGATAAAGGGAGGGGGCTCCAGGTTAGTGCTCAATCTAAAAGAGTTCAACGGCGGAGTGGTCTACAGACACTTCAAGATGGAGGGGATCCATCTGTTGCGGGATCTTTTACGGGAGAAGGATTGGATGGTTCGTCTCGATCTCAAGGACGCTTACTTGACCATTCCAATTTACCATCCGCATCGCCGCTTCCTCCAGTTTCACTGGCAGGGGACTTGGTACGAGTATCAGGTTCTCTCGTTCGGCCTCTCGTCGGCACCTTGGTGCTTCACGAAGCTGTTGAGGCCAGTCGTGGAGTCTCTTCGCAGTCGGGGTGTTCGTTTAATCATTTACCTGGATGACATCCTCCTTCTGGCGGAGTGTCCGCTCACACTGATGTCTCATCTGGAATGGTCCATAGACCCCTTACCCCTGGGTTTTCTGGTGAACATCCAGAAGTCTGTGTTGCATCCGACTCAGGTGATAGACCTCTTGGGTTTCCGGGTCAACTCTCTTACATGTCAACTTCTGTTACCCAATCAGAAGATTCGGTATATAAAGAGAGAATTGAATTCAGTTATTGCGAGACCGACTATGTCATTGAGATCGTTAGCACGAGTTGTCGGTCTTTTGGCTTCTTCCCTTCAGGCGATCTTCCCGGCCCCTCTGCATTACAGGGCTTTGCAGCGCCTAAAAATTCGCCATCTCCAAAACGCCCTCCGGTATTCGGATCAAATTCCTCTCTCGGAGGAGGCGAGGTCGGAGATGCAATGGTGGCTGGATCATGTGGAGGCTTGGAATGGTCGAGCCCTATTCGATCCTCGCCGGAGGTAGTGATCAAATCGGATGCCAGCCATTGGGGCTGGGGGGCCCGGTGCGGTCCAATCTCGACAGGGGGTCGGTGGTCTCCCCAGGAACTCTCTCTCCATATCAATTGTCTGGAGCTCCTGGCGGGCTCCTTTGCGATTCGTTGCCTGTCTCCCCTTCGGTCCAACTGCTGTATACTCCTCTGCATGGACAACATATCAGAAGTCCGTTATATCAACAAACTGGGGGAAACTCGGTCGAAGTTACTGGCGGAGATTGCCAAGGATTTTTGGCACTTTTGTCTGCAACAGAAGATCACTGTTATTGCAGAATATCTCCCCCCGGCCGCAACAATCTCATTGCGGATTGGAACTCGAGATATCTGAGGGACTTCAGCGATTGGAGACTCCATCCCCGGGTGTTCCGTCGCATTCTCCGGTCTTGGGGGCGATGTCAGATAGATCTGTTTGCTTCACGCCTCAACACACAACTCCCGCTGTTCTTCAGCTGGACGCCGGACCTGGAAGCCCTAGCCACGGATGCCTTTCTCCAACCATGGCCGGCGTCTCTGTGTTATGCCTTTCCCCCGTTCAGGATGATTCCCAGGGTTCTGGCTTACACGAAGAGCTCTATTACAATAGTGGCCCGCTCCTCATTTGCTCAAAGGCTGAATAAGTGGAAAAAAGGTTAGTTTATGCGATAGAGAAATTATTTAGCTTCTATCCATAGTTTTACACTCCGTTGTAATGTTCAATCTGGCAATGTTGCCAGCATGTGTGTGTGTATGTCAGTGTCACCACTATGCTACATGTGTATCCTCCCTTCCAAGTGTGAAAAAAGGGGAGGGGAGATTGACAGTGTCTCACGGAAGCAACACCAAGGGGAGGATTGTATCAGACTGGTACTCGCCTGATTCCTCACTTCTCATCATTGACTACTGTCAACCTTTTAAAGAAAAATGGGAGAAAAACCAACATAAAGAAAGTGCATATAGGTCCAACAACCCTGTGGTGTTGTGAGTGCTAGAAACCCAATGTGATATTTTTTTGCCCAATTACGTGAAAAAACAACAAAATACCACGCTAAAAAGAGTGCAACTAGCTGGCAACTCACAATTTTATCCCACCCCTTGTGTGAGCCAGAGACGAGATCAGCACACCTATGCGATACCGACCACCTGGCGGTTCAAAGCATCCCAGTACGTAGACAGGGACCACACTCGTGACGCAGTCTTTCACGGGGGCCGGGTAGGCTCATCACGGCAGGCCACCTGGTACAATAAGGGAAGACTTGTGAAAGGTGCATGCTAAACGCTGACCCATCAACTAAACCCTGAAGAAATCACTAAAAACAAAGTGATGAAACATGTCGGTTGACTTTTAATCAGAGTGAACTAGCAGCACAGAATAAAATTGTGAGTTGCCAGCTAGTTGCACTCTTTTTAGCGTGGTATTTTGTTGTTTTTTCACGTAATTGGGCACAAAAATATCACATTGGGTTTCTAGCACTCACAACACCACAGGGTTGTTGGACCTATATGCACTTTCTTTATGTTGGTTTTTCTCCCATTTTTCTTTAAAAGGTTGACAGTAGTCAATGATGAGAAGTGAGGAATCAGGCGAGTACCAGTCTGATACAATCCTCCCCTTGGTGTTGCTTCCGTGAGACACTGTCAATCTCCCCTCCCCTTTTTTCACACTTGGAAGGGAGGATACACATGTAGCATAGTGGTGACACTGACATACACACACACATGCTGGCAACATTGCCAAATTGAACATTACAACGGAGTGTAAAACTATGGATAGAAGCTAAATAATTTCTCTATCGCATAAACTAACCTTTTTTCCACTTATTCAGCCTTTGAGCAAATGAGGAGCGGGCCACTATTGTAATAGAGACTTTTGAGTGGGGGGCG
Organism: Lissotriton vulgaris; assembly: GCF_964263255.1. Taxonomy (NCBI): domain Eukaryota; kingdom Metazoa; phylum Chordata; class Amphibia; order Caudata; family Salamandridae; genus Lissotriton; species Lissotriton vulgaris. The sequence continues at coordinate 1,316,519,495 of NC_141696.1, forward strand.
GCCTGTCTCTGTTTCCCCCTTGGCTCCTGTTTTTTGTGAGAGTTACACGAAGAGCTACCAAGCACAGCTGATCTTGATTGCTCCCTTGTGGAGAGCTCAACCGTGGTTCCCGGTTCTCCTGGAAATGGTTTGCGCAATGCCGTTGCTTCTTCCTCAGAAGTGGAATCTCCTGCTAGATCCTCTTCAGAATCCGCATCCCCTGATTCTGTCAGGTTCTCTTCTGCTACTGGCGTGGCGGATTTAGGGGAACGCTGGTTTGTCCCGGGCCTTTCTGCAGACGCTTCCAGATTCATCAGTGACGCCTGGTCTCCTGGTACCCACAAACGCTACAGGGGCTCTTGGCGGCGATGGTATGACTGGTGTGTTCAACGGAAAGTTGATCCAACATCAGCAGATGTTTCTGTAATGTTTCATTTTTTGGCCTCGCTTGCCTCATCTGGCTTGGCGTATCGCACGGTGAACAATTTCCGTTCCGCTATATCTACGGGCCACCTCCATGTGGATGGTAAATCGGTGGGTGAACATCCTTTGGTTTCTAAGTTGCTCAAAGGTATCCACCTTGCGAATCCTCTGCGTTCTAAGTATGTCTCTTTATGGGACGTGTCGGTTCTGTTGCGTTTTCTGGATGCCTGGCCGGTTAATTCTTTGTTAACCCGTAAACAGCTGTCAGCCAAACTGACTATGTTGTTGTGTCTGGTTTCCTGCAAGCGGGTGTCTGATGTCCGTGCTTTAGATCCGGCCGGGCGCAGCTTTACTCCTGAGGGAGTATCATTTCGCCTTTCTCGGCGTACCAAGACCAATACTGAATACTTTTCTTAACCGTCTTTCCCCGCTCGTCCCAACCTTTGTGTCTTCCGTTGTCTCAAGGATTACAAATAAGTACTTCTTCTTTTCGTTCTGATATGCAAGGTCAGTTGTTGATTGTTTTGCAGAAGCCTTTTCGCCCCATTACCCCGGCTACTTTGGCTCGGTGGGTACGTTGGCTCATGGCAGAAGCTGGAATTGATGTGTCTGTGTTTGGAGCACATTCTGCTCGAGGGACTATGGCTTCTAAAGCTTTCTCAATGGGTGTCACTTTGTGTGATATTATGAAGGCCGCGGATTGGTCTTCTGATTCTGTTTTTAAAACCTTTTATTTTAAGCCTATTGATAATGTTGCTCCAGTTGTGGTGGATCACCTTTAAACAAGCATAATCGGAGCCTCCTGTCCTGTAATAGAATTCAAAATTTGCAAACATACGTGACCAGAACTTTCAATTCTATTAAGGACAAGGAGGCGAGGATTATCCCACCCATTATTGTATGCATTATTGTTACTGTACACATTTTCAAAAGTTTCTTACTGTTGAAATTATGCTTTTATGAAACAACAAGAGAGTAAGGGTATGTCAAAGAACACTCTTTTACCCCTTCTGAAATATATAATAATAAACAACAGAAGAGTGTCAAGGTAACTCATATAACACGAAACAAGACTCAAAAACTCATTGATGTCAGGTAGACAGAAAAGGAAGTACCACCATCTAAAGAAACAAAAGATTAAGTCAAGAAATCAGGAATAAGGTGCATGTGCTCAGTGATGAAAAAGAACCCTCAGGCACTGCCTATAAAGGTCAGTAGCCAATTGTCTTCATTGGGTTCAAAAAAGTAGGAAAAACGAAATAGTGATAAGGTAGTGCATTAAAAAGAGCGTGGGCTACTCATCACACATTACATTTTATTAAGAGGGTAGCTCTAACTCTAGTAAAAACAGTGCGAATTTAAGGACTGGTAGATGGTTGGGTTAGTTTGAACCAACAAGTCCTTACTAAAGTGACAGAAAAACAAAAATGGTCAACATGTTTCTGCTTTAAAGCCAGCGATCGGCTCAGCATTCGTCAGGACCAGGAAACTCTATCTTGTACCTAGAAGGGCCCTCACGATGTTCCCCAATGCGTGTCTTTATCCGCCTGGTGGTCATGCCCACGTACCTAAGATGGCAGGGGCAAGTAATCAAGTAGATAACATTACTTGAATTACAATTGGTGTGACTTCTCAATTGCCATTCTTTCCCTTCCTCTAATTGTAAGACCTTGGAAGTGGTGGTGAGGTGACACACACTACATCCCCCACAGGGGAAGTGGCTTTTTTCTGGACTTAGTTTTTCAAGTTCTTTAAGACTACTTTATTTAAGAATAATTTTTCCCGGTCAAAATTTGGTGCATGTTGGATGTAAACGTATGACTTCTGTGAAAACGCCATATCAGTCATGTTTTTAAAAACAAACTTGTTTTTGTTTTATTTCCAGATTTTCTGTCTCCCCCTTAGGGGTGAGACTGTTGGAAGACTTACCCAATATAGGAAGTCTGCACTAATCAGGTTGTATTAGTCTTGTATACTTGTTTCTCTACACCTTAGTTTTGGACACCCTAGTGAGGGCCCTTCTAGGTACAAGATAGAGTTTCCTGGTCCTGACGAATGCTGAGCCGATCGCTGGCTTTAAAGCAGAAACATGTTGACCATTTTTGTTTTTCTGTCACTTTAGTAAGGACTTGTTGGTTCAAACTAACCCAACCATCTACCAGTCCTTAAATTCGCACTGTTTTTACTAGAGTTAGAGCTACCCTCTTAATAAAATGTAATGTGTGATGAGTAGCCCACGCTCTTTTTAATGCACTACCTTATCACTATTTCGTTTTTCCTACTTTTTTGAACCCAATGAAGACAATTGGCTACTGACCTTTATAGGCAGTGCCTGAGGGTTCTTTTTCATCACTGAGCACATGCACCTTATTCCTGATTTCTTGACTTAATCTTTTGTTTCTTTAGATGGTGGTACTTCCTTTTCTGTCTACCTGACATCAATGAGTTTTTGAGTCTTGTTTCGTGTTATATGAGTTACCTTGACACTCTTCTGTTGTTTATTATTATATATTTCAGAAGGGGTAAAAGAGTGTTCTTTGACATACCCTTACTCTCTTGTTGTTTCATATGAGTTCGCAGCGTGCAGCTGCGAGAGTTCCTTTTAACATTTTATTGGGTAATATAATTCTACAGAGTGCTACGTCTTGACTTTTTGAAATGGAGGCATCTGGTCTGTCATTTACTAGAGAGGAGGCGGATGCCATATTAAGTGATCCCTCTCTGTTTGCGGATCCCTTGATGGCTCAGACTATATCACAGACCTCCGAATGGGAAAAATTGGGTGAACAAAAGAAAAGTAGGATTAGGGCTATCCTTCATGGAACAATGATGAAGGAGTACCTTACAAACAAAATGGCCCCTAAGGGTCTACTGGTATCCAATGCCCCAAGAATATTCCTTGAGGACAGTGTATTCAGGAAAGAGTGGGCACAAATTGCGTGGCACTGCACGCATGATTGGGCCCTCCTCATTATAAAGACAGCAGTACGCTTATCAGAGGCACTACTAATTGAGATACAGGTCACTGAGGGTCAGATGAAGACCACAATTACAGGTTTCAAAAAGAAACTAGAAGAGTTCAACAAGGAACTCAATGAGTATAAGGATAACCTGGCACAATCCAAAATTACTAAGTTCCAAAAAGATCTTAAAAAATGGTCCTATGATAAAACCTACCCATATGCCAGTGACGATTACACTCCACCAGATCGAACTAACCAAGATCTTAACACCACTGATGACTCAGACTCTAGTAACTCAAGTAATGGTAGTCGTGGGAACAAATCACGCGGCAGGGGTAGAGGAAATCAACAACGAAGCCAATATAACCCACATTGGTTTCCCTACCCTAATCAGGGACTGGGTGCATACCAACACAACCCCTACAACCAGCCGCCCTTTCCATCGAACTTCGGTTGGAATCCACACTTTGCTCCCCCCCCACCACAACATTTCCAACAAAATATGTACCCACAACCTTTTTTAGGGTTTGGTCGGAGGGGCAGGGGGAAGAGGAGAGCAGGGAACCAGGTCCACTGGGGACCAACAGAATCTGTAGGGGACAACACACGGAGCAAAACTCAGGACCAGAGAGCGGGCCCGAGCAACCAAAGAGTCTAATTACTAATCTATCAAAAATAGTCCTGACTCCTGATGAGACCTCTGTCTTGGAAAAGGGCTTGGGTTTTATACCCACCCCCCGGTTGGACCGTTTCAAACTAAGATGTGAACTGGGTGAGTTCTTTAGAAAACTTAGGCTTAAGACTTTCTTTGAACAATATGAACATACCACCCAGGGACCTCAGAGTGACACCAATTTCAAAAATAAGTCAAACTTTAATCCTCCTGCACACCTAATACCAGCAGACATCATAGCATTTGAGAATGCCGTGTCTCTTGAGATAGAAGCACTGACAGAACCGACCCCATATAAGAACTTAACAGCGGGGGAGTACAAAGCTATAGAAAGTCTACAGAAGAACACTGAAATAGTGATTAAGAGTGCGGACAAGGGGGGTGGCATTGTCATCCAGGATGCCACTGCCTACGACAATGAGTGTAAGCGCCTCCTGGGAGACACTAATAGCTACACCATTCTCCAACAGGATCCCTCCCCTTATCTTAAGGATGAAATCACTGACTTAGTCGGCACTGCGGAAAGGGATGGTTACATCAGCAAACAAGAGGCAGATTTTCTTACTGGTTCGGAAGGGAAAATACCATATTTTTACACCCTCCCAAAAACTCACAAAAATCGGGTTCCACCTCCCGGTAGACCCATTGTGTCAGGGATCGGCTCCCAATTAGAGCCCCTCTCCAAATATTGCGATTTCTTTTTCAAACCTTTGGTACAATCCACCAGTACCTATATTAAGGATACCAAAAGTCTCCTTTCGATGTTACTTAGTGTTGAATTGCCAGAAGAACCTTGTTATTTGGTTTCCTTAGACATCGAAAGTCTGTATACCTGCATCCCGCAGGATGCAACCTTAAAGGTCCTTGCGGATGTATTGGAACAGACCACTTGGACTTATAACACCTCTAAGACTTTCATCATGGACTGTGCTACCCTAGCACTGAAACGCAATTTTTTTCAGTACAAAGATACCATCTATTTACAGAAGACTGGTACCTCTATGGGCAGTACTTTTGCCCCCAGTATAGCGGGGCTGTATGTACACAATTTTGAGAAGACGCACATCTTGGGCCCTGGTAACCCCTACACTCTCAATGTTATCCTGTGGCAGAGGTACATTGATGATGTGCTTTTAATTTGGAAAGGGTCAGAAGAGAGCCTTCTGGCTTTCTTTGATTGGGTGAACACGTGTGACCCCCATCTTAGATTCACCCACCAATATGACTCTAAATCAATTGTCTTCTTAGATGTTACCTTGTCCAGAGAAGGCAATCGCCTTGTGAGCAAAACCTATTACAAGCCGACCAGTACCAACAACCTCCTCCATTTCACGAGTTTCCATCCTCGTCCCTTAAGGGAAAACCTCCCATTCGGTCAATATCTACGCATCCGTAGAAATTGCAGTAACCTGAATGATTTTAACTCTCAGGCGGATGATCTCACTGTCAAACTATCAACCAGAGGATACCCGAAGAAAGTACTACAAAAAAGCCGCAAGAGGGCTAGGAATAACAATAGAGAGGCCCTGTTGGAGGACCATGAAAAGGAAACTGAATCTGCTGTCCCTCTAACATGTGTGACCACCTTTAGCAACATCTCCAATGCCGTTAGCCGTTGCATCAACAAACATTGGAGAATACTCACGAGTAATGGTCGGCAATGGCAAAAGCCTCTATTTTCCTACAAAAGAGAAAGGAGTCTACATGACGCACTTGTACATACCCGCCCCAGAACAAATCAAACCCTACATCATCAAACTGTGCTTAATGTCTGGGGTTTACCACCCGTTACAGGCCACTTCCCCTGTGGGGGATGTAGTGTGTGTCACCTCACCACCACTTCCAAGGTCTTACAATTAGAGGAAGGGAAAGAATGGCAATTGAGAAGTCACACCAATTGTAATTCAAGTAATGTTATCTACTTGATTACTTGCCCCTGCCATCTTAGGTACGTGGGCATGACCACCAGGCGGATAAAGACACGCATTGGGGAACATCGTAGTAACATTAGATGTGGCAGGAATACTACCAAACTAACCACCCACTATCTAGAAAATGGTCACAGCCCTAACGATGTGAAATGGGTGGTGATAGAGCAAATTAATTCCAACAATGAGGGCACCCTCTTTGAAAAAGAACAGAGGTGGATATACCGCCTATCTACTCACCTACATGGGCTTAATGATGAAATACCATGGGGCACGGTAATGCGACGATAACTGTTATGAATGATTTACTTTTGTTAACCATCACTCTGATTTTCAGTGACCTGTATCACAATGAGAAAGATTTATGGGTTTCAAACAGTGTTTTTCCCCACTAGGACCCTCTCCCTCCCCACAGAAAGAGCTCTTACAGGGTCCATTGTGTCCTGTTTGGCAGTGCCAGGGTGTAGTATCTCGCGATTTATATCAACTGTGGCAGTTGGGCTAATGTAGCGATTTATTACAGTCCTACTTGTCTATATAGGGCGCGTAATTAAATACCATCCCTAGTCTGTGCCCTTTTTCTTGCCAGTATTATTAAGACTTGTTAGTGATAAACGAGTCTTCTCTCCCTTTTCGTGTATTGTCATGAGTAATGGTGCGAGGCCCCTTTAACGATCTGATACCTAGCGAGAGCACGTCACTGCAAGCACGTGACCCCTTGCTAACGCGAGCCGCGCCCCTTTGGCGCTTCCGTGTTCTTTCTCTCTACTAAAACAAACCCGCGTCTCCATTGCCGCTTGTTGTTACGGGCGGCGGTCGCGGTTTTGAATAGGTCCGCAGGCGGAGAGTCGCATCGGATCAAGTAGGTGCTTGTAATGCATTTGTGTCAATGCCCCCATTTGTCGAAATATATCCGTACGGAATCGGGTGTATTTTAACGCTTTGAATTATACAATGTCACATTTCTAGATGGACCGAGCGTGAAGGTTTTCCCCCCACCGCCAGCCCATGAGGTCCTATTGAGGGCTTACAAATGTGAGTTTTTTCTCCTCCTTTTTGCGTGAATTGACAGACCAGGCTCATATGCCCCTTTCTTAAGTCACCTCATTCCCAACCTCCGGTTGGTTTTAAACTATGACGAGCATTTTAAAAGTTTATATTTACCCTGTGAACGCAGATAAATAACATCTGCTTGCCATTTATATCAGGCTTCTGTAATTAGGAGCTCTGTTCAACCATTCATGTACTGTAATGACATTGATGTATTGTGATGGCTTTTTTCTGGACTTAGTTTTTCAAGTTCTTTAAGACTACTTTATTTAAGAATAATTTTTCCCGGTCAAAATTTGGTGCATGTTGGATGTAAACGTATGACTTCTGTGAAAACGCCATATCAGTCATGTTTTTAAAAACAAACTTGTTTTTGTTTTATTTCCAGATTTTCTGTCTCCCCCTTAGGGGTGAGACTGTTGGAAGACTTACCCAATATAGGAAGTCTGCACTAATCAGGTTGTATTAGTCTTGTATACTTGTTTCTCTACACCTTAGTTTTGGACACCCTAGTGAGGGCCCTTCTAGGTACAAGATAGAGTTTCCTGGTCCTGACGAATGCTGAGCCGATCGCTGGCTTTAAAGCAGAAACATGTTGACCATTTTTGTTTTTCTGTCACTTTAGTAAGGACTTGTTGGTTCAAACTAACCCAACCATCTACCAGTCCTTAAATTCGCACTGTTTTTACTAGAGTTAGAGCTACCCTCTTAATAAAATGTAATGTGTGATGAGTAGCCCACGCTCTTTTTAATGCACTACCTTATCACTATTTCGTTTTTCCTACTTTTTTGAACCCAATGAAGACAATTGGCTACTGACCTTTATAGGCAGTGCCTGAGGGTTCTTTTTCATCACTGAGCACATGCACCTTATTCCTGATTTCTTGACTTAATCTTTTGTTTCTTTAGATGGTGGTACTTCCTTTTCTGTCTACCTGACATCAATGAGTTTTTGAGAAATTATGCTTTTGCCTTGTTTTTTCTACCCTCCCTTCTTTTATGCTCCTGTTAAGGGGAATGTGTATTACGGCTCTGTGTCTCTTTTCAGGATCTGACCCCAAGTGATGGCTCATCTTTACATTCTGGATTCCCCTGCCTGCTCTTCTGAGGATTGTAGTTCCTGTCTTCCTCTGGCATTGACTTTTGGACTTTCCTTGGCAGTCCTGGTTTGGAGATGGTGTTGTTTTCCGTGATTGACTTTCCATGTTTTTCTGGTTACTTGCACAAAAAAATTCTCACCAAAGAAAGAGGAAGTGCGACGTTCTACATGGCCTTTTATATGACAGACTCTATGGTTATTCCCAAGTGTTCATGGGTATTGTGGTTTTTTACTTGTTATTGGCTGCTGAGCATTTCGATTAAAGAAATGAGAATAAGCATAATCCTAGCCTCCTTGTCCTTAATAGGATTGAAAATTCTTGTCACGTATGTTTGCAAATTTTGAATTACAGAACAGACAGTAAGAAGATACATAAAATGCAATTTTTAAACCCAGTAGCTTGCCTGTTAATTAAATTGCTTTCTTGAAACAACTGCTAACTATCCCTGCTTTGTAAAACATAAAAAACACATCCCAACGTTTTCAGTCGACCCTCTTTAAAAACCGGGACATGAGCTACATTTCTTGAAATTTGCTGGAACAGCTGGTTAAAAACTGGGCCGTCCTGGCAAAACTGGGACGCCTGGTTACCCTATGGTGCATGCACAGGTGAAGTGCGGTCCTTTGTAACGTTACGGCTGACTGTGCACAATAAAATGATTATGACGTCGGGGTGTTGACATCGCTGACCTGTCCGCCATCTTTTTTTGGGGTGCCTGGTGTAGAGGAACAGTGACACGAACGCTATTTGCCTGGTGCTTTTAGGGGGATGTTCACTGTCACTCTGAGTATGTTTTTTGATGCTCTTCTTTGTTTTGTTGTCTTAGATTGTATCCATATTGGCTGCCTAAGTGTATTTTTACATGCAATTCTTGGAGGTTGCCTTAGGATAGATATGTCTATATAGGTGTCGTGAGTAGGGTGTGTTTTACCTGAGACTTTGGTCCCGTCAGTTGTGCAAGAAGTTGTGGGGTCATGTACCTTTGTTTGTTTTACCTTAAACCTTTGGTCCCCTGAGGTGTTCAAGAAGTTGTGTGCTTTGCTGGGTCATGTACCCTGGAGTGTTTTACCTGAGACTTTGATCCCGTCAGGTATGCAAGAAGTTGTGTGCGTTGTGGGGTTGTGCACCCTGGAGTGTTGTACCTGAGACTTGGGTCCCATCAGGTGTGTCCGAAGTGTTGTGGGGTCGTGTACCCTGGTGTCTTTTACCTGAGACGTTGGTCCCGTCAGGTGTGCAAGAAGTTGTGCGCATTGTGTAGTGGTGTACCCTTGTGTGTTTTACCTGAGGCCTTAGGTCCCGTCCAGTGTGGAAGAAGTTGTGTGCGTTGTGGGGTAGTGTATCCTGGAGTGTTTTACCTGAGACCTTTGGTCCCGTCAGGTGTGCAAAAAGTTGTGAGTGCAGGAGGGTGTGAGTGAGGGTGTTACACCGTGTTATACCCCTACAGTTGCTTCAGTTCCCGAAGTCCTGCACAGCATTATTTAGTGGTGATTTTAAGTTCAGGATTATACTAATAGTGATATTTTGGAGCTGTGATTTTTAGTGAATCTGATCTCATCGGACTGCTTTATCATTTCCCATCTTACGTTCCATGATATTTTCTATTGAACTTTTATTGTATATGTAAAGGGGGGAGATGTGTTGTAACTTATTGCATCCTCCCACCGTTCCAAGTCCCTGCTGCTCAGCCAGTTTGTGAGGCCATGTAGCGTGTTGGATTGGATTGAGTATCAGTTGAAGATATCGGCTGTACAGCAAGGATGCTGCTCCTGGTGGGGCTTAGTTATCTACTTTCCTACTTGTAAATAAGATCTAATAAACCTTCTTCTTATAATCTACACTACGGCCCCTGGACTTTCCTTACAACACAACACTCATCCAAACGCACACACTACCAAGTGTAGGGTGCTACCCATGTATGAAACGGCTTCAGAGCTCCACAAAGTGGTAGTAAGCCCTGTATAAATGTTGCAATATAGAAAATACAATAAAACTGTGATGAACATGAATGTTAGTTTTCTACCCAGGTCAGTCAACAAGCATCGGAAAAACGAATAACAGGTCTTGCCTGGAACACCTGTTTGCTTTGCCAAATGCTTGTGCCAGTTTGACGTTCCTCATGGAATAATTTTTCTTATGTTTTAAAAGAACAACCATTGCAAGGTGGCTTCGCCCACACCCACAATTAAACCAATGCCATGTTTAAAGCAAAAGAAAAATCTTTCCAACATGCCCACTGCGTGAACAAACACATACTTGCAGTAATTGTTTTGAAATGCATTTTATTATTCTTTAAGAGAAGTCATTTCAATGTGTCTCATGCATCTTACAACTTTGAATGATTTTTCTTAAAGCAAAGAATAATCATTCCAAGATGACTGCTGCCTCTGAATGTAGTGGCTATCTCGGAATGCCTTTGTACTAATTTATCTTAGTTTTCCATTCCAAGATGACAAAGTGACAGTTTAGAATGGTAAATTTAAAAAAAGAAGAAGAGGCGTGGCCAACCAAGATGGCGAATCGGATATAATCCGATGAGGCCTGGCTGTGCAAGAAAAGTCACAAATTGGAGCAAAAATGGGAGATGGCTCACTCTAAGACCAAGGACCGGTGCTGGCTGTAGAGGAGGCATCAGAGAGAACGCGGTGGGGAGTTGTGCTAAGAGCGGATGGCGCTAGATCCGCGTTATGCTGCCGGGGCCTAGACGTGACGGGAAGTCGTGGCAAGAGGATCGCAGAGGGTAGAGGTGCAACAAAACGCCATGGGCTCTCGCTGCACTCCACCGGCGCAACAAGTGTGAGAGAACAACAGGCTCAAGACCCCCTTACGAACCGCCACAGTGAAACTGGACGCCAGAGGATGCAAGATGGTGCTCTGGGATCACGCAGACCTCCCTTGACTGCAACTCCGGCTACGAAGATACATTGCAGTAGGAGAAATTAACCCACTGGGGGATGAGCTGGGCCCGGTAAACACAAAGAATGCGCACTGGAGATCACGGACCCAGACGAATGACATGCCGCGGCCCACGCATTATGAAAAGATGGTGGTCAGTTAAGACAAGGACCGGCCAGGAGAGGACGGTGAGTGTCCCCTCAGACGGAGGTGGTACTCCGCAAGACGAGAGGCGCCGGGGGAATAGAACCTCACGGTGGGCAAGCACGTTCAGACTACATTCGGCAGAGCTGGGCCCTCCCAATGCCTGACTCTAACATGGTGGCAGGAGTCTGCAGAGACTAATTCACTAAGCGGAATCTAGACATCTAGGTGAAGCTGGAAACACCCCTACGCATGCCACAAAAAGTGCTAAACTCAAGCAGAAGTAGTGGAGGACAACTGAATTTCTGAGACGACTGTACTAGAGAGTAAGATATCCCCAATTGCCAGTAGACTCTGATGCAAAGATGGCTGTCACTGCCCAGACAAAGGAATGGAAAGAGAACACCACTCACTATCGCACTTGGTAAAGGGAAATCGTATAGAATGCGAGGGAAAGAGCCACCCATGGACATTTGCGGGACTTAACTAAGAGGTGTATTACAGAACCCAGCACAGCTACCCCCAGCTGAGAGAGTTTAGTGATTCCACGCAGTGAGGGGCACTATATAAAGATATGCAGAAGGATAGGCAACAGGGAACCAGCCTTGCATGACACCTCTATGCTCTGAGGTTGCCCCATTTACTTGAATGTCAGTCTTGGATAAAGGCATTTCACCTGTTTGCTGAATTCCTATGGGCTAAGAAATCACGTCTTGAGCTACTAGTTTCTACGCGTCAACAGCAAAGCATGTAGTGGCCTTGCCCAGCAGTGAAGGGGGCACCCACCAAATAACGCTGACTCTATGCCACCCAAAAAGACTCAGGCAAATAGGGTCTCTAGTTACTTCTCACCTACAAAGACGAGAGGCGCCTCAGATGGAGGGAATGCAACAGAAAATATAGAGCTCACCAAGGATGACTTCCTGACCTTATTGGGAGACTTTAAGAGGGAGCTAAAAGAAGAGCTCAAGGCGGACCTGGAGGGCTCCATGGAGGCCCTCTGCTCTCACATCCAGGACAAGCTAACATCCCTGCAGCAAGATCTCGACTCAGTCGGTACACGAACCCTGGATATCGAAACCAAAGTGCAGGAGCTGGAACACAGAATGGCGGGGATGGAAAACTCGACTAAAATGCTCCTTGAGCCAATGTCCCAAAATGTGAAGCCCTCGAGAACAGGGCCCGGAGGGATAACATATGATTACGCAACCTGGAGGGGCCTGATCTAGAGGCCTTTGTCATTGGCCTGTTCGGGGAGGTGCTCGGTCCGTGTGGCATGAAGATCAAAATTGACAGGGTGGGACCACCCGTACCTGGAGAAAATAGACAACGGAGAGATCTCCTAACCATGCTAGATTCCTTCAAGATGAGAGAGGCAATGATTCAGGCAGCGAGATCGAGAGGGAGTTACATGCTCTCTATTCCAGGGCATTGGCACGCAGATAACCGTTCCGACAGATAACAGAGATGCTAAGGCACGATAACAGAGAAGCCAAGGCGCAATGATATAAAGTACCGCTGGACTTACCCTTTTGGAGTCCCCTTCTCCCTCCAAAATAAACACCACTATGTTACCACATGCGAGGAAGCAGCGGAGGTCCTGGGTCTGCTGCACCCCGAGGAACTATGTGTTGAGGGGGCCTCACACTACGCAGGAGACAAGGCAACGGAAGATGGTGGAGGAGGGCGATGGCAGAAACAGAACCATCAAAAGCAGCAAAAGAGGAAATAAACCAGAACTGTGGTGGAATGTAACGCTGGCGGGGTAACCAGGGAAATAGACTAACTATTACTAAGGGACAGCTCCTGGCAATCACGACCAGCCCTGTAGGAGCTGGTAGAAGGTATGGTCCAGTATAGGGTCACTGAGGTGATCGATATCCATGCCATGAATAGTTAGCTCAATGCAAGGCTAGAGATTTCTGAAGGAAAGGAGAGTAGATAGTCTTTTAATGATGGCTATCAGTCAGTGCCTAACCTAGCATAAATTTGGCTCGCCTCAAGCGGACTTGGACCAATATGTCTACAACTAGTTTACTACACAAATGTGTTAGTGATGCATGTAATGGGTTGTTGGGTCCCATTGACCCTTATTTTTCTACTTCAATGGGGGTGTTACTTACCATTTTAATTGGGAGTGCACAGGTGCTACCATCTACAGATGTGGCACACATTCGCTAGAGGGGAGGACCAGTGGATGGACACTATTTGGGGCATGGGGAGGAGGAGAGAGGGCTTGTCCAAGAGAAATATACACAGCAGACACAAAAGTTTTTAACCTCACATCTTAGGTAATGATGGCTGTTACCACACACACGTGGAATACCAAGGGGCTTAACCCCACCAAACGACAAAAACTATTGAAATACCTCTTAGACCAGAGACATGACGTAGTAGCCCTGCAAGAAATGCATATGAAAAGGTCGGCTGAGACATGGGGCCTTTCCCATCGTATATAGATCACCGCCTCCAACTAAACATAATGGCGTGGCCCTATTTTTCCACAGCTCTTTGAAATTTGAACTCGAGGGTAGCAAAGCAGACAAAGAGCGTAGGATAGTCCTGGTCAATAGTCGGCTACTTGGCCGCCTGTGCACATTTGCTTCTGTCTATGCACCTAACTCTAATCGACCCGCATTCATGACCTCCATGGTGTCATTACTGGGGGGGTTTGCTGAGGGAGAAATTTCCTGATGGGAGACTTTAATCTTGCATGGGACCCCAGCCTAGACCGCTCACAACCCCAAAGGGCAACCTTAAGTAACTTTACCAAAACTCTGAAAAGGGAGTCCACTTCTATGGGCCTGCTGGATGCCTGGCGCATGCTCTGCCCCATGACTAGGGAATATACCCTTTTCTCTCGCACACATCACATCTTTGTGAGTAAGAACCTAGCTTCAGCACTACAGGCTACTTCCATATACCCGAACACTAGGTATGATCACACTGCGGTCACATTGACTCTAGATTGGGAAGCCTCGCCAACAAAATATAAACAATGGTTCTTCTCAGCGGCGCTGATACGAGTAAGTCTCCTGCACAATGAGCTACGGAAATCTATCAAGGACTATTTCTTTCTCAATGATCCTAAAGATACTTCCCGGCAACTAAATGGGATATCTTTAAAGCAGTGTTCCGGGGCAAGTACATAGCTCTTCATGCTGCACTGAATAAACAAAAGACTTAGGAGAACCTGACCTTGGAAACAGCTCATAGAGGTGGAGCAGGCTCATAAGACGCATCCTACCCTTAGCCTAAATAGAAAGGTAACAACACGAAGGGAAAAGCTAAATGGAAGACTGAACTCACCCTTTTACGACTAAAATGCAGTCCACGGGAAGGGAAACCAGGTAGGCACACACCTAGTCAAACAGCTACGGCTCAAAAGGGAATGGGAATATATAGGAGACATAGCACTACCGGGGGGGGACCGAGTGACCATGGAACCAGAAAAATCCCAAGCCTTTGGCAGTTTCTATAAAACTCTCTATAAGGCAAATAGCTATGAGGAGACAGAGCAAACCCAATACCTGGGTGAAGTGGAGCTCCCAGGGTGTCGACAAAAGAAAATGAGTTACTGGGGAAGCCAATTGATGTAGAGCAGGTCAGCCTGCCATTGTCTAAAACCGCACAAATCACCGGGTCTGGGTCCCACTTCTATAAAACATTCGGGCCAGAATTAATCCTGCATCTTGTGAGCCTATAAAACTCATTCGCAGAGCTGAGGACAGTGACTACATATATGGGGGAGGCCATTATCTCAGTCCTACCTAAAGCTTATATGGCTCAATAGCGCTCCTCAACCAAGACGTCAAGATCTACACAAAATCTTAGCCAGCAGATTGGATAACCTAATACCTGAACTGATGCATTCAGATCAGTCGGGTTTCATCCAGGGCCGACAGACTCTGATAATCTCTTGATGGTCTTCCACCTGGTCGAGAAGGTAAATGAAAATCAATTCCGGCAGTCCTGCTGGTGTTAGATGCCAAGAAGGCATTCGACCGAGTGGATTGGCCCTTCTTTTTCCATACCCTGGAAAAATATGGATTTTGCAATCGGTTCATGGCTATGATCAGAGCTGTCCGGGTTCTGGTCAATGGGGTGAACTCCGTAGCATTCACAGTAGAGAGAGGGACACGTCAGGGATGCATCCTCTCCCCATTACTACTCGCCCTAAGTATTGAACCATTAGCAGTGAAAATACACACAACACCCAATATTCAGGGCATCCCGTTTGGGGCTGATGAGCACACAATACCCCTTTTTGTGGATGATATGCTGCTCTCGGTGACTGGCCCCCAAGTCCTCTCTAGAGGCAGTGATGGGCGAGCTCGGGGCTTTGAATGGGTGGCAGGCCTTCGGGTGAATCTAACTAAATCATACCTGCTGAATCTCAAACTGGCACAGAAAGAAATGGAATCTTTGGTTGCCTCCACTTCCTTCCAGTGGGCGAAAAAGGAAATGATATACTTAGTAATAAAAATCATCCCTAAACTCCAGGAACTTTACAAAACAAACTACCCTCTGTTTCTCCACCAGTTAAATGCTGCCCTCACAGGTAGAACCCCATGTACCTCTCCTGGAAAGGCTGAATCCAGGCGATTAAGATGATGGCACTACCCAAACTTTTATATCTTTTCCAGGGCCTCCCAATCAAGATGGAGTGGGGTTTCTTTGCTACAATAAAATCCATGATCATCTGCTCCATATGGCAAGGACGGAGGGCGTGGCTGTCCTATAGGCAACTCCGCCTCTCTAAAAATAAGGGCGGTCTGGCCTTACCAGATATGTATCTATACTTCAAATCAGCCCAACTGGTTACATATGTACAGGACCGTGGCGGGGAGGTGTATCTGGGACCTAATGTGGAAACCTATACACATCCGAGCACACTGACCAAAATGGCATTAAAGGTATGGGATGACATCCATAGCTCCTTTTCTCTGACAACCTTCCCATCTCCATTCACGCCCATACACTTCAATCCAGCGTTCCCTCCTGCACAAACTCCAGTCCCTTTTTTTTTTTTTGATTTCAAAGCATTTTATTTTATAAAGAAGTTACAAAGAATAAGAGGTACATAATATAATAAAGGTGATACAATTGAGGCGAGATAAACAAACAATCAGAGGCTAAACTTGAAGTGTAAGCATAGTAAATGCATTCTTAAATAAAAGTAGTCTGTTATAAACAAAAATTAATTAGGTAAAGGCTAATATCAAATCAATAAACAAATGTATCACTATCAGCTGTTATAATCGAGGTCAGGGACGGATAGAGAAATAAAGAAAGAAGAAAGAAAGAGAACAAAGAAAAGATGGAAGGGGACAGAAGACAGGAAAGAGAAAGAAGAAGAAGAAAAAGAAGGATTCCCAATGGACTAACCCGACACGCAGAACACAAGACGCCAATCAAACAGACACATCAACAGGAAACTGAGCAACCAACCCCTTTGATGACAAATCCATATAATCATCCAAAGCTTTCCAGACCCCACTAGAGATAGATGGAGAAAGGTGAGCTTGATCAACCGAAGTGTGAGCACTACGCAAAAAGGAGACCCAAGCCCACTAAGTATGATAAGAAACAGAGGAAAAGGATTTCCATTCCATAAGTATAACTTTCACCGCAACAGTCAAAAGGAGATCCATCAACTGTAATTCCATTGGATCCAAGGGGAGAGGAACAGGGGCAGCCAATGGACCCAATAAAATTAATGGAAAAGAGAGTTGGAACTCAATACCAAAGATGAGAGAGAGATGTTTATGAATGAGGTTCCAAAAAGGCTGGAGAAGGGAACATTCAAAAAACATATGCTGAAAATCGCCCGTCAATAATCCACAGCTCCAGCATAAATTGTCATCTTTGAGATTGAGCGAATGTAGACGAACAGGCGTCCAATGAAGGAGGTTGACAGAAAAAAATTTAGATTGCATTAATGATGGGGCGATTTTAGATTTTATTGCGAAGAGAAAGTTTACCAATCAGTTGCCAAGTATCTGGAGAAATATGATCTGTAACTCCATGATCAAAATGATGTAGCCATTTTTATTGAGCAACCGTATGTGAGGGTAGTGAAACAGATGATAAAAAATTATAAATTTTGGAGGTTACGTGACCAGATTTAGTCCAGATATGAAAAAGAGAAATGGTAGGAGAGGTAGTATGCAGATGTACCTTAGCAAGTGCCACTTTAATTTTAAGAAAAGTATAAAAATCTAAGTTAGTTAAAGAATGTTGTTGAGCCAAGGTGGAAAAGGGTAATGGCTCATTATTAGCACCATAAAGATGTTTAACAAGGGAAATCCCTTTAGCCGCCCAATAGGACATGAGAGTGGGAGTAATATTGAGTTTAATTTTAGAATTCCGCCAAATAGACAACCACCTAGTTTTATGTAATGGGATTGCCACTTTCTTGTCTACTCTCCGGACCGCAGCAATTGTATCAAGAATTATAGAACAAGAGAACAGGATATGCAAAGTGGATGTGGTGCAAAAGGAGGCAGTCGGCAAAGGAGATGCTAATACCTGTTCTATTAACAGCCAAGAGGGAACATGAAGAGGTGGAGGAGAGAACCATAGAGCACCTTGAGAAGCCAAAAAGGCAGTTTGGTACTTTTCCCAATCAGGAAAATTGCAACCTCCCATATCACAAGGTCTTCGCAAGAATTTGTAAGCAATTCTAGCACGTTTGTCATTCCACAAAAATTTAGAGGTCAGAACATCAAGTTCATGAAAGAAGGATGTAAATGTAAATGTAAATGTGTTTCGATTTATATAGCGCACTTTAACCCAGGGGCCTCAAGGCGCTTGCTTAGGGAACCCGTCCTGGTATTCCCCTGTGAGATACCCCGGCCGGGTATCCACAAGATGAAAGCCAGGCATCCCGCCGCGAGGGGCCGTAGTGGAGATTAAGCAAGCTATTGCCCAGAGTCGCAGAGTGTGACCCCGTGAGTCGAGTAGGCACCAGAGCGAGAATTGTCGACTCCGTGGAATTTTTGAGCCCGAGACCCGCCGAGGCGGGGGATCAAACCCTGGTCCACGGCCGATCTCAGCTTCTGGAATAAAGGTTGAGAATATAAGGACACTACCATATTAATGAAGGAGTCACCAAGGAATCTGATAACTTAACCGGAAGCATGGATGATACAAAATTAATAATGGGTGTTATCATCATTTTAAGAGTCTGGAGGCGACCCCACCAGGAAATATGTTTCGGGGACCATGTATCCAAAAGACGACGCACTTTAAGAATAGTCTGGGATTCGTTATAGGCAGTAGTGGCAAATAAGGTAGAACAGAAATAAATACCTAAGTATTTTAAATGTGTAGACTGCCATTTAAAACCCGCAGAGGCCATATGTGAAGGGAAACAATAGGCATTCAAAGGGAACATTTCCGTCTTATCTTTATTTAAAGTATAGCCTGAAACCTTTGAGAAGAGGGAAATGGTATTTGAAATAGCAGGAATTGCCAAGGCGATATCGTCTGAGAAAATAAGAACATCGTCTGCGCAAGCAGCAGTTTTAATACAGTGAGGCCCAAAAGAAAAACCTTTAATGTCTGGGAGTAACTCAATCAATCTGAGAAGAGGATCAATAGATAGTAAAAACAAAAGCGGAGATAAAGGACAACCTTGTCTAGTGCCCTGGCGAAGATTAAAAAAGGACGACGTAGCACCATTAACTCTAATATTAGCTCTAGGTTGAGAATATAAGGACATTACCATATTAATGAAGGAGTCACCAAGGTTATGTGCATACAAGACAGCACGAAGGAACGGCCAAGAGACCTTGTCAAAGGCCTTTTCAGCGTCAAGGGCCAAGGCCGCGGCAGGGAGTTGAGACCGTTTAGCTGATCCAAGAATATGACAAAAAGTGCGTATATTATCGCGCGCAAGACGACCCTTTACAAAACCGGTTTGAGAAGGATGGACAAGTTTAGGAATAAAGGATTCTAATCTCTTGGCCAGGATTTTGGCAAAGATCTTAGCCTCCATGTTGAGAAGAGAAATAGGACGGAAGTTTTTGGGGTCCGAATGATCTTTTCCCTCTTTTGGAATCACTACAATAGTAGCATCAGCCGCAGTACCAGAAACAGACCCATTTTTAATAAAAGTATCAAAGACAGATTGTAATTTGGGAACAAGCGCAGAGAGAAAAGTTTTATAAAACAAAATAGGGTAGCCATCAGGGCCCGGGGCTTTGCCAGAACGAGTAGCTTTTATTGCGGAAATAATTTCCTCAGGGGAAATCGGGCCATTTAAAAGAGTACGATCCTCCACGGAAACCGTCTGCACCGGAACAGATTTTAAAAAGTCCTGACATTGCTCAAAAGAAGTTTGATTAGAAGGGGTATATAAATTATTATAGAAATCACGAAAAACTTCGAGAATTTCTTCAGTCTGAAATTTTTTAGAGCCAGAGTGATCAGTAATAGAAGAAATTTGAGGACTTAAATGAGAAATCTTGAAACTTTAATGTAGCTGCGAGAATCTTCCCAGCTCGATTCTTTAACAATAACCTCTTGGATTTCTGCGCTTGAACACCAATATGGGCTCTTTTGGTAACTATGGCATTATATTTGTATTTTAATTGTTTTATTAACTGTAGACAATATTTATCCTTAAATTGTCTAAAGGTAGATTCCAGATGTTTAATTTCAGTTGATAAATCTGTAAGTTCTTTTTTAATAGCAGAATTCCTTTTGGACATACATTTAATAACCTGGCCACGGAAAGTGCATTTAAACGAATCCCAGAGGACAATTGGGGAAGAGACTGAACCTTCATTCTCATGGAAAAAAGTTTCTATTGCATTAGAGAATTCATTAACCTGAGCAGTATCATGCAAAACTTCTGTATTTAATCTCCAGTAGCGAGCACGTGATTTAGGAGCAAAGGACAACAATGTAAAAGTAACCGCAGCATGATCAGAAATCAAAATAGGATGAATAAGCGGAGAAGAGGAGGACGAAACAAGAGAAGAGTGAACAAGTAGATAGTCAATACGAGAAAAGGAAGAGTGAGGTGAAGAAAAGAAAGAAAAGTCACTACCAGTGGGATTGTGAAGACGCCATATATCTTGAAGCTGAGTGAGGGAACACATGTTAATCATTTGTTTATGGGATTTTGGAGGACGAAACTGAAAAGCTGAATTCCTATCCAAAATGGGATCCATTGGTAAATTAAAATCACCGCCAACAATAAGATTCCCAGAATGCGGGGTATCATTTAATTTTTTGGTAATCGATTTCCAAAAGGTCGGATCGTCAATGTTAGGGGCATAAATATTCATCACATAAAGATCGTTATTTCCATCAGACAATTTAGTTAACAACCAACGACCTTCAGAATCGTGATCAGAAGAAATTATAGATAAACCTGAATTCTTTGAAATTAATGTAATGACCCCATTTCGTTTGCCAGAGGCGTCAGAACAGCAAACATCAGAAACCCATTCTTTCTTCAGAAATAACGCCTCTCTGGTAGAGACCTTGGTCTCTTGAAAAAGGATCAGGTCTGAAGAAAGAGATTTACAATAATCTAAGACTTTTGACCTCTTCATCGGATGATTTAAACCCTTAACATTAAGGGATAATACATTCAAACCCGGCATGGAAGTACATAAAAAAAGAGAAAAGACACCATAGATGAAAGAGAGACAACCAACCGCACAGAGACAAGCAACCAAACCACAAACATAAAGAACGAAGAGGGAGAATCCATGTGGGAAATCCGAAATAGGAAAAGAGACAGAAAAGAAGAGAAGAGAAGAGAGAGAAGAAACAGCAGGGGAGGTCTGAAAAAGACCAAATTCATACTAGGGAGAACGTGGAAAGGCGAGCAAGGGACACGTACAAGGAGGGATAATAATTGATATCAATAGCCCCAATAGATTACCTAGTTGATGACATTGAAGTAGGAAAAGGGAACAATCAAAATATAAACGAATATTAGCATAATAGTATAAATAAGAACAATCCAACAAGTAAATCTGTAAAGTCACATTGAGTTAGTAAACTAAAATCAAGTGTCATACATATAATATGTATTAATACTAGTCAATCTGATGCTGAAAAATACAATATGGTAAAGTAAAAAAGAATACACAATTCCATGAAGATAACTATGTGAATCCTAAAAAAAAAACATTCAATTAATGAACAATCCTTAACTGCGTAAAACGTACGATATGTAATTGAAATTGAAAATGCACGAACATATGAAAAATATAAGAAAAGAAAGGAAGAAAATAAGAGAATAAAAAGCGAAAAAGAAAGTGAAGAGGTGATACATATTAGAGAAAGGCAACTGTTATTAATAGACAAGCATCAAACAATGAAACTGGCCTAAGATGAATATTGACATAAAATATATAACCACTATAGCTGAACACAAGATAATGAGACTTAAATAGTGACCGACTAAGAAGCAATCAATATAGACAGCGTAGTAAAGAGTACAAAGAAGAAAAATGATATAGATATAATAGAGTAAACAACATGACTCTGAAAGAAGGAGAAAATACAGAAAGAAGATATACTAAGGAGAGGGAGATCTTTGCTGCTGATCTGGAGTTGGCTGCCGTTTTGCTGAGGAGGTGAACTCTCGTTGTGCAGCCGTAACTGCAAGAATAACGCTCCTGTTTATTTCATAGCGCTATTTGGCAGCGCTTGTGCTTAACTGCTCGTGTTTCCCGCTTTGCGGGAAACACTCGTTACTGTGGGCTTGTTGGCTGACAGGGAGGCCAGGAAACATCATCGCCCACAAGCCATCTGGGCCTGGAGCACCTCCCCGCCACGCCCCCCTCACCTGGCTCAAATTGCGCTGCAGTACCGCTGGAGAGCGGAGATCTTTGCTGCTGATCTGGAGTTATCTGCCGTTTTGCTGAGGAGGTGAACTCTCGTTGTGCAGCCGTAACTGCAAGAATAACGCTCCTGTTTATTTCATAGCGCTATTTGGCAGCGCTTGTGCTTAACTGCTCGTGTTTCCCGGGAAACACTCGTTACTGTGGGTTTGTTGGCTGACAGGGAGGCCAGGAAACATCATCGCCCACAAGCCATCTGGGCCTGGAGCACCTCCCCGCCACGCCCCCCTCACCTGGCTCAAATTGCGCTGCTGTACCGCTGGAGAGCGGAGATCTTTGCTGCTGATCTGGAGTTGGCTGCCGTTTTGCTGAGGAGGTGAACTCTCGTTGTGCAGCCGTAACTGCAAGAATAACACTCCTGTTTATTTCATAGCGCTATTTGGCACCGCTTGTGCTTAACTGCTCGTGTTTCTGTGGGCTTGTTGGCTGACAGGGAGGCCAGGAAACATCATCGCCCACAAGCCATCTGGGCCTGGAGCACCTCCCCGCCACGGCCCCCTCACCTGGCTCAAATTGTGCTGCAGTACCGCGCATCGCGGGACGCGCGTGGGCGTTGCCGGGCTAAGCCCGGGCAAAGGGCGGGCCCTCTGAGCCCTCAGAGACCGAAGTAGGCCGGGCTGGGCTCACTCCTTTTCTTTTTACTATAATTATTTTTTGATAAATACTGTGGCACTTTGCATTGTTAACACGTAATGCGTGACCTTAGATAGTATTTATTTTCTGCAGCCATTATACGTGGCTTTGAATTTTGTGGTGCATTACTTTGCCTCAGCCTTGTGTTTTAAATTTTAACGTGTTTTGTTTTTATATTTACTGTTTACTTTTCCATTTTTGATTGTTTAGTGGGAATATAAATATGACCGCCAAAAAGTTGCGATCAGGGAGAATTCTCATGGGAAGAGCGTGTAGTAAGACTAAATCTAATCATTTACGAAATAAGAATGCACAGCTACCCCTCGTTAAGGGACAATGTCAATTATTTGACTTATGGGAAAAACCCTTAAACATACCGGTGCCAAATGGGGTCGCTTCTCCTATTAAAATTGTACGTGCAGACGTCTGTGTGGTAAATACACCAGGTGTAATTGTTCCCCTGTCGGTGGTTGATGATCATCTCCACTCTAACTCTATTGATATACATCCTCCTACAGAGAACATTCCTAATCCACCTTCTCCCCCCAGGTGCTTCTTCTTTAATAGTAGTAAGCCCGCTTCAACCTATCCCTATGGCTTCGACGGGGCACATTTTGACTTCTAAATCTGTAGGGGATGTTTTGGCGACTCCTGATGGAAACCCTTTATTTCCAGATATCGATATGGAGCTCTGTAAGAGGTATCTTCCTGACATCCTCTCTGAATCTGTGGGTTACACTAAAACACCACTAGTTTCAGGTCCATCTGGGTTGTTGTTATATAGCAGTACGCCCTCTATGAAGTCTTCTGATATGTATTCTTTGTCCAATCTTTCTAAGAGTCCCGAGTTGGAGCTATCCGGCATTGAGCTAATTAAACCTGATCTGCAGGATAGACCAATTTCTGAGTCAATGATTGCCCTTGAACATTTGTTGTCCTCCATTCTGTCATTACTGGGTAGATTTGTTGGTAGTTCGGATTGTATACTGGAGGCAGTTACACAGATTTTGACGGCCCTGGTGAATAAAAATGTTGAAAAGGTTTGTAGTTTGGCTCCGCAAGTAGGCCCTATTACGCTTTCTACTCCTAAGGCCCCTTTAGTTGTAGCGAATTCGCCTAAACCTCAACCCTACGTTGGAAATATATTATCAGTGGTTGCTGATATTAATGTTTTATCCGGGGCAAAGGCAGATCTGTCCCCCACTCCATTACCATCAGCTAACAACAATGCCATTGATGATGATTTAAAAATGGAAGAGCTTGAGGCAATTGAGGGATTGAATGGTACTAATACAAATAAATAACTTTTTCCAATCTTCCTGCCCGAGGAAAATATTAAAATGGAGGAAAACAAAAAAGGAAAGTCTAAAACTACCAGAGGGAAAAAGAGGAAACCTGTCCGTAGACACAAGCAAAAAAGACAGAGAAGAGTTGCCTTTGGCTGTTTGGAGAACTCTCCCTTAAAAGATTTTGAAAATAATTCTCCTGTAAAGTTGTCTGCTGACTTGGTTGGTCCTATAGCTCTGGGACAAAATCGTTCAGTAAAGGAAGTTATTTCCTTGGAGGGTGTGAACCCCGTCCCTGAGGGAGGGGTATCTGCACCTGGAAGTTGTGTTGGATTTCCTGGTAGGGTGTTGGTTCCTGCACCTGTGGAAGATAGGAAGATAGCTATACCCTCTATACTAACCCCTCTTAACCCAGAGGCCCTACCTTTCTTGATTGATGACGGAGAGTTAAGAAACTCGAATGTAATCCCTAATAAAGAAGGGGTCGATACTTTCATATTGGATTTTTTCCCCTTATTTGATTCTGGTCTAATATTAAATAGATCTATGTTACTCAAATGTTTCGGGGAGCTTGAGGGATTAAAATTATTACAATCTAATGATATTGATCTGGTTACGATCTTGAAAGGTGAGGATAGGATGTATTTTGGGCAAAATTCTATTCTAAACTAATTGTAAACCTTATCCTCCATCAGGCTGGGAACTTTCAATGTAGAGGGATCGATGTTATGCCATTTGTATTAAATAGGAAAGAGGATAATGTAGTCAAAAATTCCTTCCCGTTCTCATCTGGATCAAGTGGGTTTGCCTAGGGCTTCGAGGATTTAAAGATAAGTTTAACTAAAAGTACCCGCCAAGTGACATATAGAATTCCTATCTCTGTGGTCACTAATATGACTATGGGTGAGGAAAACTGCCAATGGAATTGGTTGCCCGGTGTCCTGTCCAGTCAATCCACTTGTCATCCCAAATTATTTTCACACCTTTAGCAGTGGACTGAAGATAATCTCATGGAACGCTGCTGGTTTAAAAAATGACCCGGAGAAACTGCAGTATCTTTCTTCACTGAAGGCCCCTGTAATTTGTTTACAAGAAACATGGTGTGTAGATAAAATGCCAGTAGTAAAAGATTACTTTTGCCTAGAGGGGGGAGCCTCACCATCAAAGAGAGGCCATGCTAAGGGTGGTATTGCTTGCTTACTTTCAAATCAAATAAGGTGGAATTTTTCTCACCACATGGATTCAAGTAAGCTGTTTCAATCAGTAACATTGTTTAGTGCGGACAATGTTGAGAACTTGAAACCCTTAGTAATTATTAACTCCTATATCCCCCCGGAAGCTAGTTTTGATATCATTCTAAAACAGGTTTTTGACTATACAAAGAAAATTATGGATAAAATTCCCGTTCCCCATGTAATACTAGTGGGAGATTTCAACTGTCATGTCTCAAACCTAAGTTTGGAACTCTTTCGAAACAAGTTGAAAGAGGAATCTCTCCATATTCCCCGGGCCGTTTTTCCGGATAAGATTAAAACAAACAAGAGAGGGAAACAGTTTTTAAACGAACTTGTTGAGATGGAGGGGATTATAGTAAACTGAAGATTTTCCTCTGATTTTCCAGCTAATTGTACGCACAGATCCATTCATGGTGGGTCTATTTTAGATTGCTTGGTTATAGATAGGAATAGTTTTTATATTCTAAACGACCTATCAATTTTGCAGACTACACTGAGTGATCATAATGTGTTATCGGTATCAGTGTTGATAAATCCGCCTATCACTGATTCCTGGACTCTTAGCGGTGATTTTGTTAATTTTGCCAGCAAGACTGGACGTTGCTTTTGGAACTCCACGGCTATTATGGGCCTAGAACCTATTATAGAGAATAAACTAAATGCTTTACAAAATGAGGATAGCTCGTCTTTACCCCTCTTTGAAGATTTTTTGAAGGTGGTAACGTCTGTTGCTAGAAAACCCTCTCGACAAAAAAGGAGGAAAATAACTCCTAGTTCTATTTTGTGTCTCAATAGGGAAATAAATAAACTAGTTAGGGAACAATATCTATGCAGATCCCTCGATAGAAACAATAAAATAACCCTTCTGAGAAGAAGGAGGCATAGGGTCAAAATGAAAATAAAAAAGGACAAAGAAGACAGAATATGGGTTAGCTTGCGTGAGGCCGCAGTGCGCGGGCAAGCAAGGTTGTTCTGGTCCTTAATTAGTGAGGGCTGCGGAACAAGGTCTTTTCCTTCTCCAATTCCCATTGCTGAAGCTATTTGGATTCGTTTTATTTCTAACCTTTACGCGAGTAATGGCTGTTTAAATGCCTCTGGGGACTGTAAAGAAGATAGCTCCCTCATAGATCCTCCCTCTGAGAGGGTTATCGAACGGGCTATAATAGAATTACGCTCCTCTGGTGCAATGGGCCCAGATGAGCTCCCTGTTATGGTTCTAAAGCAGGATCCCAGTTCTTGGAGCAAGATTTTGTTTCCGATATTTAGGTACTGCTTCATGAGCAAAACAGTTCTGCCATCTTGGAAGGGTAGCATTTTGGTGCCGCTGTTCAAGAAGGGCGATAGGAATGTTCCTCAAAACTATCGCCTAATCACCCTTCTTGATGCATTTGGCAAGGTCTTTTCTAAATGCCTACTGTACTCAATAAATGAGTGGGTAGTTAATAGTAATATACTGCCCCTTGAACAGACAGGCTTTCGATAGAGTCATGGTACTCTTGATAATCTTACGGCGTTACAGATAATTACAGACAAATATGTGAGGGTCCGTGGCGGTAAAGTGTACGCAGCGTTCATTGATTTCTCAACAGCGTTTGATAAGGTAGACCGTCCGCTGTTATGGAGGAAGCTGTCTGCGCTGGGTATGCCTTTTATTTTGTTAGAGCTGGTGCGCGCACTTCACACAGATACTTGGTGTAAGGTCCTTTTGGGGGGAGAAAGAGGGCTATCTAGGGTCATTTACTCTGTTAATGGTCTCAAGCAGGGTTGTTTGTTAGCCCCTATTCTTTTTTCTTTATATATCTCGAATCTCCCTATGACTCTGGCTGCCTGCGAAGGAATAGCTCCTACGCTGGGAGGTGTCGCGATTTCTAGTTTACTCTACGCTGATGATATTTTATTGTTGGATCTAACGCCTAAAGGCTTAAACAACCGCCTGCATGCCCTCCATTTATTTGCTGAAACTCACTTTCTCAAAATAAATATTTCTAAAAGCAAAATAATGTGTATTGTTGGCAACAAAAAACCCAAATCTGTGAAATTTGGATGGACAGTTGGGGGACTTAAGTTGGAAGTTGTAAATAGTTATGTTTTCTTGGGGAAAGTAATAACTAATAACTCCAGTGAGAAACCCCATATTGATAACAACATGCGGAAAGCAGTGGCTCAAGGCAAAAGTTTACAAGCCCTTTATTCAGCCACAGGGAGGCGCGATTTCTCCTTCCTGTTAGAGGTATTTCGTGCTAAGATCCCGTCCACTTTACTATATGGACTGGAAATAGTGGATTTGGGGCCATGGGGTTTTTTGCAGTTGGCAGAGGGGAAGATTTTCCGGAATCTAACCACTACCAATAATTCATGTACAGCTGCCGCTTTCAGACTGGAGTTTGGAGCTCGTAGTAGTTGGGCCCAGGGCCTAGTGGGGTTGGTGCGTTGGGTTGCCTGTTTGGCCAAGGGGGAAGTGGGGACATTAAGACGCCTAATGAAAGACGAACTATTGGGGTCTTTTAATGAATTCTCCCTTCTTGTAAAAAATTTCAGAAGGGCAGTGACACTTCTGAAATTAGATGAGACCTCCCTTTTCTCACTCTCCCAGGGCCAATTAAAACTAGTTTTGAAACGGGCCTCATGGGCACTTAGTTTCAGATTAGATAGGGAGTATATTGTAACTAGGAAGGGAGTCACTCCATTTATCTCATCTTGTGTAATCAAATATAGGCAACCCTACATATCTTGGAACCTATCCCATGGTGTCCGACGATTCTGGTTTCTATTAAGACAAGATCTCTTGCCTTTAAATATACTTTTGGCCAAGTGGTATGGTACTTCCGCAGCTTGCAACTTTTGCAACTTCCCTAAACAAGATCTGACACATGTCATATTTATATGTCCCTCCCTGCTCCCTTTCCGTCGCAAATGGTTACGCCACATTTGCTTGAAATTGAGTATTCTTACTGCTAATGCTTTTGTACATGCTCTAAATAACCCTCCTAACGAGATGTTTTGTTTTAATGTTTTTAACTTTTTTAAATGTTTTTAGATATTTATTGAGGGGCTTTTTCTTCTTGCATAGTATGTATTATTGATTCTTGTAACCCGTATTGGCATTTTGTACAGAAATTGTGACTTTGTAATGTGCTTCTTTCTTTTTCTTGTAAAAATGGTCTTGTATTGTTGCATTCATTGCTTTTTTGTGGATCTCTTCGGAGTTCCGAATCAAATAAAACAAACTTGGAACTTGGAGAGGAGTAAAATAGAGCACCGAGAAATAAAATAGAAAAGTAAACAACAACAATAGTAAGAAATAGAAGCAGTATAGAAATCTAAAAGGAGAAACTAATTAAATGGGAAACAAAGAGAAGACAGTGCAGACATGAAGCAGAATGGAAAGACTCCAGTAACGGAGTTAGAAATCAATAATGTAATATACGATCAGCAGGAGAGAGAAGAGGAAACATAGGAATACTGAAAACCACCATAAAGGAGACAAAAGGAGACATTTCAAGTGCCCAAGGCACCAGGATCCTGCGAAGTCGCCCTTTGAATCTCCATCTGTATCTCCATCTGGTTGTCCAGGAAGGTAGCTAAATCAGCCGGCTCATCGAAAATTCTGGAACGTCCCTTATAAGTAATGCGGAATTTCGATGGACCAGAAAAGGAAAAGGGAATGCTCATCTCAGAAAGACGTTTCCGAAGATTAAGGAAGCCCTTCCTCCTTATGACTGTATCCCTGGCAAAGTCCTGAGAGATTGAAATTCGATGTCCTTCCCAGACGACATTTTTAGCCTTTCGCATATGGGAAAGAATTTGTTCTGTATGTTGATGACGCAGTGGCTTAAAAATTATTGCTCTTGGCTGGGTTGCAGACTTAGAACGAAAAGTTGGAACACGATGTGCTCTTTCTATCTCAAATTCTCTCTGGAATGAGATTTGTAGAGTGTCAGGAAGCCAATGATATAAAAAATCAATCATAGACGAAGATGATTTCTCTGCATCCTCCGGCAGACCAAAAATGCGTAGATTAGATCTATGATTACGGTCTTCCTGCTCAGTGAGATCTTTTCGCAATGCCGCCATTGAACGCTCCAAGTGGCTGAGGGACCTGGATTGTTTCTGCATATTATCCTCTGTGCAACTGATACGTGACTCCGTGGCCGACACACGAAGAGAAAGGGCTTTCAAATCATTCCTAATAGCGGACACCTCCACTTGTAGTAAATCCGTATTAGTCTTTGTTGACTGTGCAATATCATGCACTTCATTAAGGCGCGTTAATATTGTGTCAAGAGTAGAGTTGGTGTCTAACTGAGCAGACTCAGGCGTAGGAGACAATGGCTTAAGTCTTTTAAGCGAGGTGCCAGCATCTTTTGAGTCTTTATTAGTTGAGGAACGTCCCATAATTGCAGCCATGAAGTAACAGTCCCCAAGAAAAATACACAGCCACTTGAGGAAAAGAAGAGGACAGAAACTGCGTAGTCCACACCAAAAAAAGTGAAATACAGCACACTGAGCGTAAGGAGCGCCAAATAAATGACAGCGACGGACTTATATGAAGGGCAGGCACAAAATTGTATAGTAGAGCCTCATATAAAGCAAGAGGTCACAGCGAAGACATCGTGAGAAAAGAGCAGCGCCAGCAACAGAGATCTGCACTGAGGAAATCAGAGCGTGGGCAACATAATATCCAGCCAAGCAGCACAAAGAGCAGAAAAAAGACAAAAGTTTTACCAACTGCAGGCACCGTAGGTAAAATGGCCTGGATATCCACCACAGCCGGCAAGAATGTATCCAAAGCGGCACCTCTGAAGAGAAATGCCGGCTCCGTCACAAGCGGGAAAATGGCGGCCGCCCGTGAGGAAACCGAGCGTCACAGCAGCTTGACAGGGAAGACATGCAGCCGTCGGCAGAATTCGCCGAAAAAGTAGTCAAACAACTCCCTGCATATTCCGACACATAGAAATGCCGTTCCGTTGAAAAGGGGCAGTCAGGAAGCAGATGATAATCTCCAACGGGCCACACTCGCCTTGGAGCTCAAGCGCGACACGCCATGCTGCAGCGGCGCGCAAGCCACGCCCCAACTCCAGTCCCTTTTGAAGCATGGAAAACTGGGGGATGCTTTACAATCGCTGATCTATTTCACAACTGGGATGTCGGAGGGAGTTTGACCGGCCAGCTACCGAACACTACCACAACACACACAACTCAAACACTAGAAGTCTCAAATAAACAGTGGGACAAATTATATATGGACATACACAAATTTAACTAATCAATGGGAATGCGAGGGGCCCACTATAAAGTGTTATATGATTGGTACCTATGGCCAACAAAACTAAAACGAATCTTCCCTATGACCTCTCACTTATGCTGGAGGGGATGCGGGCTGCAGGGGGAATTTAAACACATCAGGTGGGACTGCCCAGCGATCAGGCCCTTCTGATCAAAAATACTGGCACAATCAAAGATATCCTAGGCTACCCCATACCTACAAACCCGGCTCGACATTTTGGAAGAACACAATTCATCCAATCAAAAATGATGTGAAGAAGAAATGCACCAGTCAGAGGACAAACCCAAGAAGAGGAAAACATTCAAATAAGGAGCATGGAACTGAAGTAGACAAAAAAGCTATCCAATCGTGCAAGGGGCTGACTCACAGTCTATGTATTCTAGACAGTAGGTCCTCATCTATAAACAGCTAAACTCTTTATAAAAAAATTCGTTTACTGTACCGGTGAAAATATTACAAGGCATTACTGTTCAACAATAAATAATGTCATTGTCAAAGTAGGAATACATCAGTACAAATATATTTTTTTCAATAATAATCTTAAATCAACCTCCCTATTTCAATGAACAGGTTCTGCTACTGCGACTCCCCTCCCAAATGTTCTGAAACTTCGCTAAAGCCTCCACTCTTACGGAATACAGCTTTCCCCTTGATTTTACTTGCCTCATCTTATGAGCCCAGGCATCACATGAAAGGGATGTCGACCGACTAGAGATGCAAATTTATTCTAAATATGGCTCCCAATGGGTTTGGCGCCAGGGTTACCTGGAGTTTAATGCTCAGCCACTGAAACAATTCCCTCGAGAAGCCTACTAACTGAGTAAGCAAAGCAAACATGAAGCCAATCTCATAATTCATGGCCACATCTGAGATATTGAAGGAAACATGCAAACGCAAGGGTGTATAGTAGAAGAGCCATTTTGAAAAAAGCCATTATTTTAAAGTTGGTTCTTCGAATGCTTTATGGGCCCATTCATTATAGAGTTTCCAGGGGCATAAACGATTTTACACCTGGTGGAACCTCGATTTTCTTCAAAACTACTGGTACCAATTTGGCCTGGAGTTGTTTTAGCAATATACAGTATCAATTGCCCACTCCTATTATGCCACAGGTATAGTATGCCTGGCTAATCGTGGAGGCTAATGCATCCCTTGGTGGTTGGATCTTTTGCATAAAGTGGTAGATTTGAAGATAGGAGAAATACAATATAGAGGGACTTACCGGATTGCTCAGCTCAGCGGATCCCAGGATTTTATGGCCTCAGCTGCCAGGAAGTCCTTCAATCGGTGGAATCCTAAGTTTTCACAGTCTGTATTTCTCCCCTTCGCAACCTGGATGCCCAATCAATCACATTCTTTTATAAGCATATCATGATGGAATTGGGATAAATTCTACTCTTCCTTCAGTTGGGTGTGCCAAAAGAGCACAATGTGCGGGAGCTCATATCTGCTACGTTTCAGGAGTTTAGGAATTTTAAGAAAGGGGAAAAGACAAATATTATTTTCTAGGAGCATTTGCTTGAAATAAAATGTTCTGCTGACTCACAGTCTATGTATTCTAGACAGTGGGTCTTCGACTACAAACCGCTAAACTCAAAGATCTATGTAGGCATGAACTAAAATTGTTAGTGTAGTGTACATCAAATGGGGATTTGCAGTAGTGAGACCTGTATTCAGTTGATCAACACACAAATTAGGTTTACTGGCAATGGGTGCAATAGTACTTTCATGGTGAATGTGCATGCATGTGTGTGAGACAAGGCTTGCTCAACTTTCATTGCAAAGTATGAATATGGACCAATATACTCATGACAAAATAAGATGTTCAGTGTTTGTGTCCCAAATCTATTCCTGGCCTTGAATGAATGAATGAATGAAAATAAACTTATATAGCGCAACTTAGCCCATCGGGCGTCAAGGCGCCTAACCAAAAACATAATCCTAGGTCCGAGAGCGTGTCTATGGGTAGGCCTCGATGAAGAGCCACGTCTTTAAGGATTTCTTAAATAGTGCTAAGGAAGATTGTGTTTTAAGCTCGGAGGGCAGGGCATTCCACAGTTTAGGGGCCACAGAGAAAAAGGCCCTTCCACCCCATCTGACTCTGTTTGTCCGAGGGATAGATAGAAGGTTCTTGCTAGCGGAGCGTAAGTCTCTACTGGGGGTGTAAGGAACCAGAAGGGAACTTATAGCTTCAGCACAGCCGCCAGAGAGAGCCCTGAAAACCAGGCACAAGATTTTGAAAGAGATCCTGGCCTGGATCGGGAGCCAATGCAAGCTCTTCCTGCCAAGAGTGGCTGAGGAGATGTTAGCAACATCCAGGACAAATCTAGCAGCCGCGTTCTGGACGGTCTGAAGACGTTGGATAAGGCTTTTATTAATGTCTGCATAAAGCGTGTTGCAGTAATCCAGCCTAGATGTAACTAAGGCAACCACAGTCTGTTTACGGGCTTGAGGGGAGAGGAAATGGGAGATTTTTCTGAGAATCTTGATAACTCCCCAGCATGTGGACACAGTTCTATTGACCTGCTGTGTCATGGCAAGCGAGGTGTCGATAATCACGCCCAAATTTCGGGCGGATTTCGAAGGCAGAGGACAGGCTCCAAGAGAAGGGGGCCACCAGTCGCTTGACCATGTGTCTTGATCCTTACCGAAGATCAGGACCTCGGTTTTCTCTCCGTTCAGCTTCAGTGAATTTAAGATCATCCAATCAGAGACTGCTTGCATGCAGTTCCTGAAGCTGAACGCAGAGGTACTCACCGAGTGGGAGAGGGACACCATGATCTGGGTGTCATCAGCGTATGACATCACCTCCATCCCATGCGATCTTACTAGCCTGGCAAGTGGGGCCACATAGATGTTAAAGAGGGTCGGACTCAAGGCCGACCTCTGTGGGACCCCACATTGCACAGGTGTGGCAGGGGAGAGGTACTCTCCTAGCTTGACCTTCTGCTCTCTTTGGTTGAGGAAAGAGGTCAGAGTATGTTTTATGACTTCTTGCCCCACTGGATGTATTATAGGCATCTAGGTCAGGAATGGCTGAACTACCTATTGATTACAATGGGGCTAATACTGCCCCTGTATAATTCATTACAGTGCCTGGTACAGTGGAGGGTGAAATTATTCTACAGGTGCTATAAGCTATGGCTCTGACTGGGTATGAAGCGTCTTAATGCTTCAACACCTGCATACAGGGGTCCAGGCTGTACATTAGAAGCGCCCATCCATCTTTCTGGTCTTTGGCTGCATCTTGCCCAGCCTGTGCACTACCATCAGCTGTCTATCAGGATCAGTTAAAAGGATCTTCCAATTTGCGGAGGGGAGCTCAAGCGGCCACCTTCCTTGGGTAGCAAACAAGAATATGATACTTGGGCACATATCTTTGATTCTGCTTAGAACTTCTAGCGGTGAGGCTTTGGTGTGGGATAGCATCAGAAGTTTGAGTGTTATTCTGTGGCAAGATTGTTTGAGTTAAAAAGTGTGGACGTCTCCAACGTTGAGAGTTTTGTGATGTAGCAAGTGTGTTGGAGTTAACCGGTTTAGTTCCATGGTGGTGACTCTAGGTTTGTGAAAATTTTGTATGTCAGGTGAGAAGGGACGGAGGGGTCAGCGGAAAGGTTTTTGATGTAGGAGGGAAAAGGATGGTGTCTGATCTTAACGCTCTGAATAAGCTCATCAAGGTGAGTTGGTTTCAGTTTGTTGTGCTGATATTTACTGGAGGAAATGGATAGGGATTCTTGCTTTGAACAATAAGAAGCATCTGTAGTGATTTAAGATTCTTAATAAGGCCTAGAGGAGATGTTGTTCAATCCTTGTGGGGAAGTATATTTGTGTGCTGTTATTTTGGTGTCATTTCTGAAATGGAGGATGGGTTTAAAAAAAGGCCCATGTTTATTGGAGTTATGAGCGATGTTTATTGGAGTTATGTGGACTGCTGGGGCTTTGCGGCAATGGGATCATCCCTTGCAGATTTGTCTGGATTCCTTGAGTGATGATCGTAGATATGTGTAGTTAACAATCCCAGTCTTGTGTCCATCAGAGAGAGATGTAGTTTCAGATTTTGACCCAAATGAGTAGATGATGATGGAGATTTGCATGGGGTTTAAGGCAGTGAGCTCGCAGTGTCCTTGAAATTGTCAGCACTGAGCGTAGTTGTATGTTGTTGGTGTTGTCACTAGCTGTGACAGAGATTTGAAAGCTAATCTCCTAGTTTTGTGTTGGCTGGCCACAGTTATAAAAAGACGAGTGGGTAAACAAAGCAGGAAATATTATAGGAACGGGCATGATAACACGAAGAAGCAAAATAACTTGAAGGATCTGAATTGTACCGCAGATCAAAAGTATATCAGGAAACAAAATTATATAAAAAAGCAAAAATCATGAAGGAGCAACGCTATAACAAGCAGAAATTACCCAAAGAGACATAACTATGT
Source organism: Lissotriton vulgaris (assembly GCF_964263255.1). NCBI lineage: Eukaryota > Metazoa > Chordata > Amphibia > Caudata > Salamandridae > Lissotriton > Lissotriton vulgaris. The sequence continues at coordinate 1,316,554,389 of NC_141696.1, forward strand.
CAAGGAGTAAAATAGCATGAAGGAGCACAAACTAAAAAAATTCCAAATTATTTCTGCATGAAGGAGAAAAATTGGACAATGGGGACATGTTCAGTAGCAGTACAGCACCCTAACTTATTGTGTTTAAAACCAGAGTTTTGGAGCATAATTAGTTTAAATATCAAGCTGTCAATTTTAGGTCCTGAGTTCTGCACATGTTCAGTCATGATGTATGCATCAAAAGCTGAAAGAGGGTATGGATGTTGTGCTTGAGGTGGCCCACTGGACCTACTATCCTGAAAAGACCCAAACAAGTATGCTGCCCTTAGATGTTTGCGTGCAGAACACCCAGGACACCCTAGTTCTCTTGTTTAAGTAGTAGACTGCAGATTGTACAGAACTCAGCGGCCAGACTCATCCTCGACCTCCCAAAGCGGACACACATCACACCCCACCTCATGAAACTCCACTGATTCCCCATTCAGAAGATATGTCAGTTCAAGAGGCTGATCTACACCTACAAAGCTCTGCACAACCAAGGACCAGGATACATAAACCACCGCCTGAACTTCCACCAACCCACCAGACACCTGCGCTCCTTCTCCCTCTCGATTGCTCGCTCACACCCCCGCATCTGCCAAAGCAACAGTGAAGGACGCTCCTTCTCCTAACTCACCGCGAAGCTCTGGAACTCCTCTTCTCTGCTGGAATTCAGGTAAGGAGTCAAGACCCGGCTGTTCAACTGAGCCCTCCCTTGCAGTAGAGTTCTCAGCGCCTTGATTCCCCTGCAGGTGATTAGCTGTGCTTTACAAGTCTTATTTGATTTGATTTGATTTGAAGTAGTGAAGAGAGTTTTAGAGGAGGGGAGCTTTAGTGCTCTTGGTTCTTGGGCCAGAAACAAATCTCCAAGTTCAAATGGTTCCATGTCTCTTTTTTCCTATGTGGGTGATCCAAGTGGCACGTGCCACCATGTATCAATGAGGTCAGTTTGCAGACACCGTCTCCGGAAGAATGCACCTTTTAGGCAATATTCACCAGGTGTATTCTTCTCAGGACATGACTTTTGAACAACAAAGGTAGCTCCTAATGGATATTTATGAGTGCCTGAAATGCCTTTGTGCTTCCTTGTGCAATGTTGGTAAGGCTGTAACAGGTTATTTCACCACTTATCACGAAGCACACAATAATCTTACTTGAGAGTCTTAAATTACATCTTTGGGTAAGACATTTTCCATTGACTTTCACGTTTTCATCTGTTCTGTTTTACGCGTATTCCCTCTTTTTCTGTGTGGCAGATCTTGGATATCTTGATATGTAGTGAAATTGTCAAATTTCAGGCAGAATTTCACTTCATAGTAGACTTCATATTAGACTAGCTCAGTGCTTCGACACATAGTTTTAGGCAAGAGACTTTACTCAATTAACCTTCAGTTAAAATTCTTTTTTTTGGTCTGCTTCTTCACTCTGGCGCATGGCTGGCATTGGGTCCTTTGGCAGAAAGTCTGTTAGATTGTCCGGGCCCATGGAGAATTTCACCTCATATGGGTACCGCTGGGCCATTTATGTTTTTGTCCTCATTGCGGTAGGAGGGCTGACCATTGAATGTTGAAGTTACCGGTTTGTAGTCTGTCACAATGTGGGTCTTAATGGACTCTGTATTTTTAGATCTGATGAGAATCCAAGTCTTAAGAACCCCTGACTAGGTCACAAAACCACATTTTGATGGTGAAAGGGTAAACCATTGTCCTACTGTCTTTCGTCAGTCTCACACAATACCGATATAACTGGAAAAAATAGAGATAGCTCGGACTACATTAAGAACTCCACTTAGCAAATCTCAGTTGGGCTTGTGTATGTAGCACCTTCCCTCTGATAATTCTTCAAAACTCATTCTTTTTCATTCCTTAGACATATGGAGAATATGGTGCTGTATTGGGGGATGTAGCAGCAGCTGATACATTTTTAATTTCAGGATTAGGTTTCTGAATCATATAGCATTGTTGGATTGGCAAAAGGCAATCATTATTACGAAGGCTTCCAGTTTTCTCTTTTTACTGATAAATACATGCAGGGAAAATGTGTTTTCTATCTGCATTTTTTTAAAACTAAAAAGACAGAAAATTAGGCTACTTTGAGTGACTTTCCTCGCTGTCTTTCATCAATTTCCAGCCAGCAGCTGAGTAGACAGGCAGCATAGTAAAATCAAATAAAAAAACAGGATTACATTTCCTCATCATCATAAATCTTTATTTCGGCCCAAATGCCCATAAAATCACAAGTACAATAAGTACAATGCATAACATACAACTTGCTGAAGATATCCTTTGGGCTATGTAAGACCAGATTATACTTTGAGAAACAGATGCATTTCCTCTCTGAGAATTTGGGTTGGCGAGATCAACTCCTCTTGTTGCCAGCCCAAATAAGATATACAAGGTATACACAGCATATGGCCTTTACATTCACTGCAAAGCAGGGAACAATAAAGTGTGTGTGCATAAACAATAGAATAAGTTAACAAAAGTTCATCTTCACTAAGGATAGTCTCTGTAGGAGGTACTAAAACAATGCCTCTGGATAACAAGGTGTCAGTTTATGGTGTATAAAAAGGCAGATTCGTTAAAAATACATTGATAATATTAAGATAAAAATGTGAGCATTAAAATCTTAAGAATTTCTGTGATACGGTGGAGCTTCGACTTTTCTTACAGTTCCTGGGTGGAAGAAAGTGCATATGCAGAGCTTCAGCAGCAATAAGGTTGTGACTAAAAATTGGGGCCATGCATACTAGACTGGACTCAAGTAAAATAAGTGCTGGTGCGTTTCCAGTAAAAAGGGCCTAGCTATTTACAAGGACAGCAGTTTACAAAACACTAATGGTTTAAAATGGTGCTGAACGTTGGAGGATCAGTTGGATTTAGTTCATTTTTAAGAAGGAAAATGCGAGACAACGATTAACTTGATAGGTAACAGGGTTATATGATTAAACCACGACTTCAGTTACCACGCATGGCTTTACCACGCGAATTTTACCTCGCAAGTGGCTTTACCACGCTGGTATTTACAACGTTGCATTTCTCTACGAGTAGAAACGTCTTACCTGAACGTCTTTGTCCTCGAGCCCTTACTTCCATCCTCCTTTGAAACAAACGTCAAAACACGTACACCGAAATAAAAAAAGGACTGTTTTTTTGACGTACACGGCACGTCTTTGGGGGAGGCTCTTTCCTCTTTCTTTTAATTTTTTTCCCGTTTTTTTTGTTAAACTAATCTGCTTGTTTTTTTTGGGGGGGGAGACCCCCCCCAGCCCCCCCAAGCTCCCCTCCGAGCCCCCCCCCTCCCTCTGCCCCCTCATGCCCACGCTGATCGACTTCAAGGAATACCACGTCTCCCCCCTAGCCCGTGGTAAAGACGTCGTGGAAGGTACCCTGCGTGGAAGGCACCCTGCGTGGTAAGTGTCACGTGGTAAACGTGAGTAGTGGTAATGCCTTCGTGGTAAATGATGTTTCCCAGGTAACAGTAGACATAGCGGGCCTAGGAGCTCCTCTTTAGGATAGCTCTGCGAGTACACCACATGGAGAATAAAAAACGTAAAATAGAAAACACAATGGGCATATCAGTGTCCTAATAGAGTAGCCTAAACACCTTGCGGCAATGTGTGGACCCCAAGTTCCTACATAACTGTAGCAGCCAATGAGAACTTGCCCTCCTATAACCATGACAGAAAAATAGCACATGAATTTCAGTTCCGTTGGCGTGCTCACACGCTAGGCAACCCGGACTAGGAGCGCCCGCCCACTTATGGGTAAATTAATGGAGCAGGAGCACCCCATGTCTGAATTGGAGAAATAGCTTCTTTAGAAACCTCAGAGTTAAACGACCAGGTGGGACCAATTTGTATTCTCTATAAGACTCTAAACGAACCACCTGTCTAAGGGTCACAGGGCAGGTTTCTTCTGCAGTTTTCCACAAATTGCCCTTCCCCAGATCCTCACAGGTGTTCCTAATATATGCCAGCCATGGACGTTTTCCCGCACCTTGGAGCCCCATAACTTATCTCAGCTCATCCCTGTATGGGGCCAGTTTGGGAGTGCTCCACAAGCGTCACCAATAAAGGAGAGGTCTGAGGGCTACTTCATCTGCAATAGATCTTATTCCAAGGTCCATTCTGAGAGGTGTTAGCAGGGAGCTAGAGGGGAGACTCAACAGTTGCCTAGCAAAGGAGTTCTCTGTATGCCATAGGGGGCCAGTTGGACAATGGCCCCAAATCTCTGCTCCATACAACCCAGCACCTCTAGCCTGTACCTTATAAAGTTCTACCGCAGGGCCTACCATTTTGCGGGAGCAGCTCTTGTATGCCTTTGTGATACCCCCCATTATCTGAGCCAGCTTCAGACTTGCTTTCTTAATTTGTGCCACCCAGTCAATTTTCTCAGTAAGCGTAAGCCCCAGGTACTCAAAGACAGATGCCCTCTCAAGTGCCCTGCCTTCTAAACGGGGATTTGGGCGTGTGCTGTTCTTCTCATTCAATACCATGTACTTCTTTTTTTGAAGATTTATCTCCAAACCGCTGTTTCTGCAGAAGGCACTAAAAATATCAAGTGCCCTCTGAATACCCCTAGGGGATTTTGAAAGCAGGAGGGTATCGTCTGCGGACATCATAGCTGGTATTTTGCAGTTCTCTAGCCTGGGGGCATCAATATTCTTTCAAGCACTCGGTGTCTCAATTAGGCCATAAATAAAGAGGGAGAAGAGGGTTGGCGCCAAGACACAGCCTTGGCGTACACCTCTCTCTCTCTACGGGGAAGGGAGCTTAGAGTTCTACATTTATGCCATACCTAATTTGCGTAAAATTGCCTTGGTGAAGGCGTTTCAGCTGGTGGCAAAGGTACTCTGGGGCTCCCATGTCCATTAATATTGCCCAGAGTTTATCTCTTGGGACCAGGTCGAATGCGGACTTAAGGTGCACAAATATTAAATAGAGGCTGCCACCCTCTGTAGTCACAGTTTTCCAGAATAGGAGCTGCAATCTGAAAATGTGAACAATTGTGGAGATCTTAGCTCTAAACCCAGCTTGGAGGGGGTTAAGTACATTGTGCTCCTCTATCCAGGACTGCAGTCGCCCCAAGAGTGCACGGGTAAATATTTTCTTGCTTACGTCTAGGAGGCTAACGGGACGGTAATTGCAGGGATGAGCGGGGAGCCCTTTTTAAAGATTGGAATAATTTCAGCCCCAGCCCAGGTGGTAGGTATCACCATGCCCTATAGGATGGCATTGAACAAAGACCACAAATAGGGGGGCCAAACAGAGGGCTCAGAACGAAAGAGGTCCCCAGGTATCTTGTCCAACCCAGGCGCCTTGGCTGGTATAATCTTTCCAAGTGCTTCATGGATCTTTGTTAGGGAAAACAGGGGGGAGGGGGTAGGAGGGCTGACCATTGAATGTTGAAGTTACCGGTTTGTAGTCTGTCACAATGTGGGTCTTAATGGACTCTGTATTTTTAGCTGGGGGGTTTAGATCAGGGAGGATGGGAGCGTTAGCCACAAATCCATCTTCCTCCTCTGCCATTAGATATAGGGATTTAAAATGTGCTCTCCAGGCTTCCTCCCCAATATTAGGTAATATAGCCAATTTACTTTTAGGGGTTCCCTTGTTAATCAAATTCCAGAATGCCCTCATGTCATGGTTGTTCAATGCAAATCTAAGGGAATCCCATTTTTCTCACTTCCAGCTGCTCTTTGTCTTAGTTATGGCTTTTTTTGTAAATTACCGTATTGTCCGGCGTATAAGACGACCCCCCCTACTTTTCTTGTTAAAATATAGGGTTTGGGCTATACTCGCTGTATAAGACTACCCCTCTTCCAACGCACACCAAATAAAAATTAAAAAACATCAACGCGCACGGTGGCTCAGCTAGAGGGCGCCTGTCCCTGAAGTTACATCAACGCCGTATACCAGCATATTTATTTAGGCATTTATTTTATGCGTTTTTATATAGCGCGGACTTTACCCGAAGGTGTCAGAGCGCTTCACAATAGGAATAGAACTGATACAAGAGGAGAACATTACATTACAAAAGCAAACGTTAAGTTACATGAGACGACACCCGGCGTATAAGACGACCCCCAAGTTCATGGGTTAAAAAGTCGTCATACGCCGGACAATACGGTAATCTTGCTTCCCTGATGGATAGCCTATCATTTGATAGCAACTAATAGAGCTGATTTGGCTACACTGCGACATCCATTATACCAAGAGTGTTGTGGTTTTGTAGTTAACCTAGACCTTCTACTAATGTAAAAGAAGGGTGTGAAGGTGGAGAGCAGGTCTTGGTGGTTGTTAAACATTCTAGGTAGGGTAGTGGGAGCAGTGCTTAATTTGTAAAAAAAGAAGTGCAGGTGCTGAAAATTTTGCCAAGGAGGCCACAGCTCACTTCTTCCTCCTGTGAGCCCCACTTTCAACACTCTCACTGCCTCAGTCTCTATCTTCTAACCTTGATCTGTTGTCTGTCCCCTAAGTCTTTGCTCTAAAAGTCTATCCTCTCACCTCTTTAATTGTTTTCTAGCATCTTTGTCACACCTGGTGTGCTACCTTATTCCTTGTATTTCTGATTTGCCCTCTATTCATTATAGCCCTGCCCTTTTCCCTCTTCACTTTTATCCATGCTCTGCTCTCTCTCCCCTCGTTCTTGGCTCTTTACTATCACTCTTCTAGCAGTGATTAGCTGTGTCTCCATTTTATCATTTGTCTGCTTTTTTTCCTCTGTCCTGTCCTTTACATTCTTTCATTCTATCTTTTCTCTTCTTAATGCGCTCTTCTTCACATCATGGCTGCTTTCTCTTAGTATCTGATTTGCTCACCTTTTCTTCTACTTAGCTCCATCTTATCTCTCTCCTATCCTGTGGTTTCTTTCTCCTCTTTACCCCTGCTCTCTCTCTCATCTATAACACTGCTGCCTGTGACCCCTGTCGTCAGCCTGTACATGTCTCTACTATTTTGAACTCTGCGTTTTCCTGTTGTCATTCCTAAAGAAGTGAAAGATGGCGTGTTTTATTTTCTTACCTACACCGAGTGCAAAAACAAAATGTACACCAAATGAAAATGCTTTTTTTGCATATATTTCAGTGCCGTATGACTGGGTTTATTGCGGAACAGACAGCTGCTCGAGCGAGGCAGGTGATGTCACTGCTAGCACTGCCTGTAATTAGTAGGTCCAGGGATGGCTACAGCACAGGCATTGTCCCCAGCCGTAATGCTGCCAATGCCGGTAAGTATGGCTTTGGTGCCTACTGGACTCACGCACGCTCAGCAATTACCATACTGGGGTGCAGCGCACAGATTCTACAGGTGACGCCATGGCACACAAAAGTTGTGTTGGTCCACAGCCACATTGAGCACGTTGAGGATAGCAGCAATAAAGGGCTGCAGGATGTGCTACTCTGGCTACACAGCAAGTGGAAAGTCCACACTTACTTATTCTTCCTCAAGAGCCCTCACTTCCATGTTCCAAATGCGCTCTCATAGCTTCCTTACCTCTACTTCATCATGAGCCCGCCCCCAGATACAATTATCCAATGGGAGGCTTAGGCTCAGGCTGTGGCAGGATGCAGCAGACTCTGGGAATAGAATGCAAGCCATAGTTTGTCAATGACTTTTTGGATTTGTGATGGGCGTGATGACATCATCACTAACGTGGTGATACACAATCATGCCTGCCTGGACTGGCGTATGCTGGCCTGTCTATGAACATTTACCAGCCAGTCACCATGCAATGTATGTTATTCTTTTTATTTTGAATTTGAACAATTAATATTGAAACCACCACCTGCAGGTCAGAAATTGTAGCCCCGGCCCTGTGAAAAAAGTGCTGGTGCTGAGCACCTGAAAGCACCTGCTCAAATTAAGCTCTGAGTGGGAGTACCATTGGTCACTGAGAGTTGATTAGCAGCTGCAAGGAATGGAATAATTAGTTGGTATAAAGAGGCCAACTTTTCTTGCGATTGGGAAGCGCTGCATTAGGAGTGACCTTTAGAAATCTTTCAGCTCTTTTCAAGCATTTGTGCTTGTGCTGGCATCCAACTTGCTGGAGCGAGCAGCGGCACGGAGGGGCCATCTATTTTCAATTTGCTTGGCAGCATGCGCTTGTTGACATTCCTCTACTCTCGCTCTCACCCTCGCCCTCCCTTGTTACTATTTCAAGAGTTCTTTCAACCACTTGTTTCGCTGTTTTTCCATTGACCTCACATGATTGTTTTTATACCGTTCTCTTTTCGTTCTGCTTTGCAAAGCATTAGAAACAGTCTTACTGTATTTGCACGTTTATGCTTTCTCATTAAACGGGACTTGCTTAAATAATATAAAAGAGATATATCATGGACCCGAGTAATTACTGACATCACTCAGAGAAAGTGAAGAACTGCCCCATAGGTGGCGCTGTTGTATTTCCTGATAGAGACCCCTTCTCCCTTTGGTGAGGGTTTCAGAACGAGCGACTGCGATGGGGGTTTGGCTTTGAAGCAACTGAGATGAAACAAACCCACAATACATGGTACTCTTTAAGGGCCGTAATCCTCACAGGAATCAGTTCCAAATCAATGTGAAACTTGCAGATAGCGCTCTTTGACTGTTTAAACGGTGACAATAAACAGCCTGTCTTTTATGTGAGACTTTGATGGAAGTGCATAAAAAAGTATGGAAACTTTGATCCCGAGCACACATGGGATCAGTGATTGTGGGGGTTGAGTAAGAAACATAACTGAAATCCTGACTTTTTTTAAAGCCAAAAATAGGTTCATTTTGACTCTCTTCTCAACTGAAATTGCCTCTGTTTCAATACATTTTGATGAGGTAAATACATTCTCCAGATTATTTTTTTTAATCTCTCACTTTCCTCTTCTAGAATGTTGACAGGCATGCCACTAACAGCACAGGAGCTATGGGAACCGTTTTGAAAAAGAACAAGCATTTGCAATGCAATAGGTCTCACCTTTACACAAGTTTAAGCTATTGGCATTGTAAATAACAATCCCTTTTATTTAAGTTTTAAAAACGAAAACAAAAATAAAAGGCATTGTTATTTGCAATGTGAATAGCTCAAACCTGCATAAATGCGAGACCTATTGCATTGCAAATGCTTGTTGCTTGTAGCAATAGGAGTGCCGCAGTCTTTTAGAGAAATTATAAACACAATAGCACTTCTCGGGGATTCGTATTAGAGATAGTTACCCAGGATTCAGAATGTTTTAAATGTATGCTGAACAACAAGGATGGTGGCCCCAGAGAAAATCAAGCTGTGTGAAGGTGCTGGGACGAAGAGCACACCAGTAGGTGTTGGAAACACTGACCTTATTTCAAATGCCCAGTGGAACCAAAAGCCCATTGTTACCCACCGTCAAGGCTCGGAGGGGTGTCCCAGCCCAGTCTCCTTTGGGCTCTGACGGGCGCAGACATGCCCGCCTTTGGCCCGGGTGCGTCCCGCTCTGTGAGGAGCCCTCAGCGACTTTATACGCCTCCCTGCGCTCGCACTGCAGCCTGCGCCTTCCTAATGCGAAGTTTCCTGGGGGCTTTAGTCCACTCACACCGGCACCATCAACGGGACTCCGGCTCCCGCGCTCCGGGTAGGCCTCGATGATTTTATGCGCCTCCTGGCACTTGCACTGCAGTCTGCGCCTCCCTGGAGTGAAGTCTCCTGGGGGCTATATTCCCCCTGCACCAGCACCAACCACAACAATGGGACTCAGGCTCTTGGGCTCCTAAAGTCATATGTCAGTGTACTTTTGTAGTATAATGCTAATGTTTATCCATGGGTTAATTGAAGACCTCTGAGGCGGAAGCCGGAGGTGGTGTGACTCGTGTTTTAAATTGCTGATTTTGTCTTTATTTTCATTTGTTCAAACTTTGTGTTCTATTCAGAGACCTCTCTGTATTTTAAAATTCCTGCAAGCACTTACAGCGGATCTAGCGCTGTCCTTGAACCAGATCTCACGGCCGCCATCGTTAGCGCGAGGCCACGCCCACTCGTTAGGCCACGCCCACCTCCCAGCCTATGAAAAGCGCTGATTGCAAGCGCGCCCATTGTAACTGAAGACCTCTGAGGCGGAAGCCGGAGGTGGTGTGACTCGTGTTTTAAATTGCTGATTTTGTCTTTATTTTCATTTGTTCAAACTTTGTGTTCTATTCAGAGACCTCTCTGTATTTTAAAATTCCTGCAAGCACTTACAGCGGATCTAGCGCTGTCCTTGAACCAGATCTCACGGCCGCCATCGCTAGCGCGAGGCCACGCCCACTCGTTAGGCCACGCCCACCTCCCTGCCTATGAAAAGCGCTGATTGCAAGCGCGCCCATTGTAACTGAAGACCTCTGAGGCGGAAGCCGGAAGTGGTGTGACTCGTGTTTTAAATTGCTGATTTTGTCTTTATTTTCATTTGTTCAAACTTTGTGTTCTATTCAGAGACCTCTCTGTATTTTAAAATTCCTGCAAGCACTTACAGCGGATCTAGCGCTGTCCTTGAACCAGATCTCACGGCCGCTATCGCTAGCGCGAGGCCACGCCCACTCGTTAGGCCACGCCCACCTCCCAGCCTATGAAAAGCGCTGATTGCAAGCGCGCCCATTGTAACTGAAGACCTCTGAGGCGGAAGCCGGAGGTGGTGTGACTCGTGTTTTAAATTGCTGATTTTGTCTTTATTTTCATTTGTTCAAACTTTGTGTTCTATTCAGAGACCTCTCTGTATTTTAAAATTCCTGCAAGCACTTATAGCGGATCTAGCGCTGTCCTTGAACCAGATCTCACGGCCGCCATTGCTAGCGCGAGGCCACGCCCACTCGTTAGGCCACGCCCACCTCCCAGCCTATGAAAAGCGCTGATTGCAAACGCGCCCATTGTAACTGAAGACCTCTGAGGCGGAAGCCGGAGGTGGTGTGACTCGTGTTTTAAATTGCTGATTTTGTCTTTATTTTCATTTGTTCAAACTTTGTGTTCCATTCAGAGACCTCTCTGTATTTTAAAATTCCTGCAAGCACTTACAGCGGATCTAGCGCTGTCCTTGAACCAGATCTCACGGCCGCCATCGCTAGCGCGAGGCCACGCCCACTCGTTAGCTCACGCCCACCTCCCAGCCTATGAAAAGCGCTGATTGCAAGCGCGCCCATTGTAACTGAAGACCTCTGAGGCGGAAGCCGGAGGTGGTGTGACTCGTGTTTTAAATTGCTGATTTTGTCTTTATTTTCATTTGTTCAAACTTTGTGTTCTATTCAGAGACCTCTCTGTATTTTAAAATTCCTGCAAGCACTTACAGCGGATCTAGCGCTGTCCTTGAACCAGATCTCACGGCCGCCATCGCGAGCGTGAGGCCACGCCCACTCGTTAGGCCACGCCCACCTCCCAGCCTATGAAAAGCGCTGATTGCAAGCGCGCCCATTGTAACTGAAGACCTCTGAGGCGGAAGCCGGAGGTGGTGTGACTTGTGTTTTAAATTGCTGATTTTGTCTTTATTTTCATTTGTTCAAACTTTGTGTTCTATTCAGAGACCTCTCTGTATTTTAAAATTCCTGCAAGCACTTACAGCGGATCTAGCGCTGTCCTTGAACCAGATCTCACGGCCGCCATCGCTAGCGCGAGGCCACGCCCACTCGTTAGGCCACGCCTACACCTCCTTTTCCCTAAATGTGCCTTCTACGCAAGCGCAGCGGACGAGCGCAGCGGGAGCGCCGTTTGCGTGCCGAAGGCGCGCCTAAGGCAAGCCCGTCTGCGCCTGTCCGGGGCTAGGGGCGCGTCATTCTGCCCAACTTACCATCTACTCCCCCGCTCAACTACGCTGCCTCCAGGGACCATGGTCCTTACCAGCCTCCACCCGCTCTCGCATTTCATCTCTTGGTCTGTCCCCGACTGTTCCCCCCGATATCGCCCCTCCCCCATTTACCCCCCTCATCTCTTCTAGAGACAATGTTCTCCCTGCTACCTCCAAAACTCTCTTGGCATTCTACTTAAACACCCGGTCTGCAGTAGCCCATGCGCATGAACTTTCGGTGCTGCTTGACCTTCATGCCCCAGATCTTCTTTTCCCAACGGAAACTTGGTTCTGTGATGACTCCCTCCCTGCTCTATTGGCCACTTTACCAGCCCCATATTATGCCCTTCGCGCAGACCGCCTAAATGGCAGAGCTGGGGGCGGCGTGGCGGTCATCGCCCGCACCGACCTTCCCTTCCAAACTCTGTCTCTGCCAGACATCGCCACCACTGAGTATCTAGCCATTCGCACCACTTCCATCACACCCCCTCTCACCTGCGTACTCACCTATCGCCCCCCTCAATCCCCTTTACTGTTTCTCCCTGACTTTTTGGAAGTTCTAGCCACGATCACAGTTAACAACTCCTCCATTTTACTCCTGGGTGATTTTAATTTCTGGCCCTCTGACCCAGCTGAATGTTCATCCTCAAAAGAATTTTCAGAGACCCTTCAATCTCTCAACTTTACTTCTCATATCCATTCTTCTACCCATATCAAAGGTCACATCCTAGACCAGATCTGGTCCTTGAATTGTCCCGTAGAGTCCCTTTCCATCTCGCCTTGCACATGGTCTGACCACCACCTGATCTCATTTACCCTTCCCATTCACCCTCCGGTCAAGCCCCCTCTCCCCAAAAACATCTGGGTCCGCGCTTGGGGTAGGGTTGATCCGGAAAATCTATCCTCCCTACTCACCACTTCCCTTCCCTCCTTACAAGGCCTATCCACCCTTTCCCAGGTCAAGGCCATTGAACAGTGGCTCTCCTCAGGCTGCGACTCCATTGCCCCTCTAAAACGGGTTACCTCTAAGCGTGAGAAGGACGCCAATCAGTGGTTTAACGATGATCTCAAGGCCACTAAACTAGCGGTACGCCGTGCGGAGCGGGCCTGGAGGAGAAATTATTGCCCCTTACTGCGATTGGAGTTTATTAACATCCTGACCCAATACAAAAAAGACATCTTGGAGGCCAAAACTATCTATTTCTCCTACAAAATCCTCGCAGCAGAGAACCAGTCGAAGGAAATCTTTTCGATCGTGCACAATCTGGCGTTTTCGGACAGAACATCTTTAAAGCCCGCCCCTTCCAAGGAACTCTGTCACTCCCTTAATAACTATTTCATTCAGAAAATAGCCACCATCAAGGCCAATATCCTCCGCCCCCTCCCCAACTTTTGTGGACCCCCAGTGTCCCCCTCCCAAGGGACTACTCACCACCCTCCCCCCTCTGACTAAGGAATCTTTGACTTCCATAATACCCCTTGTCAAATCCGGCTCCCCATTAGATCCCTGCCCTGCTCATATTCTCCGTCATATCTTTACCACTTGTCCAGACCCCCCCCCCTTCACTTCCTCAACAGCTCTCTTTCCCAAGGCGTGGTACCTAACCCACTTAAATCAGCGGTAATTGTACCCATTTTGAAAAAGCCGGGCGCGGACCCCTCTACCCCCGCCAATTTCCGCCCCATCTCCCTCCTGCCATTTCTGGCAAAGGTGCTCGAGCGCCATGTCACCTGCGCTCTGAGCTCTTTTGTGGAGAAGCACGGAGCTCTTGCCCCCCGCCAGGCCGGGTTCCGCCCCGCACACTCTACGGAGTCCGTAGTCCTCTCGGTCCTGGACAACCTCAGGGAGGGAATGGACACCAACCAGCCCCAGGCCTTGGTCCTCCTCGATCTCTCAGCCGCTTTTGACACGGTGGATCATACCATCTTGCTTTCCCGTGTCAAGGCGGCGGGGATCGGGGGCACCGCACTGGTCTGGTTATCCTCCTTCCTGAGGGACCGCACCCAGGCAGTTCGCCTGGGTGACTTTACTGCGGACGTTCGGAAAGTTCAGTGCGGGGTCCCCCAAGGCTCCTCCCTTTCCCCTCTTTTGTTTAATCTTTATATTGCCCCTCTTATTTTCTCACTGCAACAAATGGAGGTCGCCGTGTTTAATTATGCGGAAGACCTCCAGCTTGTCTTTAATCTGTCTTCTTCTCCTTCTTCTGTTCTTAACTTTCAATCTATTATGATTCACATCCGGGACTGGATGAACCACAACCATCTGAAACTCAACCCAGACAAGACTGAGCTGGTGTTGACGGGTGGTTCATCCAGCCCCTGGTCTTCTTTATTTTGGCCCCCCCCCTAGGCTCTCCACCTATCCCCTCCACCTCAGTCAAAACATTGGGCATTAAACTTAATTCTCAACTCACCCTTCACTCCCAGGTTAGCTCTGTGGTTTTTTCTTCCTTCCTTGCACTGCGTACTATACGCAGGGTGTCCCGTTTCTTTTCTTTTGCTGCCCTCAAATTGATCACCCTGGCTATGGTCGTTTCCCGCCTGGATTACGGCAACGCCCTATATGCAGGTATACCTGCATATAGCCTACGGCTTCTGCAGCAAATCCAAAACCAGGCGGCGCGCCTGGTGTTCAAACTCCCGAAGTCCCACCACACCACTCCCCTCCTGAAGTCTCTCCATTGGCTCCCTGTTCGTGCCCGTGTCCAGTTTAAGCTTGCCTCCATCGCCTTTCAAGCTCGACTGGGCACGGCACCGGCTTTCATCTCATCTGAGATCACCCCCTACGTTCCCACCAGGGAACTACGTTCATCCACCTTGTCCCTTCTTACAATCCCTCGGTTCCGGAGAAAGAAATGGGGAGGTTCGAAATTTGCGACCCTTGCCCCCCTCCTCTGGAACTCCCTGCCTCTCGAGCTCAGAGCCTTAACCCTATACCCACAATTCCGATAGCAGCTCAAGGCTCATCTTTTCACGAAGTCCTTCAACTGATTCACTAGCAGTTTGTCTCTACTTCCCCCAGCTCCGGTCCTTTTTGCCCAGATCTTTTGTTACTTGTAGCACCATGAAACCGCTGGTGTACGTGCGCTTTATAAATAATTTTAAATTCAAATTCAAATGTCATATACGGCTGCTCAATTTGCTAAAACACAACAGGCATCAAAGTATGAGTGTATGTCTATCTGTTAAATAAATGTGGAAATATAAAATTTTGCTACTTTATTTATTCACCAAACACAAAATAAATATGGATAAATACCTATGCAATGGGCAAAAAATTGATTTGCATAAATACAGACAGAAATGTTAAAAAATAAATACCATAAAGCCTGGGACCCCTAAGTATTACGTGTATGTTAGGCATTTTCACTATGTACTGGGGCTGTCAGGGTTACTGTGGTGTCACTTTGTGGATATTGTCATTTACCACCTGTCCCAGGGTCTTAGATTCTTTTGCACTTTATTGGGATTGGCCAAGTTACTCTCTGTGTATACTTGCTCTGAAAAAAAAAGATGAGTGCGCAATGGAAGCTTTGTGCATTTGGTGATAATAAGCTTTGAACTTAGATGTGGCAAATCAAGGGTGTCCATGAGAGGGACAAGTTCAGCAGTTTCAAAGGTCCCTAGGCATTAAAGGCCACACCAAGGCTTCAGAAAACAACATTTCCATAGGAAAAGTAAAGGACAAAGGGAAAATGACAAGTGATGGTGCAGCTGCTTGGTTGGTTTTGCATTTTTGTTCTTATAGGGAAATTCTGGAAACCCACGGCATTGAGCTATTTGTGGATTTTGCTGTAGTGTTAAAGGGAACACCCCCTAACCTTCTAAAATTAGTTTTGTGAATTCTGTTAGTGTTGAAAGGGATATTTTGCTAATTTTAGAATAAGCCATTGAAACAGAGTGACTTGAACGGACTCCTCAAGTAGGAGTATTAGATGAGGGGAGAGGCTAAACACATACGTGGCTCTGAACTATGACATTTTTGGATGTTTTTGTATCGTGTGAGGCTAGTCAAAAAGGCAGTGGATTGCTCTACAGGGTAAAGACAAGCATACAGTCAAGAAATAAGAGAGTTGATTATTGGATAGCTACTGCATTGTGATATAGTGTGCTTTAAAGTGGTGTGTCTTTAATTCTCCTGAATTGGAGCTTTGTTGGGACATCCTTATTGATACCGAAAAACTGGATGCATAGATGGAAAAGGTCAACTGCCTTGTTTTTTTTTTTTTTTTACACTACAGTAGTAGTTTGGCTGCAGTTATTCCACAAGCTTCCAGAGCTGGTGAGCTTGTCCACATGATAAGCAGGTTGCTGGTTATGATGTATTTGCAAATAGTGCAACTTTTTAGGTCTCGATACAGGGCAAAAGCAGAGCGAGGCCTATTGTCGGTGGTTCTGCTTCCAAGGAGCTAAAAGGGAGACAAGAGATGGGCACGCGCAGCCTGCCGGAATCGGATCAGGTCGCACACGCGTTCACCATCTCCTCTCTCCCAACACACACAGCCACACACCCCCTGCTTTTGCACACGCAGAGACACACACACACACACACACACACCACTGCTCCTCTGGCCAGGCACTCCGTGGACGCGGGCTTCAGAAGACGGAAGTCCCGCCCCACGACAGGTTTCGTTTTCGTCAGTGCACGCGCAAGTCTTGTTTTTAAAAACTTTAGCCCTGGTCTCCAAAATATCTAGGAATTTTCTGAGTATATTGGACATTGCGGTTTGCTCTGTTACCACCTCTTTGCAATATTTTACGTGTTTTATTCCTCTTTCTTTGGTTGCCAGGAACAACTTGCACGCTATCCCCGGTCTGCTTTATGCACAAGATTTCCTCGTTAATCTCCCGGGAGCGTGTGAAGGCAGGAATAAAATCAGCTGTGAGTGAGGTAATAAGCCATAGCATCCCTGGGGAGACGAGGGCTCCTTGCGTTACTGCTCAGCCAGCATTACAGGTGCAACTCCGTATTCAGATCACTGCTGGCCTCCGACTGAAGGCCTCTGGCGCCCCTTCCACATAACTAATGAATATTAACCCGATTCATCAATGTACCTGCTGATGCCTTCATTTTTACTGTTCCGTGGCTCTGTCGAGTAAACTCTTCCCGAAATAAATGACACTCAGTTTATCATCTTGGCAAGAAAAAAAGCAAAGTCAACCCTCTGGGCTGGTCAAACGGGTGAGATGCAGTTTTACTCACAGCAGCGTGTGCTTAACTCACTGAGCTATCCTATGTGTTATTGTGCTGCATTCTGTAAATGTATGTGGTAAAAGCTAACGTCATGATTGAAGTAATTGACAACCGATTGTCTCAGTTGAAGTGACCAGTCCCCCAGATACCCTCAGGTGACACACATAGAGATAGCCACAAATGTGTTTATCGTCATCAAGAAATAGCAAGGCACTTTCAGGCTTGCTACCTCAAATTTGTCGTTGTGAAAGTCAAAAAGAAACTGGAAGTGGAGTGTACCTGCGGAGGTGTAGTCCGAATCTCTGTTCCGATGGGAAAAAGAGATTTTCTAGGATGCTGAATGCGTCGGGGCCAGGGGGATATGCAGATTTTTAAGATTATTACTGGAATGTCCTAATTTTATTAAAGACTTTTGCGCTGTCTTTTTTGCTGTTCAATCCCATATCCGCTAGATAGTAACCGAACCTAACACTAAGAACTGCAATACCCAGAATACACTGTTGCTGGACTGTGACTGTAGATAATGGTTGCTTCATTAAAAGTTTACATATAGAACCCCTCTAAGTACACAATTTCCTCTTCATTGGGTTGGAAAGTCTGTTTAGTCGGTTCAGAAACGCAAACAAAGTCCATGCAGATGGCCATCACCAGGAAAACCGCTGTCCACTCTTCGGTGTCTCCAGATTCATCCAGTTGGTTGGAAGACTGTGGACAGTGGGGTGGAGTACAGAAAAAACATTATTAGCTTTCAGACATAAAAGGGAGGTATTTAATAATATTGCATATTCATATTGTAAACATTGAGGTGGGATAATACTTGCCTCAGCGTCTTAAATAACAAGCATTTGCAATGCAATAGGTCTCGCATTTATGCAAGTTTAAGCTATTGGCATTGTAAAGGACAATGCCTTTTATTTAGTTTTTAAAAACAAAAATAAAAGGCCCTGTTATTTGCAATGTCAATAGCTCAAACTCGTGTAAATGCGAGACCTATTGCATTGCAAAATGCTTGTTGAATAAGGAGTCTCCTCAGGATGACCGTAATGTGATCATATTTCTTCCGGCCCTGGATGATACATATTGCAGGATGTAGAATGTCCTTAAGGATTGTCGGTGGGGAGTCCTGGAGGCCATAGAGCTGGGACCTAAACTATCCAGATGCAAGAGTACGAGGGCTTGAACAGCAGCTCTGAAGTTGGTTTCTGGAAGAACATGTTTAACATTTCTCTGACCGACAAGGGAGCTGGTAGCTGCTAGGTTGATGTCACAAGTGAATCCAACTATCTTGGCATTTGGTGAAAGTTGGGCTTCAAGCCAGTCTAGGTTTGTGTCTTTGAACCCAGTTGGTACTATTTCTAACCTGTTGTTCTTGCAAAATAACAGGAATTCTGCTTTAGTTTGGTTGGACTTCAGGTAGGCACAGTACATCCAGGTCTATATGAGTCACAGGCAGTGTTTGAGCCATTGGCTTTTTGGATCAGAGGCAGCTTTCAGGTAGGGTTGTGTATCATCAGCACAGTTGTGAATCTTTATGCTGTTTTCTCTGAGTAGAGACCCAAGAGGCTCCTGTTAGAGGCTGAAGATGACAGGAGACAGCATGGAACCCTGGGGACTTGGCAGGTAATAGAGATCTTTTAGAACCTAGAGGTCCTCATGTAAACAATTGGTGTTGATTGGATAGGCAGGAGGAGAATATTGTCAATGAATCCCATTTGAGACTCTATGAGTGGATGATCAATTGTGTTGAAGTAAGCTTTGAGGTACAGCAATATGAGGAGGCTGGTGCCATCTTCATCTGTGGTCAGGAGGGTGCCGTCTACAGTTTGTAATGAAGTCTTTAGTAAAGTTGTACCCCTTGTACCCAGGGCCTGTCAATCCAATGCTACCAGTGGGCCTGGAGCACTGATTGCCACCCACTGAAGTAGCTCTTTAACCAAGTCTCTGGCCTGCCACTGCAGAGCCTGTATGTGAAGTGTTACACTTCCATGTTGACCTGGCAAAACAAATCTTTTGCTGGACCTGCACATTCCCTTTTTATACATATAGATAACCCCTGAAGTAGTCCCTGGACAACACCAATGGCAGGGTGCAGTGTATTTAAATGGCAGGGCATGTACTTTTAAGTTTTAAATGTTCTGGTAGTGAAAAACATTCTTGTTTTTCACTACTGCAGGGCCCATCTCCCCCACAGGATAACATTAGGATTACCTTATGATATTTTATAAGTGTAATTTCCAATTGGGAACAGAGAAGACCCCCAAGTCTGGTGTCTCTGGAATCCTAATGTAAAATCTTAACTTATGGTGAAGTCTGATTTTAAATTACAATTCAGGAAATGCCACGTTTGGAAAGTTGGCCCTTTCTTACTTTAACCATATGGTGCCTGCTGCCTGTCTCTGATCAGTCTGGGGTGAGTGGCAGCTGGGGTTTGTGTATTCCCACCTGAACAGCCACACACAATGGGAGCTTGGGTGTGACTTGATGGGCCATCCTGGGAGGAAGGGAGGGAGGAGCTGGACCCAGCCTCGCCTTCACCTGAATAGGCTGCATCTTATCCTCACAGAAAGGGCTGCATACCCCCTCTGTAGTGTCTGTACCCAGGGCACTTCACTTCAAAGACCTGTTGTTAAAGTCTCCCCCGCTTCAAAGATCCAACTGGGTATAAGTACTGGTCCTCTGACACTACCACTTCATTAGACTTCTGGACATGTAAAGACTCTACCAGAAAGAAGGACTGTTGTGATGCTGTAAGGCGGCCACTCTGCTGTACTGCTGCTTTGCTGTACTGCCCTGCTGCCTACTGTTCCCCTGCCTGGGTGAGAAGAACTGGAACTTCATCACTTGAACCCAGAGTGACTCCAAGGGCTAGCTGGCTAGCCACCTGATCTGAAGTCTCAGGTACATAAAAGGACCCCAACTTACCTGCTACTACCAGAGGACTCTGCCATCTGTGAGTCTTACTTGCCAAGTGGTGTCACCCAATTCCTGCACCCTTGGACTTGAGGCCTAAGGTGCTTGCTTCAGCAAAACCCACGCATTCCCTGTCATTCCAGTAAATCAGCACCGTTGCGTGGAGCATAACTGGCACACTGCCCCTGTGGAGTGGATCGGAACCAGGGCGTCGCTCCTGTTGTGTGACCAGAACCAGTGCATTGCCCTCACTGCATGGATCGGCCCTCACGCATAGCCTTTGAAACCACAACTGCACAAGGTCATTGAATCTCTGTTAACGGCATCCTCAACGATGACACCAAATCTCCGCATCACAGTTATTCGCTCATCGGAGCTGACACACTGTCGCTGCTGCGCGCATCAGGACCGGCGCATAGCACTCACTGCGTGGATAAACACCAACGTATCGCTTCGATGCAGCCAGGATCAAGGTACTTTTGTTCAGCTGGACTGATTCCCTGTATCTGGCCTGCGCTAAATCGCTTTTGGCCTGAACTTTTGACGTTATCCCGGTCCAGCGTGACCAGATATCACAAGTAAGCACTTGTTGCTTTTAAGTACTATTTTACAGTTTATTGTTTAAAAATTCATATTTCAAGTTCAACGTATTGGATGTTTGTCATTTATGTCTTGTTGTGTTTATTAAAAATCAATCTATTTTTCTAACTTTGTTGTGGGATACTTTTGTGATGTGTTTTCACAGTTTTACTGTTTGCACAAATACTTTACCCATTGCCTCTAAGTTAAGCCTTACTGCTCTATGCCAAGCTACCAGAGGGTGAATACAGATTAGTTTAGTGTTTGCATGCTTCTTGCCATGATTGTAGTTTCTGCTTGGCTAGAGCTCATACCCCAGTCACCCTACAATCCAGTTTCTACAGAAAGGTAGCAGTGTCCGTGCTGCAGTGTGATCAAAACCCAAATTGGTAGTCATTCAGGAGATGGTTAGCAGTGATGTGATCTTGGAGTTTAACATAGACCGCTCTTTCAGTAATCTTGCCTATACAAGGTTGTTGAGTGACAAGCTGGTATTAGCGAGGTACCAGGTTCTAAAGTAGGTGTCTTTATGGTTTAACTCTTTTTATTAAAGTCAGCACATAGAAAGGACAATCATCACATGCACAGTTCAGTCAAGTATCGCAAACTCCCTCAAGGTAAGCGAGGTCCATGTGAACCTATTACAACTAGTGCTATCCAACCCATTGAGGACTGGCTATTATCATGTAACCTTACAAGGTCCTACCCCCCCAACTGCAAACAAGAATGAGAACCCCCCCACCCCAACTCCCTCCCTCTCCAACCCCCCACCATCCAGTGCTCGAGTCCCCCCCAGTGCTCCGCAGCTCCCTGCCCTCATGATCCGCCAATCTGCCAGAGTTCTTCATATTTGTCCCCTTCCCCCGCAATGGTGAGCGACAATTTTTCCATGCCCAGGACATGCCACATTCTGTGTAACCAGCCAGTAATCGTGGGAGTGGTGGTGGTGCGCCAATGTGTTAGGACATGTTGTAACGCCAAGCCCAAGGCAATAGCTATTTGTCGTTCTCTGCGGGAGCGTAGGGGGTATGTGAGTGCATTGGGGAGCCCTAAAATAACGTATACCGGGAATCGAGAAAGCTCAGTTTGGAAGTGTTTATCGACGTTGTCAAGGACCTGAATCCAAAAGGGTCGTAGATGAGCACAGTCCCACAACAAATGTGTCAGGATGCCCACCTGCCCACAGCCCCGCCAACACAGATTCCCTTTGCTATGGTCCATTTCGTGTATTCTTTCCGGAGTGTAGTACCAGTATGTGGTTACCTTTGATAGTGTCTCTGTAAGTCCAGTGTGGTATGCAGAGTGACGTACTCTGTAGGAAATATTGTCCCATTCCTTATGGCTGATGGATCTAGCTGATTCCCTTTCCCAGCGTTCCCTACCAGGGTTATAGATGTGTGTCTGTGCGTCTGCAGCATCCTATATAGGTCGGATATGAGTTTGGCATCCAAGGATCGTATTATGAGCCAACGCTCATACGGCCGGAGTCGCCTGTCTGCGCTCGTCCGCACTTGAGGTTGAAGTGCCCAGTGCCTGAGTTGGAGATATTGTAATTGCTCGGTTTCGGAGACGCTGTATTCCTGCTTAAAAAGGGGTAAGGGTAGGACCCCTTCGGGACCATAAACGTGGTATAGGAAGCGGCAACCGGCCGGTCGCCAGTGGGAGAAGGCCCCCTTTTCCGTTCCTGGCGTGAAATCCGGATTGTCTACAAGCGGTGTAAGTGGGGATGGAAAAGTGGTGAATTCTTGGGTGACGCAAATGGAGTCCCACCCCTCCAAAGGGATTCTAGTGATGTACGAAGCGTATAGATTGGCCGGTCTGTGGGCCTTTCGTAGGAAAGGGATTTCCTGCAGCGGGTGACCCACTACCACCTGTTCTTGAAAGAGACAGTGTTTCTCTGACTCCCATTTGCTCCGCTCCACCAAGTAACGCAACTGAGCCGCCTGGTAGTACTTGTGTAGGTCTGGCATTCCCAGACCCCTGGATTCTGGGGTGAGCATGGCCAGTGCCCTCAGCATTCTTGGCCTACGGCCCTGCCAAATAAAGTGGGCGATGTCAGTCTGTGTTTGCTGGATCCAACCTGCAGGTAGACGCAGCGGCAGGGCCCGAAAGAGGTATAGAATCTGGGGTAAGATGGTCATTTTGACCGCTGCGATCCAGCCCAGCCAGGAGAGCGGGAAGTGTCTCCACTGTGCCAGCTCTTCTCGAACTTTCCCACGCAGTATTTTGTAGTTGGCGGACACCATAGCGGGGAGTGTGGATGCTAGCCGAATCCCAAGGTCTGGAACCGTGTCTGTTGCCCACTGAATGGGGAGGAGACTCTGCAGGTAACTCCTCGAAACAGGCGAGAGCGACAAGTCCAATGCAATGGACTTGTCTGTGTTCATTTTGAACCCAGCCACTCTAGCGAAGGCGTCCAGTTCCGCCAAACAAGCTGAAAGAGCTGTGCACCGGTTATCTAAGGAGATCAGTACGTCATCCGCGTAAAGGCTGATGATATGCGTGTAGCGTCCGAACTTGATCCCTGTAGCTAACGTATTTTGGCGAATTCTCTGGGCCAGTGGCTCCATGTACAGGGCAAATAAGAGGGGTGAGAGGAAAACAGCCTTGTCTCGTGCCCCGCTCTATGTCAAAGCTCGCCGAGTTATAGCCATTTACCCGTACCACCGCAGTTGGGAATTTGTAACAGTAAAAAACGAAGTTGCGGAATTTCTCCCCGATCCCTGCTTTGGCTAATACTAGTTCCAGGTAAGGCCAGCGGACCCGATCGAACGCCTTTTCTGCGTCGATGGCCAACATCATGCTCTCTCCTGGCAGTCGCGAGGCCTTTTCTATCAGATGAACTATGCGTTTGGTATTGTCCACTGTTTGTCACTCCGGTATAAAGCCCGCCTGGTCAGGGTCTATAAGCCCAGGTAAGTGAGGGGCTAGTCGGGCTGCTAGAATCCCTGAATATAGTTTGAGTTCCACGTTTAGGAGCGATATCGGTCTGTAAGCCCCGCATTTAGTTCCGACTTGGGTATAACTGATTGGGAGGCCCGGAGTCGGTCAGCCGGTATTGCACCGGTTTCGGCAAATGTGTTGAAAAGCCGCGTTAGTATCGGGGCGAGCATATTGCAGAATTTCTTATAGAAGATGGCTGAAAAGCCATCTGGTCCTGGCGCTTTCCGTAGCTTCAGACGGGCGATGGCGCTGATTACTTCCTCAACGCGGATATCTCTCTCGCGAAATTCTGCCTGAGTTGGAGAAAGTGAGGGAAGTGTTACCGACTCCAGGTACTCTCCGGCCTCTAGGACGTTCAGGGAGCTGCCCGTATATAGGGTGGCATAAAAGGTGCGGAAGACGTCCGCTATCTCGGCGTCGTCCGAGACGGAAACCCCATCAGGTCTCACAATCTCCCTAACCTTCTGTTGTTGGCGTACTGCTCACAACCTGTTCGCTAACAGGCGGCCACATCTGTCGCCGCCAGTATAATAGGCATGGCGCAGTCTCAGTGCCGCAAATTCTGCGCGATCTTGATCCAGGGCTGATAACTGCGCTCGTGCGGCCTTAAGTTGCCTCCAGATTCTAGGGGCCCCAGTTCGCTGATGGATTTGTTCCAGTTACCGGATGTGTTTCGTAAGCTCGTCGCGCTTACTCTGCCTGTCCTTGTTTACCGCCGATGAGAGTGCTATAAGTTCCCTCTGTATGACCGCCTTCAGGGCGGCCCACTGCGTCGCCGGGGTGGTGTCGGTGTTGTCATTGTGTGAAAGGTAATCCTGTATGATCGTTTGAATATGTTCCACTACGGTCTTCCTATGTAACAACACATATCTAAGGCGCCAAACTCTAGGGGGATAGGATGTGGGTGGTTAGGTGAGTGTGGCAGTTACTGGTGCATGGTCTGAAAGCGAGATAACCCCTATCTCGGTGGATGTAGATAGTGTGCACACCGGGCCAGATACTAAGAGATGGTCCAATCTGGCATATGTCTTATGAGCGTTAGAGTAGTATGAATATTCCCTATTCTGTGGGTGATGTCTGCGCCATAAATCATGCAGGTCTAGGTCCTTCAGTTGATCTAAGCCACTAGTGGAGAGTGCCCCCGTCTGGTGTGTGTGTAGGATGGTCTCCTAAGGAAAGTACAACTCCTACAGAATGCAGCAGCTAGACTGCTGTCTGGCACTCCAAAATATGAATCTATCTCAGAAGAAATTAAAAAGTTACACCGGCTGCCAGTTAAGATGCGAGTTTTGTTTAAGGCCCTATACATTACTCATAAATCACTACACTCAATGGGTCCAAAACATCTGATCCAAAATATCAATTGGTATGTTCCTACAAGATCTTTGCGCTCCTCAGAGGCCAAACTGATTCGCATTCCATTGGCAAAAAATGTCAATTGGGGTGGCAGGAGTTTTTTTGTAGGTGCTGCCAAAGCATGAAATGCCCTTCCACTTTCTCTCAGAGGCACAACAGAGCTGCTTGTTTTTAGGAAAGCCCTAAAAACCTGGCTGTTCAACTCCTATAGCTCAAGGCAACTCTACTACAAGCCTCCAGGGTTACATCTCTCACAGTGCCAGGACGCCTTTGGGCAGCAGTGCGCTTTATATATGTCATTAACATTAACATTAACATGACACCCCTTTTGGACGAATCTTGCCCGCCATCTGCCCATCATGGGGAGTACCAAGTGGGGAGCACTTTGGTCCAACATAGACCAGGCTGTATTGAGGATACAACAGCAGAGGGGCTGAGAGGAGACTCAGTTCCTTCCTCTTAGCAATTGAGCTCCCTGGCTGGCTTGTGGAATAAAATCAATCTCATACTAATGGCCATTACGGACACTAGAACTGAAAATAGACATTGTAGCCTTGGAACTTGGAGACGTCCGCGAAGATCAGCGTTAGCTTTGGGAATTGGGTGCAGACAGACAGGGTGGTGTTACATAGCCTTTACAGGACACAGAGGGCCTGCCAGAAGGTTAGGAGGGAACTGACACAATGAGATGCACTGACTCATGGGTTCGTACCGAAGTAGCTCCTGAGGGTCTATTGGCAATGTTTGTAGTGGAGCAAGCACACAGGGTCCCACCTCTGTGACCCCCCTCAAGGTCTCAGCTATGTGACCCACTCAAGCTCCTCTGAAAGCCTCTCCTCACCCAACTGTCACTAAGCTCTTGAATTTCCGCAGCTGAACTTTGTCCTGCAGAGTGCCAGAGTGAAGGGGCCCATTTCTATGGACTCCTCCCAAGTGTTAATACTCCCAGACTACACCATAGAGTTCCTGAGGCAGAGAGCTTCTTTTCAAATGTCAAGAGAGAGCAACAAGACATTGGAATCCGATACGCCCTGCTCGTTCGACCCATCTGCATATAGTAGTGGATGACTAGACTCATTTCTTCGAGGTTCCCAATGCGGCAAGGTCATGGCTGAAATTGCACCAGGGGATGAAGGCTCCCTGACAAGAGATAAACCGCCAGGCCTTGCAAGTGAGCCCCCCCTGCCCTTGATAGCAGATGAAATCTTGTAATGAACCTATCTCTCAATTCATGACTTCACCCAGGCATGATGAGCTCCGTTGGGCCTGAACTGTCGCCATTGGTTATACCTTTAAAGTCCTTTCAAGATTTTGACATAGTTTACCCCCTTTCTTGTAAATTCCTCTGGGCCCCAACACATACACTCTTTATCCGCTTTGGAGCACTGGCTCTTACCCCTCCCTCAGGCAAATGCCACAAATGGCCTCAGTGATGCAGTGGGCCTTGGTGTCTCGTAACTGCCCGTAGGGGTGAGGAAATCACTTTCTCTGTGCCTCTTGCACTTGTGGACATTAGTTTTCTAGTAGTCCCTGGTCAGATGCCCCATTGGTCTCTGCACAGTATAGTTGTTAGTTTGACTCCTATCACTGCCTGCAAATTTCACCACAATTTCACTAATACCTGCCCCCCACGCAGATGGCAGCAGTGTTGCCTTGGCGGATGCAGGCGCACTGAAACTCATTGTTATCAGTTCTTCAAACAAGTGGCACGGGCACACTCACATTTGTTATATGTAATATGAGAGGAATGGGGACCGCAATAAAACACAGCTGAATACATACATATTTAAGAAGAGTGAGAGTTCAATAGTCTTTCTCCAAGAGGTACATCTCAGCACCCCAGATGGAGATAGGCTCAGGCGAAAATGGCATGGCCAGATTTTTACACCCATATACTCATTCTCTGCTTTTGGAGTGACCCTTTGAATTCGCTCAGACACCCCGGTTGTCAGGGAGGAGGAGACTCTGGCGGACGAAAGTGGTCGGTTTCTATTAGTGAGGGGCAGTCTAGACAGATGCCCTATAGTTTTTGGATGCTATCCTCACCAGCCTCACTTTCATGACACTTTGTCATCCAAATTTGCGATGCTGAGTAAAATAATTGCTGAATCTATTTGGGCCCTGCTGCTGGATTTGGTCTACTCTAAATAAAACGGTTTTATACTAGATGGAACACATCCTTAAATATCAATAGTTTTTATACACTTATGGTAGAGGCTTCCAGGGACTTGCCCCACACTGCATGTCTATTATTGGACCTGGAACAGGCATTCAATGCCCTGAATTGTCCCTTTAAGGTCTGAGTCCTGCAATGATTTGCTTGGCCCATGCATAATGGAATGGTCCTAATTGCTCTAAGCTCGCCTCATGGCGAGAGTCAAAACTGGACTCTGTCTGATCTCTATGTTCTTCAAGGCAAGAGACAGGGTTGCCCTCTGTCCCCTATACTTTTTACCATGACACTGAAACCGTTTGCACATACGATCCAGTGCCTCAAGCGGACATATGGCATTTTTTTTAATTTTACTCCGTAACCGCTCACCATGTCCTTATATGCAGATGATGTTCTTATTTACTTAAGTGATCTACAACCAGATATGGCCCACATTGCAGAGGCACTGCTGGAAGCTCTGTCCAGGCTTAAAGTCAACTATAGCAAATCCCTGGTATTCCCCCTCTGGAAGTACACACTGGAGCATGAAATCTATCTGGCTACCAATTGTTTGGCCTGGACTCCCAGTATTTTCTGGTACCCTTTCTATCACAACCAAGCGAACATCCTGGTGGGCAATTTAGGCAGGACTATAAGAAATTTTTGATTGGTGACACAATTTTGAACCTCTCCTCCGCTGTTCTGGTTTTGATCCCCCGGGACACTTTCATGATCTTGACTCCATTTTAGTGAGATTAATATGGGCCCTGGGAAGATGCAGATTATCGCTACATAAACTCAAACTACCAAAGGCGGGGAGAGGTATGAGGCACTTGATTTCTTCCACTACTGTCTTGCGGCTCTGCTCCAATGGTTAGCATTTTGGCGGGCAGGATATTCACAGAAGGAGTCAGAATTAACTGGTGCCCAAATTCGGGATGGCGGCCTACAAACTGCCTTATTCCCCAGGGTTTCATACTCCAGGCCATGCTCCCTACTGTTTTGAACGGCTTGCATTTGCCTGAAATGCAGCTTTCCGCATACCATAAGACAATGCCCATACATTCTACTCCTTCCACTTAAGGGCATCCCTACACAACAGGGCACATTAACACATAGTTCTTTATTATCGTGGAGAAATGTGGGCATTGATACACAAAGTGACTTGTTCTCTAATGGGACCTTAATGTCCTTAAAGGAACTGCAGACATAGTATGGGTTGCATAGAGGCTCCTTTGTACTCTACTATCAAACTGACTTTGCTCCTACTTTGGAATATCGTAGATCTGGAACCAGAAACTGAGACACTCCTCTATACATGATACACCATAGGACATAGCCGTTGCATGGTACATGGCTACACAAGACCTTTCCAACTTGATGCCTCCACACCACGGTGTTGACAACACTGTGAGCTTAATGGGGAATGGCTGCGAACCCTTGAGTGCTTCTTTAAAAGCCTTAAAAATGCCCGGTTTTGATGCATACAGTTTCACATCCCAGATAAAGCCTATCTGACCCCACATAGGTTGTTCTTTATCTATCCTACGGCAGCAGGCAGTGGCCCACAATGCTGAGCACTGCATGCTGACTTTCTGCGTATGGTCTTCTCCTGCCTGCTACTGCAACCTTTTTAGCAGGTAGTGCTTAGTGATACGCACAAGCCACTGAGCGTACAGAGCTGGCAGACGTCCAGCATCTTTTGTTGGGGCTGTTCTCCAGACCAAAACAAACGAATGGTACTACAAGATGCCTAGACCTGTCCCTCCTGCTGGCTAGAGAGTAATAACAATGACCTGGAAATCTTTTGTCGCCACCACAGATAGCGCAGTGTAGACGCAAAGTTATAACTTGGTCGGGGCACTAGATAAGGAAGCGAAAAGGGAGCTGCACAAATACCCCGCAGCGGAATACTGGGAAATGATTTTGCATCACTATACAGAACAGATTTACAATGCAATAGGTCTCCCATTTGTTAAAGTTAGAGCTGTTGGCGTTGAAAATAATGTTTTTTACTTTTGTTTATTTGCAGTGGAGGTATTATTTTTGCATAGCACTATTGCCAATGGTATAAAAAAGCAAAAGTAAAAACCATTGTCATTTTTAAGCCAATAGCTCTAACTTTAACAAATGCAAAAACCTATTATATTGAAAATGCAATCAGTCTTGCATTTGTTGGAGTTATTGGCATTACCAATGCCAATGTTTTTTTACATAGCCATGTTGCAAGGTGCAGTACCATATGTGGCCAAAGAGGTCCCATGGGATCTCTTTGGCCCTTATACAGTACTGCACCCCATAAAGTTGGAGTTATTGGCATTGTAAATGACAATGTTTTTACCTGACGGACTGAAACCAGAGAAGCAGGCAGTTCTCTTCGGTCGAATAGGGAAACAATTGTTTTTCGCCGGGAGGACAAGACGAAAGCGCCCCTGGTTTCCACTTCTTTTAAACAGAAAAAGACGCTCTTTAACGAGCAGTATCTGCAAGCGCACCACGTTTATCTGCAGGACTTTTAAACCGAAGTCAGACACACAAAAGTGTGAAAGAAAACTGATGTCACCTCACTTATCCTTAAGCGCACATTTCTACAACTGAACGTACAGGGAGTTTATCCAAACAAGAATTTAAAGGGTGATCGTTCTTGACCCCAGATACACGACAGACAAAAGATTGAGTCTTGATAAAGGTGGTCCAAAACCATTTCAACCACCGAAACGCGTCAACGCAATTTTCAAGTACAATTCCTAGACTCGGATACCGGTGTTGACACTATATAAAAACTGTGCACAGCACATGGTTATCACATTGAGTTCGAATGTACACCTAGTACTGTAACAATTGGATGTCGTACTGTTGTCTGTTCCCCTTTCCTCGTATCAATATTGCTGGTCGATTTTGATCTCCATGTATGCCAAAAAACCGTTTTAACAATTTTTTCCTCCAATTTATTTGTTTTTATTTGTGTACAGTGGTGCTCTTGCCCACTTGTGTTTTTTAATATATTTTGTAATATTAATAAATTGTGTACAATTTTCTTAACTTTATTGTCCTAATTGATTTGTTATTTAAGTTGTTTTATTGAATATCTTATTCAAGGGAACTTCTTCTCAGTATTGGTTGTTTAACCCTACTTCCCTTGAATCTTTTAAGGGGTACCTCTCACTTTGTTTCAAATGTTTTTACCTAAACAGCTGGGGACTCACTCGTCAGGCACCTTAACCCAGGATGCACAGCTTAGGAAAGGTTTCCGAACCATTCAATGAAATTCAAACATTAGTGTCCTTTTTTTTAATCCACTTTATTCCATAAGTAATCCATATTTTCATAAAAGTATTTCCATATTTGTACTTTTCTCTAGTTCTTAGAGTGCCTGCTCTGGCTTTACTCTTACACATAGAAGTGCACATTACACGTAATCCAACATGGAATGTTTAGTCCCAATGCATTTCGGGCACGTTCTGCCCTTCCTCGGGGGTTACTACAATGAAAACATCAGTGTCAAAACCATGTGTTGCTAATGAATATTAATTAAACCTTTTGTTTTTTAAACCAATTAAAGTGCTTTACCACCTGATGTTGCTGCTGTGCCCCTATATTTCATCAATAAAACTAAAATATGTACAGCCTCTGTCATACAAAACCCCATTAGAAACGGTGTGATAAAAAAAAACACATAATTCCAAACCCACAAGCCATGTTAAAACGGAAAATTCCTAATTAAATGCGCAAAATCGCTTTAACTCCCCATTAACCAAAGGAACCCCATGCACTGACAACTGTACTATGATAACAGAGCAGAATAACATCTCTTCAGTAGTGTTTAAAAACGGCAAAAACCAAATATTGAAGCCTAAAAACTAAAATGTACATACCTGCTGTTCAGGAATCATACCAAAGCGCATGAACGGCGCGTGCTTCAGTATAGCACACATTTAACATTGCCTAGAGCAGCATACAACCATGGAAGAACAGTTCTAGTAGGTGTGTACTCAGCCTTTTTATATACAGAATGTTTTTTACCTAGCCATGTTGCAGGGTGCAGTACCATATGTGCTCAAAAAATATTGCATTGGACCTTTTTTGGCCACATATAGTACTGCACCCTGCAAAGTTAGAGTTATTGGCTTTCTAAATGCCAATTATTTTTACCTAGCGAGGTTGCAGGATGCTGCACCGTATGTGTCCAAAAGATATGGTAAATCCACACTACCCATAATGCATTGCATGCAATACAGTGCCACAAGTGCATTCAAATAGCTATGTCCATGTATAAAATTAGTGGCTTAGACATGTGACAAAAGAATTATTATATTAATTCCATATAAGGTTGTACACTGTGTGGACCTGATGAAGGGAAATTTATGGAAGGTCTCATATAAAAGTGAGCTGTGCTAGTGAGAAAAGTAACCACTGCTGGCCTTACTTAAGACCAAGCGTGTGTCCTGCTAGAAGCCCTTTAAGAAAATAGTGCTCAGAGGCAAACCTAGGGAGTAACAACACATGTAACTGGGGGTGTCCTTATGGGCCGAGACAAGGCGGTACTAAGGAGGGACTACTAAGCCTATTAACCAATAAAAAAAAACACCAGTTACAAAGGACAGGAGCCAATTAAAAAGATGTGCAGAAAGTGGGCGGAGCTTTATGCCCAAATCCTTAATACAGCATGTCTCAAAGAGACTGCGCAAGTGCTGCTTTGGTGAGACCTAAAAATGATAGACTCCCATGAGGCAGTCGCATTGCCGTTTTTGCTCTGCCGGCACTGGAAATTGGTGGTATCCGTATGGTCTCTACAAACTTACCTCTTACGGATCCCCAGGGTGGCCCCTCACAGTGACATAGAAGCTGTGACCCTTGCCACCTCAAGCATGTAATAGGGTTTGGATTCCATGATCCTAATTTCTGTTGGTGGTAGGACATAGCGGGAATGGGCATTGTTGCTTACTGAATTTTATTTTATAGACTTTGTCCCGTTGCAAGTCTGATTTGACAAACTATATACTAAAGGTGAAATATGTACTGAGACATGGGGTGCAGCAGATAGACATTGCTATGATGTTTGTACAATGCCAGTACTGTGTTTTATTTTGTATGTCTATACAACCAATACAAATATTTGTTTTGAAAAGCAAGCAATGGCATGATGCCGTGAGAGGTCTTTCCCTGTACATGGGACTCATTACTGATTTTTCCAGCCCAGGAGTGACATGCCTTGCTTGGCAGACATAGGCAAGAAAAATAGACAACTGAAGGCTCACCCTAAGGAGCGAGTGCCCTCTGCCGTTCTCAAGCAGCTGCCCCTGTAGGAGATGGGACTTAGGCATGTTGTTTCCCACAGAAAGCCAGCTGACACCCCAGTGTCAGAAGAAAAGTGATTAACACGCCTCTTACTGGGGCTTGGACGCCACAGGTCTGGCAGAATGGAACACCTGCCAGTTTACAGAAATCCCACTTTCATCATACTCGAAATCACTCCTTAAGCGTGCAAGCATGGGGATAAATAGAGAATTGTGGCAAAGCACTGAAACTGGCTCTTTATGAATACCTGTGCATGGGTGACATGAGACTGAAGCAGCAAGACATCTTTATAGTTGTGTCCGTCCTGGTGATCAATATTTGTACTATTATGTAGAACAGTTTTATTGCCTCCCACCTCTTTAAGGTGTGATCCGGACCTGTCTCGGTATGGTGAACAAACGATTTCCACCCTTCGTTATTTTGGTGGTTGAGGGTTATTTTCGCA
This sequence comes from Lissotriton vulgaris, assembly GCF_964263255.1. Taxonomy (NCBI): domain Eukaryota; kingdom Metazoa; phylum Chordata; class Amphibia; order Caudata; family Salamandridae; genus Lissotriton; species Lissotriton vulgaris. The sequence continues at coordinate 1,316,587,035 of NC_141696.1, forward strand.
AAACAGTGTGTTTTTCCTATACAGACTTAGGGAAACTGACCAGCTTTCTAAAGTACTGAAGGAACAAGGATAGTAACATTCATGTAGTTAAGGGTGGACTTTGTTTGTTTTTTCATAATTTACAGAGGAGGGTAAGTCCACTCCCTATTGAACCTCTTCACCCCTTTTCTTGTTTATATCTATCGGTATGTGAACAGCATCGTGAAAGTAGATTACATTATTTTAGAACATCCTTTATATCCTGAATGATGAACAGAAAAAAGGTTGATTTTATCTTTCCAGTTTCTTTCTGAAGTCCTTATTCCATTTGATGCCTCCATACCTTTCTCTGTCATGTTGGCAGGCAATCCCCACAGTGCTAAGAAACCTCTTGATAATGCCAATATATTGTGTCTGCGCCCCTGTCGAGGACAGGAGAGATGAAGCATGGGCTGGCAGCTAGTGCGAAAAGCTACCGATTTATGATCTCGTTTATTGTTATCTGTTCCTAGAGCATTGTTGGTGTGTGATGAAATAGGAGTTTATATTTCTTTCCACCCAGGGGAAAATTCTTAATACACAATATCCTGAGATTCTTTATAATATAACTGCTTTTTATTGTTTTGGATCCTATTGTTGAAAGGTCATTTAGAACAAGAAACATTCACTTTGGTGAATAAGGTGTAAATGTCATTTTTGCCCCTTTTCTTTTCTCCATTCGTGTTGTTGTCGTACTATTAAATGTATTGGTAAATGCATTTTCCTTTCTCTTTCTAAAATGTGTTTGCCTTGGAGATTTTAAGTACTAGACCCCGTTCTGGTAAGGGCCATAAATAATTATTTGGAAACTCAGAGCGAAAAAAAGAAAAATAACAGAAACTTTGCAGTGTAGAGGAGAAAATGTATGATATATTCAAGTGCTAGAAATTTGTGTCAAAATATATCACGTTAAAAAGGATAGAAAAAGATTTGACCACATTACGAGTATTGTAACATTCACTGTTTTATATTACTATTTCTAGGGCTATGTTTTATCTTTATGTATAAAGGAACATATATTACTGTCATTAACAATTTCTGCAGTTTACGGTTTTTTTCAATACAGGAAAAATAGTCCTAATTTCGAATTACATGTGTATATATAGACTATATATTTCTATATGTTCTTGTTGTTAGAAAAGCAGTCCTATAATGATATTACAGTCGAATTCCTGCAAAAAATGTGCGGGTTTCACCTACAGTGAAAGTGTGCCATCCAGATAACCAACCTAACTTCAATATATTCAAGCTAAGTCAGTTGCTTCAAATTATAATAACATGTTTTTATACAATGCTTTATACCACAACTTGACAGCAAGAGCTTCATTCATGGGGGCAAACCTCATCCTGTCAGCCCTATCCTGGGCCAGCTGGGTATTCCTGGCAGTGATTGAACCTGGTACCTATCTTTGTGGTGGGAGGTGACAGAGACGTGTTTTGAGGCCCATGAGGTGGCACAGAGTCTCAGAAGAGGATGGGGGCTGGTCTCTGGAGCCATATGTATGCCTGTGAGGGAAACAAGGACCCCCTGGGTAGTAATCCAAACTCCTAGGGCAGGGTAATAACATATGTGAATAAAACCTAGGCAGTAAAACAGTGAAGTGAACAATAAACCTACACCAGTCGTTTAAGGAGCAATCAAGGAAATACAAATTTATATAAAAAACATGTTTTTAATTGACATATTAAAAATCATATAGAAACTGAACAAAATTCAGACTATATGATGAAGTAACACATATATGCACAAATAAACCTATACAAAAATAAATAGCAGCATGTATACAAATGTTACATAATCTAATTAAAAGTATATAAAATCAATATCAGACTTGCTGAAAAACACTAGAGAACTCGACGCGCGTTTCGGCAGAAAACGCCAACTTCAGGAGTCACCGATGGTATTTAAATAAAACTATACTTCGTAGTCGTACATCAGGGAAGATGACATCTTCAATTGTAGGTCAAAAAGTCACCACTCAATCCGAATATAATACCTGATAAAAAATGAATTTGAGGTCACAATGATGCCATACGCTTGATAGAATATGTTGAACGCTAGATGGTCAACCTTAGAGATACAGGTCAAGGATGTATGCTTAATTCTAAGCGACTACTTGTTCAACAGGTAGAGAAGTGGGTCCACTACAGGCAACGTGTGTGTAGATTTATGGCGATGTAAGAGAGACTATAAGGGAAAGTAGTAGCAGGAATTGATGTGCTGCTATCCATAGAATGAACTCCCTTGTTAATAGAGTCTCGAAGGCCTGTGAAAGAGGAAGAGTGGTATCTATACACAGGCATAGATGATCTAGTCCCACAGGTAAATGTTCAGGCTGTAGAGATTGATGGGCGTTCGTCTACAGCAGGATAATGCTGCTTCGAAATCTCAGGCGTGGCGAGCGTCCTCCGCCGAACGGAAAGTTCGGCGGAGGACGCTCGCCACGCCTGAGATTTTTATTTACACCTGTGATAAGCCATGCAGCAGCATGGAGGGTAGCCCTCAACGGTGCTAGTTTTATTTTCGGTAGGCCAACAAGGGTAGCATTCCCATAGTCCCAGTTTGGAGATCTCAAGAGCCTGAACCGCCATCTTGAGATCTGCATTGGGCAGGAAAGGCTTTAGTTTTCTTAAGATGTGGAGATAGAAATTGGCCCCTCTGGTTGTGGAGCTGATGTGATATGTCATGGAGAGGTTATTGTCTAGTGTTATTCCTAGGGATTTTGCTGAATCAACAATATGTGGGGTACAGTTCAAGGCGGTGAGTAGCGGGAGCCAGTCTTTGATGTTAGAGGTGGTGTTGGGAGGTAAGATTAATAGGAATTTAGTTTTGAGGGCGTTAAGTTTGAGGTGGTCAATTGTTAACCAGTGTTGAGTTTTGTCAAGATGTTATTGAGAGTGCTGATGTTGTTAGGGGAGGTAATCTTCATGTACAATTGCGTATCATCAGCGTTCATATGGTAGGAGATGTTGGAGTGTTTCAGTCAGGGGTTCCATGTAAAGATTAAACCGAATGGGCGAAAGTGAAGAACCGCGGGAACTCCGATAGTGACCGGTGTCGGATCGGATAGGTCATGATTGATTAGGACTCGTTTAGATCTGTTTTGTAGGAATGAGCAGAACCATTTTAAGACAGTACTAGAGAGACCCATCCTAAGTTCTAAGAGATTCAGGAGGGTCTATGTTTGACTGTGTCAAACGCTGATGATAGGTCAAGAAGGATTAAAAGACAGGATTCATTATGATCGAGAAAGCGTAAAGCATCGTCGACAATGTGAACCATGGTAGTTTCAGCACTGTGACCTGGTCTGAAACCAGATTGGCAGTGGTCAAGGAGTTGGTGCTGGTCAATCTGATTGCAGAGTTGTTGATGAACACATTTTTCCAGGAGTTTGGCTAAGGTTGGGATGCTCGAAATGGGGCGAAAATTGTTGGGATCAGAGAGCTTCACGTCTGACTTTTTTAGTATAGGTGTGACTTGTCCACTTTTTAGACATTCCGGCATGGTGCCTTGCATAAGAGAGGCATTGATAATTCTGGCCCATAGGGGTATCAGGAGGTGTGAAGTTTCCTTGAGGAATTTGGAGGGGAGAGGGTCATTGAAGTGGTGGGAAAGTTTAGTGGAAAACAGTAGTTTTGAGATGTCAGTGTCCTCAAATGTCTGAAAGATGGACCACGAGGCATTGTTTTTAGGTTTAAAGAGAAGGTTGCTAGGACAAATTTCCTGTGGGGTGGAGGTGCATTGTGACTAAGTTTCAGGCGGTAAACAATTCACAGCAATGCAGAGCTCATTGTCAATTGACTTATTTTTATCAGAAAAAAAGTAGGAAAATGTTTGACAATTAGGTAGGGTTGTAGTGTCAGATGTGGAGGATTGATAATACATTTGGAGGATGTAGATAATACATTTTGAAATCAGGGGCATTCAGGTGTCGACTTTCCTCCCCCCCCCCCGCCTTTTGGAGCTGCAATTTGCACATGGTTGTCTTGTGGTCCGGTACTATACGTAAGGACCTGTCGGCCTTAGGGTATTCTTCCCCAAAACTTTTCCCCTACTCCCCTCCTGTTTTTGCTGAAATTAGTTTTTGTTGGCTTTAGGACTAAGTGCCCTTTACCACTGCTAGCAAGTGCTAAATTGATTGTTCTCACTCCTTAAAACATGGTGCAATTGGCCTACAACTGATTGGCATATTTAATTTACGTATGCCTAGTAAAGTGATACAACATGTGCCCAGGACCTGTAACTTAAATGCTACTAGTGAGCCTACAGCACCTATTGTGCCACCCACTTAAATGGCCCTTTAAAACATGTCTCAGACCTGCCATTGCAGCCTGTGTACAGTTTTAAACTGTCAATTCGACATGGCAAAATAACCCTTTTGCCAGGCCTAAATCTGAATTTTTCATACATATAAGTCACGGCTAAGGTATTCTCTAAACTGCCTAGATGGCAGAGTGCATTTTTTTTTAAAAGTTTTACACATACTTTTAAGTTTTATATGTGCTATTAATGACAAACTCCTAAATTATTTTTTCTCTACTTTGAGGCGGTACTAGGAATTGGCAGGATGGACTAGGAGGATTCCCTGTTCCACTTACATTTCTAAGGAGCTGCCTCAGCACACTCGATCAATCAGTCGTTTGTAAAGCATGACTACTCAGCGTGAGGGTCTCAAGATGCTAGAGCTGCTAATACGTCTGGGTGTGCAGGTTCAGATGAAGAGCCAAGTCTTGAGATCCTTCCTGAATTGGTTCAGGGACAGACATTGTCTGAGGTGGAAGGGCAGGGTGTTCCAGGTCATAGTTGTGAGTTACGAGAAGGATCTTCCTCCAATTCTGGTCTTGTGAACTCATGGGACAGTGACCAGGGCAAATTGGGTGTAGCGTGCAATGAGAGGCGGTGGTTTTGATATGCTGGCCTTGCGTCATGGAGAGCTTTGTAGGCGTGGGTGAGGAACTTTAAGGTGATTCTCTTGTTGACCGGGAGCCAGTGGAGTTGTGGGAGGTGTTGCGTTATGTGGCTGCGGCGGGGGATGTCGAGGACCAGTCTGGCTTCAGCGTTTTGAACGTTCTGTAGTTTCCTGAGCTGTTTATGAGTGATGCCTGTGTACAGTGCGTCGCCATAGTCGAGTCTGATTGTGATGAGTGCGTGGTCTTTTTGGATTCTGTGGTTATCAATCTCAATGTCTTTTGAAGCAGGCGGAGCGCGTGGAAGCAGGAATAGGATACGGCGTGGATCTGGCAGTTAATTGTGAGCGAGGAGTGCAGTATGATGCTGAGGTTGCATGTGTGGTCCATGGGGAGATGGGGGCTACAAGTGCGGCGGGCTACCAGGAGTCGTCACAGTCGGAGGGAGCTGGTCCCAGGATGAGTACTTCGGTCTTCTCTGAGTTGAGCTTGAGGCAGCTATCTTTCATCCAAGTGGCAACGGCCTTCATCCCGCTGTGAAAGTTGATTCTGCAGCTATGGGTTCATTGGTGAGGGAGAGGATCAGCAGGGTGCGTCAGTGTAGGAAACAATGTTGAGTCCATGGTTCCTGCGATGGCCGCGAGGGGGGCCATGTAGACGTTGAAAAGGGTGGGGCTCAGGGAGAAGCCCTGGTGCACTCCGCAGCTGATCTCTGTAGGTTCCGAGAGTAATGGAGAAAGTCTGACTTGCTGTGTTTGGCTGGTAAGGAACAAGTGGATCCAGTCCATAGCCTTGTTGTGAATGCCGACGTCATGGAGTCTCATTATTAGGGTGCCGGTGTAAATGGTATTGAAGGCTGCTGAGAGGTCCAGTAGGATGAGGGCTGCAGTTTCGCCCTGGCCGAGGAGGGAGCGGATGTCGTCGCTGGCAAGGATTGCGGTCTTAGTCCTGTGGTTACTCCGGAAGCCGGATTGAGAGACGTCCAGGACATGGTTCTCTTTGATGAACTCGGAGAGTTAGGCATTGATGGCCTTCTCGATGACCTTGGCTGGGAATTGGAGGAGGGAGATGGGTCTGAATTTCTTGAGGTCTGTCGGGTCGGCTGTTGGCTTCTTCAGTAGGGGGTTGATCTTGGCGTGTTTGCAGTCGTCTGGGTAGGTGGCAGTTTCGATGGAGCAGTTGATGGTGTGGCGAACCTCTGGGGCGATGGAGGTGGCTGCTCTTTGGAAGATGTGAAACAGGCATGGGTTCGATGGTGCTCCGCGGTGGATGCTAGTCATGGTCTTGAGTGTGTCGTCTCTTGTAAGTGGTGTCCAGTTGAGCAGGAGCTGTTGGGGTGCGTGCTGTGATGACGAACGCCGTGGCAGGGTCTTGGGTGTCAAAGCTGTCATAGATTTGCCTGATCTTGTGGTGGAAAAAGGTGCAGAGTTTATTGCAGAGGTCTTGGGAGGGTGAGACATATTCGGTCTCGCTGCTGGGCTTGGCGAACTCCGTGACAGTGGCAAAGAGCTCTTTGCTGTTGTGTGCGTTCGCATTGACTCTGTCTTGGAGGGCCTTTTTCTTTGTGGCTTTGAGGAGGAGGTGGTGTGCATTGACAGAAGTTTTGAAGGTTGCATGAGTTTGCGGGGTTTGTTGTTCCTCCATCTCTTCTCTAGTCGTCTGCAGTTGCATCTGGACTCGTGGAGGGTGGAAGTGAACCAGCTGGCTCACTTAGAGTATTGCTTGCCTGGTGTCTTCTTGTGGGGTGCCAAAGTGTTGGCGCAGTGGAGATCCATTGGGGAAGGTTGCATGCTAAGGCGTTGGCGTCTGTTTATGTCGGTGGTGTGATGGTACTGAGGATTAGGATGAGATGTTCTTGGATGGCATTGTTCAAGCTATGACGGGAGGAGGTGAGAGCAGTGGTGAACAGTGGGAGTGGCGAAGGCGAAGTGCACATATTTTTGTGGTTGGTACAGAGGAACTTGGTGGTGTGGCTGTAGGTGATGTTCCGGTTTGTGGAGAAGACTGGGTCGAGCGTGTGTCCGCCTGTGAGGGTCTGGCGGTGATTAGCTGCTTGAGTCCGATGCTGGCGAGGCTCTCCAGTAGAGATGTGGTGTTCTGGTCACTGGGGTTGTCCAGGTGGAATTTGAGGTCGCCGAGTAGGATGTAATCAGTGGATGCAAGTGCCTGGGGTGCGATGAGGTCTGCGATGGTGTCGGTGAAGGGTTGGCAGCGGTCTGAAGGCCTGTAGATGAGGGTGCGGCGGAGGGTGGTGTTGGGGTTCGTCTGGATCTGGAAACGGAGGTGTTCCATGGTGGTTATAGGGTCGTTCGAGTAAAGATCTTTACACTGTCACCCCAGACCTCTTGGAGCCTGGACAGGGAGAAAGGAAATTGCAAAAAACCTCTCTGGGGTGGAGGGGGGAGGGGTGACTGTAAGTTTCTTCCACTTCAAAGCTGGCAACAGGATTAAAAATAGGATCCTTAGAACCACTGTTCAGTTTACTCCTGAATCTTCAGAGGACAATCCGAAGGCCTGCCCGCTACTTCAAAGGACTACCCTGCTGCTTGAGGCCTGCTTTGTACCAAAGACGACTGCACTGCTGTGCAAGTTGTCTGGCATCCTGTTCCAAGCTACAGGGACACAAAAATCTCCAACACTTGAACCTAGCACCTGGACCCTGCCTGAAGTGAGTCCTGCCCTCCAAGCAGTGACCATCCAGTCCTAGACCCTGAAAGTGTTGCTAAAGGTGCCCAAACAACCTAAAATTTCCAGCCATTAAGTGCTCTGAGAACCAACAGAAGATTGGGACCTACCTACTCGTTGCAGTAGCTCCCACTACGTTTTTCTCTGCAACAACAAGTCCGGTTTTGCAGCTCCTCGCAGAAGGGATATCAGGCCTCGTCGAGCCATTGTCATCTACAAGCTGCAGCTTCTTCCCGGTGGAGATCTTCGACTTCCAAAAAAGTGACAAAGTCCAAACATAGAACTCGTCCAGTGGCTCCTCAACTATGACTCCTCCTCCTACTCCTCGGACACTACCTTGTACCGGTGAACTTTTCCTTCTCAGACATTTCCTTTCAAAACGTCTTCTAAGTCAGAGAGTAAGCCAAGACCAGGCCTAATCTACCTCCTGTATCCGAACCATGCTCCGTCACAGTTGGCCATAACTTTAGACTTTGCCCCTTGCCCCTGTCTCGTACGTCTAGATGTTAGCAGTTAGTGCTATGATCTTATTTCATAACTCTAGTTCTACTGATTGATTTTGTCATTTAGTATTAACTTATTACATTTTTCTTTATTTTTCTACGTTGATGTGGGATTTTTCTTGTGTGGTCTTTTACTTTATTACTGTTTAAGTGCTGCGTATATACTTTACACATTTGGAACTTTGTTAAACCTAACTGCTTTTGTGCCGAGTTTAGGTTAATGTAGTGACTGGTTGTGGATCACCTTGGCAGGATTTGTGGTTGCTGTTTGAGAAGGGTTCACACCCCCCTTCAGCCAAAAACCCAATTTCTAAAACTGTACCATTAAAGTTGCCAAATAGGCTTCCAGGCAGGCATAGCTGAGGATCCGGGTAGGAGCAAAGCAGGTGTGGCACGATTATCACTTTAGTTAAAATAGTCATAGCCATCACCGATAGAGGCAGGCTATTCCAGAATCCAAAAGCTTTACGTATATTCTCTATGGCTTTGGTCAGGTTACCTGATGAGGTTTTCCTCCACATGATAGATGTGTACGCCTATTTATTGCAACATGACAATGTTCCAGGACAGAGGTAAATCGAGCAATATCATGTCCGCCTTTCCCGCTTCTCATATAAGATCGAACAGACGGAATGTAGCCCTGCTGGTCCTAAGACATGATATGTTCCCAAAGTTCTCTAAGACTTATAAGACCTCTACAACCAAATATCGGAACATGACAGTGTTCCAGGACAGAGGTAAATCAGACAATATCATGTCCACCTGTCCCACTACAGATCTCATATGGAATAGACAAGATTTGACCCTTTTGAACTTCAGACCTAAGGTGTACCTGAAGTTCTCTTAAATCTGTAAGGCGTGTTTTAGGTCATCCAAGCATCACTGGGGTGCAACAGGGCATCTTTTGAATAAAGGGAGATCATGTGCATGTAGTTCCCAGTTCTGATTCCACACTGCCCACCTCTCATTTGGAATTCCATTGCCAGTGTCTCCACGGCTATGAAGACCTGGCTTTTCAATTAACTCCATTGCCCTCAGCATGGCTGGAAATATTCCTGCTTAGCACCAGGATACACTTACGGGTGATAGTGTGCTTCATAAATACACATACCATAAGAAAAGATGGCCAAGGCAAACGGAGAGGGTCCGTTTTCCCCATTCACTTTCTCAACGTAGGAAACGTACATGTTTCAAGGAAGACCAGAATACTAAAGAAGTTTGAAGATATTTTTCTATGGAAAAGGTGTGATTTATTAACCTTATATTGTGTTTTATCCATTATGGTAATGTTTACAAGTGTTTGCTGCATTGTTTTATCTGGTATTAATCAATTTGTTTATTTATTTACTTTCAAGGGAGATGTGTGGTAGTGTGTACCAGCCTGTATGTCTTGGACTGAACAATATTCAGGCTTGGGTTTTCTTTCCATGTTAAATAATTAGTTTCCTCAATAATTTTTAAAGTGTGTTTGGGTTTCCAAGTTCTGACTGGGTCAGTTGCGGAGGGTTCAGCTGACTGCTGATAAGCGGTGCATGAGCTCTTAAAATAAAGCTCTTTTATTAATTATTCAATCACTGGTACACATGGTTCCTGGGAAAACAGATTGCCGCACTGGGCTCTAATAACTTCACTGGGAATTGGTGCCAACATAATAGTAGCCCAAGGATTTCAAGCAGACGTTCTTCTGAATGCGTAGACAGATCACGGGGGGGCTGAGCGGCATTGAGCATTTGCTTAGGTCTCATTCACAATGAACTTACTTACTCCATTCCGCTTTGTAAGGCAAATCAATCCACAACGTTGAAACTAGCATTTTCTTACAAGAGGGCAATTGTTGGAGGCCAAAGGAGTAACACACTTTGGGAGCAATGTGGATAAGCGAGTAAAGGCCATTTTGTCCTTTAAGAGTGTAAATCACCATGAAATCGAACTTTATATTAAGGAAGTGTTAATATGTATCCGTTTTTAGAAGATATAATTTGCTGCTTTTTTATGTTGTCCTGTATACAGCCTTTTTAACAACCATTATAACGTCGATTGCGCCTCATCTGACCTCCTCTTGTAAAAACTCATAATACTTTACTTCCAGACGTGTGAAGCTGGATTGCACAGAATGTACACAAATGTGAACTATGAGGTTAGTGTTTAAAGTGAGCTGTTGATTTTTTTTCCTGGGAATTCTTTTACAGGTTTGCCTATGACCCAGTTTGATGTGTTAAGAAAAGTAGAGTCTAACTTAATTATTAAATTGCCCATCATTCAAACGTAGCGACAGCAGAACGCAATGCTTGCAGAATTAATGGCTCGATTCCTCACCGGTAATCTGGGTGAGATTTATATCTCTTAACCAGAGAGATATACAAACTAGAATCAACCTCTAAAAAACTACAGTAAATATGGCCGCCCTCTTCCTTTTGCCACCACTATTTACAGAGGAAGCTGGTATTACCACATCCTTCAATACCAAGACAGCAAACCAAAGAAAAGAAAACCAACAATGAACTTCTGGTTACCTTTCCCCTAAGGTATTGGGGAGGGGGCCGACTGTAGTGAGAAAGGCCTGATCTCGGAGTAATAAAGATTGCCAGTAAGTAATTGAGGCATTACCTCCTTGTCCGTCTTCCTTATTCCAGTCCTTACAGAGTGAGGTAGTACCCAAGCATAATAGAGGCAAACCGAATCAGACCAGGGCAAGAATCCATGCTGCAACAACAGTGTTTATTAAACAACAAACTGAAGCATTTTGGTGAACATCATTTAACACCCTCTCACCAAAACTCGTTGAAACACCCCCTCCCACTTGTAAATGATAATGAGCCATGAACATGTGAGGGGAAGCCCAAGTAGCCACTACACATGTCCTTTAAGGAAGCACCTTTTAACATGGCCCAGGACGCAACCATACCTGATGATGATTTTCTGAGACATATGAAAGTCTGATGGGACCTTAAGAACAAACAAAGGCTTCAGTCTCAAACACTTTGTCGGTAAAAAAAACGAAGAAAAGTATCAAAACAGAGAAGGGGTCAGAGTTCCCCAATCCTTCAACCTGAAGAGACCTCCGTCAGTAAAAGCACTTTATGAGACTGATACTTGAGATTAGTGGACTCGATGGCTTAAATTGATGTACATGTAAAGCTCTCATACATAGCTTAAGAGCCCATGAAGGAATCTGGCTGTGAACCACTGGGTGTTTCAAGATGAAACTTCTTAATAATCTAAAGACCAAGTGCTCTATTATTTCAGCTTCCGGCGTCCTAAAGGCTTTGACGTTTGCCCACTGACAATGCAGAGTAGAAACTGCCAAACCCAAGGAAAAACCATCCTGAATGAAATCTAGAATATTCATTGCGTCACAAGTTGTAGGTGGAAGACTCTTAGCAGAGCACCACTTAGAAAAAGACTTCCAATGCTTAGCGTAAATCTTTTAAGTAGCAGGACGCATAGACTGCTGAATTGCCTGAGATACTTTCCCCAACAACCCAACTCCTGCAGTTTTAACCTCTTAAGTTCTAAACTGTCAGGCGCAGCCTCAGAAAACCAGCTCCATCGAGGTTTGGGGATAACACAGGAGATACCAACAGAGGAAGAACTCAATGAGGGGACAATGACAGATGCTACAGGAGAAAAAGACATTTCTCCTGGGCTAAAATGAAACCACTAAGACTACTTGGACTAATTCCATCAAACTTTTCTGTATGACATTGGGAATCAGAGGATTGAGAGGGATTGCATAGCGAAGACCCTCCGGGCAAGGATCTGGAAACCCAACCACTTTCCATACCCACAGGCCTGGGGTTAGACTGCAAGCCTGGTGTGTATGAGTATTTTCCGTGGTGGCAAAAAGGTCTAACCAAGGGGACCCGAACCTCTGTGCTATCTGTTGAAAAATGGTTGGGTGCAGGACCATCAAGATTCATGAAGGGAAGACAAGACTCTAATGATCCGCAAGCAAATTCTCCCTCCTTGGAAGATATGCTACCTGGAGAGACAGAAGATGCTTCTCTGCCCAGAGACATATTATAATTCATATGAGCCAGAGATGATGGACCTGTACCTCCCTGGCGTTGCTGATAACTACTGACTACCAGGGTGTCTGTGTGGATCTTGGTTAAAGGACCAAACATCAACAGAGCCAAACACACTGCCTTTAATTCCCTCCAGTTTGAGGAGATTCATATTTGAGAAAGCACCCATCCCCCTTGAATCTGATCTGAAAGAACGGTTGCCTCTCACCCCTCCCTTCTGGCATCTGCCATGATGACTAAAAGGGATGGAAGAAGAAATGAGAGGCCCCTGCTTACTGACCCCTCCTGAAACCCCTGATGGAGACCCTGGTATACCTGAGCTACCACAGGAACTTGGATAAAGTAATCCTGAGTTACTGCAAACCAAAACCTCAGCAGGTGACGAACCAAGGGATACAGATTGAGAATGGTCCATGGAAGAATTGAGTCTGTTGAGGCCATGTCTTACTAACCATTCTCTGCCTGAAGCTTGAGGCTTCTATAGTAGTGCTGCAGCGCGGACTCCAAAATTAATTTCTAAATCAACATCGCCATTACCTGAAACCTCTGAACATGCATTCATTAACCAGTGGGGCCCATAACACTGCACACTTTCTCTGATCATTTAACTTGACTTCAGGGATTGGTGAACAACAAATGAGTCATGCTGTAACATTGGCGGAGTGTCTAAACCTATTTGAAAATGTATTATTTATACCTATAAATTTAAATGATTTACCATGGTTCTCATCAAACACCAATTTTATTCAGACACACCACCATAGTGGCAATGGATCTGCTAGAAAGAAAAATAGGAAAAGGAAAAACTACAAGACCAGCTTTTAATCTTCCATTTTCCTAATTTTTATTTAAAGCAAACTTTTAGTATGTCTGACATTTAGGCATTAATTAATTCTTTATTCAGTGAAAATCTTAAACTTTATTTCAAAATGATCATTTTTATTTAAAAGCTCAGAAAATAGACATTTATTTCAGAATTAAGTAAAGTTTAGCAAAGAACCGTTAGTTCCAAACTCATACTCTCCTAACATCTCTAACTAAACCCTCATCTTATCCTTTAGTCCTGCAAAAAAAACAAGCAATAAATCAAAGAGTTCTTACATCCAGGATTCGATCTGCAATCCGACAGCACTTCGAGATGAAATCGAAAGGAGCAACGTTTTTAAGCAAAATCGGGGGGTTTTATACACGAATTTTCCTAACTAAATCTATCTAAAAAGTATCTAACAACACCATCTCGGGTTCTGATTGGACAAATTTGGGGTAGTTGAGCATTTCCTCATCATTACAGCATCATATTCACGGTGAATCAGCAGTTTCATATAGAGGTATTGTTTAGGACAGTCTTTGGCGTAGTCACTTCCTTGACTTGTAACTTTAGGTTTCGTTCCCACGTTCGGAACATTTGAATGTCCATGTTTTGGCAACAATCCTGTCTTCCAGGGCAAGGTAGCCTTAAACCTCCCATCCGAGCACAGGCAGTTCACTCTCACTTGCAGGCTTTGGGCGCGCATGTGCAGTCCAACACTTGCTCACAGTTTACCCGAGCAGCCATGTTTTTCGTAGGCCTCAGAGGCCTCTTTTGGAACTATCATAGAAACAAACACAAATTCATGTTACATATGGAACTAACTCCCTTCTGTTTACCTTCCACCATACTAATGTTTCCCCATTAGTTATTACCTAGCAGGTAAGCCACATAAATGCGTTTTATACTTACATATCCGGCGACTTTCTGACACAAAAACGTATACAATAAGTACATTTAAGCTGCGTTTATTTATATTTAAGCTATGCATTAGTTCACATCACAATAGCAATACATATTAGTTAATTATATTGCTTCATGCAAGCAGAATTAGTATTCCTGCGTGTATAAATGTATGCAACTTATTCTACGGTTGGTTACTTTACCACAACACACTATTAATAAATATTAACGTTATGGAACATTGATTTCACAAGGTGTACACAAAATGTTGTTTTTACCACCTTGCTCCATCAGTAGAGAGCGACGGTTAGATATTAGCTTCTCCTTCCTGTGACTGGGAAGAAGGATCTTCTCTTTCTCCGTATTGAACTGAATCCCGATGAACTGGAGTAACTTTGATGGACATGGCTGGGACTTCTCCATATTCACCAGGAATTCTGATCTGGACAGAATCTAAAGAGAAATAATCTGGAAATATTCCTCTGCATTAAGGAAAGCATGAGAAGCAATCAGGCAATCATCTCTCCCAATGCACAATACCTACCACAAAAGCTAGGAACTCGATGAAAGCTAGAAAAAAGCAGAAGCTAGCCTGAATTTGAGAACCTGGAATTGGCAGTATCTTTCCCCCACAAATAATCTGAGAAACTTCTGAAAGTCCCAGTGAATTAGGATATTCAAATATGCGTCCTTTACATTTATTGAGGTCAAAAAGTCGTCTTTTTTCAACTTAGGAAGAATTGAGTCTAAAGTCAACATCTTGATCTTTATTTATTTATTTATTTATTAGTATTTTGTAAAAGCGCCTGGTTACACTAGCAAGTGTGTCCCCTTTTGATAAGGAATGTAAGAATTTTACTTTTTTTAGATCCAAAAGAGGGCAAAAAGAACCTGACATCCTCTAGACCAGAAAAAGAATGGAGTAGCAGCCTCTCCTTAGTTCTGCTTGAGGTACCGTAATTATGTCTGCTTTGGAAAGGAGCTCCTTCACCCTCTCGAAAAGAACAGACTGAGGCAAAGGATTCTTTGGCAGCAAAAATCTGGAGGCTGAGAAGAAAGTTGGATCATCGAACCATTCTGTGCAACATCGACTGCCCATTTGTCCCCATTCTGTGATTGCCAAACATGAGAAAAATATGTTACTCCACCCCCAACGTGCTGTAGAGGATTCCTAGCATAGTCATACCTTGGGAGGTTGAGCAGTAGGTGTGGAAGAGGATGAGGCTGGAGAAAACTGAGCTTTGTCTGTTGCTGGGAGACCTCAGTTATGACCCTGCCTCGAAAGAGCTGCAAAGGATTAGTGGAAGTAGATGGACCAAATGCTCTCTTGTAGCCAAAGCATCTTCCTCTGCCCGGAGGTCTAATAGGGTTCAACAACTTCCTATTCTCCGCAGATTTCTTAATCATGTCTTTCATAATATTAATAATAGGGACATTTATAAAGCGCTGAGTTACGCGCACCGGCGTGTCCACGCGCTGAAAGTGGGAGAGGCAGAGTACAGGGAACACAGAAACTGAGCAAACAGTTATTTGGTGTAAAGGAATGTTTTTAGTTTCGCTCGGAACCTAGTTTCCTCAGGTTCCAGGCGCAGGTCCGCTGGAAGTTTATTCCAATTATTTGCCGCTAAGCATCTAAAGGACCTACCTCCCATGCGGGCTTTCTTAACTCTTGGGATCCTCAGTAGACCGCCCCCTGCGGATCTGAGCGCTCGAGCAGGTTCATAAACTTCAATCAGTTTATTCAAAGGGTCAGGTGCCCTGCCATTCAGGATTCGGTGACAGGTGCAGAGGGCTTTATATTCCACTCTTCTCCTCACAGGGAGCTAGTGTAACTTCTGGAGGGCCGCCTTAGAAGGCGCCCTTTTGGGCAACCTGAGAATCAAGCGTGCTGCCGCATTCTGCAGCACTCGGAGGCAGGCCACGCTTTTTTCTGGTGCCCCCAAGTACAGCAGGTTCCCGTAATCCGACCTAGCTGTCACCAGAGCATGAACCAGGGTTTGACGGGCACCGATCGGGAGTAAGTCCAGGACCTTTCTCAGTTTCTTCAAAATCCCCAAACAAACTCCGACCACCCGGTTAATGTGGGGGCCAAAAGTAAGACCTGCATCAAACCAAACCCCCAGATTTCTTGCCTCTTGGCAGGGGGTGGGTGTTGCTCCTAGACAGGGTGGCCACCATGCCGACGACCAAGCAGACTGGGCTCTCCCCACCACCAGCACCTCTGTCTTGCCGCCATTAAGCTTCAAACAATTGATAGCCATCCACTCGGCAAGTTCTTTCATGCACGACCGGAAGCCATCGGCAGCAAGACAGGGCGCGTGCGATAGGGAGATCACCAGCTGCGTATCATCGGCATACGAAACCAGTTGGAGACCATGGCTCTCCACAATCGAGGCAACAGGCGCGACATACATATTAAAAAGGGTCGGGCTCAATGACGAGCCCTGAGGCACGCCTTGGCCCAGAGGGACCCCCCTGGAATAGCAGTCTCCCTGCCTTACTCGAAAGCTTCTCCCCGTGAGGAAATCCTGTATCCATCTCAGCGCGGTACCGGCAATGCCGCCTCTGTTCAGACACTGTAGCAAGATGTTGTGTGCTACAGTGTCGAACGCCGCGCTGAGATCAAGCAGGATCAGGGCCATAGTTTGGCCTGCATCCACGCCCTCTCTCAGATGTTCCGTAGCCATGAGAAGGGCGGACTCGGTAGAGTGGCGTGGCCTGAAGCCGAACTGCGTCGCGTGGAGCAATCCCGTCTCTTCCACATGCTTCATAATTTGGGTATTAACCACCTTCTCCGCCACTTTGGACAGAAAAGGCAGGAGAGAGATGGGCCTCAGATTTTCTAATACCTCGAAGCCTATGTGGGGTTTCATCTTTTGGGCAAACAGTTTAGATCCCAAAAATTTATAAGAAGACTCTTCTGTGTGGCATCTGCCCTCCAAGATCTTACCTAGAGATGCCAATGCCCTGCAATCACCACACCAAGACAGGAGCTGTGGCCCCCAAGGCATCAAAAGACACATCTGCTAGAAAACGAACCTACTGCTCCATAACACATAAAGTGTCAGAAAAATCACTTCCCAACTGAATCAGTTTGTCCAATATCGGAAAGCCCTTCAAAAGACACTGAAACGCATATGTTGTGTAGGTGCTGGTTATGATACCAAAGTTTGTTGTCTTATGTGACAGGTTCATGGCCGCTTCAACATTTGTGTCCACTTGGTTCTCCAGGGAAGCATCCTCCGAAACCATCTTACCTTGTGAGGACAGGCCAGCCATAATTGCATCCACCTTCAAGCATGGTGGAAATTTTTCAGCAAAACCTTCAATAGGATAATGTCTAGCCAGGATCTAGGGTAGGCTTGTTTCTCCACAATCTCCCCGTCATGAAGTAACACCTTCCTTACTGACGCGTTGAGGGGAAGAGAGTTTCAGGTTCTGTCCTGTGATAATGGCTAAAAAGATCATCCTCCTGGCAAACCTCCGCAGCTGCAGGAAGACCCGGATTCCCCCTTATATGCAATAAGACCACTGATAATTCTGGACCTTGAATAAACCGTCCATGGATGTCCTCTGCTGGCTCCGGGTGATCCAAATCATCAGCAGGGACCAACTTGCGAACTCACTGGGTGAGGGCTTCTCTAGCCACAAAAGCTGCTTCAACTGCCATCTAAATCATAGACTGAATAGCCTCAAGCACCATAGGCGCTGATTCCAGAGACTGAACCCCCTCTAGTTCCATTTATTCTTTGCCTTCGCATACTCCTCCATACTGCTGAACTAGCCTGGGGTCAGAAACACAGAAGTAAAAAAGGACTACCAGCCTTAAATAATAGAGGCCACTTGCACTTCCCACATTTAAGGTTTGTAGGCCATTCCCAATCTTACGAGACTACTTCCTCAGGTAAAGGAGAGTAAAATGCCTTGTTTGCCTTTTCTCCTTTTTAATTCTTTTTAACTATTAATCATATAAACGCACCCTCTACTGCTAAAGCAGGCTGCAGGGACGCGATGAACTTTAACAAATTTCCCATCCAGCCATTAGCGATGGCCGAAAGGGTGCGATCCCTCGAGTCAGCTCTGCCAAGATAATCTCAGTGCAACGCGACCACTAGAGCAGGTCAGCAAGCGTAAAGCCGATGAGTATGCTACAGCTGATCTCTCTGGCCAGAAAATTTCAATAGGAACGTGCTCTGCAGAGTTCCATAATAACGTAATCATAAAATAATACTCTACTCATCCATAGTAGAACCACTACCAAAAGGATATGAGCAAAAATGATCTGGTAATGCGGACTTCCTCTGTATATAGCGGTGGCAGAGAGGAAGTCAGCCATATTTAGTGTAGTTTTCTTTAAGTTGATTCTAGGTAGGTAGAACCATTTCTGGGTATGTCCGTCTCACCCAGTAAGGACTCTGACAAGGAAGATGGGTTAGGAGTTTTTTTTGTGTGTGAAAATGTTTACAGTGTGGTGAGACCTATGAGACAAAATGATTGATATGCACTTTAAAGTAGAAAAGCCCAGTGAATTTAAGACGCATTTTGTATATCAAGATCCAATTCATAAAACTTATGCTTAGGTTTGGAAAATCATTATTGTAGGTGTACTCCTAATTCAGGAGATTTCCTTGAAATCTACAACAGGATGGTGAATGTACACACTTTCACTGTTAGCAAGTCTCTACGCTATCCACACTTGATACCACATTTCTACTGTACTTTTAAGATATATCAGCAATATTTTAAAAAGATTTTTAACTTAGAAATATATTGTATTCATCCAAAGATTACAATAAAAACAGTGTATCATACGCTCCATAAATATCAAATGAAGATAATAGTTACTGGGCACTTATAAGTTAAAGTAAATAATTAAAGGTTACTAAACACTTTGTAAACATTTGCTAAAAATGTGAGTAGTCTTATAATAATATTATCTTTGATTCTAAAACAATATCTAACAGCCTCTAGAGTAGAAATTATTTTTGCCTTAATAAAAATCGTTCGTAGGAGCAGTTTTCTAAAATACAAAGGTTTGGGGCTGATACGCAAAATGTGGATAAGAGTTTCAGTTTTGAGTCTACAAAGTCGACAAGCAGACTTTCTTTCCTTTAAGCGCTGGATTCCATCAGCAATAGATCTGATTGACTGTGAGACGACCCAGATACTCCTTCTCAGTAATTTGCCTGTTAATGCTTTTTGCCATAAACGTTCAGTCATTACATTTCAAAGCTCTGATTGTGTTATAGTTATTAATGTTTTTCTGCATGCCTGGCCATTCCTTATGTTAAAAGACAAAGCTATTGTATGATTTCAGGTAAAAGCAATGAACATGGCACATCAGCGTGAATCTGCGAGTAGAGTATTGAGCAACGGGGTATCTGCTTCCCAAAATAAAAGCACCTTCCTGGTGGCTGAAGGTCACGGACAGCGAATTCTAAGTGTCCTCCAGAGTTTTCGAGACCAGAATATGTTCTTTGACTTCAACATTTTTGTGAAAGATGAAGTCTTCGCTTGTCATCGTTGTGTCCTGGCAGCATGCAGCGATTTTTTCAGGTAAACCCTCAAGCTGGCCCGTATTACTTACTCTGTATTGTACGTTGTTTTAAATCCAAACATGATAGTTTCTTAAACTCCCACTTTGACATTTTTGCTCTGTTTTTCTCCTTCACATCTTTTTATGCGAATGAGGTTTATTATTATAAAAATCATTGGTTTCTGATGAATACTTCTTCCCACAGATTCCTCGCTTGACAGGTGAGAGACTGGATCCAAAAATATTTTCCCTCTCAACAGTAGCTCTATAGAGCTGTCAAGTAGCACCGCGTGACTACAGTTGTGGCTCCCTCTACACAGAATGTGATGATATCAGCCTGTACAAGACACTGTCCGGTGTGCTGTCTTCGGTTCCTGTTTTTCCCCACTTCACCAACGCGGGTCCAGAGCTCTTCTTCGATTTTTACCGAAATTCCCTCTAATGTCCTTGATTTTGATGTGCTGTTCCCCAATGGTGGTCTAGTTCTCATTGTTTTCGGAACCAATACTATTTCTGAAGAAACTCAACCCAGTTTCATTTTTCTAATCGTCTCAGGTCGGCAAGCTATGCTGGATTTTCTTAGGTATGTTTCTCGAAGTTGGCAAGGATAGGCCGGATCTAGAAAGCTTGGCAATTCCAGCCTTCTGAATCCGACATCTCTTGGCTCCATGCCTTCACAGCTCTGGCCTCAGCACCAATTCCAAGTAAGCTGTTGCCTAAGAAGGCACTTGCCAAATTATCTTCAGTGTCAATTTTGATGTTGTTCAAGGATGCTCTACTAACTGCTTTGTGCAACACCTTAGCCCCTGAAGACTAGAAATACTTTGGGTGGCTGAAGAAAAGTTCAGAGCTTCCTTTGAGGACCAGTCTCTTACTGAGCCTTTACCAAGAGCCGTAAGATGTATGCAAATGGAAGAAGTTCTTTCTCTGGGATTTAAAGGCCTTGGGCATGCTTAACCTGAATTTTAGGTGACCAGAGGAAGAGGAGGCTGACAACCTCCTCTCCCCTTATTTTACAGGTGCTGGACTCTACTAAAACCTCCAAAAGCTAGTAGACTTGATACATTCCCGGAAGGGGGGCATCCTATTTACTTCGGGGATGCCTGTTCATTCACATCAGTGGTGCATAAGGCAGTGGAGGAGCCTGAGATGCCATTACAGGCTTTTGCAGCCCCAGAACCCCTTTTACAATTCAGCAAGATAAAACTGGAATTGATGATAGCTCCTGAAAGAATCTCTTTTTTGGGGCCAGCGGATCACAGACAAATTGCTCATTGCCTGGGACCCACACAGTCCAAACAAACTTTTTTATTGATGTATCTTTTTCACTTATTGGGCCAAATGGCTTTTATTTCAGGCATATTAGCCCAGTATACTGCCAAATCCATTTACCTTCTTGGATGACATGCCCACGCTGTGTTGACCTATAATTTCTTTCCTACCAAATCCTTTCAGTGGGTGCCTCAGGAGACAATGTCTCTTGCAGCATGGAATCTCTTCTGGTCTGTCCTCAATACATTTTATTGGCGACTGTACTTGTCCACCCTTACAGTGATCATCCCTTCAGTCCTCCGAAGTCGAATGCCAATGTTGTTATGGACATTTAATTGTGGGGTTGTTGCAGTTACCTAGGGGAGATGTCAGTGACAGACCTTTGGTCCCTGTCAGAACAATCAGCACAGTTCAGTGTGCTTGACTTGAGCCTGGTCTACGTAGCTATAAAGACCTTCTTTCCTTCCATCTCTGGGCTTGTTGAGCAATTTCTTTCAGACAATACCACCACCACCACCCATTATGTCAATCAACAGGACAGTGTGGGTTCTTGGAGTGATTCTGGGAAGACTTGAGGTAATGGACTGTGGAATGGGGCTTTTTCTTGGTGCCTATCCGTTAGGCAGGCTAAATGTGAAGGTGGGTAACTACTTAATTCGACTGTCCCGTGTGAATCACAAATCTGAGTTTCATCCTGAAGTGATAAATAGGATCATCCTCCTACTGGGACCTCCTTGCATGGACCTCTGAGACACCGCTTTAAACAGCAAACGCTCTATGTGCTTCATTCTACACTTCCCACCATGTGTTTCCCAGAGGATGCCATGAGCTCAGCTGGCCACAGGGCCTATTCTATGCATTCTCTATTATTCCTCTTCTTTTGATGGCCTGGAAAAGTTGCAAGAGACTAAACGCAACTGATTGTTATCTCCCTAGATTGGGCAAGGAGGATTTGGTAAACGGAACTTAAGAAACTCTGCATTCAGCTCCTTTTTCTTCTGCTACCTGGAATACATCAATTTTCGAAACAAGATGGTTGGTTCCTCCTTATGACATCCTCAGGCACTTTGTCTAAGAGCATGGAATTCAAATGTTGTCAATTAGAGGCCTTCTGCCTGCTGCACAGGTAGCAGATGTAATCTTAGCTGCTACAAATCTGCTGCAAGGTCGTTTTATGCAGGCTGCTGAAGTAAGTATATTTCTTGTGCGATTCAGCAGGCTCAAACCCTTTTGAGGCTTGCCTGTATGATTCTCTGCTCAGCAAGGATTACCAGTCTCCAGCCCGAAAATGTAGGTGGCAGCTTTTTTGTTTCTTTAAAACCACTCACGGCCTGCCTTGTAAATGCCAGGTCCTTACCAAAACATGCTCTTGACATATTGAATCTGCTTAGTGAAAACTGTTGGAACTTAGTCTTCCTTACCGAAATTTGACTAGGTAAATCATCAGCGCCAGATATTGCTTGTGCTATTCCAAATGGTAATCAATATTACATTTGGATAGGGAAAACCACATAGGTGGAGGAGGTGACTTTTAATTTTCGTTCCCACTTCCCTGGCACAATGGCCAAACTCGATGGCCTACAAGAAGTAGAAGGCATGATGATCTTGATTAAAATGATGCCCAATTGATAACGGTAATTAATGTTTTAGTCCCCATCGAAATCTTGTATACTAATTTCACTGTGCTGGGTGTTTTAGTTGTTATATGGAAGAACCCCCAAGTAAACCATAAGGTCTGTTAAACGATGCCTTATCTGACTTAAATCTTACACAAGTGGTTTCAGCCTACCCATAAAGTTGGCCACATACTGGATCTAATATTTACAAATTGTTCCACGCTCAAAGCAGGCCCCAGAAATGTTTGAGTTGGTCCGACAATTGCCAAATGCCTTGGAGAACAATGATTGTTTGATAACTCAGTTAGATTATCCAGAGATTGGCACAAAATATCAGATCCTCATCTTCCAGATTGTCTTTCGGCTTCTACGCCCCTCCTGGAAGGGATATGGAGGTGGACGTCACTTCCGTTACTAGAATGGGAATGTTCTATTAAGTTGGAAGAGGCCTAATGTCGATCCCTCTGTTTCAAGCAACATTATTTCTCTTTTACCACAACTTCAAAAATGCTTATACAAATGATTAATAAACAGTTGACACAAATTTTAGAAGAGAATGAGCTATTCGGCCCCACTATGTGCTGGCTTTTGCATGTTAATTACTTTACTTGAAGTAGCCGAATTTATAATGATCAAGTTAGATAAGGGCGCTGCAGTGGTTAGAGTCCTTTTAGACATAACCTCAGTGTTTGACACTGTATCCCACACAGCTCTCCTACATAGCCTGGTAGTGGCAGGTATTTGAGTCGGGACTGACAATGGTTGCATTTCTTTTTGTCTTACAGGTCACAGAGGATATATCTTCCACCTTTTGCCTCTACTTCGAGGCTACGGGTCTAAACATCCCACTTATTCTACCAATAATTGAACGAACAAATGAAACAACAACGCACAAGTTCTAGCTAGCTCAGCCACTTGGAGGTCTGAGACCGCAAAAAATAAACGTATGGAAGAAGCGACGGAACCAACAAGGGAGACGTACATAAAGATAAAGATGGGAGACGACCGGGAACTCACTGATGAAAGAAATGACTGGGAAGTTACTGATGAAAGAAAAGGGCCTTAGTGCCTGAAGAAATTGTCATTTTAAACACTCCTCTCCTTGAGAGCAAAATACAACACAAGGCCGTAAGGGGTAACTGTGTCACATCAGAAGCTCTAAGCATCCATGAGCTAGACAGTCAAGAAGAAAACCAAAAGGTAAATGAAAGATCATTCTCGCCCACTAAAGCAAAGGAAAATATAAAAAAGCTAGAGGGCGCTCCTGAAATCCTTAATGCAAAACAGGGCTTTGAATATAAAAAACTGTCTGTCATACCACTACCCCAACATAATCCTGTGACAGCCTATTATGGTGGACGGAGCAACCTGGACGTGAGCGAAAGTCAGGACAATTTCTCAAACCTTGATAAGGAAGAATGGGAGGCACTCCTTGAAACCTACTCTCAAGACAACTTTAGGAACAACATCATAGAAGGTACAAAGGTGGAGGAGCAGGAGGGGCACATGTCCCAGAAAAGAGAAGAGGGCTTGCAAGCAAAATCAAAAGCACCAGGTTGTCCAAAGAGTGCACCTGAGAAACAATCCGAAAATATGCATCAATCGGAAAATGGGAATGCTTGGGCAAGCTTATTAAAAACAGTGCAACTCCTGGTAGAAGCCCTGCAATACCAGTCCGACCAAATGGATACCCAATTGACTCTAATGAGCACCCTGGCCACCAGACCACCAACCAGAGAACCCAACCACCTCCGCTGCATCCTCGTCAAAACACCCGCTCTGCTTGCAAGCATGCCATCAAACTCTGGGACCTCCTAGACTCCACCTCCCCCGACGAGGCCTTCCTGACGGAGACCTGGCTGAACGCCACCTCAGCACCAGACATCGAGATTGGCATCCCGCAGGGCGACAAGATCTCCTGCAGAGACCGCACCAATGGAGTTGGAGGGGAAATCGCCATCATCCACAAGGACACCCTCAGAGTCTCGACCAACACAGACGACACCCTCACCACTGCCGAGCACATGCACTTCCAGATCCACCCCAACACGACCCTCCGAGGAACACTCGTCTACAGACCACCTGGACCAAGACCACAGTTCAGCGACACCATTGACGACCTCATCAGCACCCACGCCCTCGCCTCCACGGACTACATCCTCCTCGGGGACCTGAACTTTCACCTCGAGAACAACGACGACACCAACTCCACCGCCTTGATAGACAACCCCGCCAACCTCGGACTTAAACAGCTCGTGACGACACCAACCCACGACGCCGCCTGACACACGCTGGACCCCATCTTCTCCACAAGCCCCCACGTCTCCTTCAACCACACCACTGGACCGACCACAGATGCGTCCACTTCACCTTCAGGAAACCCACCACACACCACCACACCCAACAGCTGCCATGCCACTGCTGGGGCAAGGTCCCCAATGACCAACTGACTACCACCCTCACCCTGAGACCACACGCCGACCCTGACACCTCCGCCACCAACCTCAAACAGTGGATCAACGACTGCGCCAACACCCTCGCCCCTCTCAAGACCTCCGCCACCAACAAAAAAGCCGCCTGGTTCACCGAAGACCTCCGGATCTCCAAATGCACCTCTTGGAAGCTGGAGAAGAAAGGGCTCCACGATCGAACATCAGATAGCCACACAGCCCACAAGAGCGCCACCCGCAAACACCACCAACTCATCAGGACCTCCAAGAGGATCGCCTTGACAACAACGCACACAACTCCAAGGAGCTCTTCAGCATCGTGAAAGAACTCTCCAACCCCAGCTCCAACACCAATGACATACCACCATCACAAGAGCTGTGCGACTCCCTGGCCACCTTCTTTCACCACAGATCACCGACATTCACGACAGCTTCAACTCAGAGACCCCCGCACCCACCACCGAGTCTACCACCCCCGCAACCACTACCCGCACCAGCCACCTGACCGCCTGGTCCAAAGTCAGCGACGAAGACACCATCAAAACCATGAACTCCATCCACTCCGGATCCCCATCCGACCCCTGCCCTCACCACGTCTTCAACAAAGCCAGCGCAACCATTGCGTGCTACCTCCAGAAAACTATCAACAGCTCCTTTGAGACAGCAACCTTCCCGGAAAGCTGGAAGCACGCCGAGATCAACGCCCTTCTGAAGAAATCCAAGGTGGACCCCAAGGACCTCAAAAACATCTGGCCCATCTACCTGCTCCCGTTCCCGGCGAAAGTGACAGAGAAGATTGTCAACAAACAGCTAACCCGCTACCTCTAGTACAACAACGTCCTGGACCCTTCCCAATACGGCTTTCGCAGCAACCACAGCACCGAGACCGCCCTCATCGCCGCCACTGACGACATCTGGATCCTAATTGACAAAGGAGAAACAGCCGCCCTCATTCTCCTAGACCTATCAGAAGCCTTTGACACAGTCTGCCACCGCACCCTATCAGCACGCCTCCATGACGCCGGAATGCAAGAGAAGGTCCTGGCCTGGACCTCACCCTTCCTCTCCGGCAGAACACAGAGCGTCCGCCTCCCACCCTTCCGCTCAAAAACCACCGAGATCATCTGCGACGTCCCACAGGGATCCTCCCTCAGCCCGACGCTGTTCAATATCGACATGGCACCGCTCGCCCACGTCGCACGTCAACATAACCTCAACATCATCTCCTACGCCGACAACACCCAGCTGATCATATCCCTCACCGAAGACTCCCACACCGCCAAAGCCAACCTCCACAGAGGAATGAAGGCCGTAGCAGGCTGGATGAAGGACAGCAAACTGAAGCTGAATTCAGACAAGACGGAAGTCCTCATTCTCTGACCCACCCCATCAGCCTGGGACTACTCTTGGTGGCTCACATCGCTCGGCACAGCTTCGGAACCCACAGACCACGCAGGCAACCTGGGGGGTCATCCTCGACTCCACCCTCTCCATGACCAGGCAAGTCCACGCCGTCTCTGCACCCTGCTTCAACACCCTCCGAATGCTCCACAGGATCTTCAAGTGGATTCCTCCCGACACGAAAAAACCGTCACCCAGGACCTCGTCATCAGCAGACTCGACTACGGGAACGCCCTCTACTCAGGAACAACTACCAAGATCCTGAGACTACAACAAATTCCAGAACGCCTCGGCAAGCCTGATCCTCGATGTCCCCCGAGGCAGCCACATCACACCCCACCTGAGTGGCCTACACTGGCTCCCCGTAAACAAGAGGATCACCTTCAAACTCCTCATCCACGCACACAAAGCACTGCACAACACCGGACCTACATACCTCAACAACCGTCTCAGCTTCCACATCCCCACCCGAAGCCTCCGCTCAGCCAACCTCGCCCTCGCCACAGATCCTTGTATCCCAAAAACCACCGCCAGTGGCAGGTCCTTCTCCTACCTCGCCGCCAAGACCTGGAACGCTCTCCCTACCAGCCTACAACAGACTCAGGACCAGCTGGCCTTCAGAAAACTTCTCAATACCTGGCTCTTCGATCAGTAGCGCTCCCCCCCCCAGCGCCTTGAGACCCTCACAGGTATGTAGCGCGCTTTAGAAATGCAATGATTGATTGATTGATTGGCAGTGTTCGTGGTTGCAATTGACAGTAAACTAGGAACACTGAATACCTCTCTGCAGAAAATCCAGGATTATGCTTTAGCCAACAGCCAAAACTGCAGTTGTAGCACAATCGTAGATACACTAGCCACTCTTCCAACAATGCTAAACGACCTGTGTGATCAAGTAAAAAAACGCGCAACCTTTAATCACCCAGAGTCAATAGTGGAAAAGCACTCAACTAGAAACTATAAAGACACACTGCACGACAACTCACCAACTAGCATCTACAAACGGCGAGATTGATCCCACTACGACCAAACAAACACTATCTGAAGACAACAAAATACCTGGTCAGAAAACAAAGATTGAAAATAAAGCGGCAGTGACTCCAGAAGAGGTGATAGGGGGAAACAAATTGAACGCAAAACAAAGATGAGCAAAAAAACGCAAAGGCCGGAACCAAAAACAAATTTGCGAAAAAAAATTGATTTATGCGCCTCTTTGGGAAAACACCAACCGAGATTGAGCATGATCAAGAAAATCCATCAATACCAGAAACAACCAAAACTAAAGGATCTAATATGAGGAAGGCATTAAGTCGTAACCTCACATTCAGGACCCCAGATGCCAGAGTGATAGAGCAAACAGGAGAGGCTACGGAGACGGAACTTGCACAGCCATTCTTGGAAAGGAACAGCTTAACAAAAGGCAACAAAAACACTAAAACAGAAACTGCAAGGTTAAGTCAGTCGCAATGCCATAACCAAGAGGGCATGCCATCAGGAATTTTGCAAAATATAATTACTAACGGTCATGTCTCTGCGGGAAGTAAAGAGAACTTAGGCAATCAAGACACAATACGCAGACTTAGCGATTACAAGTCGGATGCAAGGCCATAACCAGGAGGGCAAGCCATCAGGATTTTTGCAAAATACCAATGCTAACGGTTATGTCTCTGCGGGAAGCAAAGCAAACTCAGGCAATCAAGACATAATACGGACAGACTTAGCGATCATAAAGAAGGACCCCAATCTTAACCAGGTCATGGGCCATAGGGAAATAGAGAATACTAGCTCTCGCCAACCTCGAAGTAAGGTGATGACAGATATACCAACTTTCATCTCTACAAACTCAGAGTACAGGGGGGGACAGCATCTCAAGGGACTCTCAGAGCTTAACTACATCAGCACGGAACAACACCTGAGAGCCAGCGACGGAAGCTGGGAAATTCGACCAATTGACAGGAGCAGTCGGGACTCAGAGAATACCAGGCGAACGCCAGAATAACGCTGCAGCACAAATAAACAAGCAAGAAATGGACCTTAACGACAGAAGCTGGCAGGAAACAACAGCACTGCTGTTTACCCCAGAATATATCTCCAAGGGGAGGTTCAACATGAACCGCGGCAACATTCTACGTTTGTTATCCCGTATACCATCCCTGACGGAAATCACTACAACCGATTTAGTCTCGATCAAATTTATAAAATGCAAGGACTCCGCGTCTGGGGAAAAAGCACGTGCTTCATGGGGTTCATCCACTATCGCACAAAGAATATACCAAGAAAGAGATACTTTTAAGAGTTTGGGGATAACCATCACTCCACATATTAAGCAAGGATATCCCGACCTTCTGAGGCCAAAACACACAGATGAAAATGTGGTATCCGATGGTAGGTCCATCACTACGGTACTGAAAGGAGCCAGGGGGCACAGTAAAACAGATTGAGAAACATTCTTGGTAGAATGTGAAATGCATCGAGACCCCACAACAACATCGAAATGGGATACCGACATAAGATGAATCTCAAGAACAATAAACAACAGTAAAAAAGATTGACGACTTAGCGGGATAAAAAAAAGACCAGACACAAAGCGATCTCGACAGATATGTTCATGGAACGTGAACGGACTAGCAAGCAAATTGCCGGATGCGGATTTTAGCAACTATATCAGGGCCTTTGACATCTTGGCTCTACAAGTTTGAGTGAACCCCCACATCTGCAAGGATTTCTACACTTCCATATAAGTGCATTAGCTGAGGCAAAATACGGCCATCTTCAGGGGGGTTTGGCCATATATGTTGCATGTGGACTCAATCTTATTGTCCGTGATCTAGGCTCTACTTCAACTGCAGCTCTTGCTGTAAACGTATACTCTTTAGGCTCAATGCGAGCAACTGATCTCAACATTACAATAATTAACATTTATATCCAACCAAAGCGAAAAAGGCAAATTAATAAAAGAAATGTGTAAGTTGGTAGAAACTCGCATTACAGACAGACCAACAACGGAGCTCATTTTAACAGGAGACCTAAACCTAAATTAAATGGGGTCCTCCTCAGACGCCGAAATGTCTATACAAAATACAATTTGGAACATTTCAACGCAAGGGGAGCCACTCTTAAACAAGCAAACAAAGGCGGGACAGTCAGCCTTGGAGGAATTGGAACACTTGAACTAAAGAGCACTAAACGGTAGATCAAGAGGTGATAATCCCCCCTGTAGCAACATACTGCTCATCTAAAACAAACACTACTAGACTACACTTTTGTCTCCTTTGAGTTGTTCCATCAAATTACCATATTTCGTTTAGGGGACAAAGGTGATAGCGATCACCGGCCACAACAAATCGACCTTAGAACAACAGTTTATATGTTTGAGCACTGCCGGTCCACTCATGGAGCAAATTATACTATCAATCTCAAGAGAATCAAATTTGGACCTGTAACACACTGTAGAATGGCGGGAATTGCTAAAGACCACTTTTAATTGAGAGCTGGATCAGACGAGGTTAAAAAGTGGGAAAGCTTCCCTGACACCATGGCAGCCTACACAACGAATACCAAGCCAAAAACCCAACAAAGATTTGGCGGTGAAAACTCAATATCGCAATTAGCACTGAAAGAAATCAAGTGCACCAAGAGAGTTATCTATCGCACATTGAGACAGCTACGGTGGAACCCTCAAGCTATAACACAACTAAATCTATTGCAAAAGCAAAAGGCTCTGCTGAAAAAACAAAAAAGGATGCAAAAAGGGGCAAATAGAATGCTTTGTGGGCAAAACTACACCCTGACATCAAACAAACAATAGCGCAAGTTTTGGGAGAACCATAAATACATTTGTTCATCCTAACAACGAGGGAATTACCTCTAACATTTCGGAGGCAGTCTGGACAACATATCTCGGGTCTCACTTCTATGAAACCACGGAGTCTAGAATAAAGGGGGAAAACTTCTCGGGAGCTTCCGAAGGTCCTAACATCAGCGCTGCAACTGCAGGATTAAATCAGATCACACAACATAAAGTCAAAAATGACATCTTATTTGTTGACTCACCAACAAATCGATTCAAGATCATAAAAAGTCAAATAGGCAAGGGAAGGAGGGAAGTGGCTCCCGGTCCAAATGGCATACCGCCTGTGCTCTATAAGCAAGACTCAACAATCTGGGCTGAAGCTTTAGAACCACTATTCTGGGAAATCTGGATGACAAATATTCTGCCAGAGTCGTGGAGGGGATCCATCATTGCACCAATTTACAAGTCAGGGGACAGGACAGAGCCACAGAACTATCGGCTAGTTGCACTACAGGGCAACGAGGCTAAATTCTTCGCAGGAATGCTCCTGGAAGAGCTCCAGGCCTGGGCAGAAGCAAAATCCATCATCCCCTTGAACCAGACCGGCTTTGCAAAGAACGTGGGCACGACTACATATATAATAATGATGGCAACGCTCTTTGACAAGTTGGAAACAACTAGGAGCTGCTTACACTTCTGCTTTATTGACTATAAAGCTGCTTTCGATCATGTAATATGAAACAGACTGTGGACCAAACTGCACAGCTGGGGGCTCCCCCAATCGGTTCTAACCCTTCTGATAAACCTGCACACCAATACCTGGGTCCAGATTAAGCTGGGCGATGGAACACACTTGTCGAGACGCGTTCCAACGGACAAAGGGCTTAAACAAGGCTGCGTCCTGGCCCCCTTACTTTTTAATTTGTTTGTAGCTGATCTCATACCGGTATTAAACGCCTGTAACTCGCATGCTCCAAAACTGGGAGACATCTTATTGCCATGCCTCTTATACGCAGACGACATAGTCCTGATTAGCAAAACAAAAGTTGGCCTTCAACATCTTATAAATGCCACACAGGACTATTCAAAAGAAAATGGTCTAACGATCAACCTCAACAAAACGAAAACCATCACTGTGAGCCAAAAAAGGGAATAAAAACCCTCAGTATGGGTCTGGGGGAACACCCAAATAGAGAGCACCACAGAATATAAATATCTGGGCGTAAAGATTTATAAAGGAGGGCAATTCCTAGCACAGAGAAACACCTTCAGGCACAAAGCAATCGCACTGGCAACCTCCCTAAAATCTTTGAACTCCAAATTAACCGGCCCGTCGATTCTGCCCATAGTGGAGGTGATCCGTGCAAAGTTACTGCCAACGAAAACTTACGGAAGCGAAGCCCAGAAAGGTAGAGACGCTAAATTACTGGACTCTACAGTAACAAGCACGTACAGGATTATATTTGGGTTACCCAAATACACCTCCCCCTCGCAAATAAGGCTTGAGTTCGGCATTCAGAAGCAATCTCTCGCTAGACAAGGGGCATACATCATAACGTGGGATAAAATACGGAAAGGCGCTTCAGGGTCACTAAATGCCCAGTTATGGAAAGAGATAAGCGGACACACTACCTCTCCCGCAGCGAGATACCTTAAAGAAAGACTACACAAATTGGGACTGAACCAACTTTGGGAAACCCCCACTAGTTCCGGTGTACTCAAGAAACTAGTGTGGAAATCAGTCAAATATCTATCGTGGCTGGAGGATAAAGCCTTACTCGCTGAAAGGTCTCATGGTTGGATGACTCTGAATACTTACTGTGAGCAACCAGCCCAGAAGTATTTTAACATGGGTTATGGTAAGCATACAAAAATCAGCATCATGAAGTTTAGACTCGGCCTGCTACCTGGCACTCAGCACTGTCCACCCTGGGTGAAGGAGAAAATGGACTCTAGGTGCCGCCTATGCGGGTCAGCATCGGAAGACCTGCTGCATCTATTATGCTCTTGCAACCAACTCTCACATGAACGGCTACAAATATTAAAAGTCAAATTCAACCAGCGCGGGATTCGAACTAGGAGGCAGGCTGTTCTGGCTTGCTTTGCCCCAAGTGACCCTTAATTAAACTGCGCTTTGGTAAAATTCTTGACAGCATGCCAAAAGAAACTGCCTGAAATCAAAATATTGGCTGAAGTCTAACTTTTAAATGTATCTGTGTGTCTATAAACAAAGTAATGTATCCTAGAATCGACACGCAACTATGGTTATAGAATTTTTATGCTTTTATAACTAAGGAGCTTTTATATACAAAAATTGGTTGTAAAGAAATATTTTCGTGTTGCAATGGTTTTAACGAACTATGCAATTAAAAATAAACTTAAACTAAAACACTGGGAAAAAAACAAAGGTTACAGAGACGTTATAGTTGGAAAATTGAATTTAAAAAAAACTTAGAAATTCACAGAAAAAACAAAGGTTTCAAGGATGTTATAGTTCGTCTCAGGTTTCACTCGGTCACTCGTCCAAAGCCAGTGAAATTCAGCTGTAATAGTTAGTGAGCTAACTATAACTCGCACCACTGCAATGCATCCCTGACATCTCAAGTGACATCACTCATGACATCATCCAGTGACTGAGAGTTTAAAAAAGTTTGACTGTTAAATATATGTACCAAGGTGTATTGATGAATCAGTGGGTGTATGACTGCCTGTATGGCTGATTTAGTGGGACCGTGACTGACTGTATAAGTGACTTACTGGTTGTGTGAATGTCTGTATGGATGAGTGATTGGGTGAGTCAGTGGCTGTATGGGTTAATAAGTACATGTGTCAGGGCTGTATGGGTGAGTGTGTATGGCCTTAGGGACTCCCCCACATTCTACACAATATAATGTTTATGTGCCTCAGGGGTGGCAGTCCCCGGGGAAAAGAGGGGGCTGAGCGGGGCCCCTGCATTTCTATTCTATCGTTACCTGAGGAGGTGGCAGTCCCCGGGTCTGCGGGGAGACCGTAGGGCCTCCCCTTCATTCTTTTTGTATTAAATAAAGTCTGTGCCCTGGGAAGTGGCAGTCCCCGGGCTGTAGAAAAGCCTTGGAGGGGATCCCATGAGACACCTCCTTGATTACCCTCATGTCCCCGGGATTTGTCCCTCCTGTGGTCTTTTTTTTTTAAAAAATGCCACGGACTCGTGGATCCACCCGCAAATTTTCTGCAACTGATTTTGGACGTTAAAGGGCCACTTAATTCTTTTTTGAGACTCCCTAGGTTCAAAATTCCCAATAACAATATGATTTTAAGACTTCTATCCAGTCTTGTTAAGATGCATTGGAATGGTAGGTGGTTACTCTCCTAATAATACTGAAATCACGTACACCTAATGAACAAAGGACTCTAAATTACAACAATAGTCTAAGGAATTGAGTATCATCACCTGCTATATGGGTGGGATTGGCAGGACTACCATTAGTGAATCAACTATTGAGTAGACAAAATTTTAAAGCAAATAATTATTCCCATAGTCTTTTCCACTTATTTCTGTGCTCTGTACAGAATGTGACAGGAGGCAGGCCGAAAGGGAATAACATAGAGAGAAAATACGTTCCTACTCTCCTCCAAGAACACATTGGCATTCTAATCCCCAGTATGGGTGGAGATTATTGACACATATCAATTCAGTTAGAAAATAATTTGGCCCTTTTCATGATAGAATTGAAACCTTACATTGATGTCATTAGTGTGCCAGGTCTCCTGAAAAGAAAACTATGCAGGCATCTTTTTCAAGAGACCGTCCCTTTAAATCTCTCATCTTAGGACTTACTCATTATAGGCTATCTATTGTATGACAATTTTCCCCTTTACCATTGTAATGTAATGTAATGTAATGTAAAAATTATTTGTAGAGCGCTCGGTCACCACTGGTTTCATGGCGCTTTAGGACAGATGAACAGAGGTGGAAGCAGGGGAACAGTGTTAATCATCATATGCTTGGCGGAACAGATGAGTTTTTAATAGTTTTCTAAAGGAAGTGAAACAGGAGGATGACCGTAGTTCTAAGGGGAGAGAGTTCCAAGTCTTAGGAGCAAGAAAGGAAAACTCAAGGCCGCCGTGTTTCTTCCGCTTAAAGGAGGGGACCGAAAGAAGGTTGTGATGCGAGGAGCGCAGGTTACACGACGGAACGAAACGATGAATCCAGGATGTTACAAAGGCAGGGCCCAGCCCGGTCAATGATTTGAAGGTGGTACAGCCAAGTTTAAAAATGCCCCGTTTCACCACTGGCAGCCATTGAAGCTTTTTCAATAAGGGGGAGACATGTTGATGTCTAGGTTGGCCGAAAACAAGTCTCGCCGCTTGATTCTGCACCAGTTGTAATTGGCGAAGTTGGTAAGCGGGGATGCCAACGTAAAGAACGTTGGCATAATCAAGACGGGCGATGACCAATGCCATGATGACTAAAACCAGGGCCTTGGTGGTCAGGCAGTGGTTTGAAAATGCCAATGATTTTATTAAAGAAAATGTGGAGCTTCGAACCGCAAACTACTACGTTTTATGCGCAATTGTAGCAATGAAGACATCTTTATGAATTGGCCTGTAAAAAGTAAAATTGTAAATGGCACATTTTACGCAGGCCAATTGGAAAAGTGTCTGTATCCAGTACAGCTATTCCAATGTAATCGGGTGTGGATATGTAGTCGAGAAAAGACTTCTGTAGCTCTTGCAGTGACAACGTGTCACTGAAGTTTGAAAGGCGAGGGATAGAAAGCTGTCCACATTAAGAGAATATAACATTCGGATGCGTATGATGGACCTTGGAGGCAAGATGGCGTCTGAGTTAGACGCATAAGTTTGTGGCTCTGCCGGACCCCACGGAGCGGACCTTTCAAATGGTGAGAAGCGGAGAGGAAAAGTGAAAAGTTATTGGCGGACGAAAACGTTAGGAAACCCTTGACAAACTACTTTGAAATTCTTTCATGTTCGGGCAGGGGACGATTTGGTTTTGGATTTGGAGGCAGCATTCGCCTAGGACACGCTATACGCCGCTTTGGCAGTTGTTGGCTGACCGGCTAATACAGCTCACCTGGTGGAAGACCCGCCCTCGTTCGAAAAAGCTGGGCAGAGCGGAGGAAAGCAGTGTGGAGAGTGGCGAGGAGAACAGCGAGCGGAGCGTAAACGCTGCACCAGACACATCGCGAAAAGGCATGCGGCTGAAGGGAAGGAGAGCGCGAGGCCAGGGAGCCGGTACAGAGATGAATGACTGAGCCGAGACTGCAGAGACTGCGTCGAGTAAAGGACCAGCTGTGTCAGTTGGAGGTTCGACCCCCCCTCCTCCCACAGTGAGTACGGACGGTATATTGTTAGCGAGTTCAACCGGGAGAGAGGGGGAGGCTGTAGTCCGTAGAAAGATTCCTGGCATGTTTACCTCCTCGAAAAACAAAGAAGTGGAAAAACCGACCTTAAAGAAAAGGCAACCGCCGGCTAAGGCGGTAGAGGTGCACGGAGCTGCTAATGACCAAGGGAGTGCTACTGAGATCCCACAAACACCCAGCTTAATCTCTGGCTCTGGCTCTGAAATAACCATAATAGATAAGGAGAAAGATAAGGAGAGCGCGCTGAATAAAAGCGCTAATGGGGGCATTCTCAGTGCTTTAGAAGATTTGACCACACAAACAGCCACAGACTGCCCCGATGTGAATTCCCTCTCGGCATCTCTGCAGAATAAAAAAGCGCCAAACTCAGATACAGGTGTTCCATCTGTAGGGGACACTGACTCAGCGGACTTTTTTTCATTGTCAGATCACTCTATGTCCTCTTCGGAAAGCCTGGTAGAGCTATATGCCACACGGATGAGCATGGAAGATGGTGGCTTAGAGGAGGAAAGTGGCTATAGTGCTCATAGCAGTCTAGATGAAAATATGGAGAGAGAATATCCTGATCAAAGCACCGTTCGTAGACTTAGACTGGACATGAGTGGTAAAGAGCAAGAACAAGATGGCACTATCAATATTAGCAACACTGGGTATACCAACACGGGCTTGGTCACTGAGGATATAGAGGATATTTCATTAGACTTGATTTATCAGACTATGATGCAGCATAGACAAGAAAACCGCGAGGACAGTATTAAGGTACAGAACTCATGTAAGAAGCTTCAGAACTCTGTGAGAAGACTAGTCAAGTCTCATACTGAATTCGTCGCAAGAGCAACTGAGGCAGAAGCACGTATATCCTCATTAGAAGACGAGATGGTTCAGCAGCGAACAAATATCGAGTTACACATGGCGACTAAGCAAGATGTCACTTGGAAGCTTACTGACATTGAAAACAGATCGCGTAGGAACAATTTGAGGTTTTTGCAAATTGAGGAGGGGAAGGAGGGGTCTGATGTACGTGGTTTTATAGTGTCTCTTTTGAAGGTAGCTATGCCAGAGTCTGGGAGATGGGATTGGGACCGAGAGGTGGAGAGGGCCCACCGATTTCCATTTAGGGCTAATGTCAGAGACAAAAAACCCTGTGCTATATTAGTAGCCTTTAATAGTTTTCAAGCAAGGGAGGAAATATTCATAAAGGCTCGCCCGGATAAAAAATGTAAGGGTCTTGGTTGCGAATTTTTTGTTAGACCGGATTTATGTAAGCAGTCTGTAGAGCTAAGATGGCAGTTTCGACAGCTCATCACACAGTTTCAAGGCAAAGGTGCGCAGGCTTACTTATTGTTTCCTGCAAACCTCAAGGTTCTTCACAAAGAAAGCACCAGGTTTTTTATAACCGAAACTGCTGCTAAAGAATACTTGTTGTCTCTATAAATCCGGTTGTATGCCTAAAAAGTTCAATCTGATGTATTAAGTTGTAAACTTCTCACCTTTACTGAAGGATTTAAGGGGTTGTTAAAGATGATGTCCAGTAAACTCTGTTGGGGGGCTGTAAGGAGCAGCAAACTTCATCACAGGACCATAAGTCCTAAAGCCTCTATGAAGGGTGGGGGACAGGGGGGGGGGGTGAGTGGGTGGACTGGTTTTTGGGGTGGTATTGGGGCACGGGGGGTGAAAAAAAGGGGGAAAAAAATTGAGCACGACAAAGACATGGTGGCATTACATGGAAAAGATACGACTAAAAAGGAAAAAGGGCGCTACATTGAAAAGTATTCTGGTTTTCATGAAAGGATGAATCATGGATATTAAGTTTTGTCTTTATCTTTATGAGTTACCAACTGGCAAAATCGGGAATTATGATTATGAGTTGAAATGGCGGGAAATAGTCTGAGAATATGTTCTTTGAATGTAGCAGGGTTAAATAATCTAATAAAAAGACACAAAGTTGCAGCGGAGTTAAAATACATACAACCTGATGTCGTTTGTGTACAAGAAACGCATATCCCATGGGTTAAAAGAGCGATTTTAAAAGACTTAGGATTTCTGTTGGTATCTGCTTCGAGACAATCTAGTATGATACGTGGGGTGGCTATATTCATCAAAGATAACTTAATCACAGTAGGTCGCAAATTACAAGATAAAAAGGGTTGATGGGTCATTGTGGAATTAAAAACTGGAAATAGTCAACTTACATTAGTCTCAGTATATGGGGCTAATTTAGATGACCCTGATCCATTAGTAGAGATCAACATGGAATTAGTCAACTTTCAACATCCCATAGTGATTTGTGGCGATATCAACATAAATCTGACTAATAGTGCTTTAATGGACTCACAGGCAATTTATAAGGGACGTAAGCCTAGGGTGTATAAGGCATTTGTGAATCTTTTACAAGATCATGGATTGGTGGATGCTTAGGGTATGCAGCGAGAGAGGGACAGTGGATTTACTTTTTATTCCCACCCTCATAAAAAGCTTGTGAGATTAGATTATTTTTTCCTACCCCGAAATTTATTAGAAGGTACTAATATTAGAATTTATCCTAGGGTATCTTCGGATCATTCTCCTATTGTAGTAGATATCCATCGCTTAGTTAAACGAAAGATACAATCCAGCTTTTCATATGATAGGAAGTTAGGGTTAAATTTTGAATTCATCACACATATGCAGGGCTGGATTCAAATCTTTTTTGATGAAAACCGTGGTACTGCCAACATTCCCGTAGTATGGGATACATTTAAAGCAGGGTTCAGGGGAGAATGTATCAGCTTTGTAGCCAGGCAACGTAAGAACTTAAGGAAAGAACTGGATAATTTATACGAACTTTTGATTAAAGCTGAGACTCATTTAACCAGTAAGGTTGCATTGGGCAAAACGGGGTTATTCAAAGAGGAAAATTATGTAACTAAGGCCAGGACTAACATTTTGGGATACTGGGATAAGGAAATTGCCAGGAAATTTTTATCCTTTAAATTGACGAGTTATGAATTCGGGGAGAGAATAGGTAAAATCTTGGCTACTAGGCTTCGAATGAAGCAGTCAGCCCAGATTATAAATTCAATGAAGGATTCCCGGGGAGACTCCCATTCTGACCCAGAACGTATCTTAGAAATATTCAAAAAATTTTATGCAAATCTTTATTTCAGGGAGGATGGTGTACATATGGATGAACAATGGTACGATAGAATGCTGATAGAGCTGAAGATGTTAGATCCTGAAGTAGCTGGGGAATTAGGTCTACCTATAACTATGATAGAAGTGGAGACTGCAGTGAATGGTCTCGCAGTAGGCAAAACTGCGGGGCCAGACAGAATGCTCGCCGAAGTCTATAAACGCTTTTTTCATATTCTAAAGGATGAGATATATCAGGTAATACTAGCTGCTCAGGATGGTAATCCCCCCGCTACATGGTCTGAAGCAACGATAGTTGTGTTCTGTAAAAAAGAAAAGCCCACTGACTCTGTAGCATTGTACAGAACTATTTCACTGTTAAATGTGGATAACAAGATATACTCGAAGATTTTAGCGAATAGGTTATCCGGGGTTGTGGCTTTATTAGTATCCAGATATCAACATGGGTTCATTCCTAAAAGAAGTACTGTTGACCATATTAACAAAGTTATTACGTTGTTCGACCTGGCTGCGGTGAACAAACGGAAATTAGCGCTTTTTTTATTAGACGCGGAAAAAGCGTTTGATCGAGTGTCTTGGGAGTATCTCTGGGTTTTAATGGATAAAATGGGTTTTGGTCAAAAATGCATTAAAGCCATAAAAACACTTTATCTTAATCCCACAGCAAAAATATCTGCTTCGGGAGGGCTTTCTGAGTCACTGTGTATCACTAGAGGAACACGTCAAGGCTGCCCTTGCTCTCCGTTATTGTTTTCATTATATATTAACCCTTTGATTGAACTATTAAGTCGAAACCCTTTAATTCCTCCCTTTATTGTTTCTGACTTCTCTTTTTCTGTATTCGCATATGCGGATGATATAGCAGTAGTAACTGACACACCTGAAACTGCCAGCCCAGAGATTGAGAGGCTGGCTAAAGACTTCGGGATGATAACTGGGTATAAACTTAATGCAGCTAAAACTCAGATTCTTTGTTCAAATGCCATAACTTGGGAGGATGAGAGGGTGGTCGGAGAGGTTACCTATTTAGGGATACGGATTAAAACAGACATGGATGAATTGGTCAATGTAAATTGGAGCAATGTTTTTCAGAAAATTAAGAGCTCTCTCGAGAAATGGGATCGGTTGTACCTTACCATCATAGGTAGGACTAATATTATAAAAATGAATGTCCTCCCCAAAATTCTTTATTTGTTTCGGTCCATTCCCTTAGAGTTTCCAAAATCTAAATTACAGGCGCTACAGTCACTCTGTGGGAAATTTATGTGGAGTCCTGGTAAACCCAGGCGGGCGATGAAGCATCTTACTGTGCCTGTGGAAAGGGGTGGACTAGGGGTACCCGATTTTTTTCTATATTATATAGTATGCTTTTTGTTAAAAATGAAAATTTTGTTAATAAGAGATTCCTCAGAGTATGTACATAATCATCCTTCTATATTTGAGATCTTGATAGGAACACATGCAAGACTAATCTGCTTTAATGAAATCGATGGCAATTACTATAAGAGGACCCGATTTAAGGTATTCATCAGTGCTCATAAAATTTGGAAATCGGTGGCCCGCACCATTGATATAGGGAAACTATCATACTATACCCCGTATTTTTCTGTTAGATCATTACCTCTTATATTCTCAGATGGATCTGCCAGGAACTGGCAAAAAAAAGGGGTTACATGTTTGGGGGATTTTTTTTCAAATGAAGGCAAATGCAAATCATTTACTGAAATGTCAGAAGAGTTTGACTTATCTAGAAGTTTTTTTTTAAATTCTTACAAATAAGGGATTACCTTATAAGACATAAATTATGTTTAAAAAAGATTAATATTGTAGAGGGAGTTGCACGACAAGTTAAAATTGGCATTCTTTACCATATGTTCATTAAAGTGAAGCCTGATGATTTGGAGAAAATACAGGCAAAGTGGGCGGAATCATTGGGAGATAATGAGATTGTTGTTGAGAATTTGATTTTGCTTTCTAAAGAGGTCTTGATGTCTGCAAACCTGAAAGCTCAATTTTTCAAAAGTTTATTTGATTTGTATTATACACCTGCTCGAATGTTAAAATGGAGAAGAGGTTTTGATGGTAAATGCTTTCGTTGCCAAGCTGATAATGCAGATAGCGTTCATATTTTTTTTTCTTGCCCCACATTAGGAAGATTTATTCAGGATATTGAAAATTTTTTGTCTTTAATTTTTAAGGTTAGTTTAAAGTTCACCCCCTCTATGATGATGTTAGGAAAGATCTCTTCGGATAGTAGAACTAATGAACTTCACTGTTTTCGATATTTTATTTTTTTCACAATGACTGTCGCTCGGCTTTGTATTGCCACAGAGTGGCTTAAAAAAAGCCGCCTATATTCCAACAGTGGCAAGCACGTTTGTACAAACTTTATAAGTTAGAGTCGAGTCTTTTTTCGCTCTCCGCATCAAGGCGGAGAAAGAAATTGGGATTGAAAATTTGGGGGACCTTCTCAGAGTTCTACGAGGCTTGAATGGTGGAAAAGATAAGAGATAATGTTACTTTATGTGTATACTCATGTGTTCCGTGATTAATGACATACTACTCAGTTTCTCTATTTCTGTTAAATGCCCTTATATATATTATTAAGTGTATCCTGTGATATATACATATGTCGATATGAATTATTTGATCATTGTGTTTTGTCGTGTATCAATAAAAATAAAAAAGAGAATATAACATTATTTTGTCAGTCTTTTTAGTGTTGCACTGTTCAACCTTGTTTGAGCTCAAGACTGTGTTGTTCTTG
The DNA here is from genome assembly GCF_964263255.1 of Lissotriton vulgaris. NCBI lineage: Eukaryota > Metazoa > Chordata > Amphibia > Caudata > Salamandridae > Lissotriton > Lissotriton vulgaris. Next base: position 1,316,628,218 of record NC_141696.1, read on the forward strand.
GTATCTAGCAAAACGACCGTATTCACTTTAAGAGTTATGTGTATCTTTGTTTCTCTGATGTCAGTGCTCATAACTAGAGGTTGTTCATATTCTATTATGGTTTGTGTTTGACTTTCAGAGCCATGTTTGAAGTTAATATGAAGGAAAGAGATGATGGAAGGGTTACTTTAACCAACCTATCTCCCCAAGCGGTGAAGGTGTTTCTTGATTACGCCTATACAGGAAAAACACAAATAACAGAAGACAACGTAGACATGCTCTTCCAGCTTTCCTCGTTTCTACAGGTTTCTCTTCTTTCCAAAGCTTGTAGCGATTTTTTGATAAAAAGCATTGACTTATGCAATTGTTTGCAATTATTAGCAATTTCGGAAAGTTATGGTTCTTCTAGGCTATTTAACCATGCTTTGGATTTTGCTTTACAACATTTTTCTTTGTTACTTCAATCAGCCGACTACCTTGAGATGGGCGTCGATATATTAGAAAAATGTTTAGAAGCAGATGAACTAAATGTCCCTGCAGAAGAGTCAGTTTTAAATGCTGTTTTCTCTTGGACCAAACATAATCTGGAGGTGAGATCGAGATACTTGCCAAATTTGATGAATAAAGTAAGATTGCACCATATATCCGAATCTATTCTAATGAAGTGTCTTAGTTCCGAAGACCAGTTGCTGAAAAGCACTAACTGCTCAGTACTGATCAAAGATGCAATACAAAATGTTCAAGACTTTGGAGGCCTGTTCCCGGACACTCGCATTTCAACTACAGAAAAATATATATTTGTTCACAAAACTGAGCAAAGCATTGGCAGGCGACACACATTTTGCTACAATATTAATACTGGTAAGTGGGTAGAACTTCCTCAAATTCGCATTCTGGATCTGCCTGGGTCAAGTCTTTCCTGCTATGCAGAAAAAATCTTTGTAACGGGTGGATGCAAAGGATCATGCTGCAGGGCAGTTAGGCTTCATATTAATGAGCGACATCATGAAGCCACTGACAACACCTGGTGCTACTGCCCATTGACCAACAACTACTCCTTAGTCTCTCCCATGAAGAAACCTAGGACGATGCATGCTTCTGTAATGGCTGTCAATCAATTATTTGTGATAGGTGGTAAAACTAAAGGCTCTCACAACACCAAAAGCCTCTTGAATGTTGAATCGTACAGCCCTCTCACAAAACAATGGAAACCTGTAAGCCACTTACCAAGAGGAATATACTACCCAGAAGCTAGTGCATGCAAAAATGTTATTTATGTCCTTGGGTCAGAAATTGAGATCACTGATGTATTTAACCCATCTCTCGATTGTTTCTTCAGATACAATGCTGAGGTTGATCAGTGGTCAGAGCTTGTGGCAGAGTTTGGACAGTTTTTTCATGCAACTTTGGTCAAAGCGATCCCTGTTAACTTTACCTTGTACATATGTGACCTCTCCACCTACAAAGTGTACAGTTTCTGCCCCGAGACATGTGTCTGGAAGGGAGAGGGTTCCTTTGAAAATGCTGGCTTTAATGCTGGAGCTGTTGGCATAGAAGATAAAATTTATATTTTAGGAGGTGATTATGCTCCAGATGAAATCTCAGATGAAGTTCAAGTGTACCACAGTAGTAGATCCGAGTGGGAGGAAGTTTCACCGATGCCAAAAGCCTTGACAGAATTCCACTGTTGTGTGATTCAGTTCAGTAAGCACAGGGACCCATGGAGGTCCAGCCACATGTAATGGTGAATGTTATAATGCAAATGCTTTTTTTTCCTTCAAATCTTTAATAAAGTACCAAGAGAGTGTAACTGTTTACTTCATCAATAAATCCTGGTTGTTTTGAAAAAAATCAGTAACAATTAACACACTTTTGTGAGGTATTTTGTCTCTAGCGCTTGTCGACTACATTAGCACTTTTCAGATAGAGGTATTATGTCTGCAGCACTTGTTGACTGCATTAGTACTTTTCAGACTGAGATATTCACAAAGGTTTAAGTTTTTACTAAAAATAAAAAACTGTAGTATGTCCAGCACCACCCATGGCCAACCACTGGTACTGCAAGACCCTCCCATAGAAAATATTGTAGGTCGGAAATTAAAATACAACTTTATAGAAAACTAGCAGCCCGCCCCGGCGTTGCCCGGGGCAGAAGGGGGCTGGGGGCAGCATTTTCGGCTTTTGTGCAGTCTAGGCCGGGCCCCCGCCTGCCCCGACATTGCCTAGACCACCTCCCGCCCCCGCCCGCCTGCCTCCCGCCCGCCTGCCTCCCGCCTCTGCCTTCCCTGAGCCGCGCTCCGGACTTGACCGCTACTCCCGGGCCCCCGCCCGCCCCGACATTGCTCAGACCGCCTCCCGCCACGCCTTACCTGAACCGCCGCTCCTCCCCAAGGTCCGGACTTCACAGCCACTCCTCTCCGCTCCTCCCTGCCTGTCGTCATCACGCACATCTAGGTCGCGGTCAGCGCTACGTCGCGGCCGGTGCTACTATTAGGGGACTACTTTGTTTGTAAATTAAAAAAATATTATTTACGTTTTTTTTTAATTTTATGTCACCTATGTCCATCCACACACCCTGAGGATTCTAACAATGTATTGGGTGTGTGGATTGGTGCTGTGGTTCCCGAGTTTACCTTGCCAAAAGGTTTCTGTTCTCTCTTTATACTAGTATAGTATAATGTTTAATAAACTATTTACAATAGTTAAAATATAAATAACTATAATGCAATCTTTAAAAACTATATTAAAAAAGTACAAATGTATTTGAAAACATTTCAATACCTCATTTTGAACTTAAAATTTTTACAATTATTTGTAAAAATATGACTTAAGGGATACGTTTTGTAGAACAACAAAATGCAGTTTGTGAGTAGGCCCGTTACATATTCAGCACTTGTCGGCCGTTTGAGTACTGTTATGTTATATTGATTTGTATAGCGCACTAATCACCCAAGAGGGTATCCAAGCCCTTGGGTAGGTGTGTAGTAGGTTTGTGGTCCCCAAGGTGCTTATACGAAGAGCCAGGACTTCAGCTTCTTACAGAACTCAAGAAGTGAGTAGGAGGCTCTGATGTGTTGAGCGAGACTATTTCCTCTCTTGTTTGCAATGTAGAAACATGAAGGACCTCCAGTTTTTTGTTTTTTTTAACAATATATTGTATAAAGTTTTTATGTACATACTGGGCCGTTGCCCCATGAATACAATTTGAAGACCATATATATCAAGAATATCATTACAAACATAAATTTGTAACCCCTGCATAACCTGCAGGTGAATCAGCAAAAACATTGTGCAGTTAGTCCCAAACCCCACAGGACCTCCAGTTTTGCTTTTGCGATACAGGGAATGTGTGAGAGTAAGGCAGAGCATAGGTGTCTGGTAGATTGGTGAAAGTGTATGCCGCTGTTCAGGTATTCTGGTCCTGTGTTGTGTAGGGCTTTGTATGTATGCGTGAGAAGTTTGAATTGGCTGTGCGTGTGAATGGAGAGCCAGTGGCATGGGAGGTTGAGTATGAGTCTTGCAGTGGTGTTCTGGATGGTCTGGACTCAGTGTAGAAGTTGTTTGGATATTATGGCATAGTCTAGCCTGCTGGTGATGAGTGTTTGCATGACGGTCTGTTTAGTGTTCTAAGGCAACCATTTGAAGATTTTTTGCAGCATGCATAGGATGTGGCAGCAGGAGGTACTCAGTACGTTGACTTGAATCATCATGTTGAGCTTGTTGTCTAGGATGATCCTTAGATTTCTTGCATGGTCTGTGGGTGTTGGACCTAGCTCTGATGGCCGCCAGGTGGGTTCCCATGGACAGGTCTTGTTGCCGAAGACCAGTGCTTCAGTCTTGTTGCAGTGTACAATCTGGATAAAGCTCTTTATCTCTGACATCCGCACAAAACTGGTAGCATTCTTAACACACATCCTGACCTAACCACCAACAAAATAAACCCCCTACCCGGTGCATAGCTTAGATAGTAATCTATGGTATACAAAGGACTTCAGATTGGCAAAATAAGCACTGGTGATAGCTCTAAAAAGCTAAAATCCACCTGAGGACTGCATAGCTTGGGGTCTGTACAAGAAGATGCTAAGAAGGGCTTAGAGGGACGAAGCTAGTTGGAGTGATTTGGTGCTGGCTGCCAGGTCAGGTGACAATCACTCATTCCACAAATAGACTGTCATCTGAATCCTGGGTAGTTCACTTCTCCAAGTTATACTGCCACACTGCAATTGGCCTCATTGTAACTGTTTGCCAGCATCACCCCCCCCCCCCCCATTACATTTCTTCAGACCTTCACTTTACACTTGGGGAAACTGATAGCCATCACTACAATTAAAGTGGGAAAGGCCACAGGACCAGATAAAATCCCTGGCGAGCTACTGCACCATGACATGTCAGTTTGGGCCCCATATGTTAACTGCCTGAGCAACGCAATAACAGCAGCAACACGATCCACAAAACATGGAAAGGGGTGGAGATTATCCCCATTTATAAAAAGCGGGATTGGGGTAGCACTTGTAATTACAGGCCTATGAGCCTTTTGGATATTCTCCAAAAGGTTTATGCGAGGCAGATCTTAAACTAAATGACTGGATCAAAGGTGCAGAGATCCCACCCCATTACCAAGCTGGATTCAGACCCAAAGTCAGCACCACAGACCAAGTACTAAGGCTGCTTCTTATAATTTGGAAATGCACAAGGCTCAAGGAAAGCCATTTGGCAATAGCCTTTGCTGACCTTGAAGCAGCCTTCTAGTTGGTCTCCTGGGAGCTCCTATGGGTGTATCTAAAAACCTTTGAGGTTCCTGCTGCCCTGTTTGGCTAGCTAATTAAACTCTATCAAGATAATTATACCCAAGTGCGATGAGGTCCCCAGGGGTAACAATACGCAGAGGGGTGGGACAAGGGTGTGTGCTGGTCCCACCCTTTTCTACCTATTCGTTAATGATGTTATTGTGGCCCTAAATATAGATGCTCCTAAATTAGAAGGGGATAGTGGGGAGAGTGCCCCTGCTTTAGTATTCGCCTACAACACTGTCTTAATTTCACAGACCCCTATGGGACTAAAGCAACTTTTGGATAACTTTAAAACTTTTTATAGGGATAGGGGGCCTGGAAATCAGTGTTTTAAAAAACAAACTTATGGTAGTTAGACCTCACAGATCATTCAAAAATAGCTTAGATTAGGCAATGAGAAATTGGAGCAAGGCTTTAGATTTGAATATTCTAAAGTGGGATGGGTATGCCCAGACGTGGGTCCCTTGCTCACTGTGCCACTGGATTCAAGCTAGCCTGGCTGAGGAAGGGTGACATACCCTGAAACCAGTCCCAGGATGCTTGTTTCCGGTCCAGGGAGGACCTTGCTTGGTAGTTCGGTCTGGACTGTTCCCATGAGGCACAGGGTCAAGACTGATTTTCATATGGCTGGGTCCAAACTGGGGTGCCAAAGTGGGCAAAAGAACAATGGATTTAACCCAGATCTTTTGACTGGGGGAGAGTGTTTGCATTGTCAGCATTCCATCCATCATTTGTTTGCTGTAACACCTTTCGCCCTAAGTGGGATGGGTATGCCCAGACGTGGGTCCCTTGCTCACTGTGCCACTGGATTCAAGCTAGCCTGGCTGATGAAGGGTGACATACCCTGAAACCGGCCCCAGGATGCTTGTTTCCGGTCCAGGGAGGACCTTGCTTGGCAGTTCGGTTTGGAGTGTTACCAGGAGGCACAGGGTCAAGACTGATCTGCATATGGCTGGGTCCAAACTGGGGTGCCAAAGTGGGCAAAAGAACGACTGATTTAACCCAGATCTTTTGGTTGGGGGAGAATGTTTGCATTGTCAGCATCCCATCCATCATTTGTTTGCTGTAAGACCTTTAGAAAGTTGGCATTTTCTTGCTTTAACTGTTCTGTGCCTCTGCCTGCCTCTGAAAACCCGTCAGGATGACAGTTGGGCTGTTTGTACATTCACTCTAGACAGTCACATAAAGGGAGCTGAGGTGAGCCTGGGCCATCACCAGGATGATAGGCCTTCCTGATCTAGAGTGGTGAGACGAGTTGACAATGACCCCTAAATAGGGCTCTGTCTGTCCTCACACAAAGAAGGACAGGAGGGGAGAGGCTGCAGCCTTACTGTTAGAGCGGTCAACCTTGAAGCTGGAGAACCGGGTTCGAGTCTCAGCAAGGACACTCAATATCCTGTGATTCTCGGTAAATCACTTAGGGGGACATGCATCAAGCAAAATACCGGTTGCAAACGGGCCGATTTGCAGAATCGGCCCCTTTGCAACCGTATTTTGCACTTGAGATGCATCAACCCAAAATACAATCGTAAAATAGGTAATTGCAAATTTTGTGATTACCTGTTTTGCGAATGCATGTAGGGAATCGCAATTTTCGATTCCTTTATTGCAATGCAAGAAGCAACCTGAGATTGCGACTTTGCATTAAGGAATCTAAATCGCAAATTACCATTAACTAATTTGCAATTCCTTAGAAAAATGCATAAAAATTGCATTTTCTTAAGTGTCATGTGGCTCACCACATGCCCTTAGCGGCCACATGCATGTTTTGGCGGTGCATCAGGGTGGCCTTTAGGCCCCCTAGCATCCTTGAAATTGCATTTGTAATTTGCGAGTACCTATTTGGTACTCGCAGATTGCGAATGCTGTCCCATTCATTCCTATGGGCCTCTAGTTCCTTAGGAATGAATGTGAAGGCATTGCGATTTGCTATTAGGTAATGTGTAGGAATGGTACTTTATTTAGCAATTCCTACATGCATAAGGAATTGCGAGTCCTCAATAGCGATTCCTTATAAATCGCTATTATGGAATCGCAATTCCTTACTTTGATGCATGTGCCCCTTAATCTCCCCGGGCCTAACAAAAATGAATGTGCCCATCTGTAACGAAACTGGTGCTCATGTAAAGCGCTTGGATACCCAATGTCTCGGGTCTGGTTCGCGCTATATAAAACTCCCCCCCCCCCAAAAAAAATTGTCTACATCTCTTGTAGTGTGTCTGGAGCCAGGGCAAAGAAGGGCAGTGTCTTAACTCCTTCGATGCTCATGACGAGCTCAGCTCGTCATGCAGTACACTGGTCATGTGATTAGGACAAGCTGAGCTCGTCATGAAAAATGGGATTCATAGATCTTCAGCGTAGAGGGGGAATTGCTGCAGCAGTGATAGTGTTAAGCACTACAAAGACCTTTCCTTGAAGTACTGGAACTCTGACACCAAATACTGGGAACACTTCTTGACTGAGGACATTCTGCCAGGAAAAAGAACTGGATACGCTGTCAGGAGGGACTGACACTTAGCTTTTTGGTTTGCTGATTGCTGCTTCTGTCCTGGGTGTGAAAGGACTGGGCTATGCTTTCTTATCCTGCTTCCAAAGGTTCTCCAAGGGATTGAGTTGAGCTTGCCTCCTGTTAAGAAGTCTTAGGGCCATCAAAGACTTCACCTGTTCTTGCTAACAGCACTTGGACTCTTCGGCTGAAAGTCTTTGCTTGCCAAGTGGTGCCAAATCCAGTTCCTTCCTGGGACCTTGGAGTCAAGGGGTTTGCGCCGTTGCCCAAGAAAAGCAACCTCAACGCCATCATCGCTACCTCTACCTGCACCAGAGCAGACGGCATCACCAGTGAAGAGTAAGACACACAGCCCGACTTGCACTGAATCCAACATTGTCATCGAGGCTGCTGCCTGCACCGGAGCCGAGGGCACCGCTCAGGAAGAGGACAATACACCACCCTGACTTCACTGATGACAGTGCTTCAGCATCAACGCCATGCCGCTGCCTGTACTGGACTGAGGGCACTGCTCATGAAGAGCAGAATGCACTGCCCTGACTTACACTGCAGTCCCAGCCAAGCTGATGCCACTGCTTCTGCATCTACTCCACGGAGCTGAAGCCTCACCGCCTGATCTTAGACAATGTATTGATGCTGCTCCTCAGTAAGGAACGGAGGTACAGCACCTGCCACCACAGCCTCACCTCTCCTGCAGCAGTAAGGAACTGACACATCACCTCCCCTGCCCGGCAGTAAGGAACAGACTCCTCGCCTCCCCTGCAACAGTAAGGAACTAACACTGTACCGGCCACCACGACACCTCACCTCACCTCCCACGTGTTTTGCATTGTCATTGTTTTTCTGGACACTTCCAAGGTGATGTACTGGGGTTTGCCCGACTCCGTCAATGGCCCTTTGTCCATCGAGGTCGGATTGTCTTTGTGGACCACGACCAAATAGACTCAATTGGAGCTATTTTTGATTTCTAAACATAATACTTGATTTAATCTTTCAAAAGTGATATCTTGATTTGTATATATTGGATTTTTGTCCTTTTTCATTCAGATAAATACTGGCTAAACAGTAGTGTTTTCGCTGCGTTACTGTGTATGTATACAAATACTTATACATTGCCTCTGGGCTAAGCCTGACTACGCTACCAAGGGGGTGACCAAGTGTTATCTTAGGCGTGCAACTCCCTTACCCTGACTAGAGTGGTGGGTTCTGCTTGGCTCAAGTGCTTACCCTAGCCAACGAGAACCACCATTTCTAACAATATAAAAATAAAACATCCTTTGTTTCCATTAATGCTTTAGCGTTTACAAACCACAGCAGGTGTGGCATTTATATATAATAAATTCAATTAGCGTTGTTTCCAGTTCACTGCATTTTTCAAAGGTGACAATTATTACAAATTACAAATAGGTGATATATAAATCAATACAGTGTGAAGAATGATTCTGCATCTCTAGCTCACCTTTTCAATACATCCTAAATACAGAAAAAAAACTGTAGTAATATTCTGAAAATCAACAACCTCACGTTTATTGATATTTTATAGGAGGGCACACATTAACATAGACTGTCTGGAATGAAAACCCAGCATATCCAGAGGGATAGTGTTGTATTAGTCCTTTTAATAGAACATCAATACGGGCTTTATAGAAACGATAAATACTGCAGGCGTCTCATGGTGTAGTGTGTTGACTAGGAAGGGGCGAGAAATCGCAATCTGTTTTGTTAATAAGCCAGTCTTTCTCCCTGAAAAGACTCACATCAGATAAAATGTTGACATATTTTGCTCGCTTCACAGCATAATAGTATCCATGACTTTGAAAGCAGAATGTAGATGCGTTAATCTGCTTAGATCGACCTGAGGACCTTAGCAATACGCATTATATGGAAAGAATATTGGGCAAAAATACATTTATCTCAATTCGCAAAGAAAAGTGTTAAAGTACAGACGGAGTTCTACTACTCTGCCTGATAGTCCTTTTGCACTTTGTTTTGCTTCTCGCAATATAAGTGTAATAATTATTCTTATTTTCCAGGTTGCTTCTCGCAATATAAGTGTAATAATTAATCTTATTTTCTAGGACGGTGCTCCATTGATTTGACTAAAACACCCGGAATATAGTCAAAAGAACTGCGAGAGGATATCCCTCCGGAAAATATGTTTCACTCTATTTTATTTATGAGAATATTTCCTAAAATGTCGAATGTTCCTTCCTCCAAATACTCGACTGATGTATTTCTTACCATTGCGGTTGTTTGACTGTCATTTAATGGGTTTGTCCCCTTATGCATGCAGTGAAGTAAAGACAGTAAAACGTATTTATATGCTCACTACAAGCCCTGTTATTGAATCATTTGGTCTAACTAGCATTTTAGATCTGGCGTTAGCCAAAACCTTTTGATTTAAATGAAATATTAGGTCTGGTGGTAGCCAGAAAAGGGCATTCAGCCCACTCCATTGGTCTGTTGTGTCACTCAAATTCTGCATCCACCTACTATAGCATACATTATTGGGTAGTGGGTCAGCCTGCTTTAGATTCCCTTTGAGAGACTGCTTTTCTTTCTTTTACAAGGTACACATTCATACACAATGTAGTTTCCTTCACTGCCAGTGTTTTTGTTTTTACTTGATTATTACTTTAGTGTTGCCTCTGTGTTTAGATCTGATGTGATAGCAAGATGCTTTCTACCAGCTGCTTATGATGTGAGCACAGGACACATTCCAGCAGTCATGGCCGGCATAGTAGGCCCAGTAGGAGTGGTGGGGCGGGGCTGGGTGGGGGTCGGATAAGTCAGTATACAACAGGATAAGTTAAATTAAATAAAAATAAAACCACTTACCTTGCGCTCGCTGAGTCAGCAGATCAATGCCAGGGTGGATAAGCTCAGCTTTCGAGCCAATAGCAGATCAAGAAGGCAGGTACACCCGTAGGTGGTGCAGGGTCTCTTCCGCGAATGGGGAGAATCTTGGCTCGATATGGTTGCTACTACTGAGAGCATGCATTGTCAGCACCTCTATGAAATGGAGTTTCCAAGATATCTCTGGCTTAAAGACTTTGCCTGCCTCATACAGGACTTCTGTATGCTATTCCAGCAATACCACTCCTGCCGAGTTCTCAAAAAGATTAGGAGAGCCAGGGCAAAAGTTATCCTAGTGGCTCCAGATTGGGCATGGAGAGAAAGGTATCCAGAACTCTTGGGCATGAACATAAGTCCTGCAATCAGGCTGATTCTCCGGGAGGTCCTGTTATTGCAGCAACTGGACAGCGTTTTGCATCCAGGCCTTCGTAATCCCCACCTTCATGTGCAGAGAATGAGCAGCGACAGCTAAACACCCTTGAACTTCCCCCGGAAGTGGTTGATGTCATCTTAGCAGCTAGGCATTCTTCAACAAAAATTCCATATGCCTGTTGTTGGGACAATTTTGTGTCTTGGTGCAGCACACACCAGATTGACCCCCTGCTGACCAAGTCATCTAATGTTATGCTGTTTGTTCTGTGTCTTTCCCGGCAAGGCACAGTTAAGTGTTAATTGTTATGGTTTCAAGATCATACCTCATTGTTTAAGTCGCCAGTTGTGATGTGATTTTTAAAAGGTCTGCAACACGGGGGCGTGGCCAAGATGGTGACCTAATTGGACGCGGGTTGCCTTGGCTCCCTGCCCTGGTCCCTCCTGAGGCCTCTTACAGTATAGCTTAACCCCCCCCCCCCCGAAATCGCTACGAACCTTGGCTGCTGGACATCTGCAATCGGCTGTCGCCCCCGAGCTGTGGCCGCCTGGCCTGTGCGCCCACCGAGGCTGTTTTGGCGCCGAACGATCGATCTGCGGCGGCTCCCACGATGGCGACCATCCCGCAGTGGTAGCCGTCTCCCTTCTGGCCCTCATCAGTCCCCGTTCCTTGCTGGGTGCGGACGACCGCCCCTGGGTCCTGCAGCTGCTTTCCGACATCGGCGGCTCCCTTGACGGAGGTGTGTCGAGGGTAGGCCGCCGCTCCTGAGACCTGGCCGGCGGGGTGTGGAGGTGCCGGCCGGCAATCAAGAAAATCGAGGCCCCGGTCCCGGGCCTAGCAGAGGCGCGCGGTCCTTGCCCATCCCGCGGACCTGGCTGGCGGTCACTGAGGCGGCCCTGCAGCACACCCCCGGTGACGCGGACTAAGCCGACCGGGCGGACGAAACTGCAAACCCCCAATATCGGACCTCGGCGCCTGCAAGGGCAGGCCGATCCCTTGCGCAGGGCCCGGGAATCGGTGAATAGCCCCGACAGGCGTGCCCAGCAGGAGAGAGATCGGCCCGAGGCAGCGGCGGGCACGGCCGGAGGGTCGGGCCGAGTCGGAGGGCGGCCTACGCGCCCTGGGGGGTGCACGGCCCTGACTAGCCAACGGACGGAGGTGAGGAGTGCGATGGAGGGTCCTTGGTGAGGGGTGTGGGGGGCAAAATCGAGCTCCCAGGGCAGGTCCTAGCTGGGCCTAAAGACTATACTACACTGCTTGTGCTGTGCGGGAGCTGTGCGCGCCCTGGTGGGCCTCTGAACGATTGCCATGTGGGCGGTTGACTGTCCGGGGCCCGACTGGTGATGTGAGTGGCCACCTGTCGAGGAGCTATAACCCGGTGCTTAGGTCTGGTTGTCAGCCCCCACCTGCTGCCTGAGCTTAGCTGTGGACTGGAGGGGAGCCGCCTAGTCCCCGGTGCAGCCTTCGCTTCCCTGTTGGCCCCTGGCGTAGAAGCCGATTCCTAGGGACTGAGTCACCTCCTTGCACCGTAACTGGCCCTCATACTGCTGCTCCGGGCCTTTGCCTTCACTCCCGACTCCCTGGAAGCTCCCGAGCCAGCCTAGTCCAACGCCTGGACGCGTCATGGCTAACCCCAAAGGGAGAAGAACAACTCAGACCCTCCCGGAACTGCTGGCGAAGCCCCAACGCAAACCCGGTAAAGAACCACCCTCTCCTGAAACCGCAAAAATGCAGCTGGAGTCATCTGAGGACCAAGTGCCTATTACTAGGTCCTTCCTGGAAACTCTGTTCAATTCTCTCCGGGAAGATTTCAAATCCATGAAACAAGAGGTGGCCGGAGAGGTGAGGGAACTCCGGAGAGATGTGGAGGGTCTTGGAGAATGCGTAGTCGCCATCGAAGAGGCTGACCAGGCCAGAAGCGGCGAAATTGAACAGCTGCAGCAGGAAGTTCTGCAACTTACAGATCAACAACTGGACCTTAAGGCCCATGCGGAGGACCTTGAAAACCGCTCCCGTCGCAATAACATACGGGTCCGGTAGTACCTCAAAAAGCGGAGGGGGCAGACATCACTAGCTACTTGCAGGGCCTCTTTCGACACATCTTCGGAGAACCCGCCGACTTCATCATTAGAATCAACAGGGCACATAGAGTGGGGCTACTAGGCACGCTGCTGCCCCACCGCCGGACATCTTGGCCTTCCCGACTTTCCGCTCAAAGAGAGAATCCTCTGAGAGGCCAGAACAGCGCAACCACTCCAATTCAAAGGGCACCCTATCGCCCTATACCAAGATCTCTCAGCTATCACGTTACAAAAAAGAAAGGCATTTAAAGTGGCAACGGATTACTTGTGGCAACAAGAGGTTACGTATTCCTGAAGTCATCCGTTCTGGCTGATATTCAAATGGAACGGGACCCTACATCAAATGCGTTCCCTCAAAGACACGTGCGCTCTACTGGAACTTGATTGGGAGGAGGACGCACCGCCGGTGAGACTCTCACAAGGGCCCTCTAGAGATGGATGGCAAACAGTGGGCCGCAGAAAGACTCCCTCGCAACGTTTGGAACCTGAGGCCCACATCATCACACAAGAAAGGGCGACCGCGGTGGCAGAGGTGGCCAGGGAAACTTCGCCCTCCAAATGATTTCTGTACCTGCTGAGGGGTTACTTATAACGCATGCCATGCGCACGGGCCGGGGGGGGTTCCGGGCGGGGAGCCACGATGGGCGCCGCTGGACATGACCCCACTACGTAACTTTTCCATGGCCCTGTGTGGACTGACAGGACTAGGACTATGTGTTCTTGGAGTTTGGTTGTTGGGGATTGGGTGGTGGGCGGGGGGTGACAGGTGGTTGGATCTGGGTATTGGGGTTCACGTTTTGAGCTCTTGGAGTTGGAACGGGGAAGGGGAGGGTGGGACATGGGCTCAGTTGGAGTTGATCGGGGACTACGGGAGGGACTGCGGGCAGGAACCAGTGTGCCAAAAGGGATTGGTCGATGATGGGTTTGCTACGTTCTTCATTTGCCTCCCTCAGTTGGGGCTGACTGAGGTCCTCGGGTGGTATTGTGGGGGGATCAAGTGCGCCACATGGGATGTTTCAGGGAAGGATTTGCTATACTGTACACTTGCCCCCCACTGCTTAGCTTGCTTTTTCCCGCCACCGCCTCTCTCTCGCACACTTATGGAGGTGTCTTTTCTGTACACATGGCTCCCTGCATGTTCCTTTCTGGGGCCGGGATTCCCGGGGGTACCCCTGGGCTGGCTGGATCCTTACATTCCTATCTGCCACGAACACATGATTCTGAATATGCGCTACCTCACATGCCCTCCTTACCATGGCTGATTCCACCTTAAAGGTGCTGACCCTTAATGTGAAGGGGCTGAATAATCCTATCAAAAGGAGAGCTGTATTTCTAACCTAGAAAACTCAGGGGCTGATATTTGTTTAATGCAGGAAATTCACCTTCTGCCCAAAGACTGGCATAGAATGCGCTCCCGCGCCTTCCCACAACAGTTCTTTTCTTCTCTCCCTACGAAGAAGGCCGGGGTGGCTGTTCTAATATCTAGGCACTTCTGGGGAAGGGTGGGGGACAAGGAAGGTGAGGTTAAGGGTCGCCTTTTGGCCTATACACTTTTGATTGGCGGCACACACCTTACGGTTGGTTCTATCTACGCCCCGAATACGGGACAGGAGACGTTTCTGAGAGGCGCAGCTTCAGAGTCACTTCAATCCTCTAATTCTCTTCTGCTCCTGGGTGGGGACCTCAACATAGTCATGGATAGCCACAAGGACAGGTCGGGGCATCGCTACGGAGAGACAGGCGCTCTTTCGGTGACCGAACTAGAGTGGTTGCAGGAGAGGGGTCTTGTGGACCTCTGGAGGGCCAAACACCCGACAGCGACGCAATTCACCTTTTACTCACACGTGCACCGCACATATGCCAGGCTAGACCATTTCTTAGACTCCTCTGAGCTGCTTACAACCCTTGATGAGGTTAGCATACTGCCTGCGGCCATCTCGGATCATGACACTGTGGAACTGTCGCTTAAAATCTCTACGTCCCCTCGCCCCCGAGGGTCGTGGCGTCTACGCGAAACCCTATTACAGCGACCGGAAGTCACCAAAAGGCTTCACGAATGCATCGTCGACTACTTAGCCATTAACGACACCCCAGAGATATCGATGTCGGATCTATGGGGGGCCCTGAAATCGGTCACCCGCGGTGAACTCAATACCATAGCCGCCGCAGAGGCCAAAGACCGTAAAGCGAAAAGAGATGATCTCACCGTTCGGGTTTCTGAACTAGAGAGGGTCCACAGCCGCACCTGCGCTCCACGTGTCTGGAGACAACTGAAGGCGACCAGGGTCCAACTAGCCAGTCTAGACACTGACAGGGCAGAATTCGCTGCGCTCCGCCTTCGCCGTACATATTATGTCGGGGGTAACAAAACAGGCCGCTTACTTGCCAGTGCCCTGAAAGCTAGGACCCAACGCTCCAAGATCACTGGCCTTACAGACGATTCTGGAAGTTGTCCTCACGGAGGAAACTCAGGTTGCAGAAGCATTTCGGTCGCATTATGCCTCGCTGTACGGAGCCGAGGCGACATCCCTTGAGGAGGTCGACGCATATGTGAATACAGCTGTGATCACCGAATTTTCCCAGGCAAATGCCGACGCCTTAGATGCCCCCATCCGTCTGGAGGAGGTGCTGACAGCTATATCCCGCCTTCGCCCGCTTAAATCCCGGGGCCGGACGGCTTGTCAGCAGGTTTCTACAAAACCTTTAGCCAGTTGCTAGCTCCTGTACTTACCCGACTCTTCAACTCCTTTGAAGGCCCTAGTTCCATCCCCCCAGATATGCTAGCAGCCGAAGTGGTGGTACTGCCTAAACCGGGTAAAAAACCCACGCATTGCTCCGCGTTCCGCCCTATTTCGTTACTGAACCTCGACCTGAAACTCTTCACTGGCATTCTAGGTGCGCGTCTTGGTCCCTGCCTGCCTGGGATCTTGGAGCCTGACCAATCGGGCTTCGTGCCTAACCGTCAATGCAGCGATAACACCAAACGGGTACTCCATTTGATAGACAAGGCCTATTTCCAAGATTCGGATTCCGCACTGTTAGCCAAGTCAAGTCAAGTCAAAGAATTTATATAGCGCACTACATACCCAGAGGGTCTCATTGACGCTGAAAAGGCGTTTGACCGTGTAGACTGGACCTATTTACAGCGAGTCCTGACGCATTTTCGGCTGGGTGACCGCTTTCGGTCTTGGATCGCCCCCAAGCTCGGGTCCGGTTGGGTTGCCTTCGTTCGGACCCGTTTGAAATTAAACGAGGCACGAGACAAAGGTGTCCCCTTTCCCCCCTCCTGTTCGCCCTGTACATAGAGCCCCTAGCGCAGAAGATCAGGACAACCCTCGGGGCATCACTTTTGGCCGCGAACCCCACACGATCAGCCTCTATGCCGACGATGTAATAGCTGCTCTCGACCATCTGGGCCGCTCTATACCCGCCTTTATGGAGGAGCTCGACTCATTTGGTACCATCTCGGGCTTTCGAATTAATTGGGGGAAATCCCTGATATTACCTCTGGGCAAAAATGCCCATTCCGTCGACT
Organism: Lissotriton vulgaris; assembly: GCF_964263255.1. Taxonomy (NCBI): domain Eukaryota; kingdom Metazoa; phylum Chordata; class Amphibia; order Caudata; family Salamandridae; genus Lissotriton; species Lissotriton vulgaris. Next base: position 1,316,644,335 of record NC_141696.1, read on the forward strand.
CTGCTGTTGTATCCGGGAGTGATCTCCAGCTCACCACACAACTCCCATACCTGGGAATCACCCCCACTTCCTCGACGGAGTCGACGATAGCCCTTAACTACAAGACCCTCGCTGCCCAGATCCGGACGGATCTCGCGCGCAGGTCGAAACAGCCCCTCTCTCTACTAGGGAGGGTCGCAGCGGTGAAGATGTCGGTCTTGCCCAAGGTCTTATATCTTTTTCAGACCCTTCCGGTCGCACCCCCCGCAGGCATCCTGGCAGACCTACAGACCGCTCTTCACCATTTCATCTGGGAAGGGAAACGTGCGCGCTTACACAAGCAGTTGGCATACAGGAGCATGGATGAGGGGGGTCTTGGTGTCCCCAATCTGCTGCAATATTTCCAGGCCTCTCAACTCCGATATCTTGTGGAGTGGTATAGGCCGGAGTCCGAGAAGAGGTGGCTCTTCCAAGATAGGGCTATGGCTCAGATGCCTCTCTGGAGGGTTCCTTTCTGTGCCCAGCAGTATCGGCCGCGCTACCTCTTGAATTTGCTTTGCCTATCACTCGTACAACCATGAGGGTCTGGGACACAGTCGCTGTCAAGAAGGGCTTGACAACCTTTCCCTCCCCGTTTACCCCCATCCTGGACCGCCGGGCAATGATCCGTGTGTCTTTTCGCAATGGCACGGTACCGCCTGACGTTCTGCCGGCGACCTCTTCGACCTGCGGGGATTTCTTCCTCTCTCGGAAATCAGACAGGGATATACAATAGCGAACCCCCACCTTTTCCAATATTTCCAGCTCCGACATTGGCTCACTAACCTGGCCACCGCCACTATGGTAGGACGGCCGATGACAATTTTTGAGAAATGGTTACTGACCAAAGACATGGACAGACATCTTATCTCGGACATCTACAAAATGCTCATGCCACCACTCACTCCAGATAAAACACTGGGTCAAAAGCGTTGGGAGGATGAACTGGGTAGGGCATTAACACCTAAAGAATGGAAGTACATATATTACAGGGCCTCACATACCACACGCAACATGGCGGCCAGGGAAACTGCGGTGAAGCTGGCAATGTATTGGCACCTTTCTCCGGCCCGGCTTCACAAAGGAATCCATTACGCAGTGCACTGTGCTGGAGGGGATGCGGGGAGCGAGGCACGTTAACCCATCTCCTTTGGGACTGTCGGGAGATCCGGAGCTATTGGGAGACAGTCCTGGATGACATTGACTCCACCTTTGACACCGAAATCCTGAGGTTCCCGGCCTATGCTGTACTGGGCCTCCCTAACGCACTCACCTTTCCCTTGAAATCTATGCGGGGTCGCCAAATGGGGATCGCCGTGCAGGCAGCTACACAACACATCTTATCACTCTGGGGCTCGACCACAAAGCCCACACACACGGGATGGCTACACAAACTCTGGTTCACTCTGGGGATGGAACGAATTCAGGCCACACTTACACATGCCACTGCTGCATTTCAAAAGGCTTGGCTCCCATTGCTATCCCTCCTGTCTAAGGAATTCAATGAGATCACATGCCCCAGATACCTTCGCGTTCTGCGCCTTACGGAAGCCTCGCACGAACCTCGGTGAATCCTTGTATATTCACATTACCCACTATTGGACTACTCCTCGACTTGTTTCTGACACTTGGCACACTGGTTGGGGTGGGGGAGGGAGGGGTGAATTGGGAATGGGAGGGGGGTCTGGTTTTTGCTCTTATTACTCTGCTCTCTTGCACTGTTTACCATTTGCCTCCTTGGCATCGTACCCTTGCTCTGGCATATGTACCTCGCCTTTTCTTCTATTTTCAGGGAAGACCTGTTTGTCTGTCCCGTCCGCTGTCTATGCCTATTGCCTTTCCACTGTATCACGATGCCTATTACTGCTTTTAAAATCAATAAAACACATTTGAAATTAAAAGGTCTGCAACACGTTTCGCCCTTCCCCTTTCGTCTTGCCCAATGGAACCTTAACTTACCGGTGCTCTATGGTTCACCTCACCCCTCTAAGGAGGAGGAGAGACTTAATCGCTAGGACCCCAAGAGAGAGCTGAGCTTCTACATAGATCTTCTGAAAGACCACAGAGTGGACTATCAGCTTTCTGTGGGGTTTTCAGGAGAAAAAAAAGACAAGGCAGTGCAGAAGAAATCATCTTCTGGTGAATCGTGCTCTGCAATAAAATCTGCTACGCATTGGTCAAAAAACAGCTTCCGGAAGGACAACATGCTCACTCAACCATCGCCAAAGCAGCTACAGTCCCAGTCATTTGGCAGCTAGCTAAGTGGGGGTCCCTCCAAAAGTTAACAAAGCATTAATGCCTGGACAGTCAGGTTTGCGGAGAGGGCATTTTGCCGTCTCAGTCCTGCAGGACTTTCTAGTTGAGCCAATCTACAGATCCACCTCTAAATAGGTATTGCATTAGTATCTATTTAAAAGGTGAGGAATCTCCGGCTAATAGACTCTATCGGAAGAACCTTCTATAATGCTCTTTCTGGTAGAGACCCAATCTAGCCGCAGATTCCTCACTGGCCCTTTCTTCCTTAGCATTAATGAGATCCCAAGCCTAGGAATCTGCACACTGCCTACCAATTTGCTTTTGGTGCTCTGTGTCTGGAGACAGGAGACTCTTAAAGGAACTGGCTGTAGCTCCCACGAGTGGTGCTTATATAGGCACAAACCTCATTTCCGGATTGGAACGGCTTCAGTGTGGAACTGCAAGGTGTCATCTTCCAGCGCACAGAGGTCCTGCTGAAAAGTTTCCAGATTCAGTATGACATCTGAGGAATATTCAAAAGGTGAGGCATCTGCAGCTACAAAGACCCTCTACCCGAAAGAGTGTTACTAACATAGTCTACCTTTTAAATTTGTGGGAATACGATTCAGGCGCTGGTGCCGTATGTGATATGTTAGGGATAAAGTACCCCCTGCTGTACATTATAAGGATATTGCAAGCCACCGAGGTGATACATAACCATTTAAGGTTATGGAACACAAAGGTGACTGGCAATATCCTTGACATGTATGCCAGGGGATACTTTATCCCATACAATACATGGTCGCATCACCTTTCCCACAAACCACTTATAACCTTGGTGCGTAGCTCCTTTATATGAAAGAGTGAGCATGTTTGCAAACATGACAAATTAAAAATAAAATCTCTACTGCAATATTAAACACATCAAAAACTTGATAAATATTTGTTGCAAACTGATACTAGAAACAGTTAAATAAAATGCTACAGTAGCTCAGAACTTATAATAAAACATACAGAAAGATTCTAGCTTTTCTTTATCTAAGGAGTGCAAAAAATAAACATTCTCTCTGCTTGTCATTGTAAGTTAATAAAATAGTGCAGAATAAAGAAAGGCAAGGTATAATTTGTTGCTTTAAACAGCTGCTTTAAATATGCTCCATGACCTGGCCTGCCTTTCACCTTGGTTGCTGGCTCTAGCAGTAGGCATTGTGGCATCATAACTCGACTGCAGTACCATATTACAGTTGAGTTATGACGTCTTTTTTTTTATAACCGGAAACTTGGTGCATCACAGGTCACCTATTATAAAGAAATTACTGACTGGCATTTATACAGGGATTACAGGATCACATGTTTTATATTTGTCTTATGTTCAGGGGCTTAGCACAGGATCCTGTTGCCCCTGTGGTGTACGGTCCCCTCAGCACTTCAGCCAACCCCCCCTGACTTTTCAGCCATTCAACCCAATGCCAATTAATATTCGTGAGATATGGGAGACCCCCGGGCTATGTCACTGCTTATGACAGATATTTATCTTTGCTCCAGTAAATTAATTGAATTACTTCATATGCCCATTCAAAAACATAGCCATTCTGAAACGACATATGAGGCCAGCGGGTGCCCCAAGAAATTCTGGAAGATTTGTTTGCCATGGCTGAGATATTATGGCCTAGAAATCATGGTGGACGTGACACAAATGACACAACCCACTACGTAAGGCTCATAATAGTAAGACAACATAGTGCAGACCCTAGGCTAAATGAAGTGCCTGAACTACGCGCAAGACTAGATGGAAGCAAATGGGAAAGGAGTAGGAAGAGCTACCACAAGAATGCATCATTGGTTGTATTGGCGGCAATGAATATTGAATATGATGTTCAACCTGTCATGTACGAGATGTACCTTCTGATGTTTTGGTTGTTTGTAAATATTGAAAAACCCAAAACATAGCTATTCTGAAGTATTGAAAATTGTCAAAGTTAGCCTCCCAATCGGGTTGGTGAATACTGTGTCTTTTCCATCCCCAGTCATATTTATATGTTGAGATGTGAGTTTTCCACCTGAGGTCTGACAGGTGTCCAGCCTGGTGGCTTCATAATCGGGCTTCGTTGCGATTTTGGCTTTCCTCCATTACACCCAGACTGACCATCAGAGCAACTGAATACTGAATTAGCCATCTATATGAACTGGTTGGAAGTGGTTCAGTGTAGAGCTTCAAATTTAACTTCGAGAAAGTAACTTGTACTTTAGCAGACTGATGGTTCTTGTGGCAAAGCAGAGGCTGGACATGAGATCCAAAGGCCCCCTTACAACTCTCACACTATGTTCCAAAATTGCATGCTGGATCAATCGTTGTGAAAACGTGTACAAGCCTAAGGTTGTAATAGGTGCCCCTCAAAAATGCAAATGGAAGAGGGCTTGAATGACCTCACTTAATCCTTCGAACATGGCTGCCTCTAGTGGTATTTACACGCCCTGTGATGTGTATTCTTATGTGTTGTTGAACTGGAATATTTAATTCCTAAATGTGTCTTGAATGTGGCAAAGCGTTCTTTGGGAAGCATTCCTCCCGCTCATTCAGAAGTTTTCATGATAAAAGAATCCAAGCCAAGCTGCAAAGAATAGTGTGATGATTCATTGATTAAAATAAAGTCTGCATAGAACTGTAAATAAAAAGGACACTGTATTGGCAACGAGTGATAGGGAAATGTGTGGTATCATGTTTTAACTTCTTCCTTTTTTTGTTCCACTGAAACTGATGCGCTTTTAGCTAGTTACCCTGGCAACCTCATCTCTTTCATTCTCCTGTATAGGCTTAAAATACCTCAGTTACGAAAGTAAGCTGTTCAAAGGTCGGCTTTTCTTTCATGAGCCCTGTTCCGTCTTCTTTTATACTCATTCTACAATTATAGTTTTTGTGAAACTCAGGAGCTTGTACCTGCACTCAAATCAAAATGATTATTTTGCAGTAACTTCAACCATAAATAGGGATTTCTGTTCTCATACGAAATGTGTTAGAATCTACATTACAAAGTACAGGTCAGGCTAAGCTATTATATTGTCATTGATGATATCATCAAGTACATGCACTGTGGAAGAGTAAGTTGAGGCTAAATACATGATTGTTTCATTCATGTTTGAGAGTATACAAAGGCTATTGTAAGATATGTGTATTGGGTCTCCAAGCTTGCTGATTCTGTAACAGTTTCGTGTATGAATCACTGTAATCTATCGCACCTACACAATCTATGTAGCATCATGTTTTCCGTCGTGATGTTAGCCGTCACTTGAGCCTATGAACACAATGCAAGTACGTTGTACATGAAAGAATATCAGCTCACCACTTGACGTCAGTAAAAATAACGCGTGGAACTAAATCAGCAACTAAATGGTACAACCAAAACTAAGTTGCAGACCGGAGCAAAAATGATGAAATGCACTTTCTACTGAGGATGAGTTACGTTGCAAGTTACAGAAGATGGGATACAATGAAGCAATAAAGAGGGCCAAGGGCATACCTCCTAAAATGCATCAACTAGGTGCCATACACCCCTAGACAGATCTACAGTTTGTCAGGACTTTGCAAATCCTTAAGCTTTAACAAAAATACCCACTCCCACTGGAAAACACTGCTATGGCCTCTTGCCATTCCTTGGTTAAAAAATAGCAACATTATAGAAGCCATTATAGCAAATATGGCTCCTATCTCCTTTTACTATACCATCACCATCTTTACAGGCGTCATTTTCAGCATTCAGACTGTTGCATGATGAGGATCCTCTGAGTCTTCCTTTAAAGACCAATGCATCACACTTACCAATAGGGTAGTGTTCCAAAGCAAATATAAGACAGTTCATCTTAAATCTTTTCCCGGACCTCACATGCTCTAATAATGCTTCTCTCCAAGAAGATGTGGTCCCCAAACCACTTAGACCGATGATTTTCACACCTGTTTAATGAGCCTTTAGCCGATCTAGAGATTGTTATTGTTATTGTTATAGCGGGTTTATATAGCGCCGGGTCACCTGCAGATCTCAGGGCGCTTTTGACCACAGAACATAACAGCCGGGATACTGAAAAAAAGGGTGGAGGGAAGGGGCAGGACTTAAGCTAAGCTGAGTGCTGTTCTGAAAAGGTTGGTTTTCAGGGCTTTCCTGAAGCGGAGTAGGTTACCCTCCTTACGGAGTGCCTCAGGCAGGGCGTTCCAAAGGTTCGGTAGTAGGACCGAGAAGGATCTCCCTCCCATTGTGGCCAGTTTGAAACGTGGGCATACAAGGAGTTGGGCGTCTGAAGACCTGAGGTTTCTTTCCGGTCTATATGTCTCAATCCGTTCCTTGATGTAAGCCGGGGCCTTCCCATAGATGGCTTTATGGGCTATACAGAGGCTTTTAAAGACGGACCTCTGCCCAATTGGCAGCCAGTGTAGTCTCTTTAATAATGGAGAGGCATGCGCTCTCCTCGGGAGATTAAAAATGAGTCTGGCGGCGTCGTTTAGGACTACCTGAAGTCTGTTTATTAGCATTTTTGGCAGGCCTAAGTAGAGCGCATTTCCATAGTCGACACTATGGTGGCAGAAACCACTGTGCGAAGCATCGACTGGGAGAGGAGAGGAACTAGTTTGCGCAACTGTCTTAAAAGACCAGTGCAGGTACCAACCACGGTGGAAACCTGGTTGGTCATTGAAAGGGCACTGTCTAACTTAATGCCAAGACTTTTGACTGTGGCAGCTGGCTGTGGAGTTGGGCCCAGCTCCTGGGGCCAGTACATGTCACTCCAGGAGGAGCACTTGGATGGTACTATCAGCACCTCTGTTTTTTCCGGGTTGATTTTTAACTGGTTAGTGGCCATCCAGTGGACTGTGTATCTGAGTATGTCCTGGGCGTGTGACTGGGCTTGTACGGTGTCATCTATGCCCAGCAACAGCTGTGTGTCGTCGGCATAGTTAAACACCCGACAGCCCATCCCCGCTAGTGTGTTAATCAGAGGCTGCAGATATAGGTTAAACAGGAGTGGGGATAGTGCTGAGCCCTGGGGGACACCACAAGTCAGACCTCCCACTCCTGATATGCTGTCTCCCATCTGGATTCTCTGGGTTCTCCCAGATAGGAATGATTCCAGCCACCGAAGAGCTAAGCCCTGAATCCCAACCCCAGCCAGCCTGTCCAGCAGAAGGGTGTGGCTGACAGTATCGAACGCCGCTGATAGGTCTAACAGAATCAGGGCGCTCGGTCTCATGGGCATATGCCACTAGATCTCCATCCTGCATGCCCAAGTACATTCCTTCAAAAAGAAGTATGCACAATTAGAAGACCATGAAATATTGCATTCTACACAGTACATATTTGTAAGGTTCAGACCATCAACCAGCACTGAAGGTTTGCTCACAGACATATTTGACCAAATTATGTCACAGAGTAGACTGGAGGTTTAGGGAGCATCACAGGATAAACTGACAATGCCCCAATCAACATTCAGGAGAAGTCCCAGGAGGGCACGAAAGAAAGAACAGGTTTCCTATTGAATGCAAGAAAAATGTCCTTTTATTAAATGGGTCCAAGATGTAAGGGTTCGTTTACACTTTGTTGGAGTGGTAACCCCAACAAATTAGCAGTTTTATCTCCTCATTTAGGGCATCATTAGGATGGTGGGCAGACTTTGTCCGCCCGCCATCCTGACAGTAAAAGGGACCCCCCGCCATATGTGTGGGGGTCCCGTGGTTGACATTAGGATGCGCCCGCCACACTGGCAGGCACATCCTGCATTTTTTACATTGCGGCGGGCGGTGCTGAACACCGCAATGCCAAAAATGCATGTTGTGCAGGCACCGAGCGGTGCCTGCCATGTTGTGCATGCACATGTAGGGGGGGTACCCCCATGTGCCCCCTCACCCCCAAAATCCTGGGCGTCTGCAACAGGCCCCAACCTCGAGCACCGCATGCCTGCATCCTGATATGGATGGCGGTATCTAGCAGACACTGCCACCATATGAAACCCTTTTCCGCCCGGTCGACTTGTCGACCGGGCGGGAAAGTGGCGGACGGTCTTCCGCATCCGCCGCGGTCCCCCCGCCATACTAATATGGTGGGGGGAAATGGGTGGCGTGTGGGCTAGAATGTAGGGCGAATCACCACCGCCACGCGGGCGGTGGCGATCCGCCCTACATCCTAATGGGCCCCCTTAGTTTTGGGAAAATCTAGGTTTACAGCTATTGAGTTTCAGCTGGCTAACCATCAGAAACCTACGGCTTGGCAGCCTACCCAGCGCAGGACCACTGTCACCACATGAGAAGTTATTTAGAGTGGGCCTTCATATGTACACTTTTCCTGCTCAATACCAGTATGCAAGGCATGGTGAATAGGGGTAGAAAATGCTAATTGATCTCACTTGCAGGGGAAAAAAAAATCTGCTATTTTATATTTCTGAAAAAGTAAAACTCACTTTAGGGACCTGCTTTAGAAATAAAAATAAATGGTTATTAACCATCAAATGGATGCATTTGTCCTTAAAAAAATGTAGGCTGCAATGCTGATTTCATAAAGACTATGGGCCGGATTACGAGTTTGGTGGTCTTACTACCATCCCGCTGCAGCAGCGGTCCCAAGTACTCTGTTGAGTCAACGGTCTCTCTCCCTCCATATTTAGATGTTGCCACTGGCCCAACGGCAGTGTGTCTGATAGCGGGGACTGACACAGGACGCGATCAGCAATTACAAAATATTTTTTGTATGAGTTGCGGCAGGTGTAAACATTTTGAGTACTGTCTAAAGAATTATTCCCATCTGGCTTGATGATCAAAACTATGTTAGAAATACAGGAGTAAATTATGCTGCTCAGTTCTGATCTGAAAGGGTTATTGGTATCCATTAAATAGTGTCTCCATTCAGCAAAGGCAAGTTTCATAGCTAATAATTCCGATTCTAAGGTTGAATAGTGTCTTTCGCAATCTGTCATGGTGTGAGATCGTAGAAAATGGGATGTTCTAAAGCATCTCTTTCCTATTCTTGTAAGAGTACAGCTTCAACGGCTCTGTCTGGGGCATCAGTTTCTATGATAAATCTCTTAGATGGGTCTGGATGAGACCCAATTGGAGTCCCATTGAAAGGTTGCTTCAACGTGCAAAAGGCTTGTTCACCCCTATAGTCCTGAGAGCAACGCTCTTTGAGTTGTTCTTTCTTCAGAGTCTGTGTTATATCACTAGTTACTTGAGCAAATGAAGGAATAAATTGTCGGAAAATGTTTGCTAATCCAAGGTAACACCGAGTCTCCTTAATATTTAAAGGAGATGGCCACTCTAAAATTGCTGCAACCTTTTTTGTCAAGTCAAGTCAAGTCAGAGAATTTATATAGCGCACTACATACCCAGAGGGTCTCAAGGCGCTTAGAAAGGGGAGGAGGATTACTTGTCAAATATCCACGTTTTAAGTTGCTTTCTGAATGCTAGGTGGTTCTGGGTAAGGCGAAGGTGAGCGGGGAGTGAGTTCCATGTTTTAGCAGCCAGGTATGAGAAGGATCTGCCTCCCATGGTGGTCTTGTTGATGCGAGGTACAGTGGCGAGGGCTTGGCTGGAAGAACGTAGTTGGCGAGAGGGGGTGTAGAAGGACAGTCGTGAGTTGAGGCATTCTGGTCCGATGTCGTAGAGTGATTTGTGTGCGTGGGTTAGCAGTCGGAAAGTGATCCTCTTATTGACGGGTAGCCAGTGTAGGTCTTTAAGGTGACCAGAGATGTGTTCGTTGCGTGGGATGTCTAATATGATCCTGGCTGAGGCGTTTTGGATTCGTTGGAGTTTCTTCTGGAGTTTAGCGGTAGTGCCTGCGTAGAGGGTGTTTCCGTAGTCTAGTCGGCTCGTGACCAGAGCATGGGTGACTGTTTTCCTTGTTTCGGTGGGGATCCAGCGAAATGTTTTTCTGAGCATGCGAAGAATGTTGAAGCAGGAAGAGGATACGGCGCTGACTTGTCTGTTCATTGAGAGTGAAGAATCCAGGATGACGCCTAGGTTCCGTGCGTGGTCTGTGGGGATGGGTGCTTTTCCGAGGGCTTCCGGCCACCAGGATTCGTCCCATGCAGAGGGGGATGTACCTAAGATGAGGACTTCTGTTTTGTCTGAGTTCAGTTTCAGATGGCTTTGTTTCATCCATTCGGCAACTTCTTTCATTCCTTCGTGTAGGTTAGTTTTGGAGGTGCTGGGGTCATTGGTGAGAGAAAGGATTAGTTGAGTGTCATCCGCGTAAGAGATGATGTTGAGGTTGTGTTGGCGGGCGATGGCCGCGAGGGGGCTCATGTATACGTTGAAGAGGGTGGGGCTGAGTGAGGATCCTTGTGGTACGCCACAGATGACTTCAGTGGCCTCGGACTTGAATGGTGGGAGGCGGACTCTCTGGGTTCTTCCGGTGAGGAACGAGGTGATCCATTCAAGTGCTTTTCCTTGGATTCCGATGTTATTGAGGCGTTGTAAAAGGGTGCTGTGGCAGACTGTGTCGAATGCTGCAGAGAGGTCGAGGAGGATGAGGGCGACTGTGTCTCCATTGTCCAGTAGAGTTCGAATGTCGTCTGTTGCTGCGATGAGGGCGGTCTCAGTGCTGTGTTTTGCTCGGAAGCCAGATTGTGAGGAGTCGAGGGATTTGTTGGCTTCGAGGAAGGCGGCGAGCTGGTTGTTGACAGCTTTCTCGATGACTTTGGCCGGGAATGGAAGGAGCGAGATGGGGCGGTAATTTTTGAGTTCGGTGGGGTCCGCTGTGGGTTTTTTCAGAAGGGCGGTGAGTTCAGCGTGTTTCCAGTCTTCCGGGAAGGTGGCGGAGTTGAAGGAGCAGTTGATGACGTCTCGGAGGTGCGGTGCTATGACGGAGTCTGCTTTGTTGAAGATGTGGTGAGGACATGGGTCTGTGGGGGATCCTGAGTGGATGGAATTCATCAGGCGGATTGTGTCCTCAGTGGAGATTGGGTTCCAGTCGTTAAGGGTGTTCACGGGGGGAGAATGTTCAGCAAATGGTAGGGTGGGTTGGTTTCCGGGTTGGTCGTCGAAGCTGTTGTGGATGTCTGCAATCTTGTTGTGGAAGAATGAGGCTAGGGAGTCGCAGAGGGCTTGAGAGGGGGTGATGTCGTTGGAGTTGGCCGAGGGATTGGAAAATTCCTTGATGATGTTGAAAAGTTCCTTGCTGTTGTGGGCGTTGTTGTCAAGTCGATCCTTGAATGCTGTTTTCTTGGCCTTTCGGATTAGTTGGTGGTGAGTGCGGGTGGCGTTTTTGAAGGCGTCCTTGGTGCTAGTGGTTGGGTCTTTTTTCCAGGCCTTTTCAAGGGAGCGGCAGATTTTCTTGGACTTCTTAAGATCATCGTTGAACCATGAGGCCTTTTTGCTGCCAGGTTTGCTTTGACGTTTCTTCAGTGGTGCTAAGGTGTCGGCGGTGTTGGATAGCCATAGGGTGAGGTTGGCGGCGGCTTCGTTTGCGTTAGAAGAGTGGGCTGGGGTGTTTAGAAGGAGCGATGCGGAGATCTGGTCCGTGGTGATTTTGTTCCAGTTTCTTTGCAGAGTTGGTTGGAGGTGGTTGGTGGGTTTTGGTTTGTTGTAGGTGAAGTGAACGCAACTGTGGTCAGTCCAGAGGAGATCCGTAGTGTGGCTGAAGGAGACATGATTGCTGGAGGTGAAGATGGGGTCGAGTGTGTAACCTGCGATGTGGGTGGGGGAAGTGACCAGTTGTTTAAGTCCGAGGTTGGCGAGATTGTCCAAGAGGGTGGTGGTGTTGCGGTCGTTGATCTTTTCAAGGTGAAAGTTGAGGTCTCCCAGAAGGATGTAGTCTTTGGAGGGGAGCGTGTGAGGAGTGATGAAGTCCGTGATGTCTTCACTGAATTTTGCGCGGGGTCCTGGTGGTCTGTAGAGGAGGGTGCCTCTGAGTGTGGTCTTGGGGTCGATGTGGATCTGGAAGTGAAGGTGTTCGGAGTTAGCGAGGTTGGCGTCAGAGCTAGTTGAGATGCGGATTGATTTCTTATGGACGATAGCGATTCCTCCTCCTGTGTGGTCGGTGCGGTCCTTGCGTGTGATCTTATAGTCTTCAGGGATGGCAATGGTGATGTCTGGGGCGGAGGAAGCGTTCATCCAAGTTTCTGTTAGGAAGGCGACGTCTGGAGAGATGGTGTCTAGTAGGTTCCATAGGTCAATGGCGTGTCTGTGGACCGATCGAGTGTTGAGAAGGATGCACTGTAGGTGGTTGGGGTCAGGAATCTGTGTTGTGGTCGTAGCGGAGATGTTGTCGGTGCCGATGAATTTGCAGGAGTAGCAGGAGAAAGGTCCATGGGTGTGTCCAGGAGCGGCTTGGACGCAGTTGGGGGCGCGACCGGGATTAAGGGCTAGGAGGGTGGCGACATCGTAGGTGATGCGGGGGGGCTGGGAGGGACGGGGGCCAGGGGGTCTGGCGCTGGGCGCGGTCCAGGCGCGGACGGGCGTAGACGGGCTTACCTTTGGCGCACCTTCGGCGCGCATGGGGCGCGATCGCTGCGCGTTACCGCTGCGCGCGGGAACTACTGTCATATATGGAAGGTGGAGGGGGAGGGGCGAGGGCGTCTCAGCTGGGAGGCGGGGCGGGCACACGAGGACAACAACAACAAAATGGAGGCGGAGGGGGGAGCACAGCGGAGCGCTAGAGTCAAACGCGCTAGCAGGACTAAGCAGCAGTGGGAGATTGATTAACAAAGAGCTAACGAGGCAAAGCGGAAATATGCAACACAGCAGGCGAAATGTAGACAAATGAAATGGCACAGTTAAAGCAGTCCAAGCAATGCAGCGCTACGATAAAATCAACACAGCAGGCGAAATGTAGACAAATGAAATGGCACAGTTAATGCAGTCCAAGCAATGCAGCGCTACGATAAAATCAACACAGCAGGCGAAGTGTAACTAAATGAGAAAGGCACTTTTAAAGCAATTCCAGCAACGCAGCGTTACAATACCAGATGCCTGCAAGAGACACTGGGAGCGACCACTCAGCCCGTGAGAGAGGAGTGAGTCACGGCGCATGCAGGGATAGGAGCGCTATTTCTATTCTGTGGGAGGGCGTCTCAGCTGGGAGGCGGGGCGGGCACACGAGGACAACAACAACAAAATGGAGGCGGAGGGGGGAGCACAGCGGAGCGCTAGAGTCAAACGCGCTAGCAGGACTAAGCAGCAGTGGGAGATTGATTAACAAAGCGCTAACGAGGCAAAGCGGAAATATGCAACACAGCAGGTGAAATGTAGACAAATGAAATGGCACAGTTAAAGCAGTCCAAGCAATGCAGCGCTACGATAAAATCAACACAGCAGGCGAAATGTAGACAAATGAAATGGCACAGTTAAAGCAGTCCAAGCAATGCAGCGCTACGATAAAATCAACACAGCAGGCGAAGTGTAACTAAATGAGAAAGGCACTTTTAAAGCAATTCCAGCAACGCAGCGTTACAATACCAGATGCCTGCAAGAGACACTGGGAGCGACCACTCAGCCCGTGAGATGGACAGGTCTTGAGAATTTAAACAGTTCTCAACTTTGGTCTGATCGAATTCACATTTTTCAGATTTACAATATAGTTGATTCTGTCTTAATCTGGATCGTACTTGGGCCACATGTTGCTCATGGTCTTCCATGTTATGAGAAACAATCAGAATATCATCAAGGAAATAACTACGAATTGCTGTTGCATGTCAGAACACATCATTCCTAAGTATTCGAAATATGGCTTGAGCTTTGCATAGCCCAAATGGCATGATCCTGTAGTTGTAGCGGCCAAATGGGGTCCTTAATGCTGTTTTCCATTCATCCCCAACTTTAATTCATAATAGGTTATAAGACCCTCGAAGATCTAGCTTGGAGGACAGTTTGCTACTCTCATAATTTCTAATATATAATTAAAAAGAGGTAAGGGTAGCACTCTTTGATAGTCACCTGATTCAACCCTCTATGGTCAATGTAGGGTTGCAGATCTTTAGATTTTTTGGAGAGCAAGACTAAAGATGTTATGGCAAGGAAGTTTGATTGAGGAAATAATATATCCTCGAAATTCTTATGTAAATATTCCTTCAAGAATTTCTTTTTGTATTCAGCTATTGAATACATTCTCTAAGGAATGGTTAACAGAAGACCTATCTGTGACAACACCTATTAACTGAACCTCCTTTGGAGACCAATAATGATTTTTCAAACCACCATGGGTAGACATTTGTGCAGGATGACTGCCAACCCCCCCGGGAGCCCCTGGAATAGCTTGCATGATAAATTATGTTCTATCTGTATTTAACCAGGAACTGGCATTTGGCGCCCAAAAAGTATGGGCGAATTTTGCGGATTTGCGGTCCGCGAAATGGCAAACAAATCTGCAAGTTTGTGGGAAAATCCGCGAACTCGCGGATTTGCACAAATATATGTGACCACCTGTGTCTGTAACTTTGCCTCCGCGCCGAAAGGCGCCGAGGTCCCTCGAGTGAGCTGTCCATCATAGTGAGGAAAGGGTGCGAAGACGTTGCATACCCTAGTGTGTGTGGGCCGGGGCTTCCATGCGAGTTCACATGCCTCTTGTTTATAAAGGGTCAGAGACCGATCCGAGCAGCAGATGAGAAAAAAGCAGCCTCCTGGTCACTGCGAGTACACGGGGATTGCGCTCGAGAAACTCGTGGATGCAAAGACCTCCATCAAGGATTACATCTAGTTGTAGCCGGTAGATATAGGGAGGAAGCACACCTGCCTAGTCTCGACCATGCTCACTAGTTGTTTGGGCTGGTCACAGAAAGTACACAGGATTGCGCTTGAGAAACTTGTGGATGCAAAGACCTCCATCAAGGATTACATCTAATTGTAGACGGTAGATATAGGGAGGAAGCACACTTGCCTAGCCTCGACCGTGCTCACTAATTTTTTGGGCTGAACGTTAATTAATTTGAGCTCCACTCGGGCATGTGCAAAGAAAAAAAAATCCCCCCACGAGCGGATTTGCGGATTTTTCGGCAATTTCGCGAGATTCGCGGATCGCGAAAATCAGCAAATTCTGCCAGCGGAACGGATTTTGCGCCCCTACTTAGACTAAATTTTCTGCAATAACAACATCTCTGGTGCATGGCGTTTCATGAAATCTAAGACTGCCCCTCTTTTAATGGGATATTTCAGCCCATTGATGTCCCATACTATCATTTTAGGTTCAGTCATGGCAGGACTTAAGATGAATCCTGGTTGGTGGGACAGGTTTCAGAGTCCAATTATGGCCCCATTTGTTGACGCTCTACTGATGAGCACCTGCAAGCTGTTGCTGAGCTGCACCATAATTAAGGCTTGCACAGATCCTTTTCCTGTTTTCTCAGCCAATCTTTCTTCTCTGATGCCTACCTAGATAACTAGTTATTTCTTCTCCCATGGAGTCATCTTATAAGTAATAGGACTCTTATCTGTCTTAAATGTGTTGTTCTTTGTGTGATATTTCAGTGTGTTTGGTATGTTTCTTGCACTTTTAATCCTGTACGATCAAATTCTCATTCTCAGATTAGAGGGTTGCCTGTGTACCTGGGCTTTTTTGTCTGACCCCCACAATCGTTTATTGTCTTTTTGAAATTAGTAAAGCACTCAAAGGGGGTTCTTGCAGCTTAAATACACTAGTGTACAGGGTATAGCTTTCAAAGACAAGATAGCGCATGAGTTCTGAGGAATCTCCCTCCTGCCTCCACTGAAATCCTAAGGTGACACAGCTCCTCTAAGGCCCACGCTTTCCCGCTGAAGTGCACTAGGGTTAGGGCAAGCCCCCAAATCTTCTGGACTACCCGCTGGGTGATGAGATAGCGACCTGAGACAGGAGCATTCAAGCAACATGCTTACAACCTGAGTAGGATCGTGGACGGGGTGGTGTGATCCAGTTCCCGTTGACTCCTTCTGCAACCCTCTCATGCCACTCTTGAAACTGTTCCACCAGCTCTGGGTCAGATGCCTGAGCTCAGGAGCTGCAGTCGCTGAGGTGATCGACCGTAGAGTTATAGATTTGCTCCTCCTAACCATGCAAGAGTCGGTGATGCAGTACTGTAGCTGAGAGCTGCCCTGGGAGCTGAGGTGAGTCCTGGGGAGCCTCTATTGCTGCGGCTGCCACCTGATCCAATGCCACTCTCCTTGGGGCCACTGAGATCCACCCACACAAGAAGACCACCTGGGCCCTGGGCTGCAAAACCAACTGGAGAGGCAGCGTGATGAGTCCATAGACTGGGTTGACCTGAGCGCTACCGAGCAGGGGACACTCCACCTCTCCACCCGAATGGCTGCTGCAGGCCCTCAGGAGTGGGTAGGAGCCCATGCTCCTTTGGGCACGCAAGTGGTTCATGCCACCGTGGCCCAGCAATGCTTTTGGGAGGCTGAGCCTGAGTGTCTGGAGCTCTTACTGGAGGACCACACAAAAGAGGGGTTGCACTTGTGGGACTGCCAGACCGATCATCATCAGCAAACTGGCCAAATGTTCGTGCTTCCCTGCACTCCCTTAATATTTTATCCTACACTGACCCCTTGCCAAGGCAAGCAGGTCTGGTTCTGAGACCTTTGAAAGTAAAACCACCTACTGGAGTGAAGATCAAACCCCCCTCAGACACTGGGTGACATCCATCCTACGGGACCACTGGCTGCTCGTGCTGTCCCCTCCCTATACAAACGACACTGTGATGGCCAAGCAGGGTGGACAGATGAGTACCAGCTACAGACTGTACCACAATGGTGGTGCCTCTACTTGGAAGGACCTCTCTCACCCTTGGGGACAACTTATGGGCGGGGAGACAGGATGGTACCATCTGTGGATCCCTGAACTACCATGGGGAAAGACAAGAGGCTGTGATTTCTTATGTAACTTTTTTTTAAAACCGTACTCTCCCCTACCTTCCACACTCGCTCTTCCCGGGGGTCTACGCGCTTCCAGGCGGCCGATTTGGGTCACTTGGGACGCGGGATTAGGCACTCGAGCGCATCTGCACAAGCGCCATCTTGGGAGGAGTGGAGGTCGGCGGGCTAGTGCTGAGGGCGATTTTGGCCACGCACTACATATAGAGCCTGAACTGAGTAGCACTCAGTGATGGAGCTAGAGATTCCTGAGGTGGAAGCCGGGAGTCAAGGACAAAGTCTTTTTAAATTTTTGCAGAACACTGTGATTTCTTGTGTAACTTTAAAAAAAAATCGTACTCCTACCTTCCACACTCGCTCTTCCCAGGGGTCTAGGCGCTTCCAGGCGGCAGATTTGGGTCACTTAGGACGCGGGATTAGGCACTCGAGCGCATCTGCACAGGCACCATCTTGGGTGGAGTGGAGGTCGGCGGGCTAGTGCTGAGGGCGATTTTGGCCACGCACTACAAAATGAACCACGCATTTCGTACACACAGCGGGCGCGCCAGAGGCAAGCCAGTCTGCGCCCGTCCGCGCCAGTCAGGGCTCAGGGTCAGGACACTCTGTTATCCCCCCTGATCCCATTATAACCTACTCGCGCAAAGCTCTCCTTCAATGGAGATTAGACAGTAACCCAGCTTGTTCCAACTCACTCAACCCAGATAGACCCCATGCCCACTTCACCTCATGCCATTACTCTATGGCGGGAAAAAAGCCTTCTACTAATGTTACAACCTGCCTGAGTATGGCCCTTCTGAATTGTAGGTCGTTGCCTAAACACTCCCTAGAAATCAATCTACTGATTCAGGATTATAAACTTGACGTATTGTTTTTAACGGAGACATGGTTATCCTCTAACTCCGAACCGGACATAGTCCGAGCTCTCCCTTTAGGATATCTTATCCAGTTCCAGAACAGGACCAATGGCAAAGGAGGTAGGATCGCTATTATATATAAAAATCAGCTATCATGTAGGTTGGTAGATAGCGGGATTTCTGACTGTGAGAATGTCCATTTCACCATTCAGATCTCTCAAATAAGACCCATGTCAGGTTTACATCTGTACCGCCCCCCGGGAACCATAGGGCAGTTTGGTAGGTCATTACTGGAGACAGTTATCTCCCTAGCCTCTACCTCGTCCAACTTCACATTACTGGGAGATTTAAATTAGCATTTTGACGACCCCCTAGATAAAGTGGCAGGAGAATTATTACTTGACTTAAAATCCTATGACCTTCTTCTCAAAAGTCTACATGCCACTCATACTAAGGGGCACCTCCTCGACCCCATATTCTCCAATATCTCCACTCTGGAGCTTAAGAAACCCCTACCTATCCCTTGGTCCGACCACTTCTTAATCCCATTCAATTGGCAATTCACTTCGGGTACCTCTCGAGTCCCGGAGATACGAAGCCAAGAGAGAGCCTGGTCCAAACTTCCACTTGAGAGTTGGATAAGGTTGTTGGAGTATACAGCCCCCACACACGATCCAGATCCGCTGATAGCGGATAAAAACTTTTCAATCTGGATCAAAAACTCACTGGACAGCGCTCTACCCAGGAAAAGATTAGAGAAAAAAAGTGGACCTTTTAAATATCCTTGGTATACATCAGAACTCAGGGACTAGAGGAAAGTATGCAAGAAATTCGAACGGGCCTGGAGGAAAGACTGGGCTAACAACAAAACATCTGCATACAGAACAGCCATCAGGTCCTACAAAGCATTACTCAAAGCTACTCAGGCGGCTTTCTTTGAGGAGAAAATTCGAGCCTCCTCAAATTCCCCAAGAGAGACCTTCCGTATAGTGAAGGAACTCCTGAAAGTCCCTGACCCCCCTCCCGTCCCTGACATCTCAGGGTCTAGATGTAATTTGCTTGCGGAATTTTTTGCAAGCAAAATCCAAAACATTTTAAAAAGCCTACCTTGCACTGACCAGCCATCAGAACTTATCATTCCCAGTGCCTCAATTACCGGCCCAATTCTGGACTCCTTCTCCCCAATTACCAGGGAGGAATTTCAAAAAAGTTGTCAATCAATTAAAAGTGGTTCCCCGGGTGACCCGGCACCAATGCACATCATGAAACTGGCATCATCAATCATCAAACCATTAGCCACCGATTTAATCAACTCCTCCTTTTCCCAAGGTATTGTCCCGCCTAGTTGGAAAAATGCTATAGTAAGAACCCTGCTAAAGAAACCTCAGCTGGATCCCTCCGAGATGGCCAATTATCGACCGATCTCTTTACTGCCGGGGATTAGTAAGATTGCGGAAAAACGCAAACCAACAACTGTCCGCTTTCTTGGAAACGGGTAAGCTGCTCCGCAGCTCCTAGACAGGCTTCCGCCCTGGGCAGGGCACAGATACCGCCCTGATAGTGGTGGTTGAAGAGGCGAGGCAGATCTTGGACTCAGGAGGATCAGCAGCAGTGATCTTACTGGATTTAAGTGCGCCCTTTGATACGGTTGATCACCGTATCCTCATCCAACGCCTCAGAAACTTGGGAGTTTCAGGATCAGCTCTGGCATGGTTAAAATCCTTTATAAACAACAGAACCTTCCAGGTCTCGGAAGGTAATATTCGTTCCAAATCCATCCCTCTCCAGTGTGGCATACCACAGGGCTCATCGTTGAGCCCAACACTTTTTAATGTGTATATGTCCCCACTGGAAGACATTGTTACCCCTTTTGGAATTAGATTAATCACCTATGCAGACGACACACAACTGGTCGTCTCACTTAACCAATCAGACCATTGTTTTGAGAACCTTTGGTCCTGTTTGTCCGAAATGTTTGGTTGGATGAACAAATCCCTCCTCAAATTAAATGGAGATAAAACAGAGCTTATGCTCCTAGGACATAAGACTTCATCCATTCTTAACCCCATGTGGCCCACTTTTATGGGAGCAGCTCCCATCCCAAAAAGAAAAATTAAAAGTCTTGGAATTTGGCTCGACCAAGATCTCTCTCTCTCGGTACCCAAGTGAAGAAAACCGCGGGCGTGTGTTTTAGCCTACTCCGTACCGCACTGAAAATTCTCCCTCTCCTACCTCCCCACTCCAGGAAACTTCTTATTCAGGGACTAATTCTTTCCAGGTTGGATTATGGTAATGCCTTATATCTGGGGGCCCCAGAATCAACCATAAACAAATTACAACTCATCAAGAATTCGGCAGCGAGATTGCTAACGGGATCATCAATCAAGCTCTCAGCTAAACCCGCCCTCAGATCCTGGCTGCCAATTCGGGAAATAATTAAATTTAAATCCCTGTGCATTATGCACAAGTCTTTACAGGGTAAGGGACCCCCCATCTTGAGAAGTCCGATTGGCCACTACAAAGCCAACAGGGCACTGAGATCTGACCACCTGTACCTCGCTAATGTGCCTAGAATAAAAAAGGCACGTACAGGAGGACGTTGTTTTTCCGTCAATGCCGCTACACTCTGGAACTCCCTTCCCCTTAGCATCTACACTGAGCCTAGCCTCCAGAAGTTTCGCAAGCACTTGAAAACTTTTCTTTTCCCTAAGGGTCCTTAAGCGCCCGCTTCATCGTTGATATCTCTACTCACAGGGCTGGGACGCCCACAGGTAACCATGCGCTTTATAAATCTGATTCAATTCAATTTAATGTGACCTAGGCCCTAACCAAAATGAACAGATAACCACCCCGCAATCCAATGCAGGAGAAAATCCAAATGGTCCTAGAGGGCATCCCACAACGGAATCAACCGACAAAGCGATCATCCAGCAGGCAATCCAGACCTCAATGGAGGCGGTGGAAACTAAAATCGGAGAGGTACGAATGGGTGTGATGCTGCTCAGACAAGACCTCCGGAACATGGCAAATCAAGTGGAGGATGAACCAACCTCCCTCAAACACACACTATCTACATTGCTCATCAAAGCAAAACAATGTGAGGCCATGTCTGCAGATGCCAAAAATAGATCACATTGAAACAACCTCCAATTTGAGGGGTTCACCGTGGGTGCAGACGGCACAGACGGAGAAATTCTTGGAGACTTGAAAGAAATCCTGGATAACAAGTGACCTCCTCTCAACATGGTTAATGCTGGAATGGGCCCATATATCCCTAGCACCAACACCACCTCCACTAGCAGACCCCTGGACTGCGGAGTTCCGCAGGGCTCCTCGCTCAGCCCAACGTTGTTTAACGTATATATGAGGCCGCTGGCTGGGATCGTCCATCCATATGGTATCAAGATCGTGACCTATGCGGACGATACCCAGCTGGTGGTCTCTCTGACGTGGGCCGAGGACCCTGTGGGCACTGTGGACCTAGTGGGCTGTCTAAGTGAAGTCAACAGCTGGATGACCCTGTCTTGTCTCAAACTTAACGGGGACAAGACAGAGGTCATGCTGTTGGGACGCTCGGTGCCATCTGTGGTTGGCCAGATCTGGCCAGCCTGCTTGGGCCCTCCTCCAGTCCCCAAGGATGCTATTAAGAGCTTAGGCATTTGGCTGGATAAGTCCCTAACATTTGATCATCAAGCTGTCGTGCTATCCGCCACCTGTTTCGGCCTCATTAGAATGTTGAGGAAGATCCTCCCCCTACTACCATTGAGGCTAAACAAATTGTTATACAGGGATTGATTCTCTCCAGATTAGACTTTGGAAATGCCCTTTATCTTGGAGCCCTAGACTTCACATTGAGGAAATTACAGGTCATCCAAAATTGTGCAGCCAGGACCCTGCTTCAAATCCCCCGTAGGACTTCTGTCAAACCCGGTTTAAAAAGACTGCACTGGCTCCCTGTTAGGAATAGGATTAGCTTTAAATCCCTCTGTGTTGCCCATCAGTCATTCTGGGAAACTGGCCCAGCGATTAGTCGCTCCTTAATCATTCCTTACCTCCCTAGCAGACAGCTACGGTCTACCAATGCTTTTCGCGCTGTTGTGCCAAAGGTCAAACGGTCCAGATCGGGAGGCCGTTCCTTTTCCCTGAATGCTGCTAGGCTATGGAACAGCATACCCCTATATTTAAGGTCCAACTCAGATCTCACTTCCTTTAGGAAGCATCTGAAAACTTTTTTGTTCAATAAATAGACCCATTTTCCTTGTTTCTGTCATTTGCCCAGATGTTTGTACACGATCAGTCACAGCGCTTGGACGCCTCTGCGCTTTATAAAACACATTTTCATTTCATTTCAGCACCATCACCAAATGCCCCTCCTACGACCAATGATTGCTCCTATACTCCATTTCTGAGACTACAATTACATTTTTTGGGAGTTACATAAAGTAGGCTCCAGCATCAATCCACATGCATTATGATTTTCCCTGACTGTTTGAAACAAGTCCAAAAGAATAGGAAATCCTTCAAAGAAAGAAGCCAAAAACTCAAAACATTGAATCTCCAATATATTAGGATGTTCCCTGACACCCTGAAGGTCTTGCACAACTCGTGCGCTAATTTTTTCAGCACTCTGGAGGAATTCTGTAACTGGGCAGCTGAATAAAAGTCCTCAGCCGCACGACTGGGGCTGGGCCCTTGGAGCGTCGCGAGGACTGATGGCTACCTTTTCCTCACCCCTGACCCAAGTGCAAAACATGATCTCTCAAATGCCACACTTAAACTTGTAGCTCACCAGACTCTTTTGATGTAGAGCTGAACCCAATTCAACAGCTGCTGCCAGATTGTGTTCCTGATCGGCGATTCTGCACCACCTAGTGGGCACCACAGGCAGATCAAAAGCTATCCAACACCCTGCCAGATCTGGAGAGTCTATTTTTGATAGAAGATGAGCTGTGAAAAACACCAATCATTTACCTGGATTCCTAGGGGTCTCGTTTGTAAACGTGGATCTGCTGCCTGTCTTGGGGCATCAGTGCCATCACCACTCGTGAGACACTGGAGGTCCCCCAATGACACTCTCACACAGTTAAGACAATGTTTAGATTCTGGGGTAGTTTAGGGGGCAACTATGCTTCTGATTGGGAAGTTTGGGTCGAGGGTATTGGAAGATGTTGATATCTAATATGTTTGGTTGTGTTTTCACTGCATCCCAACCCCCGACATTCAGTTATATGTCTGTCTCACACCACACACTTGCAGAAGGCCTGCTTCATGCCGTTGAGCAATGTAACAACACACCTAACAGGTCTTCTACTAACACTGTCCGCAACCAACTGATGGGCATGTGAACAGTACTAAAAGATCTGCCATCCTTCTTAACGCAATGAAGAAAATCCTGCTGTCCTTATGCTTCAGGAGGCCCACCTACTAGGTACCCATTACCCCTTCTTTTGATGCTTCAGATATGTTTCATACCGGATTTTCGAGGGTGTACTAGAGGAGTAGTGATACTTCTTCACAAGTCCTTACCAATGACCCACACAACAGTCCACTCAGACCCTATGGGCCTCACTATAGAGGGAACCCTGGAAGGCACCCAGTACAATCTGGTCAGTGTTTACATTCCACATCAATCCCCCAAGGTGCGCTAGACAACTGCCGGACTCTCCTCCTGAAGCTTCCCCCTGGGAATGCCCTTATTGGAGGAGACCTTAACGCAGTTTCTAATCCAGAAGAGGACTCTGCAGTGGGCTCCACTTCCTACCAACCTAGTGGTATCAAGTCTCTAGTGTCCTTAGTGGATTAGGACTCTGTGATGTATTGAGGGTATGGCACCCACACAATAGATAAAACACACACGTTGACTGCCCACTAAACCTCTCCTGCATTGATTTGCTACTGCTCCCCGCCACCATATCCTCCACAATACAACTGTGGAGATCCTCCCTTGAGGCACCTCTAATCACTCTCCAGTTCTTCTGCACATCTGCACTCCAACGACACCCCACAAGCCAATTTGGCATCTCACTGCCAAGTTTCTGAAGGATGAACACTACTGCAACCTCTCGGGTGAGAAGATCAAGGCATATTTTATTTATTTATTTATTTATTACATTTATAAAGCGCACTTTCACCTAAAAGAAGGCATCATGGCGCTGACAGACTCATAACGATGGAGGCAGCCAATGGCGAGCTAGGGTTTCGGGAAGAGCAGTGTTTTCAGTCTCCTCCTAAACATGAGAAGATCGGAAGTATGTCTTAGCTCAGCCGGGAGGGCATTCCACAATTTCGCCGCGGCTACGCCGAACGATCTTCCTCCTGCTTTGGTTTTCTTAAACCTAGGTATGGTCACCAACCTAGCAGAGGAGGATCGTAGGCTGCGGGCTGGAGCATGCCACCTGAATTTCCTTTGTAGGCTAACTGGGCCCAAAGCATGCAGGGCCTTAAACGCCAGACAGAGAGACTTAAATTGTACCCTCTGTCTCACCGGGAGCCAATGTAGCTGGGCCAAGGCCTTAGACGAAGAAGCTCTCATCGGCCACCCCAGCGCTAGTTTGGCCGCCGCAGACTGGATTCTCTGGAGTCTATCCATAAGATAGCTCGGAGAATCCGACAGCAAAGAGTTACAATAATCTAACCTGCTGAGCACAGTGCAGCGTACCACCTCTACGCGAGCGGGGGGCGGAAATAGTGGAAGAATTTTTCTCAGGGGTCTAATAATGGCAAGACAGCCAGCTACGAGCTTCGATACCTGCGCCTCCAAGGAAAGATCATTGTTGAACATAACGCCTAGGTTTCGAACTACCTTCGCTAGCTGTACCGCTAAGGAGAAGTCCCCATGCCAGAAGTTACAGGGTAAGGGAGTTTGCACCCTAGGCCTTGGGCAGTATAACACCTCCGTTTTCTCTGCATTGAATTGCAGGGAATTAGCCTTCAACCATCCCGCCGTGTCTCGCAGACAGTTGTGAAATTCCTCCATGGAGGTTAAATCATCTCCCTCCAAGGAGAGAATCAGCTGCGTATCATCAGCGTAGTTGACAATTTCGATATTATATTTTTTGATGATTGCAACTAAGGGCTTCATGTAGATATTAAATAGTACCGAACCCGTCTCTCCGTCTGGCACGCTGTGGGCAGCATATACAGCCTCGGAGAGGGACAAGGCAAAGTCTCTGCTTAGAAACCAGGAGTGGGCAAAATACCAACAAGTGACAGCCCTGGACACTCACATTCTGGTTCTCGATGCCAGGTGTATCGATGCCCCACTCTCCACTGATTGCTGACGGCCAGAGATGGCTAAAACGTCTCTCTGCCACCTTGCCTTAGAGCATGCCTGTCAATGTTGCCATGTGTCCCTTCATCACGTCTATGAGACCGGTGATAAATCCAGCAAACTGCTCTAATGGATAGCTACCCAGGACATGGCATCCAGAGTAGCGCCCAAAATTCACGATGCACAGGGAATCAAACACACTGCCAATGCTGTTGCCGAAACCTTTCTCTGACCTTTGCGCCTTGTTCAGCCCCACTGCATTCCCATACAGTGCACATTAACACCATACTATGGGATATCCCCCTTCCACAGCTTTCCGGCCCCTAGCAAAGAGACCTGAACCCGGCAGTCACACTAGAGGATGTTGGCGAAGCCCTGACTGAAATGGATGCAGGGAAAATACCAGGTCCCAATGGCTTTTCTGCCAAATTCTACTACAAATACAGGGAGCTCCTTTTGCCCCAGCTACTTAACCAATATGGGAAGTGGAGGCCAAGGGGTCATTACCTCCAGAACTAGACTTCGCCACCATAGTGGTAATACAAAAACTGGGATGGCCCCCATACCAATGTGCATCATAAAGGCCAATCTCCATAATAAATATCAAAATTAAAATATTAGCGAAAGCCCTTTGAATCATTGCAGACCTGGTCCACCCCAATCAATGCGGTTTCATGCCCGATCATAGCACGAGACACTGTATTAGGCACCTTCACATGGCATTGAATCGCCACACAGCTTGGAAACCATTGATCCCTCCTACTGATCAACTTTGAGAAAGCATTCGACTTGGTTGACTGGGGTTCCCTGACCCAAGTCCTAGAATGCATGGACTTTGGTCTGAGATTTTGCAGATACATTAAACTGCTGTATTCGTCTCTCCCTTCGCACAACTGAGGTTTAATGGAACACTTTCTGACCTCTGTTCCCATCTGCAGGGGAATCAGACAGGGTTGCCTGCTCTCACCCCTCATTTTTATATTGCCATTGAACAACTAGCCCGGCCAATTAAATTTGACGCACAAATACAAGGCTGGTAATGACATACTGAAGTCAAAGTCTGACTTGCTCTACATGCGGACTATGTGCTCCTGTACCTAGGGAACCCACATGAGTCAGGCCCCTGAGCAATGCGGAGTAACGCGGATCCTGTCTCTATATGCAGAAGCTTCTGGACTCCATTCCAACTTGTCCAAATTTCTTCTAAATTATGAGAGCGACTGATGCAAAATACTGGCGAACGAATAACCTAATTAAATGGCTCAGCTTCCTATATCTTGGCATATACATTTCACTGGAACCAATACTGATGTGGTCCCTCAACATCTCCCACTCATCAGTAGGGTGAAATGGAACTTTAACTCATTGACTCATCTCGTACTTCAAATTCTGCCTAGATCAAGTAGCGAATCTGGTCTGAGGGTCCTGGAATTGGTTTTGGAGAACGTAGAGAAACCGGGGCAGGGCCATCATTTTAAATAGTGATATTCTGCTAAATGTTCTCAGACCTGCCACCACAGTGTCTGTGCGCAGTTTGGTTCTGCCATGTCGACCAGGCAAGTGCACCCACTTGCCAGGCCCTAACCTTCTCTTTTCTTACATGTGAGTCACCCCTAAGGTAGGCCCAAGGTATCCCTGTGGGCAGGGTGCAGTGTATGTGAAATGTAGGATATGTCCAGATGTGTGTAACATGTCCTGATAGTGAACTACAGTGAATTTCGCTTTTCACTATTAAAAGGCTATCTGTCCTATAGGATAGGATGGGAGTACATTTAGAACATCTTATAAGTATAACTTCCCATTGGGACAAGATAGAAAGCTAGAGTTTAGTATGCCTGAACTCAGTATACAAAGATGCATCTTTTAGTAAAGATGATTTTTATATTGTGTGTTTTAAAATACCACTTTTAGAAAGCAGGTATTTTCTTGCTTAGCCATCCTGTGTGCCTCTGCTGGTTTGTGGATTGACTGGCTTTGGAGTGACAGGGGCTAGGGATATGCATTCACTGTTAACAGCCACTGGGGGGCGGTGAGGTGTGTCCTACCTTTCCTGGATGACTCAGGGCTGGGCTGAGTAGACTGGGTTGCATTTAAAGTAGGGGGAGGAGATTAGCTAGCACTTAAATGGGCCTAGTCTGCCTTACACAATGCTGTCTCCACCTCCTGCCCTGAAGCTGGACCAGAGAGGAAAGAACTGGTTTTGACTAAGAACAGAGCTTCTCTGCCACCAGAGAACAATGGAAAAATGTTCTATAAATATTGGGGCCCACAACCCAGAACTTTAGATTACTTCTGGACTCAAGAAGAACCTCTATCAAGTAGAAGAGCTGGAAAAGCTGAAGAAGTACTGCCCCATTTGCTGTATGCTGTCTGGGGTTGGCCTGCAGTGGCTGTTTCTGCCAAGGAGAGGAACTGTGTGTTTATCCTGCTTGTAGAAGATCTCCAAGAGCTTGAAGAAGAGCTTGACTCCTGTTCTGAAGTCTCGGGAACACAAAGACTTCACCACCAGCTCCCCATAACTTCCTTGCTGGGAGTTCTGACCTGCCAGAAGGTGCGGGTTGCTGTGTTGGGCCTGTGGAGGTTGTTCCTGAAGCTGGGAGCTGGAAAAGAGACGCAACTAAAGAAGCACAATGCATCCTCACCCGTTTCTGACGCATCGCTGGCGTGCTGCTGAAGAAACCGATGCAGCGCCTGGCCGCGGCTGAAGAAAACACTGCATGCCAAATCCCATGCACCGATCTCTGAAGTCCAAATTCACTGCACCGATTCCAACGCAGGCCCTGCATGTTCGGCTGCAAGAACTAACTTGTGGGACAGCGACTGGAGACACCAATGCAGCGCCGTTGCTGCCGCAGCATCCGAAACCAACGCATCTCTGATCTTCATGCATTGCACCGGGGCGCCAAGTCTAAATCAACGCCGGGGTCGCAGTAAGAAACCAACGCATCACCTCCCTGCACAGGAAGAAACTGACGCATCATCTCCTCTTCATTAAGAAACAGACGCATCACCTCCCCTGCATGGCAGTAAGAAACTGACGCATCACCTTCCCTGGAGTAAGGAACTGACGTATCACCTTCTGTGGGCATAAGGAACCGGCGCATCACCTTACCAGCGGCTACTTTTGTTTATGGTTTTGACACATCCAAGGTACTTTATGTTGATAGTGTCGCATCTATAGTTTGCTATGGACAGAACTGTTTTTACCTTTCGAAAGTCATACCTTAATAACTGTATGTTGGACTTTTGTTGTTTTGGTCTTGTTTGGTTTAGATAAAGATTACTTATTTTTCTAAACTAGTTTGGTGTTTATTTGGAGTGTTTTCACTGTATTACTGTATGCGTGCATAAATGCGTTGCACACTGTTTCTGAGATAAGCCTGTCTCCTCGTACCAGGCTACCAAGTGGATGAGCAGGGGGTATTTTAGAAGTGTATTCCCCTTACTCTGACTAGAAACAAGGGTCCCTACTTGGACAAAGGTGCAAACCATTGCCAACGAGAGACCCCAATTTCTAACAGGGCTCCAATTCCAGATCTCTTACCCTAAACTGTACAATTGTTCCCAATTGGCAATCCCTTTAGCACTCCCTATGAGTCCCTAGTAAATGGTACCACTGGTAATAATGGCCTGGGTTACTAAAGAGGGTCCCTTACGTCTGCAGCATGTATTGTGCCACCCTAAGAGAATTCTCAGCACCAACATGCAAACTGCCATTGCAGGCCGCGTGCCATGGTGCAGAGAAAAGTGAAGACAACTAAGTAAAGTCCCTAACCAAAGGTTGTGGATCATGTGTTGATTACAAAAATGGTACTGTGTAACAATATATGACAATTGTCAAAAACCCAGTTGGGACAGAAAAATATCATCTAAAAATTCAAAGACAATAATGCAAAAACCATATAAAATTCAAAATTAATGTATTAGTACATGCACCCAGAGGGCACCTTAGAGGGGCCCCTTGAAATCCTACCAGCTACTAGTGTGCTAACTGACTGGTGTCGACCAGCATGCCACCACAGATGGGTTTTTGAACCCCTGGAGGTGAGAGTCCGTGCTCTCTGAAGGCAGAAACAGTGCCTGATCTCACCGGAGATGTTGTCCCCTCCCCCAAGCAGGATGGCTAAGTGATCAGCATATCAAGGCAGGAGGCCTCAAAGGCCTCTGCTGCCTTTGATATACGATCAAAGGCTTCCCCAGACAAGGGAAAGCCAACTCCTGTCCCAGGCCTATTTTTCTAAATTGGTCTTGGATTTATTCTTGAGTGTGTGTCTCATTTATTGCCTCTGTGTGTGGCTATAAATGCTTAACACTACCCTCTGATATGCCTAACTGCTTGCCCACACTACCACAAAAGAGAGAATTTGGGATATAATTTGTACCTCTGTAAACTAATTGGGGTTTACCTGGACACTTTACACAGTGTACCTCATTTTGGTCCACTGTATAAAAAGCCAGATTCCTACACTCTCCGTAGGGATGTTGACAGGGTCCAGGGCACCCCACTCACTCACAGGCTGCTGGCAGGTGCAAGTCAGAAGCTGAAGAAAGAAGCATTTCCTCTGCAGGTACTGTCAGCTGTTCTACAAACCCATGCCCCATGCCCCAACTGCACTTGTCACTGCCAGGGCCCTCTGACCAGCACCCGGAATATGGCTGATAGGCATCCAGCTGAAACACAAAATGGCAGACTATGGTGTCCCCCGCCAGCCACCCATCATAGATGTGTTGCCGCTCGGAATTCCAGGTCTGGGAGGGATAGCGTGCTGATCCAGGTGATCCAGGTGATCTTACAGACGTGGACCTCCACCAGCTCGGCAGCACCACCATATGAGGCCTCATCCAGTATAGGCTGAGCTGCAGGGGCGCAGTCACCAGCGCACAGCCGCAGTGCAAGGAAGGCCAAACCACAAAGCACTATGATTGCTGGTGTTAGGTTCTGGATGACTGGGCCTCCAGTAGCACAGTGTGCCACTGGGCCCAGTGGGCACAACAGGTAGCTGCATACTGCAGCAGAGTGGACACACCCCCTCAGAGCTCCCGGCCCACATGGCCCCGCAGGGGAGAAGGCAGACCCCGCATTGCAAGTCTTTGGGGCACATCAGGACAGAAAGGTGAGGAGCTGCACCTTGCAGAGGCCAGAGGGGGCTGTTGCTTACCTCACAGCATCGCCATCGCTGTCACCTTTGCCAGAGGAGTGCGATCTCTCAGTCTGGCTGGCCCCTCAGGGAATGAGAAGGCCTCCCACACTGCTGGGCCTCAACATGCCACGAGGCGGGGAGCGAGTCTACAGTTTCCGCACATCTCTGCAGCCATCTGAGGGGCCACAAATGCCTTGCCAGCTCTGCCAATGATGGGCAAGCATTAGTCGGTGCAGCGAGAAGTACGATGACAGCCATAAGTGCAATGGATAACAGGGTTTGAGGACGGAGCTCTGTTAGAAAGCACCTGCCATCTTGGTACTTCAAGCCACACCTCCCCGGCAAGAGGGCAGTGATAAGTAGGTGAAAGGCTCCAGCTCCTCCCTTGGTGGAAATGCAGCATACGGTGACCCTGAGAAGGCTCAAGCTGAAATAGGTCCTTCAATAGAGAGTAGAGTAAAGAATTGCATACATACTAAATAGCTGATAGACTGCATTTGTCTCTCAGGTCCTTAACATACTCTCCCAGAGCAACCCCAAACATAATGTTGAAATATATGTAGTACCCGCAGCTGAACCTCTTTCCCCAACCAGCGTCCTTGATATCATATGTGGTAATATCTACCAGGGACGTGTCCTCCCCCGACAGATAGGGATTCCTCTATTTACACAAGGTCTCTTCTATAGCTGAAGACCAGTTTCCCGGATCTTGCTGCCACCCCCCTGGATACCCACAAAGTGTATAGGCCATAGCACCCTAGGCAGTATCTCCTATATTGTATCTCAAAACCTCTACTTCTGGAACTCACCTGTAGGTGACTGTTAAGTTTCCCTTTGTTTCATTTCAATTACACATTTTTGGCTAGGAATCACCCCTGAGATTCAATGCATAATCTTGACTCCTGAACCTAACCTCTGTGCTGGTAGACCCAAACAGCGTTATGATATTGTTGTCACATAAGCATGGTTGTCTACATTATGACACTGGTGTGATATTCCTTATATTGTACGTTGTTGCATTTCTATTTCAATTGCACAATGTGTAATTATTTTTTTGTCGGTTCTGTTAATCTTTAAAAACCTAATAAAAATATATTTAACAAAAAGAAGTCAATAAGCAAAGATCCGAAACTGATTAATAAATCTGGGTTTAGAATATAAACATAATATGAAATGGACCGCCACATTTCCAATATCAAAGTATTGCTTTAGGTGAGATGTTTTGCTTTATACCGAATAGTTGCTGATTGAGCTCACTAGAAGGGTAAAACATATAACTGTTCAGAAGTTTAGTAAGGTTTTTTAAGGACATCAAACAAACATGTACATGTGAGAGTTAATCCCAACATAGCTGCAAATGTATGATGCTT
Organism: Lissotriton vulgaris; assembly: GCF_964263255.1. Classification (NCBI taxonomy): domain Eukaryota; kingdom Metazoa; phylum Chordata; class Amphibia; order Caudata; family Salamandridae; genus Lissotriton; species Lissotriton vulgaris. The sequence goes on from NC_141696.1 coordinate 1,316,676,041, forward strand.
ACTGCATTCCTGTATTTATTTCAAACTGTGCTTTGGCACATTCGGAAAAAAAATGATAATTGTAAGCAACATTTTGAACTCCTTTCATTGTTGATTAGGTGTGAGGTAAAGGTTCACATATAATGTTTTAAGAGAAACATAGGGTGGATTTGGCTATCCAGGTCACAATCTGTGCCATGTTGCATTTAATCAACTTAAGTGTATTATGAGTTTGGAAGGGCATAGAGCGCGTTGCTATTTTGTAAAATAGGATAAGTTCTTTTTAAAATCAGAATAAAGCATGGAGCAAGAAAAACACTCCTGTGGTGAAGCTATTATGACGGTAATGTAAAAACTTTGAAATTGGGTTGGGCTGATGGAACAGTATACATCACCATAACACAATTTGGGGCACACTGCTCCTGAAAATCAATGAGAAGTAATTAAATTGTAAATCCTTAATAAAGAGATCTTTTTTGTAATAGACCACTTATGTGAATAGACTTGAAGAATTTGCAATCGAAATTCAATTTGGAGTGCAAGACTCTTTGCCAGAGCCCTGTCACAGTTATAGATATATCATTGACAAGACATAAGAAGACAACCTTCCACCCATAAAGATTTTTGGATTGAGCCTCAGCTTGATGCGCTGACACAATGTAGCTGAAATAATCCCCTGTGATCCCCGATTACCTGTGCAGGTGTTCCTGGTGGAAATACTGCCTAATGTAGGGGTTTGGGATTTGGGAAAAACAGGGAGGGAAAGTAGGAGAGGGATGGAGAAACGCTGGACTAAATATCAGTGATTGACAATAGAGTTGTCTAAGTTGAGAGATGACAGAATTCAATTTAGAGTTTGCAGAGTCAGGTTGACTCAACTGGTGGCATAGAAGGCAGATGATAAAAATAAGGGATACCCGCTGCAATAAATACCATTAACAATAAAGCAACGTTTGCAAGGCTTACCAGCTTCAGCAGTGGGAGAAAGGCAGAATGATAATGCTATGAGCATGGAGGCAGATGGAGACAGTGGAGACTGGTTCATGGAAGTCTGAGGCTGAAGAACAGGAGATAGGTCTTCCAGGTTAGTATGAGATGGTCAGCCAATCAGCCTGCAGTAGAATCAGAGCCAATGTTATTGAGGCAGCCGAGTGGCTGTCTTACAACTGCTGAGTTGTACGGTTCCCACTTTTGTTCTACCTTTTTCTCTTGTGTTTGTCTTTGTTCTTCATTCACATGCATCTGCTGGGTGAATTGCATGCACCCATCACTTCTCACCATCTCCTGGATCACCTGAGCTTGGGAAAGGTAACCAAGCACTTCATGAGTTTGCAATCAGCTTTCTGTTATGGAACATTGAGGAAGAGAAAGAGGTTGGAGCTGTTATGAATTAGTATATTGGCACTACTACTGCTGCTAAGCTGACCGGTTTTCACTGTTTATTTTTGTGGACTTTAGTGGTGTTTTCTCAGTGTTTTCCAAACCTTTTGAAACCAGTGTTATTCAGCTGCATAACCTATAAAATAGACAAAAACTGTGTTTTCCTGTGTCCATAAAACATGATTTTTGCAGTCATTATTATAAAGCACGTATTTCATTTAACAGACAATTAATGACAGGTATGTAGTGAATTCCCATTGGCAGTTTGTTCAGTGAGCTTATGTTGGACTGCTATAAGCATATAACATAAAGTCTGTGTATTGCACTCTCACTCACAGCTTACCTCTCACACTCACTCTGCCAGGACTTTGTCTTTTGTAAATGACTATTAATGGATTAAAAAGTAAGAGTGCCATATTCAAATATTTTAATTTTCTTTTCTCCTTACTGAACAACATTGTTGTGGTGATCAACCCTTCCAAAAGCATAGTACCTTGTGAAACCTGTAAAATGTTGAATTACTCCACATTCGTTTGTAGTCCTACATTTTAAGGCACCCGAAACATGATACTTTAAGTATGCTTGCCACTGCTTTTCTGCACTTTTTGCCTGACTACATTAACCCGTTGGCTGCTGCCGTCGGCCAACGGTCGTCACGAGCACTACCTTGGTAGTGCTGCGCACGTCTGTTGGCCGACTGTTAGAAACGGGACCCTGGCCGGCCAAGACTCGCGTCGAGGTCAGTCAGGGATCACCATTCCTAAAGTCAGGGCAGGGGAGTCACACACCAAGGCAACCCCCACTCGCCCTCTAGGTAGCGTGGCGCGAGCAGTCTAGGCTGAACTTGGAGGCGGTATGAGTTAAGTATTTGCGCACGCACCCCAGCAACAACACCCAAGGCCCACCACAAAGAAAAGACTCCACACAAGGATATATAAAAAATAGCCTTTGTATTATAATAAACAAGATACATTAGATAACACACGCAAACTGTACAATGTGCCAGAGGCACGGGCAGAATTTACAAGGGGAATTATGTACAGGACAGGGCCACATGGACCACTGTCAGGGGTAGGCACTTGTTAGAAAATAATACTGGTAGATATACACTTATGTCGTAAACATAGAATGAGTAGCAACAAAATTATAAATGCAACACACATCCAGTAATCACTGGAACAGTAAGGACCTCCTACGCAACCCTAACTCACTGTAGGTAAATCACGCAGGTAACTAGGACCTAAGGAAGGAATACCAACACCTAAGCAATTCACTCTTAGCAAAGGGAAGGAAACCTAAACATAAAATGAAACATCAGCAATCCTCTATGCAGGTCCCATTTAGCAAAGTGGATAAACAGGAAATACCTAATCAGGTCACTTTTAGAAAAGGTAAGCGGAATCAACAATTCACTATGCAGGTCACATTTAGCATAATGGATAACCATAAACAATCCTCTCTGCAGGTCACATTTAGCAAAAGGGGATAACCATAAGAATACCTAATCAGGTCACTTTTAGAAAAGGTACAGGTTAGAACACATGCGCAAGAATTACATAACAAGAAATTACAATGCGCGGGGTGCACAAAGCACAACACTCAAAATGTCCCTCAGGCCAACTGGCCTCGAAAGGGGCGGAATGCCCTGAGTCTCAGTGTCAGGGGGGGTCTGCGCAGGCAGCACAGACACAAAGCCTAAACGTGGCAACTGTCCACTAAGTGCTGGACAGTTGTAAATATGACTGAGCAACGTTGGAGCCAGGAGGGCTCAAGAACAAAGTGGGCAAGGAGCCTCTCAGGGCTCACCAAGCAAATGTACAATGTAGAGCTCAGCGCTCTCAGGGTAATCAACAATGAAAAATGCCCCCAGAGCCTCTCTCAGGGCTCTCACTCGATGTGGGCGTTGAGCCTCGCTGAGCTCGTGGATTGACTGTGGGCAGGTGGAGCCTCTCAGGCTCGTAAATCACGAATGCCCCTCGAGCCTCTCTGGACTCGCAAACACAACTGGGCAGGTGGAGCCTCTCGTGGCTCAATACACAAAATATGCCCCTCACGAGCCTCGGGCTCGAAGAAAGGCCCCCAGGAGCCTCGGGGCTCCACAAAGAATACAGCAGCGTTGGAGCGGCCCTCTGCCAATCGGGGCCGCTCGAAGAACAAAGGACCCTGTCCCCGCACTCACCGGTACCTCGCTGGTGCTGCGGGGGCAGGAACACTGCCGGCTCTTCTCCTCTGCCAGCGAGGGGCTCCTCTTCCTCGGAGCCTCGCTGGCGGCGCCTCTCTCCTCGCTGCCTGGTTGCGGAGGCGGGACTTCCGGTCGGCCTCGAAGGGGCCGCGCAGCTATTGGCCGGTCGGCCAGAACACTTCCGGGTCGTCGCGGGCAGCGCAGCGGCCCGTTCCAGGTAGGCAGGCGGCTTCTCAATACCCGAGGAGTGGGCTCCCTCGAGGTATTTACAAAATCAAAGTACGGGGCAATGCCGGGTGGGCACCGGCCTCCAAAATAAAGATAAAGCGAGGTGGGCACTCGCTAATGCCGAAAATTGGCGAAATGGGTCCCAATGCCGGGTGGGCACCGGCAATGCAAAATACAGCGCTCCCAAGCGCTTAGGGACTCCAGAAAGCGCGCCTAGCGCTAGAAATATCAGCAAAGCGCTGGGGCACAAGGAAAGCGCTCCTAGCGCTACAAATCAAAATCAGGGTGCCTCCAGGCACAGGAAAGCTCCAGCAGAGTCTGGAGGCAGGCAGAGGGGCAAGGCAGGGCCAGAGCCAGCACACTGGGTCTCCAAGCAGGGAGACAGCCAAGTGGCGGTCCTCTTGGCCCCAGCAGCAGCAGCAGCCCCCTCTGGCAAGATCCTAGGCAGAACCAAGAACAGGACAAATTGCATGGGGACACAGCCCCTTCTTATACAGGAAAACCCCTTTGTCTCAGGGTGCAGGGTGGGGGGAAAACCAGTCGCAGCTGGTTCTGAAGTACTCTGTTTACCCCAACCACCCTCGCTATTCACTGGCAGGGCTAGGGCCATCAGTCGCACTACAGGGGGTGGAGCCAGCATTGTCCGGGGAAAGTCCAGGCCCAGCAGGGACCAGGGGCACTCCTCCCAAGCCATCAAGCATGCTGATCTCACACTCACCACCGGGCAGACCCATCCAGCCTTCCTGGAGCCAGGCTCACCAGCCAGCTCCAGCCAATCACACTGCAGGCATATTTTACAGTAATATGCCAAGTCCTAGAAATGACATTGCGAAGCATTCATTCCCACGAACACGCACATACTAAACTCGAGCATACACTCCCCACACATCAGGAATTACTAGGGACACAGACATTCCCCATGCATCCCTATGGGAGAGCAGGCCAGCCTCACTACATGCACGCACTTTACTCTGGGACACAGAGAAAAAGTGCGCACAGACCAGAAAATCATCCACGCATATCACAGATTAAAAGCAAAAAGATTAGGGGTGAACCTGCCTTAAGGGCCAAGTCCAACACCGACGCTGCCCTATCCGTTTCTCGAACGTTCAGCACTGGAGCAGAACGTTCAAAGCAGCCAACGGGTTAAGGTGCTGTTGCTGTTGTGGACATTTTGGGTGCCAAGTGTCACCATGGAAAGTAGCTCAATTTAAGGCAATCCCTTCTTTTTAAAAAACATCCTATTGTATTCTGGGACTTGAAATTGTGCTGTGCAAATTGTAACTAAGAGCTGAAAAACCACAGCAATAGTGTGCAGTTGGGTATAAAGCTGTATATAGCTGAAGGCATCACACACAAGATTGGGACACCATGAAGCAAAAAATTCTGCTGGTATGTGAAAAGTATTGTGGCATGTTTTCACTACTATCCCATCTCCATGGTAGCAGAACTCATTTTACAGGCTGGCAGAACAATACCTCCTGAAAACGTACTCAGGATCTCCTCTAGAAGCCTGCCCCCAGCAGTTCTCCAAATGGCGGCTAAGATTAGAGCAAACCCACTCTATAAGTTAATGAACAATGTGATCCTAGCTGGATTTTACCCTCGGAGCTGGAAACAGGCTATCATTAGACGTCTTCTAAAAAAACGAATTTGGATATCATGGTCTGTAAGAACTAAAGTCCGATCTCCTTGCTGCCTGTTCCTGCAAAGATTCTGGAGATGCATCTCAATATGCACCTGGTGGAAACTGCAGAACAGCAACACTGGATCAGTGATTCCCAGTTTGGTTTTAGGAAACATCATAGGACAGAAACTGCTTTCATTTCAGCTATGGACTGTATTAGGCGTCTAGTGGATGAAGGACAAGGGGGGGGGGGAGCGCTGGTACTCTTGGATCTATCAGCAGCATTTGATACCATCTCACCTACGCTGCTGCTGGATACACTCCAAGGTCTTTGCATCTCTCATCAAGTCTTCGCCCTCCTGTCCTCTTTCCTTAGGGAAGGATCTCAAATGGTGAAGTTACAGCACTTCTACTCGGAGGCCTTTTCCCTGCCTTGTGAAGCGCTGCAGGGCTCATCTTTAAGGCCCATGTTTTTTAATCTTTATGTGGCACCCTTAGCTGCGCTAGTCCATTCCTTTGGAATGGAGGCAGTGGTGTACGCTGATGACACTCAGATCATGGTGTCAATCCCTAAGAACTCATACTCAGTAGCAGACCACAACTTACGTTACATGACCAAAGTGGCAGAATGAATGTCATGTAACTTTTTGGTAACAGGGAAAAGACAGAAGTGATGATATTTGACCCAGGAGCATCAAGCTGGAACAGCAGCTGCTGGTCACATTCTTTAGGAACCTGTCCAACTCCAAGGAAAAAAGGCAAAGAACCTTGGAGTGCTGATGGACACTGAACTCAACTTTAATGTCCAAATGAATCATACGATCACAACCTGCACCTAGATTATAAGGATGCTCGAGACAAGTTTCCCATTCAAGCAGCAGTCTGCTCGTAAGCAGGTCACTCTTGCCCTGGTAATGTTCGGACTTGATTGCTGTGAATAAGAACACTCAGCTTAGACTCCAGGTGGTGCACAATGCACTACCGAAACTTGTTCTGGACATTCCCAGGGGGCAGTCGGCTGCAAAGGGACTGGAGACCCTTCATTGGCTCGCAATTAATAAGCGCATCAGCTTTAAATCTCTCTGCATGGTACATGAGGCTCTCTATGTCCCATATCCAACAAGATTAAAAACCATGTTTAGCTGGTATCCCCCAGGTAGACCACTACGTTAATTGCTGCATCTACAGCTCACATTACCATGAACCAAAAGAAAGAAATGGGATTAGATTAGAGAGCATTTTCTATTGCCACAAGCAAACTGTGGAATACTCTTCCACAAAACATAAGGTCCATCTCTCAGCTGTTGCCCTTCAGGAAGGCTCTTAAGACCTGGTTGTACTTCTGGATCTAGAGACTACTGGACTTTTCCAGATGGTGATCTATAGCGCCTTGATGCCATCGGGTAATTGCTGCGCTCTATAAATTTCAAAATCAAATTAAATATATCAAAGGGTTTTACCCGTTCTATGTCTGTGGGTAAATATAATGGCACCTAATGGCCAATATTCTTGTGAGCCAACCATTTCACTAATCAGTGAAAGATTAAAACACTGCAAAAAGAACAATTATGATTTTAATATTTCAAGATTCTAAACAGTATATGAAATAATTAGATCAACTCTAACACATACTTCTAACCCTGCACCTTTAATTCAAGCAACCAAACCTGGAGGATTAATAGGTAGAAGAAACAATATGTGAGTGGCATCTCCATACAATAATATTCAGCAAACAAAATCTTAAGCTAGTCTTTCTTGCTGCTATCTTGCATAACAAAGTTACATTTTGTTGGCTCCATCAGGAAACGTGAAAATGAATCATTCCCTCATTATCTTTTCTTTGAATGGAGTTTTAGTTTGTGGTGGTGCAGGTATTGTTCAGTGTTTATTTGTTTACACTGATGAGGACTGCTTCCCTTTTGGTGTGGTTTTATCAGTTATCATAGGTTTAAACCTAGAACAGGATAGCCAAACTATTACTACTCATCTGTATTTGGTATTATAGTCAGACTTGCTGAACAAGTGGTGTGTGTGGTTCTTTTAAAGACCTCCCAGACACAGTATGCTAACTTGAGCTATTTAAAATGCTATTTAAAATGCCTAAGAGACATAACTTCCACTCATGCACGTTTTTTTCTCTTGTTCCAAATCGTCAATTTGTTCTCTTAGGAATAGCATTTTGAAGATTCCTATTCTTCTGCTTACTGTTCTTATTTGGTGGAGAGTGATAGACTAGCATGAGAATTCCCTTCTCACACATGTCTTCTAGCAGGGTGGTGACAGTAACCAAGAGAGTTGAAACCAAAAACGTCAGGGACATCAAACTCATACAGAAGCAAAGAACCACTACAAAACACTTTACCAGGCCAAGGCTGTGTGCCATGAAAGTTATGTAGTGCTCTGCCACCAGTAATCTAGAAGGGACCCTGAATCATGAAGTGAGCAATTGAACTTTCTAGCAATAAGCAGACTCGTGTTTTGAACCTCTTCAGTGTCCAGTGACCCATTCTCCAGAGTCTCCAACCCCGCACACTTGCTTATGTGTCTGAATTTAGCCAGTATCCTGAGTACTCCTTTCCAAATCAATCCCTCCCCCCAGAAGAAGTAACTTTGGGTCCAGGCGTCTAGGGATGATGTTTTACAGAACTTCTTAATTTATCAATGGGTAATAAACAGAATCTGCAGGCTCCCATGATCTGGTGAAGGTTTACCGACTACACCTGAAATGGCGGCCTTGACTTACGTGGAATACTGAATGTATGTGTCAATGTGAGGGAAGTGACAGCTGCATGGCTGCATTTCCCACTGTCTTGAAACTGCTTCAGGGCCTATGAATAGAATGTAAATTTGGAATGTGAGCTGGGAATGGTTAGATAATTGGTGGATAATCAAACCCATATCCACTTTCTGACCATTTAGTGATTTTCTTTGTTTATCTGTAAAGCATGTATGCAGTTTTAGCCAGCAGCCGATGTTGATGTGCTCTTTTTGGATGATTTGAAGTATTTGCAGAAGGCTTGTCATGGGGTAATAGTAGATGTAGTGATGTTATGTGATAACTTCTGTGGATGGTATCTATATGAACAAAAGAAGGGAGATCATCACCACACTGATGAGATAAAATAGTTGTTGTGGGAAAACTCTGCTAAAGCAACCCACCCATACCAGGCATTTTGATAATCCATAATAAAGCATTGTAGATATTATTCAAGGCATTCATTTAAATCATTCCATTTGTCCATCTGTTTGGGGACGGTAACTGGAAGATATACAATGCCTGGTTTCTCTCTTCATGATGATCACTTCTGGAAAGCCATATAGATAGAAAATATGTGTGATGAAACTGTCTGCTAATTCATCTTCTGTAGGATGTTCCTTTAGATGATTAAAGTGTCCCAAAGTAGTCTAAGATCATGAGCAGGGTTGTCTACTCATTGGATGGAGGTACAGATACTATAAAGTCCATTGAGCTCATACTCTAGGGTTGATGTGCAGTGTGGTGATGTTACAAGATTATTATTGCAGGCATTTACAATAATTTTGTTGAGAGCATACGACAGATCTTTGCATGTATTTCTTTTCTATAATTCTTTTTAATTAATTTAAGAAAGAGCAAACAGACAGGCAATGATATAAAGGGAGTTGAGGATGTAGTGATTTTATGTGGTAACCTCTGAGGATGATATCCATATGAACAAAAGAAGGAAGATCATCACACTAATAAATGAAATGACTTGTTATGTGAAAACTCTGCTAAAGCAGCACACCCTTACTAGACATTTTGATGATCCATAATAAAGCATCGTAGATATTATGCTAGGGATTGATTTCAACTGTTCCATTTGTTCATCTGTCTGGGGATGGTAATTAGTAGATATACTATGCCTGATACTCACTTTTCTCATATGTTCTTTCCAATTGGGTCTATCGCTCCATGATGATCACTTCTCGAAGGCCATGTAGATGGAAAATGTGAGTGATGAAATTGCCTGCTAATTTATCTGCCGTAGGATTTTTTTTTAGATGAATAAAGTGTCCCAAAATAGTCTAAGATCACGAGCAGAGTTGGCTAGCCATTGGATGGAGGTACCTCTACTATAAAGTCAATCACTCAATCAAACATGCTTTATTTGATTTTTGTAGTAAAATCATAAAAGCGTACATTAAAAACGTTTCAATATCACAATAATCACCGAAGATGTACTTTACGAAATAAGTATAGTCACAGTGATTTCTTTTCAGTTACAAAAGATAAAATGCATGTTTCAAATAAGAATAGTTTTTCTACCTTTCACTATACATTTAAAAAAAAGACAAAATTGACTTTATAACATATTCGTTGTCTAACAATTGCAGTGCTAAAAAATCTGGTCTACCTTGTCTCAATCCCATAACTTTTAAAATTGGTAAAATCCATCTCCTTCTATACGGTGCATAAAACTTGCAAAATAAGACCACATGAATTGTTGATTGCTGAGCCTGTTGTCACAAGGACATCTGCTCAATTCTATAGCCCAGTAGTTTGTTATAGGAAAGCTTACCAAATGGGGAATAATACCAAATCTAAAACGTGTTAATAAAAATCTGTCATAAAGAATTAATATCATTTCAAGATAGGGCTGCATCTCAAATGTGGTCATTGTTAACTGGTGAGACTGGACCAACGGTTTAATTACCTAGACCACAAATCTATTCTCCTCCAAGTGCGTCATACAGAGCTTTTTAAGGTCTTTTCTGGAGACAAAACCTAAGGAACTGGGGTCATTAAATATTCGAGGTTACCGAGGTCATTGACAAAATATTTTATTGTAACCATTCAATATCCAAGGCCCTGTCCAACTTGAGAGTGTCTTTCAAAATTTCGCGATTCAATGTGGCCTTCAGAGAAGTCCAGATACTGTGCCACAAAAAGAGAGGTTGGGATTTTATCAGATCTGATATGTAGGGTAACTCTAACTCTGAGAGGCAAATATAAGTAGAGGTACTGACTGGAACCGCCAATAGAAATTTTAACAAGGAGTTTTCAACTTGCTGGATGGGTTTCATGTCTCGGTAACCACAGACTCCAGCGCCGTATGTTGCCAAGCTGAAACATTTTTCCTGATAAATAAGAAGCATCTCCATAGGTGGTCTTCTTCCCAATTTCCTAGCGAAATTGGCCAAAACAGCCGTCTATTTCATAAAAAGCAAGCTCCTGCTTTTTACTGCTTGTGACCACGTCCCTTTGTGGTCAAATAGTATACCTAGCTAGGGAAATGTCTCGGTGAATTCCACCTTACAATTACCTATAAAACACCTCCCTACATTTGGCGCTCCCTTTCTCACACCGCATAATAAACATTTTAGTCGTGTTTACTTTCAATCCCAGAGTATCCATATACTCTGTATAGGTTGTAAGGGCCCTTTGCAGGCCCAATTGTGTCCTTCCATTCAACACTGCATCGTCCGCGTAGAGGAGGGCGGGTAGGGAACGATTATTTGTTTGTGTTGCGTCCAGGCCCTTTTCCACCAATATGATCATTGGTATATAATGTAAATAGAAATGGTGCGAGGATGCAACCCTGTCTGGCCCTATGAAGTCAATTGAGATCATACTCCAGGGTTGATGTGCAGTGGGGTGATGTTGCAAGATTATGGCTGCATTTACAATAATTTAGGTTGAGCGCATACTCCACATCTTTGAATGTACTTCTTTTCTCAAATTATTTTGAATGAGTTTAATAAAGAGAAAATAACCAGTCAGTGACAATCAGCATTCAATGTAGAAATGTAGAAATTATAAATGTCAATACTCAACAATATTTTAAGGATTATTACAATTGTCCGGGTGAGAAGGCATTATCAAAGTATTTGAGCCAATAGCGCCCCACCATATCATACTTATTTTTGCAACTTTTACTATTGGCTTATACAACTTCTGCTTTAACAATGTACTCTATCCATCTAAGCCATTGGGCCAACGAGGGGTCTTTTTCTGAATGCCATTGTCTGACAATGTCACTTTTAGGTATCATCGAATCCTGTGGCAACCAGTGTTTGAGTGTATCTAGAGCCACCTAGTTTGACTACATTTCCATGCATCACCACTTTGGGGTTGTTGTATGCATCTGCTACTAGTAACGGTTAATGGCTGGGCATGTCCAAATTGAGTATACTAGTGTTCGTCTATCAGTGTGACATCCACGACACAAGGAGTCATGAGTTTGGCCCATCTTCCGCAGCCTTTCTGGATAATAATAGGATCTGTAGAAATATTTAAATTTTATAACCTTAAGGCTAGAAAAGATGGCTAGAGTTCTAGAGGTCATATTGGCCTTTGTCCACTCTTCTTCTTCCAGCTTACCCACATCGGCCTCCCATTTGGTTCTTAGTTCCATGAGTGGATCAAGGGTATTCAAAACCAGCAATCTATAAATTGTGATATAACCTTCACAAACAGTTGTCCATCGTAATTTCAGACTCAAGCGGGTTCAATTCAGGAAAGGCTATTGGGCCCATGGCATGTTTGCTCAAGGCATGTTTCAATTGTAAGTGTGTAAAAACTGTTTGTTTTGTGTAATGAGTATCCTTGGTGGGTTTCTGATAGGATTTCACATGGTCTCCTTCTCACACATCCCGAGTTTCAAGGTACCAGTATGATTCCATGATTTAACCCTACTCAACTTTGTAACCTTGGGTGACCAATTCCCCAGCTAGTGAGGCATCTGTCGTGTGAGTTTTCTCTCCCACCCAAATCATTTTGGTGCCCGGTGCCAAAATTTTATCCGGAAGGTGGTGACTTCAGGTAGTGCATTTGATATGGGGTTTCCAAGAAAGCTTTGAAGTCCTATTCTATCCATTAATTACAATTGTAACTTAATCGCCGGATGATCTCTATTACCGAAAATCAAATCATTAATAAGTAGCAATTGGGTCACCCATTGGCATAGTTGCTTATCACCAATTCCCAGGCCACCATCATGAAGTTGGTTGTGTATATTGGAGTTAGGAGATTCTAGAAATACCACTGTCCTGCAAGTAAGTGTTCATGGAAGTTCCAAGTCTTGGGAAGAATCTGGGGGTATCATGTTGGAGTAGTTTTGCAGGACATATTATAACCTGCCTTAGGGAGATCGTTTTAAACAATGACACCCTGCCCATAGTATTTAATAGAAACTTTCTTTGAGCCTCCATGTTTTCTGTATACAACGGAAAATTAGTGGTGCAATATTCAAATATTCATTAAGGGTCATGTGAGATGTATATACCCAAATATTTGAAACTCTCAGATTCCCATTGGAAATTCTGATGTACGGGGTCTTCAGGTGCAAAATAGATGAACTTGTCCCCATTAACCCAAAGTCCTGAAGCTTCTCCATGTATCCACTAATGGAATATTAGTCAGAAATAGAGAAGCCAGTACTCTAAATGTAATACAGCATGTCTTCAGTGTACAGTGGCGCTCTGTATTCGTATCCCCAGGCCACTGAAAATCACATATTTGTGCATCTCTCTTGAATAATGCAGTAACAGGTTCCATCATCAGAGTAAATAATACAGGGAATAAAGCACATCCCTGTCATGTACCACATTGTATTACAAAAGTGCGAGAGAGGACTCCGTTGGCCGGGACCTCTGCCCATAGATTGGTTGCAAGAGGAATGGACAGAACCCCGTCCTCTTAAGGACCTGCAACATAAAGGGCCAGTACACCAAGCTGTAGGCCCATTTAAAGTCAATCTTAACAAATACACTGTCCCTTGGTATAGTACTTATGTTCACTAGAGCCACATGCAGCAGGTAAAAGAGGTAATGTGTACTGTGGCAGGGCTTGAAGGAAGGCCTTCTAGTCTCAATGGAAAATGTTAGAATTATGCTGACTAGTCTGTTTGCTAGGATTACGGCCAGGATTTTCATTTCGATGTGTGTGCATAATATAGGGTGATATGGCGCATACTCCAACTAGCCCACCAGCTACCTCCAGCAAGCGCCACAGAGCTGTGTTGCAAAGAGGTGTAAAAAGGGGCGTGGCCTGGACCGACTCCCTGCAACGCAGCGCAGTGGTGCTTACTGGGTGCACTTGGTGGGCTACTTGGCCCCCAGGGACCCTCAGGATTGAAAGGGAATTAATTCCCCAACTTTAAACGTGCCAAAGGGCGTGTTTGCACATGTCACCTCAGGCCCCGCCCCCTCCCTTCACTACTGTGCAAACGCACCCCATGGCACGTTTTAAGTTGGGAGATTAAGTCCCCTTGAATCCTGCGGGTCCCTGGGGTCCAACTAGCCTATTTGGTATCTCCAGTAAGCGCCACAGAGCTGCATTGCAGAACGGTGTAAAAAAAGGGAGTGGCCTGGACCACCTCTCTGCAACTCAGCCCTGTGGCGCTTACTGGAGGTACCTGGTGGGCGAGTTGGCCCCCAGGGACCCCCAGTATTGAAGGGGAACTAATTGCCCAACTTAAAACGCGCCACAGGGCGCATTTGCAGAGTGTTGCTGGGAGGGGGCGGTGCCTCCGGAACGATCGCGTTTTTTCAGCTGTGTGGCCCCCCTTCCTTACCTTTTTTATGAGCCCTGGGGACCCCTACTTTTGTAAAAAATGGAAGGGGGCCGTGTGCCCCCCCCCTGAGGCCATATTCAGCCCCGGGGGACCCATCCCCTGAGGCATGGCCACTGTTTTAAAAAATATATATATTTGGAGGGGTTCTGCATGGCCCCCGTCCTCAGGCATTTATGGCCCCGGGGACCCCATCCCCCAGGGCCGGCCTTTGCGTGTTTAAAAATATATATATTATAGGGGAGGGGGGCTACTTGGCCCCCTCCCGGGCCACTTCTGGCCCCAGGGACCCCATCCCCCGGGGCCTTGCCACTTCATTGGGGACTGTGGGAGAAGCCCCAATGCCCCCACGGTCCCTGCTGGCTCCCCGCCTCCTGTGGGAGCCAGCATTGCTTTTCCACATGGGGAGCTGCTAACATGCAGCTCCCCGTGTGGAAAAGCAATGTGGTTTGGATTTTGAAAGAGAGAGCTGGTTTCTTGCTCGCTCTTCCAAAATCCAAACCACAGTTTGCTATGGCAGGGCGGGAGCCGCACGGCTCCCTCCCTGCCATAGCAAACAGCAGTGTCCCGGGGGTGGGCAACCCGGCACACTGCAGGAGCCGGCCCTGGGGGGTTGCGGTCCCCAGGGCCATCACTGGCTCCAGGAGGGGGGCCGCGTGGCCCCCTTCCCATCCAAAGCACAGCCCCGGGGAGGTGGTGGTCCCCATGGATCGGGGTTCCATAACTGACCCCTAAAGTGGAGTGCTGGTGCCTCAGGAGGCTGCGCGGTAGTGCTGCTCCACCGGTCATGATCCTGTAAAAAAAAAAAAGGCGTATTTGGAGGCCTCTAGCCCTGAGACCCGCTCAGCCATCAGATTCCGGCATTGTTTGCATGGAATGCTGTGCCTGAAGAGAGAAATCCAGCTTGGAAGGTGAGACTCCGAGCCCCTTATATTCCAACAAGATGGCCGAGATGTGCATCGAGGAGTAGATGACACCAGAAGTACGGCACCGACATCGTAGGCTGCCTCTGATATGGTGTTATATCTACCAGCCGACTGGCGAATTCATAAGACGCCTTGAGCCATGCCTGTGTGTGGGATGGTGTGTGTGTGTGCATGTATTTGTGTGAACGTACATGGGTATTTTTGTTTCTGGAGCATGTGTTTGTATGTGTATGTGTGTTTCTGTATGTGTGCTTGTGCGTGTCTGCCTGTATGAGAGTGAGCGCATTTATGTGTGCTTGTGTATGTCTGTGCATGTGATGGTGTTTATGTGTGCATGTATTTGGGTGTTTTTGTATTTGAGCATGGGATTTTATGTGTGCTTGTGTTCCTGGATGTATCTGGCTATGTCCGTGTCTGTGTGCGTCAGTGTGCATATGGGAGTGTGTGCTCACATTGGTGTGTGCTTGTGCTTTTCTGTGCGTGTGATGGTGTGTGCACGCTGGATTTGTTATTTTCTGGCCGCCGCTGTCCTGGATATTGATTTTACTACCTGATGCCTGACGTTAGGATGGCCACCAGTGTACCAGTGTACAGCACAGTCCCCTGTCTGACCCCAAGATGGCTTCCATAGTGGTCCCCTACACGTTGTTTTACTACCCTGGGACAACAATTGGACATTGACCAGACTTGGAACCTATCCCCTAACCTGCCTACACATCAGGACTTGGATCCTGCGGAACTTACCCCAGACTGTGGAGACCTAGCTATTTGGCTGATGCCCGGTGGAGCTACCATGTAGCTAAAAAGGAGATGGGTTGTGGACTCCCCCTCCCCTGCCGTCACCTACCCAGCCGGACCTTGGGCAGATTTTCCCCTTGTCTGTACGTCCTATCTTCCTTCAACCCCTTTACCTTATCCCCTTACCCTTCCTTGCTCCATTCGCCTTGTCCCCTAAGTTATTTAAATGTTTTTCTTGATACTTATGTAACTTTTAACTGATGTAAATTGCAACATTATTGTCCCTCATGTAAAGTGCTCTTGCTCCATTGGGTCTAGTCAGAGCTATATAATAACTCATTAATTAAATTTGTTCCCATTTAGTACTCTTTCTCTCTTTGTCTACCTCCCTAGCTCCTATCCACTCTCCCCTGAATTTCCACCTTGCCTGCTAGTATGCCTAGCCCCCTGTCCTTTGTGACCTTTGACTAAGCACTCCTTCTCCCCTTGTTGGGGAAAGATCCAATATTTATACCCTGGAGTCTCAGAGTACCCGCTGAGAGAGTCCACTGCGCCATGGGAGCCACTCACAGCTGAGGTATGGTATGGCACCCCTTGCCAAAGCACTCCCTTGCACCTTTTTGGGGAAGGATCCAGTATGTAGGCCCTGGAGTCTCAGAGACCTCTCTGAGAGAGTCCACTGCTTAAAGGGAGCCTCCCGCAACAGAGATAGGGAAGTGATACCACTTCCCCTGGGATCACAGCTTTCTGGACTTTGGACATTGCTTTGACTCGTCTTCCAGTTTGTGTCCCAGTCACCCTTCCTTTCCTCTTTCCATGCAGTGTCCTTCACCCTCCCCATCTCTTTCCCGCCTTCATTACCTGCCTACTTCCCCAGCTCCTTCCCCCCTCCCCAGAATCTTTTCTCCTTGCCTGCTTTTCCCCTTACGTATTTGTCCTTATTGTTTATCTTGACCTATATGTGTATATGTGTATATATATATATATCTCCATGTGATCAAGGCTGTTTCTAACGGCCGAAACGCGTCATGCTGATGGAGAGGGAAAAATAAAACCACTTTGAAATTCATCATTGGTGTCGAGAGATCTGTACCTGAGGAGAAGAACGTGTGGGGAGCCACTCTCGCAGGACTTTGTTTGTGTATATATATATATATATTCTCTCACTTTTTCCCGTCGCAGAGGGAACAGCTTCAGTCGGTGCTCGCGTTGGAGACCAGGAAGGTGTCTCAATTCATTTTTTAAGACACCAATCACACTCACTGAACCCTGCACGTAATTCGCAACGGTACAATAAAGTTTGTTGAAATAAGGACCACATAGCCCAGAATGCACCACCTAGATGCGAGTAAAACAAAGGTATAAATAGGGAAATAGAAAAGGGACACCTGTAGAACACTGCCGTGAACAAGGACTACGGTTCGAAATGCGAAGGAGTTTTGCGAATTGAAATAAACCATCTTTAAACCACCAAGTAGTGTGCCGCGCCGTTATTGTATTAAAAAAAAAAAATATATATATGCATGCATATATATGTAAACATAGGCGCATATATGCATATGTATGCATATATCTATATATTTTTCATGAAGCAGCTGTCAAGGACATTAAGGGTCTATATGAACAAACACTCAAGAACAATAAATACAAACACAGGCATAACCACAGGTATACTGATTTAGTTGCCAAAATACAGAAATGTGGTAATGTTATTGTTCGCCAATCGGACAAAGGTGGCAATATTGTCTTATGGGCAAGAGACCTCTATTTGGAGGAGGCATTATTACAACTTAATGATGCTACGTGCTATAGACATTGTGATGTGGGATCTGTCAAAAAGTCTCAAACAAATTTTTATTCATTGTTGATGGGGTGGAGATCATCGGGTCTCATCAGCATGGATGAACTAAAATTTCTGAAAAATGAGAACCCCATCACGCCCGTCCTATATTTGATTCCAAACGTCCACAAGAACTCAAGCAAGCCCCCTGGCAGACCTATCATCTCTGCATGTGGGGGGCTTCTGGAAAAGACTACTGTTTATGTGGATTCATTTTTGCAGGAATTTGTTTGTGGGCTCCCCTCTTATATCCAGGATTCCAGCGATTTTTTGACGAAAATCAATGAATTAGTGTGGGATCCATAATTTTTGCTAATT
The DNA here is from genome assembly GCF_964263255.1 of Lissotriton vulgaris. NCBI lineage: Eukaryota > Metazoa > Chordata > Amphibia > Caudata > Salamandridae > Lissotriton > Lissotriton vulgaris. The sequence continues at coordinate 1,316,693,793 of NC_141696.1, forward strand.
ACTCTTGACGTTACATCGTTATACACGAGTATTGTGCATGTGGATGGGTTGAGGGCTACTGCATACTATTTGGGACAACGTCCGATTGAATTTGTAGAACACAATAAGATGCTACTGTCAATGATGAGTTTCTGCCTGAACAACAACTTCTTTATGTTTAACAAACAGCACTATCAACAGGTCAGGGAGTAGCCATGGGGGCCTGTTTCTCTCCCAGTTATGCCTGTATTCATATTGGATACTGGGAGAGACAGGTCCTCTTTGGTGAACACTCAGCAATTTGCAGAGATCTTATCGTACGATGGTATAGATACATCGACGATGTATTTCTGATCTGGCAAGGTACAAAAGCACAGGCAGAACGTTTCATTGAGAAGTTAAACATTAACAACTACAATTTGGCATTTACTTCCAACATAAGTGCATGCCAAGCAACTTTCCTGGATGTCTCAATTGAGATTACCAATGGCTGCCTGGAAACAGCATTATTTAGAAAACCTACTGCAGGTAACACGGTATTGCACGCCAAGAGTCACCATCCTCCGCATCTGATAAGGAGCATCCCTTATGGGGAAATGCTCAGGATCACAAGGGTTTGCAGTACCGAGGCACAGCGCAATGCAGCGCAACAGGCCAGTAAACAAAGGTTTCTGGCTAGAGGGTATAGCGAGAACACATTGGCGGCTGCCGTACGTAAAGCTAATGCCCTTCCTCGTGCAACAGCACTGTTACATAAAAAATCCCAGTGTCCAACTCCTATGTCCACGCAGCAACCTATCAGACTAATATGGTCATTCAATAGTCAACATGGGGGACTAAGAAAGATAGTGAATAAACATTGGGATCTGGTGAGATGTGATCCCATGATTGGTGAACTAATGCCGAGAAAGCCAGCAATTACTTACAGAAGGGCATATTCCTTACAGGATGCTTTGGTTAAATCTAGCCCAGAACTGGAACCACCTAAGGGTTGGCTGGCAAGCAGTAGAGGTTTCAGGAAATGCTCTACATGTAAAGCCTGTTCACATGGGGTAAACAGAATGAAATATCTTACCCCTTTCTTAGCAGTCCCATGCAAAACCAACAAAAAACTAACCTGCAAGAGTGAATTTGCAGTATATGTGTTGGAGTGCCCGTGTGGTTTAAGATATGTGGGCAGCTCAAAACTGCAAGTCCACAAACGTGTACTCCAACACTTGAGGGCTATCAATACCAATGATTCTTCTTATCCAGTGGCTAGACACTTCAAGGAACACCACAATAACAACAGTGCTCTCCTGAAGTACTATGCCATTGACTCAGTGGGTCCCCTTCGAAGAGGAGGTGATAGGGATGCTGCACTTAGAGCTTTAGAAACAAGATACATCTTGACGTTGGATAGCAAAGCACCTCAGGGACTTAATGCCTCAGAAGATTTTTATACCTGTCTCTAGGGTAAAAATTCCCTAAACATTCAATTGAGTAATCTGAATGTTGTGAGGTTTATGGTGTTACCGTCATCTTTTAACACTATCTTGCAAGCAAATGAAATTTATGTAATACCATCTATTTTTGCTGCAAGAATCTGTTTTTTGTGTTTAAACCATCTGTATAACTGAAAAAATCGCCACTATCTGTGTTTGGGTGGCAGACTGGGACCAGTCTGATTAACATCCCATTCACAAACACAAATCTATGTATTTTTTTAAATCTATGTTTCAACATAGTTTTAATTTGACATAAAAAGAAATTTTACCCCAAAAAAAGTAACTAGTATTTGGTAGGTGTTTTTAAAGATGATGTAATTCATTGATCACCTACCCTACCTTTTACTTCACACATCATCGAGACACTATTTGCACTTTATTTTTTCACCTACTTATTTATTCTGGTGTCATAATATAGGATGCAAATCTGCAAAACTGGGCATATACATAATGTATTTTTCTGGTTGAATCATTGCGTGATGGCCACTGGATGAGATGTTGGTTGACTGTTTTAACATTTAATATTCAACTAGATATTGTGTACATCTTAACAGTATTGATTTTAATTCATTCTTTTATATATAAAGAATTGGATTTTAGGCCGGTTTTTAGGACATGCCGTGTATTTTTGTATTTTTTATATATTTTACATATATTATATATTTATAGCTAAATTATTTATTTTGCTATTTTTGCACTAATCTATGTTACTTTATGTAACTGAATTTAGTTTGGGCATGTGCCAATCAACAAAAGTTGCAGTTTGATTCATGACAGTTTGTCCTTCATGTGAAATATTACCGTTATGGGGATTTATCCCAATACTTTTTGCCCGTTGCACAGGGAAAATTTTCAGTATTTTTACTATGTTTATTGTGCATCCTAATGACACCCAATGAAAATGTCGCATTCACTAGCACTTGCACTTTAAAATTCTGCCGCCGCCCTCTAAGGCACCATGTGACCAAGGCCTCTTGTAGGCCGAAACGTTATGCTGTCTGTTGTGGAATAAAAATCACTCACAGAAATCTGGGTCTCCTGTTTCTTGGCGGTACTGCGGCTGGAGTTGAGTCCGTTTGCTGTTCGTGGAAACCTGTGTTCATATCTATATGTATGTATGCATTTATTTTGCATTTATAGATATGCATATGTATATATATATATATATATGCTTATATATGTGTGTATATATATATTGTGTATAGATACATGTATTTATAGTTATAAACATTTATATGTATGCATATTCATCTGAATATATATGCTTTGGTATGTTTGTACATACATATATACATATATTTGCATATATGTGTATATATATGTATGCTTGTTATGTATCTGCATTTTATAGATTTGCAGATTTATATAGTTTCATATAGGGATTTATATGCAAATGTAAATGCATATGTATGTATATATTTATATATAGGTGTACGTATGCATATAAATGTATGTATATATATGTTTATGGTTGACATATGCAGCTATATGTATATATGTATTTTAGTATATATTTATATATGTACATATATATGTATATTTATATCTATATGCATATATATGTTTATATAAATCTGCATGTATATAGATATGCAGATTGGTAAAATTGCCGATTTAAATATATATCTATATATGCAAATATGAATAGATATGTTTTCATATATATATATATATATATATATATATATAGAGAGAGAGAGATATACATGTATATGTATTTTTGAATATGTAAATATATATATATTTTTTTTTTCTCAATATATAGGCATATATATGTGCACACATATATACTTTATATATGTATTTGTGTAAAGATAGATGCATATGTATGCATAGATATGCATGTTTGTGTATATATATATATATATATATATATATATATATATATATATATATATTCATCTTTATAGATATTAATATGTATATTCAGGTTTATATTAATAACCAGTAGTTGAATATTTAGTTCAAAATGTGTTTATTACAAATACATGTGTAGCATTTTTATTTATTGTAGTATCACACTTGTTTATTTGCACTTTTAGGCTGCTTGCTTAAGATAGATGTTAATGTTTTTCAATTATTTCTGTTATGCACCCATTGGAAAACAGTACATCTAATGTTTTGGGCAAGTGTGGCATCAGAGCATCTCCTAAATCATCAATGTCTGCACTTATGTCCAGAAAGTCCATTAAAACGATATTACTGATGTCCATTGATTTTAAAAGTTCTGTGTCTTGGATTCGTACTGTTATATTACTCCTTTCTTGATTTGTATTTTCAAGTCCATATATTGTGATTGTTATGTATTCCTTTGGTGGTCCTATCAGCTGTGAAGGAAAGAATATGTGTTTATTAATGTATGTAACATTAAGTTTTGTTTTTGTTAATAAAGTTAATTTTTCTTTTTTGTACTTACTTAAATTGTGTGTTGCGAGTTGAATTTAATATTTTTGTCCAATCTGTATAGGAAAGCCTGTTGCTTCTCTCCATAAAGTTATCTTAACGGAGTCTGTTGTATCATTTAACGTGATTGTTTTTAGTTTAGAGTCTTGACATCCAATAAATATTGTTTTTGTTGCTTCTTCCTGTGGAATATAATAACATTGGTGAATTGTTATAATTGTTATAATTTGTTGTTATAGCCTATGTTTAGTACTTTTTTTTGTCAAATCTGTTTATTGGCATTTGTTGTTACCGACAAAAGAGAATATAAACAGTACAGTAATGAAAATCACAGTGCAGTAGACATTTCCTCATTGGCAGCGCAGCAAAGGGTTACATCAGGTATACTGCGACAAGCTTTGTAACGGGAAATCGGGGGGCACAAATTTACATGCGCAGTCAGCAGAGGGATTACCCACCTAACGCCGGCCAAACATGTGCTGCCATGGCTATCGCCCCATGATAAGTCCATGGCTGTCCACGCGCTAAGTCTCTGTGCCTCAGCATGAGTGAGGATGGATCCTCCCAGCACCAGTTATACACCCAATATTGACTTTTATATATAACAGTTGCAACCAAACAGTAAACGAAAGTATAAAGAAACAATTGCAGCTATAGGAAAAAGGAGGAAAGCACACCAATGCATGCTAGTCCCCCGCTTTCCCAGGAGACAACCCACCCACCCTACACTCCTGCCCACCGGACACAATTACATTCCATTACACACCAAGAGCCCACACACCCCAACAATCGAGGCTACCAGTCAAATGAGTAATCGATCTGGAGCTCATCCCGTGGCACACCCCAACTCTCCGGCAACATCACTCAATCTTCTGCATCTTGCGCACCTCCCGCTTCTCTGTTTCGCTGCAAGAAGCCGAGCATGCATTCCCACCGCTCCGCCAAGGGTTCCCTCCGGAGTCCCACCGTTTCCTCCCTGCGTATGGCCGTCAACTCCGCCCGGGCCCACGCCTGAAGGGAAGAGTTCCAAGCCTGTGCACTTGGCGGGTCACTTGCCTTCCAAAGCCTCGTAAGGAGGCGCGTGCCACCACCAGCCCCAGGTCCAGGAAGCGAGAGGATGCCCTATATTTAGGTGGTCTCTTGAATTGTTGCAGAATGTACACCGACCACTTCAGGGGTATGATGCGACTCGTGCATCGACAGAGTGACTCGCCTATTGCTCCCCAGTAGGAGGTCAGTCTGGGACAGTTCCATAAGAGGTGTAGGAGCCCCGCATCTAGTTCCCCGCACTTAGGGCAGGACGCGTCCACTCGGTGGAAATACCTGTTTATGAGCACAGGTGTGAGGTGGGCCCTGTGTATCACATAAAGCTGTATTTGACGAAAGCGAAGATTTCTGGGGATGCGCATTGGGCTCTTCAGTATTTTGCCCCAGTCCTTGTCGGTCAACTCCCTACCCATGTCCTGTTCCCATTTAGCCCTGATAGAAGTTAAACTGATCCCGGTATGCGACCTCAAGGACCCCTGCAAACCAGCGCACCAAATGCCTACCTCTCCCATGACATGTAGGTACTGTATAGTTAAGTGCATCTCAGGCTCCGCTGCCATGTCACCCCACTTGGCCGTCATTTTGGCTACTAGGGTCCGGTGTAGCAGGAACCCCCCGGGGGGAAGCCCATCCATCTCTACCAGCGTTTCGTATGGTACCAGCACACCGTCGCGGTATAGGTCTCCCAATGTCTCTGTCTACTTCTTTCCAGTGGTCCAACATGGGCCGCGCAAGGACACCGACCCCCCCCAGGAAAGCCTCCAATGGCACTGCAGGCGCGTATGTGAGGACCTTCAAGGTAATGTAAAGGGCTCTGCGAAAGCACTTGTAGGCCACTGCCAGCAGGTTTTGCAGGCGCCACCAGCGGGTGGAAGAGCTGGGAGATTCGCTCTAGTGAGTACTGCGGCTCAGCCGTGGCGGTGTCTTCCCTACCTCTATCCGCCAACCAGCAGGCGACCCACTGGAGCTGCGCCGCCAGGTAGTAATGTTGAAAGCAATGAGCAGCCAGTCCCCTGCTATCAGTCGGCAGGAACAGTTTTGCGATCGCCAGCCGGTGTCTGGACGTTCCCCATATGAAGTCCTGCAGTATCTTGTTGAGCGAGGAAAAGAAGGAGGGTGGCACATAAAGGGGCAAATTGACAAAGTAGTACAGGAGTCTAGGAAGCATAATCATTTTGGCCAGGGCCAACCTGCCCGTCTTGGTCCGTGGAAGAATAGTCCAAAAACGTACCTGGGATCTCAGCGCTGCCACCGCCCTACCCAGGTTGCCGTCAAACAGATCGGCTGCCTGTCGATAGACCTGCACCCCTAGGTACCGAAAGGTGTCAACCTTTCATTGGACCCGCGCGACACTCAGGCAGTACTCCGGGTCTTCCGTCTCTGCTTTGAAGACATATAGGCACGACTTGCCCGCGTTGACTTTAAGTCCCGAAACAACCGCAAACTGCTCCAGTACCTGGGCCAGCCACTCCGGTATGTGCGCCACGTCCCTAACGAACACCAGCAAGTCATCTGCGTAGAGCGAGACCTGGTGCGTCGCGTCCCCTAGTGGTATCCCCGCTCCCAGTGTCTGCTGCAGCATCGCCGCCAACGGCTACACTGCCAGTGCAAACAGCAGCGGGGACAGGGGGCATCCCTGGCGAGTGCCCCGGCCAATCTCCACTGACTGCGAAATATATGGGCCCAGCCACACCCGTACCTCAGGATTCACGTAGAGGAGCCGTACCGCCTGCAAGAAGCCCTCGCCCAAATCCTAGAGCGAGAGCATCGTGTTGAGGTACCCCCACTCCAGGCAGTCGAAGGCTTTCTCCAGGTCAATTAACAGACACCCTGCCCTGGGCCAGTCCTTGGTTGCCTCCTCTGCCACCCAAAAGAACCTCCTGAGGTTCAAGGATGTAGACCGTGCCGGCACAAACCCGTTCTGGTCAGGGTGCACTAAGTGCGGGACCACTGTCACTAGCCGCTCCGCTAAGATTTTCGCAAAGATTTTATAGTCTGCGTTCAGCATGGCCAGCGGTCTGTACGAGCCTAAAGTGGCTGAGTCCTTGTCTGGCTTAGGCAAGGAGACTAGAAACGCTTCCCGCATGGACGGGGGAGCGAGCCTTCATCCATGGCCGTGTTAAACAGCTGGAGGAGTTAGAGGCGCCAGGGTATCCCTATTCGCCTTATACTATTCCGCCGGCAGGCCGTCGGGCCCGGGGGTTTTGCCAGTTGCTATGCCCCCAATTGCGTCTCCCAGAGCGGGGTGTTGAGCTCGCCTCTGTGACTCTCCCTTGCTTCGGGCAAGTCGAGGTCGTCGAGGAACGCCTCCAGCGCGTGCCGGGAGCCGGTGCCTTGTGACCGATAGAGCTGCTTGTAGTGGTCAGTCAGGGCGCAATGGATTTCTCTCTGGGTGTATATCATTACCCCATCCATGTTGCGCAGCGCGCCTATGGGGACTGCGGGGGTACCCTATGCACTCACAAGCAGTTAATAACATGTTATGTAACATTTATGAAATAATATACAAAGAAACAAAGCGACAGAAAATAGTAGGAATCTCCAGTGGGAGAGTAGTCCGATGGAGTCCTTTATTGTGTAAGACAGCCAGCCGACACGTGTTTCACTGCTATTGCGAATCCTCAGGGCTATATGTGGCTGTACAGCCACATATAGCCCTGAGGATTCGCAATTTCCTCCGTATATTCCACGTGGCCCCCAGACAGTGTCCGCGGATAGCCGCTTTGTGCGCCTCCCACTCCACTAGCGCGCTGCTCACTGTCCCCTAATTTTCCTCAAAGTAGGCTAGGATGGCCGTGCCCAATGAGGATCTGAGCTCTGCATCTTCAAGCGCAGCAGGTTGCAGCCGCCATGTGGGCACGGAGGGACAGTCTGCCTCCCAGCTGATCTTAAACCGGAGTGGGTTGTGAGTGATCGGAGTGCGTTCTCCCTAAGTATTCTGTCTCGGAAAGGAGCGGAAGCAAAGAGTGGGTGCCAATTATTCTATCTAGTCGGACGTGTAGGTCATGAACTGGGGAGTAGAAGGAGTAAACTCTGTCTGTGGGGTGCTGTACGTGCCAGAGGTCGCACACCCCCAATGCGCAAGCCAGTCCCTGAACGCTTGTGCAGCGGACGCTACTGTAGAGGGGAGAGAAGGACCTATCCAGTTGTGTGTCCTGTATCATGTTGAAGTCCCCCCCAAGCAGCCAGGGGAGCCCAGCGTACGGATGGAGAATATGATTCAGACTCTTCAAGTAAGCAGGTTCCTCTGTGTTTGGGGCATAGAGGGAACCTAATAGTATGTCTTGGCGGTTCAGGGTCCACCCGTGTATCTGTACAAGTGAAGGGAACGCCTGCCCGCACCCAGATCAGCGTGCCACGAGCGTGTGCAGAGAAGGTGGTACCAATTATCTGTCCCCTCCAGCGCCTGCGCAACTTGTCTATATCAGTCTGCGTCATATGTGTCTCTTGGAGGAGTGCTATCCCAACCCCATGGCGCTGCAGGTAGGAAAATACGGAATATCGGCGAGAGGGGGTGTGCATACCGTGGATGTTCCAGGACACTATGTTAGTGTGGGTCATGTGTCAGCTCTACGTGGACCTGTGCCGGAGCGGGGGGTCATCTCACAGGGGGCCTGGGTGCGCCAGCGGGGTAGGGAGACCAATGCGCTGCGTTAAAAAACATATAAATGGTCACAAAGGATTTAACAAGAAGGGCGATCCCCCAACAGGGTTTACGTCCAAACAGTAACGAGATCCATCTCACCATAGTGAGCTTAACTCAGTGTGCTCGCTGGCTGGGTTTGTGTGCTGCCAACAATCGTGGTGTGCTACGCCTCTAACCCCTGCCTCACAGAACCCCAGGAGGTGCCCCTGAGCACCTGATACCTATGCCCTCTCTGTGGTGCTGTGTGTCTTCCGCAGGGGCCGTCCCTTACACGAGTAAGCCGTAAGCACTTATTAGTCACAGCCCAGGAGTTACACCCCCCGCAGCCCAGCAGGCGACCACATGTATGTCACTATGCAGTAGAGAAGGCAAGGGCGCCACAACAGCATCCCTTCCATGCGCCTGGCAGCAACGGGAGAGGGGGAAGCACTGCAAACAGTAAACAAATTAATAGTAGGTCTCTGTCACTTCGTTGACCTCAGAGCACATCACATGAGGAGGTCCGCCCTCTGCGGCGTCACCACTGGCATCACCGCATCATCTGAGAGCACTGTTGAGGGGGACGACGGGCCACCACTGTCTAGTTTGCTCTGCGGCTGTGAGTTTTGTCTGATCCCGCCGTGCATTGCTCCCATGCTCACAACTGCTTCGAGGGCCTCCTGCCTTTCAAGCTGCTTCTCCTCCAGGCTGGAGGCTATTGGACCCGTACTCTGGCCCCGGCGAGCAGCCCGCCTCTTGCGCCTCCTCGACTTCTGCACCTGCCATTCACCTTCCACCTCCGCAGTCTCGGGCTGCGTACCCTGCCATTGTCCAGTTTCCTCCAGCCAGTCCCACACATCAGATGGCGCAACTGTCCAGTCTGGGGGCAATCCCCCGCCAGGTGCGGGCAACTGTGCCTGGCTGTCCTCTGTCTCTGCCAGCCAGCACCAGTCCTGCGTGTGCCCGAGCAGCGGCCCCCCTCTCCTCGCAGCCCACCGCAATGGCGTACCTGTGTAGTCCCAGGTGGTTAGTAGCCAGATGCCTCCACGCGCAGATGATGTCCACTCCAAAGCGTCAGCAATCCCAGTAGCTGAGGCCGCCTCCACGCAGCCAAGGCCAGACAACTCCGCAGTCCTTGTCTCCCACTGCCTCCTACGCGCAGGGCACTGAAGCGTTCCGGGCACAGGAGAGTCAAGATGGCGCCCGCGCCTGCACCAAGATGGCGCCTAGCGCCCTGGAGAACGGCGCAGTAAGTTCAAGTCTCAGGCTGATGTGGCCGCTCGGGCGACGCAAGCCTCAGTTAGGCAGCCTCACGTAGTCACCATCAAGCCCAGAGGATCGCCCAGAGCAGGGACATCCAAGCCCCGGGGGCCCCCAAGTTCGGGAGGGTCAGCTGTGCCTTCCGCCGGCCCTCCTGTCTCCCCGACCGCCGCGTCCCACCTTCAATGGCGACGTAGGCCGCAAGGGTAACTCTACCCCCCGCGGTGCTCCCAGCTTACCGGGGCTTCCCCAGTCGCTGGTGCAGGCCCTCGCCTCACTTCGGATCCAAACGTGGCGCTGTCCCTAGAATATCGCTCCACAGGGCGGGCGCACCACTCACAGCTCTCCCCTCTTTCCTGGTGCCAATGACCTCCGTACCTGGGCCGCCGAGCTCCCCAGCAGATCACAGGAAATTGACGCCAGCTGCCCAGGTCTCACAGCGCTGCAGTGCCTCCCGTGGTGTGCCCCTAGCTTCGCACTGCGTTGGTGGCAGGCCCCGCTCTCCACTGCTCCGGCACAGTCAGTTCGGGGGGCGAGGGGCGGGGAGACCGCAGGGCGGCTGCCTCGGGCCTGATTCCGGTGGCCGGCCTCCAGGCGCCGTCAGGCCTCAATCAACGCCGGTGATTGTATGCGCCGCTGACCTTCAGCACGCGACCCCAGCCGCTGCCGTCTGCCGCCTTGCCTGCAGTGTCCCCGGACAGGACCAATTCCGCCACAACCTCCGCAGTCCTCCAGGGGCCTGAAGCGACACCCGACGGTCCGGGGTCACCTTCCGCCTCAGAAATGGCCGCCTGTCACTTCGCTCGGCCCTCCTCCGCCTTGCCGCCGTGCACCAACTCAGGTGAGCGCGAGCCAGCGTGGTAGGTTCCTGTCGCGTTTCCACACCAGCACCGCTCTACACAGGCTCTGGGGGCACCTCCAACAGGATAAATGGAGGATAATTAGGGGTTACTGGAGCAGAGCTCTAAGCTTGTTTGTCCACCATGTTGGCTGGCTAGCCACGCCCCGCCTATATTTAGTGCTTTGTACTTTTTATTCACATAAAATTTTATTTAAAGAAAACATTTGTAATAATGAATGTTAGCACATTGATCATATATACATGCATATACATTTATGGTTGTATGTATCTAAAAAATATTCCTTGAAAAACTTATATGTCCATATCTTGACAGGATCACTTTTAAAATTGGATATATATATATATATATTACCTACTGGTGGTCGCCAGTAGGTAGTTATAGTTAGGATTTTTTTCAATGTTAAATCTGAAAATTCTATTTGGAATAACTTTGGCGCCGGTTGACGAATCTGCCTGAAAATTTCCTCAAAATGGCCTCGCGGCGTTCCGGTCCTTCCCTGAAAGTTTGGGGGGGATTCGTCAAGCGGGGGCCGAGATAAAAGGGGGGTCCCAAAACGCGTTTTCCCCATGTTAATTTCCATAGGGCGGTCGATTTCACTTTTAGCCCGAACGGCTGAATGGATTTCCACCAAACTTGGCAAAATTGTAGGGACTGGTAGCCCGATGTGCCTTTGCTATGTCTCAAGATATGTGCTCCAGTGGATTTTGAGTAATTAAGGTTCAAAAAAATATATATATCTATAGCCGCGCTCCGGTGCGCGCACCGGTACGCGCACCGGGCGCTTACCGCGACTTGCGCGCAGAAAGCTGATTGGCTCTGGGGTGTCTGTAAACATTCTAAACAGTCCGGAGCGGCCGCCATCTTGTGTCTCGGTAGGATCGAGACACGAGAGGTGGCCAAAACAAAGAGGGAAATGACCATAAGGGGGCAGAGTAGACCCCCCTTGACCCCCTAGGTTTGATGTGGGGGCCATAAAAGGGCCCCGCGGAGCAAAAAAAAAATTTTAAAAAATTTTGATTTTCGCGGGGTGAGCGCCCGGTACGCGCACCGGTACGCGCACCGGTAAGCGTACCGGGGAGCGTACCATGGGGAAAAAGAATGACAGTTTTAAAAGTAGCTGTTTAAAAAAAAAATGTTTTGTTGTTTTTTTATACATACACATACATATATATAAATGCATATGCATATATATATATATGCATATATGTGTATATGTGTGCGTGTAGAGAGAGGTAGAGAGGTAGAGGTGTAGAGGTAGAGAGGTAGAGAGGTAGCGGTAGAGAGGTAGAGATTAGTAGAGAGAGAAGAAGAGAGAGGTAGAGAGGTAGAGAGTAGAGAGTGAGTAATAGAGAGTAGAGAGTGAGTAGTAGAGAGTAGTAGAGAGCAGTAGAGAGAGTAGCAGAGAGTGAGTAGTAGAGAGTAGTAGAGTGAATAGTAGAGTGAGTAGTAGAGAGTAGTAGAGAGTGAGCAGTAGAGAGTGAGTAGTAGACAGTAGTAGAGAGTAAGTAGTAGAGTGAGTAGTAGAGAGCAGTAGAAAGTGAGTAGTAGAGAGTAGTAAAGAGTGAGTAGTAGAGAGTGAGTAGTAGAGAGTGAGTAGTAGAGAGTAGTAGAGAATGAGTAGCAGAGAGAATAGTAGTGAGTAGTAGAGAGTGAGTAGTAGAGTGAGTAGTAGAGACTAGTAGAGAGAGAGTAGTAGAGAGTAGTAGTGAGTAGTAAAGAGTGAGTAGTAGAGAGAGAGTAGTAGAGAGTGAGTAGTAGAGAGTAGTAGATAGTGAGTAGTAGGGAGTAGTGATTAGCGAGTAGTAGGGAGTGAGTAGTAGAGAGAGAGTAGTAGAGAATGAGTAGTAGACAGTGAGTATTTGAGAGTAGTGGAGTAGGAGAGAGTAAGTAGTAGAGAGTAGTGGAGAATATTCCAAAGTTTGGCACAGCACCACTTTCACAATGAGTCCAATCAAATCATATCACTTAGAGTCCTTATTGAAGCGCTGAATCTTGGTGTATATTCAAATGCTTTTATTTTCCTTAAGTTTATGTACCACAGCCAGCCGAAAGGTTTCGTTCTGTACAACAGAACTTCTTCAGGGCGTTCTTATTTCCTTCAAGTTATGTCGGTATCCAGTTGTCATATAACTAGATATTTCTTTCAAATGTTAGACGAGACATAAGTATATTCTTATTCAAAGTGACTAGGTATCAATTTTACCCACACAATTCGGGCAGACTTGAGTAATTTATAGCATCCTCAAAGTCAGTCTTTCAAAAATTCCAAAGTATAGGACATGATAATCCAAATCCAAATGTTTCTCAAGAAAAGTAATTTACAATCGTTCGGAATATCGGTGTTTGGGCAGATATGATCCAGGGTCCCCCAGTATGCAAGGGGAATTAGTCCCCCCTCTACAAACGCGCCAGTGGCCTGCATTGCAGAGAGGTGTAACAAGGGTGTGGCCTCATTACACTTCTCTGCAATGCAGCTCCCTCGCGCATACTGGAGGCTCCTGGTGGACCAGTTGACCCCAGGGACCCCCAGTATGCAAGGGGAATTAGTTCCCCCTCTGCAAACGCGGCAGTGGGCTGCGTTGCAGAGAGGTGTAACAAGGGGCATAGTCTCATTACACCTCTGCAATGCAGCCCCTGGCGCATACTGGAGGTTCCAGGGGGGCTAATTGGCCCCCAGGGGCCCCCAGTATGCAAGGGGAATTAGTTCCCCCTCTTCAAACATGCACGGGGGCTGCGTTGCAGAGAGGTGTAAAAAGGGTTGTGGCTTCATTACACCTCTCTGCAATGCAGTCCCCTGGCGCATACTGGAGATTCCTGGTGGGCTTTCAGGTGTTATATAGTTAGGAACACCAGTTATAGTTAGGAATTAGCATTTAAAAAACCTTTGAAATTCACTGAAAAAACCATAGGTTTCACACCAGTTATAGTTAGGAATTAGCATTTAAAAAACCTATTAAATTCACTGACAAAACCATAGATTTCACACCATTTATAGTTAGCTGGAAATTTTACTGACATAAAACCATTGAAATTCCCACGTTATAGTTAGTTGGACTCACTATAACTTGCGCGCCTGTAATGCACTGCTGATGACGTCACATATTACATCACTCATGACATGGTCAGTGACATCACTCATGACATCACTGATGACACCATCCTTGTGACAGAGTGACAGACCTAATTTCAGTGTAATGTAACACTTGAAACACATATTCAAAAATAGAAACAAACATTTTCAAAAAAATGGAGATACCCAAACCAGTAACAACAACCAATTCAGTAATTCCACCATCTATATACACATCCACTCATTCACCAACAGTTCTATATAGTCACTCATATATATACTCACTCATCATATGTAGTGATACACCTATACATCCTGTTACACATCAGCAGTCATCCAAAAGTTACTCACACACATACTCACACATGCAAATAAACTATTGAACATCCATTTATTTGCATATACATTTATACACACACTACCACCTTACTTCTAAGGAAACTTACCCATACTTACTCTCTTAAACAATCACTTATAGAAACACATACTTATTTAAACAGGAACTCCTACAATCTCTCACTATATATACTATACTCACTTATATACATCAATACTCACATATACTAGATTAAAACATATGTCGTTACTAATGAAGACACTAGTGAGACAGTCATTCACTCACTAACACACACATATACACACTCATCCACCCATACAGTCCTGCACATATGCTGTCTTCAAAACACATACAAACAGTGAGTCAGTCACCAACCCCTGCAGCCACTTATACACAAAGAGAAACACTGATACAAACATTTAAATATTTAAACAATACTCGCTAATATATGTATTCACTAAGATACACGTAATAAGCCAGTTACCCAACCAATTTTTTTTTTAAAAAACATCCATTTACACACTTATTTAAACATTTATTCTTCCATCGACCTTTACAAATACATATATAAAACAAATTTATTTTTCAGAAAGACACACATTCACTGGATGGTGTCATCAGTGATGTCATGAGTGATGTCACTGACCATGTCATGAGTGATGTAATATGTGACGTCATCAGCAGTGCATTACAGGCGCGCAAGTTATAGTGAGTCCAACTAACTATAACGTGGGAATTTCAATGGTTTTATGTCAGTAAAATTTCCAGCTAACTATAAATGGTGTGAAATCTATGGTTTTGTCAGTGAATTTAATAGGTTTTTTAAATGCTAATTCCTAACTATAACTGGTGTGAAACCTATGGTTTTTTCAGTGATATATATATATATATATATATATATATATATATATATATATATATATATATATATATATATATATATCCAATTTTAAAAGTGATCCTGTCAAGATATGGACACTTGGCGTGGTGTGGCAGTATAGTAGAGATCCACATAGCTGCCAGGACATACGTGAAAAGCCATTGAGAAAGGGCGCTGGCCTGAAATGCATTTGGTGCTTGAGATGGGGGAGAAAGCGCCCTGAGCCTGTGCCGGCAATAAAGAAGGGTGCAAATTTCAACTGTGTGGCGTTTCTATCAAGGGCAACCTTTGTGTTTTGGAATTAATTTGCGACGCGCCTCTGTTCTCCTCCACCGAACCCACTGGGGGAGAACAATATATCACGAATACCTGAGAGCATTCCACTTTGGTGAAAAAGCACGGACTACCTGTCCCGGATGTCATTGAGGCGCAAAGTCCCACAAGAGCTTGGCAGTATAGTAGAGGTCCATATAGCTGCCAGGACTTTCGTGAAAAGCCATTGAGAAAGGGCGCCCGCGCTAGCCTGAAATGCATTTGGCACTTGAGATGGGAGAGAAAGCGCGCTGAGCCTGTGCCCGCAATAAAAAAGGGTGCAATTTCAACTGTGTGGCGTTTCTATTAAGGGCAACCTTTGTGTTTTGGAATTAATTTGCGGCACGCCTCATCACAGAAATGCCCTGCCGCAGAGACAGCGGACCCGGCACCTGGAGCTCCTAGTGCTGTGCGTGGTTGAAAAACGTACTTGTATTGCGGCAAAGGACATTGGCAAGCACAGAAGCGGTTCTCCTCAACCGAACCCACTGGGGAGTACAATATATCATGAATACCTGAGAGCATTCCACTTTGGTGAAAAAGCAAGGACTACCTGTCCCAGAAGTCGTTGAGGCGCAAAGTCCCACAAGGGCATGGCAGTATAGTAGAGGTCCACATAGCTGCCAGGACTTTCGTGAAAAGCCATTGAGAAAGGACGCTAGCCTGAAATGCATTTGGCGCTTGAGATGGGGGAGAAAGCGCGCTGAGCCTGTGCCCGCAATAAAGAAGGATGCAAATTTCAACTGTGTGGCGTTTCTATCAAGGGCAACCTTTGTGTTTTGGAATATATAAATTACACAAAATTATATAGCTATTAGTTCATATATACAATTGTGATATCATGTAAACGTGTTTTTATTTAAAACATGATGATACTTATGCATTTATGCGGAAATTGTTAATATAAAAGACATACAAGTATAAAGTATTGTTTCTATCAGCCTGATTCATCAAGCCGAAATCGGCTCGCAAAGGGTCAGATTCTGAGAATCTGGCCCTTTGCGAGCGCTATTTTTGCATTTGGGATTCATCATCCCAAATGCAAAAATCGGTAATTGCTAATTCGCTAAATTGCGAGGAATTACATTTAAGGAATCTCTATTTGAGATTCCTTAAATGCAATTCATCAACCATTTTTAAATTGCTAATTCGCAATTTCGGGCCGCTATTTACCGAGAGGTCAGACCTCTCGGTAAATAGCAAAAACTTAGAAAAATGCTTTTAAAAGCATTTTTCTAAGTTGCATGTTGCACACACACATGTCCTTTGGACATGTGTGTGCGCAACACCTGTTTCAATTTGCATTTAAGGGGTGCTACAGGGTGTCCTTTGGACACCCCTGGCACCCTTTAAATCGCTATCTTATTTGCGAGTAGCAAATTGCTAATCGCAAATAAGGAATACTCCCCATTCATTCCTATGGGCCTTTTGGCCCATAGGAATGAATGGGGAGTTATTCCTTATTTGCGATTAGCAATTTGCTACTCGCAAATAAGGATTGTGTAGGAATCGCTATTTATTTAGCAATTCCTACATGAATCCCGTTTTGCAAGTCCTTAATAGCGATTCCTTATGATTCGCTATTAGGGGCTCGCAAAACGGAAGATTGATGAATCAGGCTGTATGTCTATGATATTAGAGTTGCACTAGCACTTTAAAAGGAAACGAGATGTCATGTGATCAAGGGAGGGATCTCCCGAAACGCGTCATGGCGGCATCGGCGAAATAAAATTATGCACTGGAAATTATTTTGGGTCTGCGCTGGTCTTTTTCGAAGACATTGAAATCACGAGACGAGGTTGGATTTATGGATACCGGATTGACTCTCGCCGGTTTCGTGGACCCCTCACTGGGTTGAGGCTTTATCCAGGAAGAGTCATTGCTCCGGAGACGTCTTTGCTATGAGTGGCTGCGGCAGCGTGGTGTTCGTTGGCGGGGACCCACGGGGCACTTATGGAAGTATCTGAGCAAACGGAGAAGCAGTGAAGCCCCCTGCGAGTTCTACAGTAAACAGGAAGCACGCACGAGGAGTCCGGCGGATCACCCTGCGAGTTGGAGTATCCTGTGGTGTGTCAAGAGCGGGCGCACGGAGGGAGAAAAACGAGCGGTGTGAGAGGGCCGAATCCTGCAAGGTACGGCAGTCAAGGAACAAAAGCAGGTCAGTGAGAGTACAGCGCGTCTTTTGCTACTCTCCCGATATTAAGACGGAGGAGCAATTTTCAACGCGAGTGTTTAACTTAAAGAGCCGAATATGTCCGCAGGCACACTCAGAAGTCGGGAATTGGCAGCCAAAGGACTGTTTGAAGACACCCCAAATGAAGCACAAGGGGCAAGCAATGTGACCATTCAGGGTCCAGAGGATAAAAGTAAAGGACTAAGGGACAGTTTTAAAGCTCTGGAAAAGTTAAAACGGCAGGAGCAAGCAAAATGGTGGGAGGCAATGTCCCTCCAGCGATATTTGGACGTGGGCAGGATACCAAGGGGCCTCCGCATCATGATTGCTCCCAGTTACGAGTCCCCCAACCCAGCAATGATGGCTGAATGGGGAGAATGTAATCTCGAATCATCTTGCAAATTAGTGGAAATTCTAGTACGCTAAGCTGAGATCGACAGAAAACTTTTACAGGATAAAATTGAGCTCTTACAAAAGGAGATAGAACCACAAGGTGATCCCCAGTTTAAAACCAAAATGGTGGACGAAATGGAAAAACGTCTCAATAAGGAAGAGGAAAATATAAAAAATAGAAAAAGTTATAAATTCAGATGTGAGAGAGATGACTACTTGAACGTACAAATCTTCACCTTCGCTAGAAGGTATGACTCCATGCGGGTGGCTACTGCAAATAAGCGGTTGGGGCAGGGATCTGGTCAAGCTTCAGCGCATACAAATCAAGCGACAATGGAATCACCATCTAGTTCGGATCTCAGTTCTGCAATAGAAGGTGGTTCTGAGTCTGACAATGTGGGAGCAAGACCGACCCAACCCAACATCAAGCTCACGTTGGGGGAAGAGTTGGAAATTTTAAAAAGCAGCCGCAGGGATACTCTGAGGTCGCAAACCAAGGGACAAAACAAAACAGGGCAACAAGGAGGAGGAGGGCCCGTAGGAAAGCCAGGAGAAGGAGTAGCCAAGCGGGGAAGGGGCAGAGCCCGCAGGTAAATGATACTACTATTGAGGTCCCCTTATTAGAAACTTAGAGACGGATAATAAAAACACCATCATCAACTTAGCAGGCATTGACCTCTCCGCGGCAGAACAACAACTTTTATCCCTAGGCTTGTCCTACTGTCTGGAATCAAATTTCAGCTACACCCAAACACGAGCTGACATATACAGGTTCATCCGAAAATTCAAATTAAAAAAGTTCCATCAGTCACGAGGCACCCAGGAAGACTCAGCGGATATAACAACACCGCAAAATCCAGCTTTCAGGGGGTTGGTAGGAACAGATTATGACCTCCTTTATGAAATGAAGGGCCTGGAAGGACTGAGAGAAAACCAATCGCAGGATGAATCGGAAATACAGCCATCACAAATCACTGGAACTAATGTCAAACCTACCACGTCGTTCAAACAAAAATCAAAATTTGTTCCTATTATGGCTCGTGACTCAATTGATGTTTTTAGTGAGCAACTGGTGGCGCAAGTCAAGAAACTCAGTACCACAACTGTAAATTCAAGGAGGAAAATACAAATCAGGAAAGGCAATATGAGCAGCTAATTAAAAAATGTAAAGAAAATGAACAAATCATTATAAGGAACTCTGACAAGGGAGGAAACTTGGTTTTATGGCCACGCAATGACTATATGGAGGAGGCCTATAGCCAGTTAAACAGTACGGACTGCTATCGGAAGGTTGCATACACAAGATTTAAGGACACACAGGAGGCTCTGTTTGCACATTTATTGGTTTGGAAGAGTTTGGGACTGCTAAACATGAATGAATTAAAATTCTTAAAGAAAGAACATCCTATGGTCCTGGTTATGTATTTTATACCTAAAATAAACAAAAATCCAACCAAGCCTCCGGGACGTCCCATCATTGCAGCATGCAATGGCCTGTTGGAAAATTTATCTAGATATATAGACTCGTTTCTACAGGATTATGTCAAGGGCCTCAAATCTTTTGTGCAAGACACTAGTGACTTCCTAACTAAAATCCAATATATCAAATGGCAACCGTCCTTCTTAATGCTGGCACTAGATGTTTCAAGTTTATATACGTGTATCAAAAATCAAGATGGTCTAAGAGAGGTAGAATACTTCTTAGCCAGTAGACCTATATCCTTTGCTCAACATTCCAAAATGATTTTCAAAATGCTGCAATTTTGTCTTGAAAATATTTTTTTTCTATTTGATGGTAAAATGTACCAGCAGATTCAGGTTGTTGCTATGGGGGCCAGCTTCTTCCCCAGTTACGCCTGTTTGTTTATGGGCTGGTGGGAGGAGCTGGTCCTCAGGCAGCAGCATGAACAAATATACAACACGAATGTAGTCACATGGCTGCAATACATTGATGATTTGTTTATAGTTTGGGATGGGGGCCTGGCAAGCGCTTCAGAGTTCATTGAAAAATTGAATGACAATACAGCTAACCTCCATTTTACAGCTGACATTAACAAGTCCACTGTAACCTTTCTAGATGTACAGATCAAGGTAGAAGGGGACAAACTGACTACATCCTTGTACCGGAAACCTACGGCCGGCAATACTTTATTGCATGCCTCTAGTGCTCATCCGTCTCATTTAATCAGGAGCATACCGTATGGTGAAATGCTCCGTATTCGACGGATTTGCAGTGAAGAAGATTGCAATAACAAACTGCAAGAATGTAAGGTTAGGTTTCTAAATAGAGGGTACAGCTCCAAGGTAATAGAGTCAGCCATCAACAAATCTAAATCACTGAGTAGAAGGGATCTGCTGAAATACAAAAACAGACATAAGGAAAAATCTGGAGCTGAGGAACCAGTTAGGCTTATTCTCAACTATTCGAGACAGGAAAAGCAAATCAGAGGGATTGTGAGAAAAAATTGGCCCATTATCAAAAGTGACCCTATAATAGGAAGCACCCTTCCTACAAATCCTTTGGTGTCCTTCAGAAAAACCAACAGTATGGGGTCCTCATTGGTGAAAAGCAGTATTGAGGCCAGGCCTAAAAACAGCTGGCTAAGGGCTAGAAAAGGCTTTTACAAATGCTCTGTGTGCAAGGCATGCCAATATGGAGTAAATACCACCAGCTATAAAACAGCTTTTGATCCAGGCATTGACAAAATTACGTGCAAAACAGAATATGCCGTCTATGTGCTTACATGTAGCTGCAATTTAAAATACATAGGAAGCACGAAATGGCCTGCTCACAAAAGGATTTTGCAGCACATTAGAGCTATCTGCAATAATGAGGAAAGCTACCCGGTAGCCAGACATTTTAAACAAAGTCACAACAGCGATCCCAAATTTCTGAAATACTATGTGATAGATGCTATACTTCCTACTAAGAGGGGTGGAAATAAGGAAGCCAGGCTAAGGAGTCTAGAAACATTGTACATACTTAGATTTGACTCCATGCACCCCAGGGGCTTGAACAACACGGAGGATCTGTATACATTTTTGTAATGAATTCTATTTATCAATTTTTCAACCTATGATAGTATGTGTATAATAATGATAGTTTGTATATTTATTTCTATTTATGAACCCATTTTATGATATTTTGATATAAATTTATACAATATTTATATACATATAAAGGTTGGATTTATATTGAGCACAGAGCCATATTTATTGGATGTTTTAGAGTTGTAAAAACAAGTATGAAATATCAATTCACTTTTTCCACTATCACTGTTCTTTTAGTATGTGAGTAGGATTTTAGGACATTACTATTTATATGTTTTATCGATTTAGGGTTGATTTTAAGACCTATTGTATAGAAAATATTTATATTTCTAGCAATTAACAATGGTTTTATAACTGTATTGATCCTTGATGCAACGAATATGTAGAATAGATGTCCCATTGTCCTTAGCACAGCACCTTAAAGGAACATAGCACAGGTCACTTTAGTTGGAATAGATGTTTTGCTCTTGTGGAAAGAAAGAAAGAAACTGTATGGTATTTGCACTGTCACTGGTTTTGCACATTTATTTATTTATTTATTTATTCACTTAGGATATAGGGTGTTTTCATACATAGCTAAATACTTTTAGTCTTTTAATGCATTTAAGCAGCTATTAATTCATATATACAATTGTGATATCATGTAGACGTGTTTTTATTTAAAACATGATGATACTTATGCATTTATGTGGAAATTGTTAATGTAAAAGACATACAAGTATAAAGTATGGTTTCTATGTCTATGATATTAGAGTTGCACTAGCACTTTAAAAGGAAACGAAAAAAATCACTGAGATGTCATGTGATCAAGGGAGGGATCTCCCGAAACGCGTCATGGCGGCATCAGCGAAGTAAAATTATGCACTGGAAATTATGGAACTGGAGCTTGTTTCCCGAAACGCGTCGAGTGCGTTTTTGAATTAAAAACACTTATTGAACGGAACTGTCGAGTGGATATATATATATATATATATATATATATATATATATATTCACTGAAAAAACCATAGGTTATAGACCATATATAGTTAGGAATTAGCATTTACAAAACCTTAATTTACTCGCACAAAACCATTGAAATTCGCATATATAGTTAGTTGCGCTAACTATATATCGCGCACCCGCAATCCACTGCTGATGATGTCACATATTACATCATTCATGACATGGTCAGTGACATCACTGATGACATCACCGATGACATCTCAAATGACATCACTGATGACATCACTGATGACACCTCAAATGACATCACTGATGACATCACTGATGACATCTCAAATGACATCACTGATGACATCACTGATAACATCTCATTTGACATTACTGATCACATCACTGATGATATCATTCATGTGATAATACGATGAACCTCTTCAGACTCTAATATAACCTTAGATACAATCAGTGTAAACAGACATTCACAGACTGTCAATCATCCATGGAGTTACTCACACACCTAGTCAGTCATGCAAAGAATCAATCACACCTCCATTTCCTCAACTAAACAGTTATACACACCTTACTTATTCAAACATATACTAACACATATTTACTCTCCTATACGATCCCTAATACAAGTTCACAATGATCCATACAGCCACTCACACATTCACTGGCTCTTATGCACGGTTATAAAGGTCAACTCTCACATGCACTGTGTTTTACATATGCACTTAATTTGACGTGTTGCACTGAGATATCCATTCACTCACCAATACACTCATGCACACAGTCAACCGCCCATGCAGCTGTTTCCACATGCACTTTTGAACCCATACATCTAGTGAATCAACTGCTCACACATCTATGCACAGAGTCATACACCTCCCAGCCACTCATACACATACTCAGTCTCCCATACAAATACTTGGGCAACCAATGAATATCCCATATAGTTACTCATATAGCTACTGATTAACACATTCAGCAGTTTACAGAACAACAGACATAATGATGCACAAATTAAGACAGTTTAGTCACTAACCCATGCACTCAGTGAGACACATCTAATCCCTCACTCATACAGTCAGTCATGCACCTACAAAATCCTTCATTCAGACACTTATACATCCACTCATTCTTCAATATGTAAGACATATTTTAACTTTACAGAAACATACAGTCACTGGATGTTGTGATCAGTGATGTCATCAGTGATGTCACTGACCATGTCATGAATGATGTAATATGTGACATCATCAGCAGTGGATTGCGGGTGCGCGATATATAGTTAGCGCAACTAACTATGTATGCGAATTTCAATGGTTTTGTGCGAGTAATTTAAGGTTTTGTAAATGCTAATTCCTAACTATATATGGTCTATAACCTATGGTTTTTTCAGTGAATTTCAATGGTTTTTTAATAGCAAATATGAAAAGCTGTAAAATGTCAAGTACGTGGTAGGTAAAAACATTTTCGTATTTATGCACGCTGATGTGCTTTGAACGCTGCCCCCCCCTCCTCTTTTCTTTTAAAAATTGGAAGAAACAAAAAGTATTCCCTTCCATAAATAACCCAAGACTTTTATTTTGTTATGGCAAGGGAACAAAATAGAGAATAAACTATAGTTGGTCACCATGGGGTTTAAAGAAGGGATGGTTCTTCACCAGATTAGATATTTTCCCAGACCCTCATTCTCCAATGTGATGAACTAGGCTAAAATTCTTCTGGTGCCTGCACCCTGTCACAGAATATCACCCTAAAACATGGAATCTCCCAAACACCAGATTGAGTTGAACCCCACAGTAAGCCTTATTTCTTCAGGGCCTCAGAATTTCTTTTGCTTTGCTCATGGAAATTGTGGGATATAGGACAGATAAGGTGTCACCATTAAGAAAGGGTAGTATTTAAATTTGCATATCAATTATGTTAAACATTTTAGACATATGATATGCTAGCTTGAACTTATGCTTTACATTTGAAGCTGAATTCAACAGCTTAAGTAAGTAGGTTTTCGTAGTTGTAACTTTAAAGGGTGATCTAGCACGCTGTAAAGATTTTCTAAAACAGTGGAGCGTATTTAGTTTTTTAATGTACATGTTTATGAAACAATTACACAAATGATACATTTGTGAGTTTTAAATTTCCGGAGAAGTATAATTCACCAATAGCTTTCTCTGTAGATGTTTTTCCATTAACAATCCCAGTTCCATCACCCGCCCAGGATATCACTACTGTTAGTTGTCATTGTTGCTTCTGTTTTAATAAAAAATGTTTTAAGGTGTTTACTGTTTTTGTTGCAATGTATATATTTATAAGTTATTAAAGTGTTATAATCCTACTAATTTTTTATCGATTATTGCTCTTTGAGATATTCCCTGTCTACAAACAGAGAAGAATAGGAATATTCTGTCTCCCTTTGCAGATAGTGAAGGATAGGTAATGCGGACTTTTGTCCCCCGTTGTAATCCATCATGCCTGTTTTTCTCCCCACTGATTGATTGATTGGCTGGACATTTATTGTTCAAGGAATAGTTCTTTCGAGGTATTCTCTGTTTGCAAATAACGTGGAATAGAAATATTCTGTCTAGTTTTTGCAAGTAGTGAAGGGTGGGTAATGCGGACCTTTGTCCCCCGTTGTAATCTGTCATGCCCATCTACTCCCCACTGATTGATAAACTAGTTCCACCCGGACCATTTATTAGAGGTACATCATCTGGCTCAACCGGAGGGTACCCCTAATAAAGAAGACATATGTAAAATACGAAGTAATCACTGTATCCTGTTAAACAGAAACTTTAGCATGAAACACACTTGAAAAGGAAGGGAAAGAAATCGAACAAAATCAGTAGGCCACTGATGAGTTTTTGACTTCGCTAGAAATAAGAAACATGAAAGTGGTGAAAGAAGCCAAGCTTGAAGTTACGGCAGCCACGAGGTAGCTAGGCTCCGCCACCCCCCAACTGCTCCAAGCATGTCTGTCCCACCGCCCGCCACGCCCAATAACGGTAACATGAAATAGATACAAATCAGCAGATATCTACCCCCATTCCGGAAACTCCCGAAGTGCAACAGGTTCGCGGCTACGCCCATCCGGAAGACGAGGCCTTCGGCACGTGTAGGGTGGGTCCTGCTGGCAGCCGTTGGCCGGGGAGGTCGTCGCGTAAGTTGGGCCAGGAGAGGAGCCGAGGCCGACGGGATCCCTTGTCCTCTTCTTTCTTCAATAATGGCTGCGACAACGGGGGGGGGATGTCTTGCACATGCCACCGACCCCCCCCCCTCCCCTCGTATCTCCTGGTCTGGCCCCGGCTTGGTATGAGCTCCCCGTTCGGTCCTGAAATGGTGCCCTGCAGGCCACAGGGGGGGATGTCTTGCCTCTGCCTCCGACCCCCCCCCCTCTTATCGCCTGGTCCGGACATCACGGATATCAACGCCAGGTGTCGGCGTGGGGTGCGCTGGGAGGGAGAGGCGGCGCGAACGAGCCTCTCCCACCCCCCCAGGTGGGGGCCCCTCAGCTGCACCCCCAACGCTCCACTCACCCAACAAAAGGTCTCGTCCACTATTGCGATGCAATGATGCTCCGCTCACCCATGGGGAATGACTGCCATGATCACCCACGGAACGACCACGACGTAGCCGCGGGACGTCAGCGCGCTCATGCCGGCGCCGGCCTCAGTCTTGAAATGACCAAAATCCTGCAAGACTACCAACTTGATCAGTTCCGGTGGGACACCAGTATGACCCGGTAGGAGAGATTGTTGCCTCCCACCCCACTTTGACTGATGGTTCATGTCGCCAGTCCCCCTGCTACCCTTCAACGAAAACTTTTGGACTGCCGAAAGAGGTCCCGGTCCAACCACGAGTTGGTGGAGACATTTTGACTATACTTGGACCTTCCTGACCTCATCCAAAATGGCGCCGGTACAAATGAAACTCTCAACTCCTTGTTGTGCCCCGATTGCTCAGCCTTGATATCATGAGATATGTTTGCAGTTTTTAGCACATGAATTGATATGGGATAAGACTGATTGTATGTTCGGACAATGAATTGATCCGGGATGGGTATTGATTATACGTTCGAACAATGAATTGACATGGGACGGGTACTGATTACACGTTTGAACAATGAATTGATATTAAGTTCTAATGCATCATTGATTACTGTATTTATTGAAGGTTCGAATTGTCGACACTTTTGGTACTTGCTCACAATGAATTATCGATATGATTTTGTTGCACTTGTCGCACTTTTTACTATGAAATCAACGACCACTGACTCTGTTATGTTTTCCACAAATAAATACCCCCCCCCCCCCCATTTACAGTTCCAGCCTGCTCCGTGGCCGGCCCACGGGGTTGTAGGCCCGTATTTGTGCACCAACATTTTTATTAAAGGTTTTTGAAAAAGCAAACGTAGTTGTAACGCGTAGATTGGTAAGTTTCGAATAAATGGCCACTGTTTCCGATATAAAAAAAAAAAAAGCAGGTGAAATGAAGCAGCTCGATTAGTTAAGGGTTAAAAAGTATAGTACGCAGAAACATTGCAAATATGAATGGTCCAGGTTTGTTGTATGTGTTTTTCATTTTTGTACAACATAAAGCAATCGATAAAGATCCTGGTATTTAGCCTCTACTTTATATGCTACCTGTATCAGGGAAGTTGTTTTAAATGCCCCTAAGCCACCCGAAGGAATGTCCCCTAGTACGAACGAAAACGACCCCGTACCACTGTAGGTTATCTCTCTTCCTCAAAGGAGAGCACGAGCTCGCCCCCACTTTACACCGACTGCCCTTTGTTTTGACCCTCCCCTGCACACGATCCGTAATGCCACACTTGGGCGACCTATGCTATCCACAGGCCTCCGATAATTATCTGTCCACATTACCGGTCCCCCCTGGGCTTAAACGCCGAGATGGTAGGGACTGCATCCCGTGGAGATAGGCCGAGTATGTAGTAAGTAAAAGCCTTTTCGGGTTTATGCGCGCTGATGTATTTTAAACGCTGCCCCCGCCCCTTCTTTTTCCCTCTTTTCTGCAGGTCACTTCGGAACGTCGACTAAAGTACGGAAAAATTGTGACTTAACGGCCGATGGGATGGGAAAAAGGGTTTGAATATGGTGCCTATACAGGACGAGCAAACAATGACTATGTCTCTCTCTGAACCCAGCGCTTGGGAGGGCAGCCTGAAGCAGAAACTTGACGGGTTATTACAGGATGACAAAATATGACTTCGCTTGGCACCCCGAATAATACAACCAAGATGCAATAGACGAGATGTAGTACATATGAGTTTTCATTTGCTGGGTTATACATACAAGCCTAGAGATCGGCATAATACTTAGTCGGGGTCAATCAAGAAAAGGTTCCGACACATTATAGAATCATGTTCTGACTTTCTCTCCGGTGACATCAACGTACAGTAAAAAGTGCTCTGATACCTTCGGGTCTTGTCAGTGCTATATAAAACTTTTGGAAAACTAAATACATGAGTGACCGATGAACCATTTTGAAAGCAATACAAAGTGGTTGAGGGACGAATTCAGTTCAATACAAGCAATTAGTCAAGGGGGCGAGTAGAAAGTTCAGAAAGGGGGTTCTCATCACAGTGTCTTTTTAGCAGCGAGCCATCACTGGTAGGCTCTAGTAGTCCGTCTTCTTTCGTTGGCGCTGTTGAGCACCGGCGGTGGAGCTATAGGTGCAGCTCGGATCCATCCTTACGCGTTGCAGGGTGCGATCAGTCCTCTGCTGTTAGATCACAGTCCTGTCTCCTAACTAATCTTCTCAGGGGTGCCTCATGCTGGGCACCTGCGTGTCCTTCTTCTTCCGTGGCAAAACCCTACTCTATCTAAATGCTGTTCTTCTTTTCTGAGTCAAGATTCATACGGAAAAAGGTGGTATTGTTGGATAATCGAGGGAAGAGAGGGCGGAGTGGGATCAGATCTTTGAACACACCAAGGGACCAAGGGAGAAAAGGATAACGAGCAGGCAGGCCCATCAGTGCTCGATCTTATCGCCTGCCCAACCTTTGATCTGATCATCCCCTCCTGCCCTCGTGTCCTGTAGGAATGTCCGGCTGAGAGATCACAATCTCTTGTTACATTCAGGAGGGGGGGGATGACATCCGAGTGACTGGTATGGGAATAGGCCTGAAGCTGGGATTCCAAACATGCTTTTCCTACTTTGAAGTATCTTTATTGCAATAAGGAATGTTTGTGCATCATAAACATGTGTATAAAAGACGAAACCTCAGAGAAACTTGTTAGAGCACCTCCTGAAGACACTATGTGCATGTCAGAAATGACAGGCTCTCCTCATGAGAAATAAAACTCTGTTCTTGTGTTCCTGCTTCCAGCGCCCATCTCTTTATTTGGTAACATTTCAAGATGGGAACTAAGTGGCGTCTTGTGCCAGCAGCCTGGGCATCGGTTGTAATCTGGGCTGAATTTTCCTCAGCACGGGGTGTGATTCTCAGGGAAGAGCAGCGCATATGGGAGGAGGTTTATGGCCCATGCATGAGAGAGAGAGCGTGGGTGACCAGTGCATGGGGGAGATGCTTGCGAGGGTGGGGAGCCATGCTGAGGATCGGCGGCGTGCAGAGAGTGGGTCTGGTCAAGGCGTCTACAATGGCTGCCGTGCACGACAATAGTGTGGCATTGGAAAAAAAGCAAGATGGCGCAGACAATGTTTATCAATACAAATTAATTTATAACAATTATTTTTAACAATATATTTACTCGCAGTGTCAAAATGGCGGTCAACACTTCCTGATTTCCTTCGAATCGAACATTAACAGACGTCACGATCGGCGGCGTGCAGAGAGTGGGTCTGGTCAAGGCATCTAAAATGCCTGCCGTGCACGACAAAAGTGTGCCATTGGAAAAAAAGCAAGATGGCGCAGACAATGTTTATCAATACGGATTAATTTATAACAATTATTTTTAACAATATATTTACTCGCAGTGTCAAAATGGCGGTCAACACTTCCTGATTTCCTTCGAATCGAACATTAACAGACGTCACGATCGGCGGCGTGCAGAGAGTGGGTCTGGTCAAGGCATCTAAAATGCCTGCCGTGCACGACAAAAGTGTGCCATTGGAAAAAAGCAAGATGGCGCAGACAATGTTTATCAATACGGATTAATTTATAACAATTATTTTTAACAATATATTTACTCGCAGTGTCAAAAAGGCGGTCAACACTTCCTGATTTCCTTCGAATCGAACGTTAACAGACGTCACGCAGCAAAAAAAAAAAAAAACCCTCACGCGCAGCCGCTGGAAGACAAGTATCAACATATATGAGCCTCCTCAACCACCCTCAGAAAACATAGGGGGTCAGGATACGTGTCCCGTACCCCCTTATACCCATTTCTCACATTGTTTTTCCTCCATCTTGTAATTTAATTAAAACGAAACACAAAATGGCGAAGTCCCGTTTCGCGTCCCGATTCGCTACCCGGTTCGGGATCAGGTGAAAGTTTTATCGATTTACAGTTCTTACTGGTTTTACACGCTTTGCACTTTTTGCAAGGATAAAATCCTTGTATCGCATTCTGCTTAGGGCGATCCTTGATAAGTGTGGTGCTCAGCATGTCTTTCAAAGACTTCGCTTTTTTGTAGGTAACTCAGGGGGAGTTTTCTGTTACTTCCTGCAGATCTTTATCTAATCTAAGAACCTCCCAGAATTTTTTCAACCTGCGTCTAACTTCCCAAGATTGACAATTAAAAGTGGTTATGAAACGAATAGTTTCTTCTTGTTTACGTTGTTTGGGTATTAGGAGATCACTTCTCTCCATCTGGGCTACTTTTACCTCTGCCTGTTTGATAGTTTTTTTAGAATAGCCTCTGTCAGAAAACCTTTTCTTCATTAGCTCTTTTTCTCTTCCATAACTTTCAATTGTGCTGCAATTCCTTTTGGCCCTAATGAGTTCTCCCAATGGTATGCTGCGTATAAGTGATGCCGGGTGGCAACTGTCTGCGTTAAGGAGACTTTTTCCTGCAGTTTTCTTGCGAAATAGTGAGCTGGTGAGTGCCCCATCCTTAACTGTCGGACTCACGTCCAGGAACTCAAGATGTGTTTGGCTCATTTGGCTTGTAAATTTGAGGTTGAGATTATTATTGTTAATAATAGACTCAAACTCTTGTGCTTCATTGAGTGTGCCATTCCAGACACAGAAGATGTCATTTATGTATCTTATCTATAGGACGGCGTGGGTACTGAAGTGGGGGATGTTGCTCACCACTAGCTCCTCCCACCAGCCCAGGTATAACCCTGCAAAACTGGGGGCGAAGCAAGTACCCATCGCCGTCCCACGGATCTGTTTGTACACCCGTTTGTTAAAGATAAAGAAATTGTTACTGAGGCATAGCCACATCATCTCGAGTAACATGTTGGTGTGTATAAGATGTGAGATAGAACGATTTTTCAAAAATTTTTTGCATGCATCGATGCCCAGACTTTGTGGTATGCTTGAATACAAGCTGACCACATCAAAGCTAATTAGCCAATATTCTGGTTGCCATGCAAACTTCTCAATTATTCTCAAAAAGTCAGAAGTATCTCTGACATATGATGGTAGCGCTTGTACTGACGGTTGTAAAAAGTGATCAATAAACCGGGAAGTGTTTTCTAATAAGCTACCAACAGATGAGACTATAGGTCTCCCAGGTGGTGTTTCAATGTTTTTGTGTAATTTCGGCAGCAAATATAGTGCCGGTATCACCGGATGTTTGCATAACAGGAATTTGTACTCCTCATCTTCTATTGTACCCGCCTCTTTCCAATTGTATAGTTTTTCATGATATATTTGTGTCATGTCATTGTGTTCTTGTTTAGTAGCTATAATGTAACTTTCCAAATCACTCAATTGTCTCTCTCCTTCCATCAAATACATATCGAGGGGCCAGATGACCACATTGCCCCCCTTGTCGCTATTTTTAATCACCACATCAGACCAACATGTTATGTCCTGCAATGCAAGATATTGATTTTTACTGAGATTCATATTGATCTTGGGTCTCTTTATGTCAATTTTAGGCATTTCAACCAACATCCCCTGTTCAAAAGTGTCAATGTAGGTGTTTGCGATGTTGGGTACAAAGACCGATTTAGGTTTAAAACCACTCATACTACACATGTCAACAGTTTCAGTTTCAACAAGATTCAGTATTGGATCATCTGAAATATCATCACAACCAGCTAATTCGTGGAAAGTTTGTAAAGTTTCAGCATCATTAAGAGTTAGTTTGCTGACTCTGTCTCGGTTTGTGTCTTTTTTCAAACGTATTTTGCTTGAAAACCACTTTTTAAGCTTAAGCTTTCTGGTAAACTTGAATAAGTCTATACGTGAGTTAGTAAAATTGAATCTTGCCGTAGGGCAAAAAGAAAGACCTCTAGATAATACTTCTAATTGATCAGAAGATAAAGTATGTTTGGATAAATTTACCACTGTTCTGGTCATCATTTCTTCACGGATTTGCCCCTTGTGCGCATTCCCACGGGGCTGGCCACGTTCTTGGCGATTCCTCTTCCAGTTGCTTTGTTTCCTCCTCTCCCGCCTCTTCCACGATTTCTTTGAGGCGTGCCCGCTTGACGTCCTTGTACCATCAGAGCGAGCTTGTTTAAAATTCTGTCTTTTGGGGTCATATCATCTTCCAATTCAGACACGTCACTTTCACCAGATTCACTCTCAGCAACTACCAATGCGGTTTCATCTTCTGTGCTCACCGTAGTTTCAGCGATAGTTACATTTTTACTGGCTGATTTGCCTTTCCGCTCTTTTTTTGCTGAGTCTATTAGGGCATCAAATCTTTTGGCAAAAGTGAGGATTTGTCCCTTTTTGTAGTCAACCTCATCTCGGAGGAATTTTCTTTGCTTTTTATCTTTTATTTCCTGTTCAATTTTTTCCAAACATTTATTTAACTTTGCCATCTCAGTTGAAAATTCAGTTTCAGTGTATTTTTCCTTTAGTTTAGTTATAAGGACTTCACTCTCCTCGTTTAGTCTGGCGCACTCTTTTTCAGCATACTTTATTAGTATTTTTAGCATATTATTAGAGCATGCGTTATTGTTTTCCATCCACTCATTGATGAGTTCCGGGTCTGGTTTCTGGAAGGTGGGGATGATAAATATGCGCAATCCCCTTGATATTCGATTGCATTCCAGGTATTTGGTGAGAGCAGCCGCTTCCCACCACTTGGATTGTTCGCGTTTTAATACCTTCCAGAGCGTGTCCCATAATTTTTTCGTCTCATCCACCGTTTTAACTGGTAATGCGCTCGTGCTTGCATTTTCCTCCACGCTGGTCCCAGCATGGGTGAATAGTTTATCCGCCGCCTCCTTCCTCCTGCTGTTTCTCAAATCAGCCATTGTCGTCTTTACAGCGAGCCCCCCGGCGTGTCGCTGTCAGCACTTTGAAGTCCTCTGTTTCGCCTAACTCGTAATGCCTCCGTTTAACACACGGCTTCCGAGGTGATAAAGTAGTTCAACGAAGATTTCCCAGCGGGAGTCTAGAATAGAAATGTTGTTCTTTCCACTCCAGGCAATGTACACCACTGTGCACGGTTTCGATTGAAGTTCACCGTTGCATTAAGAATCTCCAAAACCTCGGTGTTCAGGCAGTCGCGTTCAAGGCGGGCAGAAGCTTTTTTCGTTAGAAATATAGAAACACACAGATGGCGTGCCTCTGCCGCTTTCACAGCGGGCATTCGACAGGGTCGCCAAACCTTCAGTATATCAGATTCCTGGTACAATATTCCTTTTGGAAAAACCAGAGTCGGAGCCCAAATAGAGTTCAAAGTGCTAAAGATTTATTTGGCAGAAAAACAACCCCTACGCGTTTCGAGGTACGCCTACCTCTTGCTCACGGGTGGAGTGCAAGTCAACGCGCCAAACTTTTAAAGTGACAGATTCAGTGTTTACACAAATCACGTGATAGTTGACATGAAGACAGACTATTCATACTGCATTATTACTGCCACTCTGCATAAATTCAAACGCATGTTGATGAATAACATGTTCAACATATTAGCATTGCGTAAATTCATATAAACAGAAAAGGGTACCATGAATATCATAAGTGCAAATATATGGCTTTGGGACCAATCTGATTAATGCTCAAATTGGCGAACACGATCCATCGTAATTACAGTCCTGTATAGGCATTATGGCCGTCACAGTCAAGACGTGCTGGTTGTGATAAATATTGCACATAATAAACAAAAGATCACGCAATATTGTATCCATATTGCACGATTTTGAAAAAGTCTATAAAGCCCAAGTGGGCGTACGCCAATAGGAGTATTGTAAAGTACATATTTGACAGACTCTTCATAAGGCCCAAGTGGGCGGGCATCCAACATCTGTAACAAAGAGACAACAAGTATATTTTTAGCATGTATGTCTTCAACATCAACACATGTATATAATGTGCATGTACCAAAAAATAATAACTCAGTTAAAAGTTAGCAGTGAACACCAAGGAGGCGGTGTCAGAGTAAAAGATACTTATACATTTATATGCAAGCATTATGCACATTTACAGTTAAATCAGTACCAGATTCAGTCTCGGAGGTGGATGGCTAGTTCTTCCCCGAGGTTATGCCCCCCGGTTGGATTGTGTTATACTTAATTATGTATTTGGACTCCAGTTTTCTTAGGTCGAGCCACCTATTACCACCTCTTTCTTTATTTTCAACACAGTCAAGTACCACAAAATTTAACAAATTGGGATTCTGATTATGTTCTAGGGCAAAGTGCCTCGCTACCGGGTACTGTTGATTGAGATTCTTTATGGCCCTGAGATGTTCCAGGACCCTAAGTTTGGCTTGTTTTGTCGTACACCCAATGTAGAATTTTTGACAAGGACACTGTAAAAATTCTACATTGGGTGTACGACAAAACAAGCCAAACTTAGGGTCCTGGAACATCTCAGGGCCATAAAGAATCTCAATCAACAGTACCCGGTAGCGAGGCACTTTGCCCTAGAACATAATCAGAATCCCAATTTGTTAAATTTTGTGGTACTTGACTGTGTTGAAAATAAAGAAAGAGGTGGTAATAGGTGGCTCGACCTAAGAAAACTGGAGTCCAAATACATAATTAAGTACAACACAATCCAACCGGGGGGGCATAACCTCGGGGAAGAACTAGCCATCCACCTCCGAGACTGAATCTGGTACTGATTTAACTGTAAATGTGCATAATGCTTGCATATAAATGTATAAGTATCTTTTACTCTGACACCGCCTCCTTGGTGTTCACTGCTAACTTTTAACTGAGTTAATATTTTTTGGCACATGCACATTATATACATGTGTTGATGTTGAAGACATACACGCTAAAAATATACTTGTTGTCTCTTTGTTACAGATGTTGGATGCCCGCCCACTTGGGGCTTATGAAGAGTCTGTCAAATATGTACTTTACAATACTCCTATTGGCGTACGCCCACTTGGGCTTTATAGACTTTTTCAAAATCGTGCAATATGGATACAATATTGCGTGATCTTTTGTTTATTATGTGCAATATTTATCACAACCAGCACGTCTTGACTGTGACGGCCATAATGCCTATACATGACTGTAATTACGATGGATCGTGTTCGCCAATTTGAGCATTAATCAGATTGGTCCCAAAAGCCATATATTTGCACTTATGATATTCATGGTACCCTTTTCTGTTTATATGAATTTACGCAATGCTAATAAGTTGAACATGTTATACATCAACATGCGTTTGAATTTATGCGGAGCGGCAGTAATAATGCAGTATGAATAGTCTGTCTTCATGTCAACTATCACGTGATTTGTGTAAACACTGAATCTGTCACTTTAAAAGTTTGGCGCGTTGACTTGCACTCCACCCGTGAGCAAGAGGTAGGCGTACCTCGAAACGCGTAGGGGTTGTTTTTCTGCCAAATAAATCTTTAGCACTTTGAACTCTATTTGGGCTTCGACTCTGGTTTTTCCAAAAGGAATATTGTACCAGGAATCATATATATATATATATATATATATATATATATATATATATATATATGTATATATATATTTTGGGTAATATATTTGCATATAAATGTATGTATTTAAAAAATGTAAGACAAGATTGTAGTCCAAGACAAAATTTTAATGGATAAATAAGAGTAACTTAGTATA
Source organism: Lissotriton vulgaris (assembly GCF_964263255.1). Taxonomy (NCBI): domain Eukaryota; kingdom Metazoa; phylum Chordata; class Amphibia; order Caudata; family Salamandridae; genus Lissotriton; species Lissotriton vulgaris. The sequence continues at coordinate 1,316,728,771 of NC_141696.1, forward strand.
TGTACATATATATGTATGCATGTATAATGCACATATATATATATATATATATATATATATATATATTCACTGTCATGAATGATCTAATATGTGACCTCATCAGCAGTGGATTGCGGGTGCGCGAAATATAGTTACTACAGCTAACTATATAGGAGCATTTTCAATGGTTTTGTATGAGTGAAATGTCCAGCTAACTATAACACCCCTAAAACTTATAGTTTTTTGAGTGAATTTCAAATGTTTTTTAAATGCTAATTCCTAACTATATAAAGCCTGAAACCTCTGGTATTTTCACTGAATTTCAAAGTTTTTTTTAATGCTAATTCCTAACTATATAAGGCCTGAAACCTATGTTTTTTTAGTGATTTTCAATGGTTTTTTAAATGCAAATTCCTAACTATATCAGGCCTGAAACCTATGTTTTTTTCATTTAATTTCGAAAGTTTTTTAAATGACAATTTTTAAATGTATTAATTGGTAATTTTTTTACACTTATTTACTACATTTTTGCAGGCAGGTGTTCAGAGGGCACGCCCCCTCTTTACAACACTCTGCAGCGCAACCCCTGGAGCATTTGCAGAGGAGGAACTAATTCCCCTTGCATACTGGGGGTCCCTGGGGGGCAACTAGCCCACCAGGACCCTCCAGTATAAGCAGTGGGCTGCATTGCAGAGAGGTGTAATGAGCCCACACCCTTTTTTTACACCTCTCTGCAACGCAGCCCCCAGGCATGTTTGCGGAGGGGGGACTAATTCCTCTTGCATACTGAGGGTCCCTAGGGGGCAACTAACCCACCAGGAGCTTCCAGTATGCGCCAGGGGGCTGCTTTGCTTTGCCCCGGAGGGTGGCGGTCCCCAGGGCAGTGTGGGGGGGATTGGGCACCCCCCACACTTCTTTATCACTATGCCCCCGCAATTTGGTCCCCCTTGGGGGTAATTTTTAAATAAACATACCGGGTTTTTAAAAAAAAACATTGTTGGCCTTGGGGGTCCTTGTGGGACCCCCTGAGCAGGCCTAGGGGGTCAGGGTGCTTCTACCCTGCCCCCTTTTTTTCTAGACGTTTGTTTTTCTGCTTTCTTGTGCGTCAGTCTACCTAGCACAAGATGAATGCCAACACTTCCTGGTTAGAAGTGTTGACAGCCAATGAGCATGCTGCTTTCCTGTGAAAGGCATGCTGATTGGCTGCCACTGTCTGTCAACACTCCAAACCAGGAAGTGTTGGCAGCCATCTTGTGCCTCGGTAGAACCAAGGCACAAGAAAGCAGTGAAACAAAGGTGCAAAACACGCAAAGGGGGCAGGGTAGAAGCACCCTGACCCCCTAGACCTGCCCAGGGGGTCCCAAAAGGACCCCCAGGCCAAAGGCAAAAACTTTTTTTTTTTAAATATCGCGGGGTGCGCGCACCGGACGCGTACCTCAGGGGGTCCTTATGGGACCCCCTGAGCAAGCCTAGGCGGTCAGGGTACTTCTACCCTGCCCCCTTTTTGAGTTCTACACATTTGTTTTTCTGCTTTCCTGTGCCTCAGTCTACCGAGGCACAAGATGGCTGCCAACAATTTCTGTTTTGGAGAGTTAACAACAGTGGCAGCCAATCAGCATGCAGCTAGCTCGTACTGGGGAAGGTACAGAGTACAGTAAGATTACAGTGCGCGCCCGGTGCAAAGCCTATAGATATATATATTTTTGAAATCCGATTTTCTCAACAACTACTTAAGGGATTTACACCATTTTACCAAAAGGGCGTACTGCGTACCAGATCCTACCATTTTGCCAAGTTTGGTGTAATTCCGTTCATCGGTTCGGGCTGTAGCCGTGTCTAATCGTCCTATGGAAAATTGCATGGGGAAAACACGTTTTGGGACCCCCCTTTTTTCTCGGCCCCCGTTTGAAGAATCCCCCCGAAACTTTCAGGGAAGGAGTGGAGCGTAACGGGCCATCTTTTTTGAGAAAATCTTGTACATTCATTAACCGGCGCCAAAGTTATTCCCAATAGAAAGTTGCGGATTTCCTATGGAAACTAGGTCCTAACTATATATACCTACTGGCGACCGCCAGTAGGTAAAATAAATAAATAAATATATATATATATGAGCAAGGCGGGAGCAAGCCGCCAAAACGCGTCTGAGCAGTAACTGATTGAGAAATAAAACGTTTGAATTGAGATACACGGAGTCAGCGCCTTCTTTGATGGCAAGTTTGGTATGGTGAATATATAAATATATATATATATATATATATATATATATATATATATATAGATATATACCCAAGCCGTCTTACATTGTGCAGAAAGACAGCAATCACGGACACAGATTCTGCTGCAGTTAACCTCCGTTTATTTCAAAAAGGTCAGAATGGCAAAATAACACTCAACACGTTTCAGGAACACTCCCTTGTTCACGAGTGCCTGTTTTCGCGTTGCTTTCTTTTTTATAACACCACGTGATTACAAAGTAACAAAATGAAGACAGACTGACGTTTAGACCGTAATTACCTCAATGTGCTTCTGCGACTCGTATTTACATTTGTAGTGCAACACATACACAAAGTAAAATAACTTATGCCTCCGCTCTTTTGTTAACTCTTTCAAACTTAAATAGAGTCTTTAGCAAATTGTATATCCGTTTCAAATAACAATATCATAACAGTATTAAACCCATGTGGGTATAAAATAATGTATTTACAACATGCTAGAAAACGGTATTGCATCTTTCTATGTAATAGTCTCTCCAAGGATAAAGCCCAAGTGGGCAGGAGCTTAATGGATGGCTTCAGATAAGATTCTTCGAGTCTAGAAAGATTTTTTCGGTCATCAGCTCAGTCAAAAAGATCTATAAAATAAATTAAAAGAATATAAATGTGTGTAACCTTAAAAGAAAAAACAACAACGAACAGTAAAAAAACATTTAACATACAAACTTCATCAGCTCAGGGCATAACGGAAATTGTTCTACACAACTAAGGAGTGCGATTATCAGAATTCGAATATCAAACAGCAGTCTTTACTAGGATCATCCCAGATGGACGGCCAATTCCTCGTCAAGGTTATGGCCTAACGGGGTCATTGTTCTGTATTGGGTGATAAGTTTGGACTCAAGTTATGGACTCTGGCTTCCTCCCTTATTAGCAGCCTGTTTAACATGGCGGCGCTCAGGTACGATCGCGCTGCTCTCATCTCTATAAAAGATAGTCTTCGGGTTTGTAATCATGACCCTCTACCCCCTCTTTCAGGACCATATGAGTGTGCCTGCGGTTTCTTCTCACTGGCCTCTCCCATTGGAGTTCGTCCAGTTAGCAGGACTGTCCGTGGTACCCATACGGAATGGACCGGACAAGCACTTAACATATGGAGTTTGAATGTAAGATCTTTGGTCAAACACCATCAGTCACTACGGGATATGATTGATACGGACCTTCCCGATATCATCTTCCTGACCGAAACTTGGTTACAGGACGCGGACACTGCCATCATTAACCTGGCTTTCCCCTCTACCTATACGGTGTCTATTTTGAACCGCTCGACTAGGGGAGGTGGTATAGCCATGGCGACTAAATCTTGTTTCCCGGTTGAGTGGAAGGCTTTGGACCTCCCTATGTGTGAAAGCGCATCGTTTAAGGTAAAGGTCAGTCATCAATTCACCTTCAGCGGTGTGCTTATCTACCGTCCACCTGGGAATGACACCGCCTTCAAGGCTGCCCTTGTGGATGTAGTCAGCTCTTTGACCGCAACATGCTCTAACTTCAATATAGTAGGTGACTTAAATATACATCTGGACCAGTCGTCATCTCCTTCCATCAGCTCCTTGCTGGCGGACTTAGAAGCGTTGCAACCTGACCAACTAGTCGCCTCCCCCACCCACATAGGAGGACACATATTGGACCCCTTTTTTACCACCTTAGTTCGGGCTAGATCAGCTGACCCGATGGTGGTGGGTTGGACTGACCATCTGCTGGTTAAAGTGTCATGTCCCCTTGACACTCCACAACTGAAACCTGTAGATAAACAGAGTTTAAAGCGCAATTGGCGTAAACTTAAGCTGGAGGAGTTTGTCAGGATATTGGAGGCACAACCCCTAGGCAAACTGCAGAATGTAGAACAGGGCTATGAACAGTTCTGCAACTGGGTTCTTACTGCCCTCGACTCTCTCATACCTTTGCGTTGGGCAAAATGTCACGCTAAAAATCGTAGCCCTTGGTACAATGAGACTCTTGCCGAGCTTAAGAGAACTTGCCGGCAAGCTGAGAGGGCCTGGAGAAAAGCCTTTGATCCCACGTTAAAATCGCTGTACTTTGCCCAGCTTAAGTCCTACCACAGAGCTATTTGTCAAACCCGGGCCGCATATTACGCAGCTGAGTTCTCCAACAGCCCCAACCCCTCTAAGTTAATCTTCAAGGTAAAGACCTGATGGGGAAACGGGCCACCTCGCAAGAAATCTGTACGGACTCGCACTGTGAAAGCTTGGCATCCTTTTTCGTGGAGAAAGTGCAGAAAATCTACTGAGGATTTACACCAGCTGCCCCCGGGGATGCTCTTAGCGATGTAGAGGTCTTGGTGTCCGAAACCCTGTCAACCCTGCCGACTATGTCTAATGAGGTATTCGACACTCTGAGCCTCAAAATTAAATCAGGCTCCCCCTTAGACCCTCTGAAGCCGGAGCTTTTCGCCTCTCTCCCGCCTCTCTGTCGTGAGCCCATTTTGGAGTTGATCAATCTCTCCCTCAGTGAGGGCGTGGTCCCGCCATCCTGGAAGCAAGCTGTGGTCAAGCCCATTCTGAAGAAATCTAATTCTGACCCCTTGCTCCCGGAGAACTATCGGCCCATCTCCCTCCTGCCTTGGACCGCCAAGGTCATGGAGGCGCACGTGAACACCATTCTGTCTGCCCACCTCTCGCGTAATAATATTCTTGACGAGAGTCAAAATGGGTTTCGCGCTCAACACAGCACTGAAACTGCTCTGCTCTTTATGATCGAGCATTTGCGGTCAGTGCTAGATGCGGGGCAGACCGCGGCGCTCCTATTGTTAGACCTGAGCGCCGCGTTTGACACGGTGTCTCATGACATTTTGCTGCGGCGTCTGGAGGAAGTGGGGATCGTAGGGAAGGCGCTTCAGTGGTTCCGCTCATTCCTCTCGGACCGGTTTTTTAAAGTAGCCATTCCACCTGGCCAGTCCTCGTACCATTCTCTGGAACTGGGAGTCCCTCAGGGCTCTGCCCTTAGCCCACATTATTTAACTTGTATGTGAAACCGCTGGCTGCCGTCGTCAGGCAATATGGCCTTACTATGACATCGTATGCCGACGACACGCAGCTGGCGGTGACACTCAGTGGGGACCCTGAGGTGACTGCGCCCAGATTCCGGGCAGGACTTATAGCTGTGGCTAGCTGGATGCGTAACAACTGCCTACAGCTTAATGCCAAGAAAACCGAGGTCCTGATTGTAGGGAAGCAGGCGGAACTCTGGGGAGACCAGTGGTGGCCTCTCGAATTGGGGGCGATGCCCATTCCAGTGGCCGAAGTCAAAAATCTGGGGGTATGGCTGGATTCCAATCTTTCTTTTACCAGCCACACAAAGAAGACAGCAGCTACCTGCTATGGTATTCTGCGAGGACTCAGACCAGTCCTCAAATTTTTCGACCCTCCCACGCGACAACTGGTGGTTCAGGCCTCTATCCTCTCCCGGATAGACTACGGGAGTGCCTTGCTCCTTGGAGTCAACCAGGCTGAGGCGACTAGGCTTCAGAGGGTGCAGAACGCTGCTGCACGGGCCATTGTAGGTCTTCCGAGACGATGTTCTGTCTCTCCTGTCCTGGCCTCTCTGCACTGGCTTCCAGTCAGACAGAGAATCAAATTTAAGGCTCTCTGTCTGTCATTCAAGATTCTGAAGCTCTCTTCTCCCCCGGCCTTGACGGGCCTTATTTCTTCGTATGTCCCCACGCGGTCCCTCAGATCCGAAGCTCAGCATCTGGCGAACAAGCCTAGGTTCAGGCTTAGCAGGATGGGAGGACGTTCCTTCCGTGTTCTGGCGGCGGATCTATGGAATTCCCTTCCTGTACACATTCGCGCCCTCAACAGCTTGACTCTCTTTAGACGGGCCATCAAAACCCACCTGTTCATCTCTGCTATCTAATGTCCCCACTTCTCAGCTCTGATCTGTTGTGTTGTGCATGTGATCAGGCGCCAGGACGCCCCTTCGCTGGGGCAGCTGTTGCGCCTAATAAATGTTATTAACATAACATAACATAACAAGTCTCCGAAGTTCTTTAAGTCTGTCACCTCCTCTCACATCCATTTTAACAAAGTCAAGTACCACGAAGCTTAGTAAGTTTGTATTTTGTTTGTGGTGACTTTGAAAGTGGCGTGCTATTGGGTAAGCCTTGTCCATGTTTTTTATAGCATGTAGATGCTCTAAAACACGATTTCTGGCCTTGTGGATGGTACTTCCAATATAGGCTAATCCGCATGGGCAAAAGAGGGCATACACAGCATACTCTGTGTTGCATGATGTGTGTTTCTTAATGACATGCCGTAGATAAAGTACATTCTTTTTTTATTTTTGCTGTTTTTACAGGCTTTACAACTACGACATGTGAAAAAGCCTTGTATGCCAGGGATCATGGGTTTTGTTGTTTCAACAGCCCTGCATAGCGTATCTCGTAATGATCTTGCTCTTTTAAAGGTGATTTGCGGGTTGGGTCCAGTGCAACTTGTTAGGTCTTTATCAGTTCCCAATACTGGCCAGTATTTGTTCAGACAATTCCGGACCGCTTTAGTGTGTCTACTGTATGTTGGTATGAACCTAAGGTTCTGGCAGCCTTCATTGTTTTTCTTACATTCTGTTTCTTGGAATTTATCTGCTACCAAATAGTCTCTTGTTCGTTTGGATATGGCAGTGATTGCTTTTTTAATGGTTTTCTCTGTGTACCCTCTTTGCGCAAATTGTTCACACATCACCTCGGATTCCACTAAGAATTTCTCTGTGGTGCTGCAATTGCGCTTGGCCCTTCGTAGTTCGCCTAATGGGATGCTTTGAATGAGTGCATTAGGGTGGCAACTTTTGGCGTGAAGCAGGCTATTGCCCGCCGTACTCTTCCTAAAAAGACTGCTTTCTATTTTATTGTTCTCAACAAATAGTTTGAGGTCAAGGAATTCAAGCGAGTTTTTTGACCATTGTGAAGTCAGATGGAGATTGAAATCATTGATGTTAAGCATGGCAACAAATTCAGAAGCTTCTTCTTCATTCCCGTCCCAGATACAAAAGATGTCATCAATGTATCTAACATACATCGGTATCTTTTCTTTGAATGTGTTCAACTTACTCACTACTTCTTCCTCCCAGTACCCCATATAGAGACCTGCAAAAGATGGGGCAAAGCAGGTCCCCATAGAAGTACCGAGGGTTTGGTGGTATATTTTATTGTCAAACAAGAAGTAGTTCTGCTTGAGGCAGGTGGTAATCATTTCAAGCAGCATTTCAGTGTGTGCCAAGTATGATGCAGATCTGTTGCTTAAAAAATGTCTGCATGATTCCACTCCTTTGCTGTGTGGTATGCATGTATATAAGCTGGACACATCCATTGTAAGTAAGGAGTATTCATGTTTCCACTCAATTATTTGTATTTTTCGGAGAAAATGCCCAGTGTCCTTAACATAGGATGGCAGTTGTTGTACTGGACCTTGGAGGAAGAAATCCACATATCTAGAAACATTTTATAGAAAGCTCCCTCTCGATGAAACTATCGGTCGCCCTGGTGGATTGAGTGGCTCCTTATGAATCTTTGGCAATAAATATAAAGCTGGCAGTTTCGGGAATTTGCAATCAAGGAAGTTATACTCTGTGTCTTCTATCAGTCCTTGCTTTTTCCATTCATATAATGTTATCTGAAATTGTCTAATAGCATGCTCATATTCCATCCTATTACTTCTTTCATATTTGTCAGCCTCTGCTAACTGACTCAGGACTTCATTTACATAATCATTTTTCAACATGACGACAACAATTCCACCCTTGTCAGATTTTTTTATCACTATTGGGTTGTCTTTCTTGAGGTTATCAAGGGCAATTCTTTGAGCCTTACTGATGTTATTCCAGTTATCATAAGTTTTACGTTTAGATATTTTCCACAATTCTTCATTCACTCCCCTTTCGAAAACTTCTATGGCATTGTTTTTAATTTGCGGTAAAAATATTGATTTTGGTCTAAAATCATTCTTAGTACTCAGATCAAAAGGGATATTTTTAAGTTCAAGACTTGTGGTAGGGTCACAATTGTCTGTATTAGTATCAGCCAACATATTCATAGTATGTAATAACTCCACATCTTTTATCCTTAACTCACTAGTGGTGTTCGGTGACCTAGCATTTTGGGTATTGACCTTAGTAGCATGCCATTTACGCAAGCGCAATTTACGAGTAAAGAAGAACAAATCAATACGACTTTGGTATAATCAAAGCTGTTAGTGGGACAAAAAGAAAGACCTTTAGCAAGTAAATCAATTTCCATCTTTCCCCTTTTTCGACTTCCCACGGGGCTGCTCGGAGTTCCGGATTGTTTGTTTGAACCTCTTCCTCCTCTGTTTCCTCTTCCTCGCCTTTGAAATCCCTCTGATATGTTGTTGGACTGGCGGCCTTTTGATACCAAGTCGAATTCTGCTAAAATGCTGTTTTTTACTTCACTGTAATTCAGCGTGCCTGAAATTCCACTACCGTTTGTTAGTATGCTTCCACTTGTCATGCTTGTACCGCTTTCTACAGAGCGATCCTCGTCGGTTTGTACATCATCATTTCTCACCACAGGCGTTCCTTGTGTGTTAGATGCCATTTTCTTTCTCGGATGGTCATGTTTACGAGAGAAAGTAAGGATCTGTCCTTTTTGGTAATCTACCAGATCCCTCTGAAATTTAGGTTGCTTCCTCATTTTAATGTCAGTCTCTATTTTCTCTAATCCTTTTTCCATCTTCGTTATTTCTTTTTGAAAATCATCATTATTGCACATGCCTTTCAATTCTTCGGTGAGTTTATCGATGATTTCACTTAAGGTGTCACAGTCCTTTCTTGCGTATTTTAAAAGCATTTTAAGCATATTAGTGGAACACTGGTGGTTGTTTTCCACCCATTCCTCCACAAGTTCTGGGTCAGGATCTTCAAAAGTTGCCGTTATGTAAATTCTCAGGCCTCTTGGTATTCCCCCGACCTCTAGATATTTGTTCAGTGTGGTAGCTTTCCACCACTTATTTAATTCTTTCTTCGTCGCCTTCCAAAGTTTGTCAACAATGATCTTTTTTATTATCTGGGGGAGCGGCTTCCCTGCTACACCCCCTGATGTAGTTGGTGTGTCATCAGGACGACACTCGTCGAATAACGCCATTGCCGCTTGTGAGCGTTTATCGTTTCTTGCGGTTGCCATTATGAGATCGACCTCCGTATTTTCTCCTCGTTCATACAGGGTTAAGTTTGCAGCTGTGTGACACACCCTTCTCTCTCATTCGGATCGCGGCGTGTCAGAAGCCGTCAGCTGAGCCCAAATCGAGTTGTTTTTTCAATCGCGGCTTATACCTTCAGGCGTTATCAGCTACTCGTAATACTCCGCTGCTGGTTTCGCGGTAACTCGTAGCCTTTGCGCCTCGGTGCCGTTCAATTTCTCGAGTTCAGCGGGCTGGGTTTAATTTCAAACAAAGTCAAAGTTTGTGAGCAACGCTCACAGCGCCTCCCCCAGCCACTTCATGGCGGCGGTCCGTGACGAGGCAGGCAGCCTCGAACAAATGCACCCAAGCCGTCTTACGTTGTGCAGAAAGACAGCAATCACAGACACAGATTCTGCTGCAGTTAACCTCCGTTCATTTCAAAAAGGTCAGAATGGCAAAATAACACTCAATGCGTTTCAGGAACACTCCCTTGTTCACGTGTGCCTGTTTTCGCGTTGCTTTCTTTTTTATAACACCACGTGATTACAAAGTAACAAAATGAAGACAGACTGACGTTTAGACCGTAATTACCTCAATGTGCTTCTGCGACTCGTATTTACATTTGTAGTGCAACACATACACAAAGTAAAATAACTTATGCCTCCGCTCTTTTGTTCACTCTTTCAAACTTAAATAGAGTCTTTAGCAAATTGTATATCTGTTTCAAATAACAATATCATAACGGTATTAAACCCATGTGGGTATAAAATAATGTATTTACAACATGCTAGAAAACGGTATTGCATCTTTCTATGTAATATTCTCTCCAAGAATAATATATATATATATACAAAGAGATATTTTATTTTTATGGAATGAGATGAGAATGTAAATATGGTAAAAAAGGGAAAGCATAGTTTTTTAAAAGAACCCTCACTTGCCAACCTAGTTGGTGACATGCTTCATCATTGGGGTCCCACCTGAGTAGCTGAATCCTACTTAGGTGAGCTTCAACACCTGATTACAGTGGAGCAGGATTTTTTAGAGCAGTGGTGGAAGGGAGTTTTAATGTAAGGTTAAAACATTTTAGTATGTAACTTTATGTAAGTTAAATATGGAGCAATAAGACCATGTTTAAAAACAAGTTGGTTCTGATTTTGTGTTAAGTTAGGATTATGTGTTCTTTTAAGCTTTTGCTTTATGTAGAATATTGAATACAAAATTGTAACTTAAGACAAAAACTTAACATAAAACAAAATCTTAATGTAAAATGAAATCGTACCTTTGGACAATTTGTAATCAGTAAAAAATCCTAATGTTATATTATTATTAGCTAAAATATAATTTTACGAGAAAATGTTAACTTAAGACCAAATTGTAATCTTAGTGTGATGGAAACACCGAGATTTCATCTCAGTTAGATACGGAAAATGCTTAGAATTCCAAGATGGCCGCCAAATCACCCTTGACCGGAAGCGGTGGTGGCGGTCTAGACGTTATACCTCCTGGTGCTGGAACCATAGACGGGGATAAAGGAAGAAGCCGGAAATCTCTCAGTGTGGCGTCCAACATCGAGAGGTGCACCAAGCAGACGGAGCAAGCGGAGGAGAGGACCAACTTGAGTTCCCGAGGCGAGAACACCATACGGAACACAACGGAAGGAGGCAACCAGACGGGCAGACCTATAGAGAAAGAAGAAGACTCCCTGACAAACGTGAACAGGACCGGCTCTCCAGGAAGGGATCAGGAGGCAGCTTCTCCCCGTACACCGGCCCGGAGGGTTGTGGATATAGGCAAGTGACGTCTGCACGCCCGTTTTCTTTTAAAGAGTGTTGGGCTGGACGAAGGGCCACAGCAAACTGAGCACTTTGCATGTCCCTCCACCCAGGCACTACACAGTTAGGGACACTGGTGGTGGTACACAAATCCCTATTTTTTCCTCCCCTGTGTACAAAAGAACAGATGTCTAAAGACCCCTTTTCTTTCTTTCTTCTTTTGTTTTGCTCTACCCTAACCTTCCCTTGGAGTCCTTCAGCCCAGGCCAGACAGCCCTACAATTATGGACCAGCTACAGAGGCGACCGCCTACACAAGAAGAAGATTCTAGTTCCTTTATTTCTTTGATTGAAAGTAACTTTATTGGGACAAACAGGGGATTCTGACAAGTGACAATAAAACACAAGAGTACCCCTTACATACTGGTGTAGTGTCACTGCTTTATCCCGGAGAGAAAGGGGTAGGGAACCTCCCAGCAAGGTAACACCATTACACTTAGTTAGTATTACTAAAACGCCTTCTGTGTATATCAATAGTATACATGTTTACTGTTGTGTTTTAGATTATTGTAGTAAATCAGTCTTATTATTGCTATTTGTAAAAGTACAATGTGCAAAAAAGACATATAAATGTACATGTATATCTATGCATGTATATATGTACACATATATACGTATATACAAAGAGATAATATATATTTTTTAATTGTTATGAGATGCATACAGATATTTATATGCACACACATATATTTGGTTAAATATATTTATGCATATACATATCTACATTTATTGGTATATATGTATACACCGATATATGCATGTATATGTGTATTGACATATATATACACACAAATATGTGCATGTATGTAAATGCAAACATATATATATATATATATACCGAATATATATATGTTTATATACATGTATATATATTTATTTAGAGATGTCTATATATATATATGTACATATATTTGTATGTACATTGATATGTCTATATTTATATATATTTATGAATCTATATAGAGATATAAGTGTGTGTATATGCACATTTTTCTATATGTATGTACATACATGTATATATCTGTATCTATATATGTATGCATACATATGCACACATACATATATTTTTACATAGATGTGTATCTATATAAGCACAGATAGGTACATTTATATGTGTGTGTATGAAAACATATATATGCAAAAGTATATATGTGCCTATATTTCCATATATGTATATGCATGTATAGGTGCATATAGATAGTTAAATATGCAAAAAAAGATATTTGTATTATATTCACTTTATTTAAATCCAATAGTGATTACCATTAAATGCATATTTACTTTGATAGCAACATATCTCTGATATTGTCCCTGAAATGCTCATCAGCGATTTTAGGTTTGCTCCTCGGATGATTTTTATTGGTGAAACTGGTGAAGCAGGTGGTTGCAGAATATAATGATAAAAATGAGGGAGAAAGAGGCTAAGGCTAGGTTCGGCCTCTTGAATCCTAAAGTATAGCACTATAACCCATAGTCAATGGATTGTGAGAAACTAGCCTGTCAAAAAAGTAATAGCAAGTTTTTCCAAATTGGGTAAGCCTTTCTTGGGAAAGAAAATTATTTTCTATAGTCCCCTCACTCACCTGAGGTTGCCCTTAGGTGACATGCTTCATCATTGGGGTTTCCCACGCATCTACTGCTTGGGGCGTGCTGCGACTTGTGAAGGATACTTAGGAGCACGGTATGGTGAAACTATGTGTAGTGCAGAGTATGGTGGAGTGGTGATTTTGTGTGAGTTAAAAATACCTAGCTAGTAAGCCAACACATTTATTCTTGCCTCTAGTTGGTATAGTAAAAAGGCGTTAGATATAGGAATTAGATCAATATTGTGGTCAAAATCCTAGCTATCTTGTCGACATGTTTCAAGGTGTCCCCTACACCTTTTCTTCAGGACAACATGGGGGCCAGCCCCATGTATGCCACTCCGGTGGTGAACCTAGAATAAGGTTAACAATTAAATGCATAGACACACCTAATGTGTGTATCTATCAGGTATACATACGGTTAGAGTTGAATCCGTAGTATCTGTATATTGGAAGAAAAATAGATAGTAAAATTAGTACATGGTGCCTGCACAGTTGGGGAGGCAAAATTGTAATACATTAGTTGATCCTCGTGGAATGAGTCTATGGAGTGAAACCTTACATTGGCTGCTTGGTATGGTGCCCCTAAAAAAAAGAACAAAACAAACGGTGGGTGGTGCTCCATCTACGTCTGTGCATAGTGTTCCTGTTCAGAGGATTTAAAGTAAAAATGTACACTTATATGTCCACATTGAGCACACTCGTTTTGCTTGCACACTTATAAAAGACAAACATAACATGTAGCATATAACATTGTCCCAGCCTTGGTATTGACAGAGGATAAACGTACTTAGGTATTAGCAGTAATATGCCCCATGGTCCACCTGGGTGGACGGGCCTGCAGACTCCGTGGGGTCAGAAAACAATGGTATGCAAGACTTGTAATATCAAATCATTAATGAAGCATTAATTAAAATGTTAGACCTTATACGGTTTGATAAAAAGGTTTTATATGCAGAAAGGATTCCTCTTTGTGACACCTCTCCATAAAATCATAGGAACTTGGGGTCATTATTTTATCAGCGGTCAGAATACGGTATTTATTTGTCCGCCAAAGATATTCCGACTGAATTTAGAAAAGCGGTAATGCTGTGATTATGCTTGCAGAATATTAAACATGGAACGCTATGTTGTTGTTAAAAGAAATGATATGTATCCATTAATTAGGCATGGAGTTTTGATGAAAAACGAAAAGAGGACAACAGGTGCAATGGGCACAGTCATTGGAAAGAACCAGGAGCCACACCAGGAGCATGGGCCCACCAGAACAACCGAACACCAGCAGCCACCAAGTCTAGTGGTAAACCTATCTAACTTTAACCTAAGTAAGGGAGGTACAACTAACAGTCCTTGAAAAAAGCCTGGGGTTCGTGCCTACACCAGTCTTGGACAAATTCCAACTGAGCTGCAAACTAAACGAGTTTATTAGAAAACTCAAATTAAGAGTTTTCTTTGAAAAGAAACAGAATATGGAAATGGATAAAGGTGACATAGGTCTCCATCCAAAATCCACCTTCATCCCCCCTTCAACAACTCTACCAGTAGAAATACTTACCTTCGAAACGGCAGTTATTTGGTCAGTTTGTTTTGTTGTTTGTTTTTTACTTTTTTGATTGTACATGGATGCATAGTCAGCTAATGTACATTTTTCTAGTGTTTTTGGGTGTTTGCTGTACTTTACAATAATGTTATCATATTGTATGCTACTGGGTGTGTCTGGTAAGGAATTAATAGTCTCTATGTCTCTCATTAAATATGTGCGTTTTTCAGTGGAGTTTGTATTAATAAATATAAAAGACCGAGAACTTTTCCATAAGGGTATATGAAGTATCAGATAAGCTGCTTCTTGTGCACTTATTTCTGAACAGTTTAAAAACGTGTTTCCTATGTGCTTAAGTAGATCTTTAATATTTGGATTGTGATATACTTCTTTTGCTGCTTGTGCTATTATTTTGCTCATCTCACGCTGTGATTTTCTAATATATGAAACGATATATACTGCACATGCATATGCATCTAGTATGTATTGTATATCTATGTTTGCCTGCCATGCTTGTAGAATTGTAGCATTGTAGTTATTAATAAAGCATTCAGCCAGTGTTCTCTTTAAAAAAATAGTATTTTTATTTATAATAGATCTTAGACATAAATATATTGTGTTATATCTAAGTGCATATATTCTAAGAATTGAATAAAAGTATAGCTTTGAAAGTCTTGTGTATTTATAGTTGCATGAATGATTTCTATTTTCTGGAGCAGCTCTTTATTTGTTTTGTCTAGTGTTAATGGTTCTAGTATCATGGTTGTTGGCATTGGATATTTAGGATATTGATATTTTATATTATTTTTGTTTAATGCGGCCATTTTTTGTATGTCCATGTCTTTGGAATGTTAATAAAGGTTCTATATATGGATCTTGTGTTTTTGCACATGTGACATACTTATCTTTAAAGCTAATAACTTCAATTAATTCGGATTTCTCATACTGTGGAGCATTTTCTATCCATATTAAAGCATGTATATGTCGTGAACCTCGTTTTTGGAATTCAACTCGATAAAAGTAATCTATTATTTTTCCAATTGGGTTACTTTTATGCAATAATATACAATTAAATAATTTTCTAACTTGGAAGTCAAAATGCTGTGCTCATGTAATAGGATTTTGTTGTATTAATGTGCATTTTGTTTCCCAAGACATATTGTCAAATTCTTCTTTTGTGCAATCTTTCTTATTTTCAATACGCAATAATATGTTAATTAAATGGTACCATTTAGTTTCTGCTGCTGATAAATGTTTAAAAAAATGGAATTCCTAATTGGCATATCATTGCAAAAAGGTCTTTTTTGCAATGTTCCCAATATGGTGGTGAACTATGTACAGTTTTCAGTATTTTATCTCCTTCATTATATTGTAAAATGCTTTCTAAATAGTTTTTTATATCTTTAGCTGTTATAACTGTCCCAATATTAAAAATTTTTATAAGGGATATATATATTTTACCTTTTATTTGTTTTATGTGTAATTTTTTAATTTAAAAAAATATATTTGTTATACATTTAGCTACTCTTCTGTCATTGCTTCTTAATTCCCATTGACATATTGTGCTATAATGTATAGGTACAAATCTTTATTAGTAGATCTGCGTTCTCCACCAAATGTTGTAGGGAAAGCTAAATATTCAGAATCTTTATCTTCATATAAATCTATTGGTGTATTATATTCTGCAGGTGCTAAACTTAAGATATTACTGTTTTAGTGGTAAAAGATTGGAGGGATTTGTTAGCATGAGCTGAAAGCCATTTTGTATTTTCGCAGCCATTTTAGGTAGCCATCTGCTCGCCATGTGCTGTTTCCCTCTTCAGAGACTTGCACATGCCTAGAAGGGCCTAGCTAGTAGAATGCACCTGCTCCTAGTATGGAACTGTCAGGCTATTTTTGCTGCTGTATGGAGAAGTAACTCTCCTCCCACTTTGTTGAGCATGCAGATCTTGTATGCCCATATTAGGCATTTTGCATGCTTACATGAGCCAGGGCTGCCCCTTGGTCTTATGGTGACTATGTAACCCTAAGCATATATAAGGCCCCAGTTTTCTGTACTCCTTAGACTGCCTCATTCAGTTGCTAAGGCTTCTGTGTGATGTAGTCTCCCTCATTTGAGGTTATTAAAGATGTTACTTTTATATTACAGCTTCTGTGCCAATTTCTTCTTTGTTGATTTAAAAGAACCAAGTACCAGGGAGACCCCTGAGAAGGTTTCTATGTTATTCATAGTGTCTAAGTTTCCTACTGGGATGTTATCTGTGGAATCAGATGTATTGTTTGTTTCAGAAGTTTATTTCTTCAGGACTATACTCCCAGTCTGGATTAACAGTTACTCCATATTCTTTATTCATAGTGTAATTTTGTGCTAACCATAGTGCTGCACGTTTTACTTTATTAGCTCTAACATTTTCAAAATGTGTATATGATTTGTAACTTATTCTTCTTTTTAATTTTATAGGGATTGGTATGTTATCATGAATTTGCCTTAGTAGTACTATAACTGTTGTCATAACTACTGCTGGTACATTAACAACAGCACCTGATAATGAATTTTGGGATCCACGGGGTAATGCTCTCATTTGCAGAAAGGGAATTCTCGGTGATACTAACCTTTCTTCTAAATCATATAAGTGTAATTCGACTGGTATATTAGGAAATCTCATCCCATTAAAATAGGAACAGGGTGGTATTTTATCTTTACAAATATATATATAGCATGTATTGCATATAAGGTCAGTTTTACATATGCTAATGGTACATTGTATACATTTGGGATATTTACTTACACTATGTGTTTGCCCTAGTGATTACTTTATGCCACAATTGATTGCAAATAGTACAAGTGAATTCTGGTCCATATAATATTTTGTTATGAAAATTACTTATGATTGCATTTCTTGTTTCTAAGTTTGTGTATGAGTTACTGCTATTTGTATTTACTATGTTTCTACTCGCTTTCTTTTTCTATTATGAACTGGTAATGGTAATTGGCAACTTGTTACTTGGTGAGTATTTGATGGATTCTGTTGGTATGTACTAATCAAAGTGTGTAAGTGTATATGTGTTGGAGAATTACATGTTGATATCACTGTTTTTTCTGTAGATAACATTCTATTACAGTCTGTATTTGTTGTTATATAGTTGGGTTTTTCTACAGGCATAGTATATATATTGCTAACTACATGTGGGCATGTAGTAATATTTGCATTATCTAAAGTAGTAAACTGTTGTACAGTACCTGTTGTGCTATAGTTGTGGGTATTTTTAAGTTGTGTTGGTGTAGATGTAGTAGGTGTTAGTGTATTACTAACTATATGCGCATATGTTTTATTAGTATGTGTTTTAATCTGCTCATTATGTTTGGTATGTATTAATTATGCTTTTAGTGGGATGTTCTCCTAAAGTTATTGTCTCTGTTAGTAAAGTAGGTGCAATATGTTTCGCAAGTTTATTTTCAGACGTATTTGCGGTGTGGACACATATGTCCTTTCTAGTTACTAATGTGTTTGTAGTCTTGTTTCTTTTCAGTGTTTTTGTAAGTGATGTTTTTTTAATTGTTTTTATATCAATTGTAGTTATTGCAAATGATACATTACTTTTAGTAGGGAGTGTGATAGTATTAATAAATGAACAAATGTATTCCATTAGTTTGTTAAAGGTTTTTAATTGCATAGTAATGCATGTTCCATTCAGGTAAGACCAACTATGTGAATTAAATATAAAGTATGTATTTATTCTTTTTATAATAGCAAGTACATTTGTATCTATGCATATTAAAATGCCTGAATGTAAATGCAGGGATTTATCTAATGCATTTGTAATGTCTGCATGTAAAAGATTAAGTGGTGTGACTAGGTTTATAAAAAAGGTTTATGTAGCTTAATAGAATATACAACGTTATCGTGTACTATGTATTTAGGTAAATCTTCAGGTCTGCATGTAAAAGATTAAGTGGTGTGACTAGGTTTATAAAAAAGGTTTATATAGCTTAATAGAATATACAACGTTATCGTGTACTATGTATTTAGGTTTAGGTTACTTTTAGTAGGGAGTGTGATAGTATTAATAAATGAACAAATGTATTCCATTAGTTTGTTAAAGGTTTTTAATTGCATAGTAATGCATTTTCCATTCAGGTAAGACCAACTATGTGAATTAAATAGAAAGTATGTATTTATTCTTTTTATAATAGCAAGTACATTTGTATCTATGCATATTAAAATGCCTGAATGTAAATGCAGGGATTTATCTAATGCATTTGTAATGTCTGCATGTAAAAGATTAAGTGGTGTGACTAGGTTTATAAAAAAGGTTTATATAGCTTAATAGAATATACAACGTTATCGTGTACTATGTATTTAGGTAAATCTTCAGGTCTGCATGTAAAAGATTAAGTGGTGCGACTAGGTTTATAAAAAAGGTTTATATAGCTTAATAGAATATACAACGTTATCGTGTACTATGTATTTAGGTAAATCTTCAGGTTGCAATCTTTTTTTTTGTAAGAGAGTGCATTTCTAGATATAAAGCATCTCCTAGATTCACAATATTAAGTAAGTCTTGTGTAGCCCATGTATGTACTGGTTTATAGTAATTATATGTAATTGCAAATCTACTATTTGTTAGGCTTTCATTTCCTTTTGAATTGCTTGCAAATGTTTCATGTCCTTGATGATAATTTGCTAGTACTATTATACTGCTTTCTATATCAGAATCAAATAGATCTTGTTTGGTACATGATTTTGTAATGTGCATATTACATAATGATGTTGATGGTTGTACTATCTTCAAAAGCAATTGCTTATGCTGTAGTGGTATGCACATAAATGTCTTCTTTTGTACAAGCATGTTTGTTAAGTTGCTTTCTTTGCAATGCTTTGTACAGTGAATTTTTTTGAGTGGTATCTATATCAATTCATTCAAATGCAACACAATCAGTATTAATAGACTATTTTTTTTTGCTAAATCTCGTATGTATTCTATAAGTTTATCAAATGTATTTATTTGTATAGCTATACATGTTCCGTTTGGGTGTGGCATTCCTTGGCTATCACGACTATGTGAATCAGATACTAAGTATGCATTAATATTGTGCATAATGGTGATTACATAAGCATCCATGCATAATATAATACCCAAATTTAAACTTAGTGTATATGTTAGTGCTGTTTCAAAATCATTATATAATGAGTCAAAACACTGTAAAAGGTTTCCAAAATAAGGGTTAGATAGTTTTAGATAGTACATGTTTTCAATGTGTTGGATGTAATTAGGCAAATCATCTGGGTGCATTAGTATTTCTTTTTTAAGGGAATTTATTTCTGTATATAAAGCATCTCCTAGGTCCATAATATAATGCAAATCTTCATTTGTCCATGAATATTCAGGTTTGTAGTGATGTAAAATTGCGAAAGTGCTATTTTGTAAACATTGTTTTCCTCTTGAATTGGAAGTAAATCTATTATTTCCTTGATGATAGTTAGCTTGTATTATAATATTCATATTTATATGTTTACTAGCTTACCCGTCGCGCGTTGCTGCGATCTCAGAAGAAAGGAAATTTAAGGAAACTTGTTATGATAACATTCAATTTACATTGTGTCATTTTTATTGAAACGTATTCATTTTAATATGGAAAACATTTTAAAGTGTTGTTTTAATTCTGTTTATTTATTCGAGTGCTTGTGGATACACGGTATTTTTTGTTTTTCCGTATGGTGCGTACACGATAAATCAGAAGGTTTTCCGATGCATGAGCTGGCCACATACAGTTGTTCATGTGAGAAGCACGGATTCTCCAAATCTAGTCCACACACTTGCAGCGATTGTCCTTGTGCTTTGTTGATGGTCATTGCAAAAGCGAGTCACACCGTAAACTGTAAATGCTCAGTATTGCAAAGATTATGAGGGCCCTGGGGGGCCTGGGGCAGATATTTAAAAAATATATATTTTTTTGTTGCTAGAAACATTTGCGGGAGTGTACTCAACAACTTCCCAAAGTTTCATGGCGATTGGATGAATGGTGTAGTAATGCATAAAGGACAAACAGACATACTTTTGTTTGTTTTTATATGTATAGATATAAATGTGAATTTTATTATTTTTATATGTGTAAACACACTAATATATAGTGTGTGTATATAATTTTTTTAATATATGTAAACACACTAATATTTTTTGTGGCTATTTATTTATAAATATATATATATATATATGTATATATATATTACCTACTGGCGGTCGCCAGTAGGTAGTTATAGTTAGGATAATTTTCAATGTTAAATCTCAACATTCTATTTTGAATAACTTTGGCGCCGGTTGACGAATCTGCCTGAAATTTTCAGGAAAATGGTCTCATGGCGGTCCGGTCCTTCCCTGAAAGTTTGGGGGGGATTCGTCAAGCGGGGGCCGAGATAAAAGGGGGGTCCCAAAACGCGTTTTCCCCATGTTAATTTCCATAGGGCGGTCGATTTCACTTTTAGCCCGAACGGCTGAATGGATTTCCACCAAACTTGGCAAAATTGTAGGGACTGGTAGCCCGATGTGCCTTTGCTATGTCTCAAGATATGTGCTCCAGTGGATTTTGAGTAATTTAGGTTCAAAAAAATATATATATCTATAGGCGCTCTCCCGTGCGCGCACCCGAGTGCGCTCCAGGCGCGGCACGCGACTTGCGCGCAGGAAGCTGATTGGCTCTCAGTTGTCTGTAAACATTCTAAACAGTCCGGAGCGGCCGCCATCTTGTGTCTCGGTAAAATCGAGACACAAGGGGTTTGAAAAAAAAAGGGGCAAATGACCATAAGGGGGAAGAGTAGACCCCCTCTGACCCCCTAGGTTTGATGTAGGGACTAAAATAGGGTCCTGCAGGGCATTAAAATTTTTTTTTCGTTTTGCGCGGGGGAAGCGCATGGTACGCGCACCGGCGAAGCACGGGGAAAATCCAGGATTATATTTATGAAGGCCTTGCGCTGTTAGTTTTGCGCTTCCTGTGCGTCAATTTTTGTGACGCACCAGCGGTGTAAAAAAATGCGCATTGTTATGCAATATTTAAAAAGTGACGCATCTATCTAGATGCGTCACTTTTTAAATATAGTGCAACGAGGTACATTTTATTACACTGCTGGTGTTATGCGTCACTTTTCTGTGCGCACTCCTTATGACATTCCAGATGTGTCATATTTAATGTATGACGAATCATGTTGCAGATACAATATGGCGCAGAGTTTTAAAAAGTGACCCATGTACCTAGATGCGTCACTTTTTAAAAATAGCGTCAGGTATAATGCATGCAGAGGGGGTGTTCTCCCGCAAAAAGCTTTGTAATAGCGACGCAGTGAAATCTTTCAGATTTCACTGCGTCAGTTTTAGGATGCTGTTGCGTCAAAATCTTGTGCCTGCTTTACAGCAGGTGTTAGACTGAGGCAAGACCTTTCATATGCTGCTTTCCCCATTTGAAAGGACACATTACTGGAGTTGCGTCACTTTTGTGACGCACTCCAGCAATGCGTTACTTGGAATGTCATAAGGAGTGCGCACAGAAAAGTGACGCATTGCACCAGTAGTGTAAAAAAATGTGCCGCGTTGCGTTATATTTAAAAAGTGAGGTATCTAGGTAGATGGGTCACTTTTTAAAATCAAGCGCCACATTATATCTGCGTGAGGTATAATGCATGCAGAGGGGGTGTTCTCCCACTAAAAGCTTTGTAATAGCGACGCAGTGAAATGTTTGAGATTTCACTGCGTCACTTTTAGGATGCTGTTGCATCCTTTAAATATAGTGCAACGAGGCACATTTTATTACACTGCTGGTGTGATGCGTCACTTTTCTGTCCACAGTCCTTATGACATTCCAGATGTGTCATATTTAATGTATGACGAATCATGTTGCAAGGAGCTACAGATACGTCAGTATTTCTGACATATGTGTAAACATAAAAGTGATGCGAGGCCGGCGCAAAATTTTGACGCAATAGCATCCTAAAAGTGACGCAGGGAAATCTCATAGATTTCAGTACGTTGTTATTACCAAGCTTTTTGCGCGGGATTGCCCCTCTGCATACAATATACCTGATGCAGATACAATATGGCGCAGAGTTTTAAAAAGTGACCCATGTACCTAGATGCGTCACTTTTTAAAAAATAGTGTCAGGTATAATGCATGCAGAGGGGGTGTTCCTTGCAAAAAGCTTGGTAATAATGACGCAGTGCGTCACTTTTAGGATGCAGTTGCGCCAAAATCTTGCGCCTGCTTCACAGCAAACCTTTCACATGGTGCTTTTTCCATGTGAAAGGACACATTACTGGAGTTGCGTCACTTTTGTGACGCACTCCTGCAATGCGTTACTTTTGTGTTTACAGATATGTCAGAAATACTCCAGTTTATTCACTGTGTCATAACTTTCTTTTCTAACACTCACCTTCTTTCATTCCTCCTACTTCACTTCCTTTCACCTCTCATACCTTTCTGTTCTTTCTTACTCATTCTCCTTTCAATTATCAATGCACTATATTTCACTTACTCTTCATTTTTTAAGATTATAGCTCTTTGATGAGAATTGGAGGTAGTTCTGAAAAGAACTTTTGGTTTTCTTCTTTTAACTGAAGAGGAACAAAAACAGGGAATAGAAACTGCTCAACAGGAGCAAAAAGAAAAGAAAAAAATTAGGGGTGGGAAGGGCAGTGATGGTTCTCCAATGCCCGAACCATGAGCAGGACACTTTGCTCCCCATAGGTGAGGAGTTGATTGCAGTATCTGCATCTGACGACCCCATGGTTGAATGCAGGTTGAATGTTTGCTACCTGCCCCTGAGATTGTTCTCTTCCAGAAGAAGTTGCTCCTCCTGTTGATGTAGAGGCCCCATCTCTGGGAACCTCCTGTGCCAGAGCCCTGACACTTTCCCGGGCAAAATTCTGGGGGTGCCTCCTCTCCACATGTCGGATCATCGTAAAGTTCCCAAAAGAGTATTTTTTTTGGGGGTTACCCCGTGACAGGACCTGTTTGCAGATCCTGCACTCTACTTTTGGTGCATTCACCTTCTTCTGGCCTTCTGGAAACTTAAAAAATTTCCAAATGAAATGTTCCTTCACCTTTGGGGTAGGAGGCTCTTCATCAATGAAGTCATCTTCACTGCTGGATGGTCTGGCAGCCATGATGAATCCAGGAATATGGAGCAGCAAAAAAGGCAGGTCTTTCAGTCACAAAAGTGAAAGAAGAAGTGAAGGAAATGGGTGGGGATTTCATTCATTGTAAAAAAAAACTGTTAGCAACCAATGAAAAGTGTTATTTGAGGGTCACATGACCCGACGCGTTTACGCTGCGCGCTCCGGAGCACTTCCGGGTGCGTTTACGCAGCGCGATCGTAGGCGCTTCCGGGGCGCAAACGTGGCGCGATCGTAGGCGCTTTTCCGTGCGTTTATGCGCCGCGCACGTATGCGCTTCCGAGGGCACTTACGTTGCGCGCCGAAGTGACGTCATCAATCTTTTATAGAAATGCATAATCATTTTCCATATTAAAAAAAACTAATTTTATTTGTATGGTACGAAATGTTTTGCATTATTATTAACTTTTCATTCATATTTTTTTTTCACGAACGACAGTTGCGCTCTGGGTGCGCTTTCAGATGAGCTCTCGGAGAAGCTTACAGGAGAGCTTAGCTGAAAGCTTCCCGGAGCGCGCACCCAGAGCGCAAAAGAAAAAAATTATAAGAAAAAATGAATACTTAAAAAAAAACAGCAAATTGTAAAAAAAAAAAAGGTTAGAAACTCGATATACAAAGGAATTAGCATTTAAAAAACCTATGAAATTCACTGAAAAAACCATAGGTTTCACACCAGTTATAGTTAGGAATTAGCATTTAAAAAACCTATGAAATTCACTGAAAAAACCATAGGTTTCACACCAGTTATAGTTAGGAATTAGCATTTAAAAAACCTATTAAATTCACTGAAAAAACCATAGGTTTCACACCAGTTATAGTTAGCTGGAAATTTTACTGATATAAAACCATTGAAATTCCCACGTTATAGTTAGTCGGACTCACTATAACTTGCGCGTGCAATGCACTGCTGATGACATCACATATTACATCACTCATGACATGGTCAGTGACATCACTCATGACACCATCCTTGTGACATAGTGACAGACCTCCTTTCACTATAATGTAACCCTTGAGACACATATTCAAAAATAGAAACTGAAATTTTTTAAAAAATGGAGATACCTATATCAGTTACAACAAGCAATTCAGTAATTCCACTATCTATATACACATCCACTCATTCACCAATAGTTCTATATAGTCACTCATACATATACTCACTCATCATATGAAGTGATACACCTATACATCCTGTTACACACCGACATTCATCCAAAAGTTACTCACACACATATTCACACGTGCAAATAAACTATTGGACATCCATTTATTTGAATATAGAGTTATACACACACTTCCACCTTACTTCTATTTAAAATTACACATATTTATTCTCTTAAACAATCACTTATAGAAACACATACTTATTTAAACAGGAACTCTTACAATCTCTTACTCTCACATATACTCACTTATATACATCAATATTCATATATACTAGATTAAAACATATGTAGTTACTGATAAAGACACTAGTGAGACAGTCATTCACTCACTAACAAACACATATAGACACTCATCCACCCATACAGTCCTGTACATATGTTGTCTTCAAAACACATACAAACAAAGAGTCAGTCACTCATGCATCTATGTGCTAAGTAATACCCCCACCAAACCATATAGACACTCATACTGATACTAATAAAAATATCTAATAACCCATATACATACACATGAGTGGATGTGTATTAGATGGTGATATTACTGAATTGGTTGTTGTAACTGGTATGGGTATATCCACTTTTTTGAAAATATTAGTTTCTATTTTTGAATATGTGTTTCATGGGTTACATTACACTGAAAGGAGGTCTGTCACTGTGTCACAAGGATGGTGTCATCAGTGATGTCATGAGTGATGTCACTGACCATGTCATGAGTGATGTAATATGTGATGTCATCAGCAGTGCATTGCACGCGCAAGTTATAGTGAGTCCGACTAACTATAACGTGGGAATTTCAATGGTTTTATATCAGTAAAATTTCCAGCTAACTATAACTGGTGTGAAACCTATGGTTTTTTCAGTGAATATATATATATATTATATATATATATATATATATATATTATATATATATATATATATATATATATATATATATATATTATATATATATATATATATATATATTATATATATATATATATATATTATATATATATATATATATATATATATATATCTATCCTACTGGCGGTTGCCAGTAGGTAGTTATAGTTAGGATTTTTTTCAATGTTAAATCTCAAAATTCTATTTGGAATAACTTTGGCGCCGGTTGACGAATCTGACTGAAAATTTCCTCAAAATGGCCTCGTGGCGTTCCGTTCCGTCCCTGAAAGTTTGAGGGGGATTCGTCAAGCGGGGGCCTATATAAAAGGGGGTCCCAAAACGCGTTTTCCCCATGTTAATTTCCATAGGGCGGTCGATTTCACTTTTAGCCCGAACGGCTGAATGGATTTCCACCAAACTTGGCAAAATTGTAGGGACTGGTAGCCCGATGTGCCTTTGCTATGTCTCAATTATGTGCTCCAGTGGATTTTGAGTAATTTAGGTTCAAAAAAATATATATATCTATAGGCGCGCTCCGGTACGCGCACCGGGGAGCGCACCAGGCGCGCCACGCGACTTGCGCGCAAAAAGCTGATTGGCTCTGGGGTGTCTGTAAACATTCTAAACAGTCTGGAGCGGCCGCCATCTTGTGTCTCGGTAAAATCGAGACACAAGAGGTGGCAAAAACAAAGGGGGGAAATGACCATAAGGGGGCAGGGTAGACCCCCTCCTGACCCCCTAGGTTTAATGTGGGGGCTAAAATAGGGTCCCGCGGGGCATTTGAAAAAAAATATTTTTTTCGATTTGCGCGGGGGGAGCGCCCGGTACGCGCACCCGGAAGCGCACCGGTGAGCGAAGTAAGGGGAAAATCCAGGGCCATATTTATGAAGGCCTTGCGCTGCCAGTTTTGAGCTGCCTGTGCGTCACTTTTTGTGACGCACCAGCGGTGTAAAAAAATGCGCATTGTTACGCTATATTTAAAAAGTGACGCATCTAGGTAGATGGGTCACTTTTTAAAACCCTGCGCCACATTATACCTGCATCAGGTATACTGTATGCAGAGGGGGCGTTCCCCCGCAAAAAGCTTGTTAATAGCGACGCAGTGAAATCTATGAGATTTCACTGCGTCACTTTTAGGATGCTGTTGCGTCAAAATCTTGCGCCTGCCTCACAGCAGGTGTAAGACTGACGCAAGACCTTTCACATGGTGCTTTCCCCATGTGAAAGGACGCCTTACTGGAGTTGAGTCACTTTTGTGACGCACTCCAGCAATGCGTCACTTTTGTGTTTACAGATACGTCAGAAATACTGACGTATCTGTAACTCCTTGCGACATGATTCGTCATACATTAAATATGACAAATCTGGAATGTCATAAGGAGTGCAACAGAAAAGTGACGCATCGCACCAGCGGTGTAAAAAAAGGTACGCGCACCGGTGAGCGAAGTAAGGGGAAAATCCAGGACCATATTTATGAAGGCCTTGCGCTGCCAGTTTTGCGCCGCCTGTGCGTCACTTTTTGTGACGCACCAGCGGTGTAAAAAAATGCGCATTGTTACGCATCTAGGTAGATGGGTCACTTTTTAAAACCCTGCGCCACATTATACCTGCGTCAGGTATAATGTATGCAGAGGGGGCGTTCCCCCGCAAAAAGTTTGTAAATAGCGACGCAGTGAAATCTATGAGATTTCACTGCGTCACTTTTAGGATGCTGTTGCGTCAAAATCTTGCGCCTGCCTCACAGCAGGTGTAAGACTGACGCAAGACCTTTCACATGGTGCTTTCCCCATGTGAAAGGACGCCTTACTGGAGTTGAGTCACTTTTGTGACGCACTCCAGCAATGCGTCACTTTTGTGTTTACAGATACGTCAGAAATACTGACATATCTGTAACTCCTTGCGACATGATTCGTCATACATTAAATATGACACATCTGGAATGTTGTAAGGAGTGCGCCCAGAAAAGTGACGCATCACTGTTTTCACGTAGCGATGCGTCACTTTTCAGAAATGAGGCCTCCAGTTTATTCACTGTGTCACCTCTACGACCCTTTCTTGCGTCAATACGTCCCTTTTTCATACATTACACCTGATGTAGGAATAATGTGGCACAGGGGTTTACAAAGTGACGTATTTACCTAGAAACGCCACTTTGTAAATATGAATAAATAAGGTGCATTTTTT
Source organism: Lissotriton vulgaris (assembly GCF_964263255.1). NCBI lineage: Eukaryota > Metazoa > Chordata > Amphibia > Caudata > Salamandridae > Lissotriton > Lissotriton vulgaris. Next base: position 1,316,756,528 of record NC_141696.1, read on the forward strand.
ATTGGACTGTTGTGTCACAAAAAGTGATGCTTTGGTGGCGTTAAAGTGACTCATGGCTTCATAAATGAGGCCTTCTGCCTTCAAGTCCAGCAATGCATATTTTCTTATCCTTCCACACCCCTGTTCCTTTTCAACATTTTCTTTGAATATCAACATTCCCCATATTCACTCTTCTTCTCATAACTTTCTTTCCTAACACTCACCTTCTTTCAGTCCTCCTACTTCACTTCCTTTTTCCTCTCATACCTTTCTGTTCTTTCTTACTCATTCTCCTTTCCGTTATCAATGCACTCTATTTCACTTACTCTTTTTCATTTTTTTAAGAATATAGCTCTTTGATGACAATTGGAGGTAGTTCTGAAAAGAACTTTTGGTTTTCTTCTTTTTTCTAAACAGGAACAAAAACAGGGAATGGAAACTGCTCAACAGGAAAAAAAAAAATTAGGGGTGGGAAGGGCAGTGATGGTTCTCCAATGCTCGAACCATGAGCTGGACACTTTGCTCCCCATAGGTGAGGAGTTGATTGCAGTATCTGCATCTGAGGACACCATGGTTAATGCAGGTTGAATGCTTGGCACCTGCTCCTGCGATTGCCCCCTCCCAGAAGAAGTTGCTCCTCCGGTTGATGTAGAGGCCCCATCACTGGGAACCTCTTGTGCCAGAGCCCTGACACTTTCCCGGGCAAAATTCTGGGGGTGCTTCCTCTCCACATGCCGGATCATTGTGAAGTTCCCAAAAGAGTACTTTTTCAAAGGGTTTCCTCGTGACAGCTCTTCTTTGCAGATCTTGCACTGCACTTTTGGAGCATTTACCTTTTTTAGTCCAGGTGGGATTATAAAAAATTTCCAAATGAAATGTTCCTCAACTTTTCGTTGAGAAGGCTCTTCATTGATGAATTCTGGTTCATCCTCACTGCTGGATTGTCTGGCAGCCATGGTAAAACCAACAAATATCCAGGAGCAAAAAGGCAGGTCTTGCAGTCACAAAAGTGAAAGAATAAGTGAAGGAAATGGGTGGGGATTTCATTCTTTGTAAAAAAAACTGTTAGCAACCAATGAAAAGTGTTATTTTAAGGTCACATGACCCGACGCGCTTACGCTACGTGCTCCGGAGCGCTTCCGGGTGCGCACACGCGGCGCGAACGTAGGCGCTTCCGGGGCGCATACGTGGCGCGAACGTAGGCGCTTCCGGGTGCGTTTACGCGGCGCGAACGTAGGCGCTTCCGAGGGCACTTCCGTTGCGCGCCGAAGTGACGTCATCAAACTTTTACGGAAATGTATAATCATTTCCTTATTAAAAAAAACTGATTTTATTTGTATGGTACGAAATGTTTTGCATTATTATTAACTTTTCATTCATATTTTTTTTCACGAACGAAAGTAGCGCTCTGGGTGCGCTTTCCGGTGAGCTTACCGGAAAGCTTACCGGAGAGCTTACCGGAGAGCTTACCGGAGCGCGCACCCAGAGCGCAAAAGAAAAAAATTATGTAAAAAGAAAATCAAAAATGAATACTTACACAAAACAGCAAATTGTAAAAAAAAAAGGTTAGAAACTCGATATAGAAAGGAATTAGCATTTAAAAAACCTTTGAAATTCACTGAAAAAACTATAGGTTTCACACCAGTTATAGTTAGCTGGAAATTTTACTGACATAAAACCATTGAAATTCCCACGTTATAGTTAGTTGGACTCACTATAACTTGCGCGCCTGCAATGCACTGCTGATGACGTCACATATTACATCACTCATGACATGGTCAGTGACATCACTCATGACATCACTGATGACACCATCCTTGTGACAGAGTGACAGACCTCCTTTCAGTGTAATATAAGCCTTGAAACACATATTCAAAAATAGTATTTAACATTTTCAAAAAAGTGGAGATACCCATACCAGTTACAACAAACAATTCAGTAATTCCACCATCTATATACACATCCATTCATTCACAAACAGTTCTATATAGTCACTCATATATATACTCACTCATCATTTGTAGTGATACACCTATACATCCTGTTACACACCGACAGTCATCCAAAAGTTACTCACACACATACTCACACATGCAAATAAACTATTGAACATGCATTTATTTGTATATATACAAGTATACACACACTACCACCTTACTTCTAAGGGAACTTACACATACTTACTTTCTTAAACAATCACTTATAGAAACACATACTTAATTAAACAGGAAGTCTTACAATCTCTCACTCTCACATATACTCACTTATATACATCAATACTCACATATACTAGATTAAAACATATGTCGTTACTGATAAAGACACTAGTGACACAGTCATTCACTCACTAACACACACATATACACACTCATCCACCCATACAGTCCTGCACATATGCTGTCTTCAAAACACATACAAACAGTGAGTCAGTCATTGATGCATCTATGTGCTAAGTAATACCCCCACCAAACCATTCAGACACTCATACTGATACTAAAAAAAACATCTAATAACCCCTATACACACACATATAGCTACTCACCAACCCATGCAGCCACTTGTACACAAAGTGAAACACTGATACATATATTTAAATATTTAAAATTTATTCGCTAATATATGTATTCGCTAAGATACATTTAATAAGCCAGTTAACCAATCAACTTTTTTTTTAAAACATCCATTTACACACTTATTAAAACATTTATTCTTCCATCGACCTTTACATATACATATATAAAACATATTTATTTTTCAGAAAGACACACATTCACTGGATGGTGTCATCAGTGATGTCATGAGTGATGTCACTGACCATGTCATGAGTGATGTAATATGTGACGTCATCAGCAGTGCATTGCAGGCGCGCAAGTTATAGTGAGTCCAACTAACTATAACGTGGGAATTTCAATGGTTTTATGTCAGTAAAATTTCCAGCTAACTATAACTGGTGTAAAACCTATGGTTTTTTCAGTGAATATATATATATATATATATATATATATATATATATATATATATATATATATATATATATATATATATATATATATATATATATATATATATATATTCCGGAACAGTAGTCTCTCACCACATAACTACCAGGCAGGCAGAGAATAGGAAAAACCACGCGAGTCCCAATCTTCATTCGGCAGATTTATTCACAAGGAAAGTTTACCAAATCTGACGCGTTTCGGGCGTCCGCCCTTGGTCACAGATCGTCAGGTTAATGAAAAGACATCCCTTTTAAATGGTACACTGCACGAATTCAATTAGTGGTTTTTTCTTCATTTGCAACACCATGTGATTAAAAAGTAAAAACTGAGGACACACTACATTTGACCTACCTAGAAAGTCTATTTTCCAAACCATAGTTGTTACATGTATAAATGGAGCAAAGGTAGTGTTTTTTTTCAATATTGACATATCGTTTAACAGATATCTTGCAATCGTTTTTTAGAGAGTTACAATGTTTAACAAAATGTAGAGTTCATCGAGAACAAGTGCTGTGATTGTCCAATTAAAGTGACATATTATATCCGCATAAATGCTCCGATTCCATAAATTGCATTGTTTAAAGGCACAGTATATCAGATGGGCATCTGTCATTTTAAAGTGCAATGGCATATAAATAAATATATATATAAATATTTATAAATAATATCATGTTAAAATCGCTCAAGATCATCAATTAATAGATCTTATTAATAAGCATATGCCCATACAAAAACATATTGTCTATTTTCCTTTTCGCAATTGGTTAAATTACTGCATAAATGCATTGACAATGTGACTGAAATATCAACAGCACTAATTCACAACATATATTTCGGTTGTGCACATTTTGATGATGTAACTTCCTCAACCACCTTCCAAAGTATGCTCTACTTAAATGTTTCCAGCGAAAACAAACCAAAAAATGTATCTTAGTGTCTGTGTCCCAAAATAAATAGGGAAAGTAATGTGAATCCATTGAAACAGTAAATAATTAACAAAAACTAGTTGTGCATAAAGTACTGAAAAAAGGGTGGTATACGGTGTGTGTGGTGAAATTCATAGCAACATTTAAAAGGATGAGGCAGATCAAAACAGGTAGTAACACATAAACAAATCATTGAATAAGGATATATATATATACTATCCAAAGAAAAAAAAAAAACACTCCTTCCGGACTTCTCAGACCCTGGGAGAGTGGCACACACGCCGGCAAAGTATACCGGCTGCAGAAATATGACTCAATGTCCATAAATAAGTGCGCTCTCGGGAAAAACCAGACTCTGTAAAGTTAAGCGTTCACCCCCAAGTTTATTCACACGCGTTTTGCTTTGAAAGAAGCTTGATCACGTGAATATTCCAACCAATGCTGGCAGTAGTTATTGGCAGAACATCATTGTCATAGAAATAGGACTGCGGTTAAGAAATCTTACATTTCAGCACAAGCGAAAGTGAATCAGACGTATCCACTCATGTTTCCATATCAGAACAACGCACCACTCATCAACTAACTTTTTTAGACGAGTACCGGACTTTAAGGCGGTTCAAACAAATGACGAGGGAAACACCACTACCAAAGCCGAGAGGCCAGAGAGGACGGGGACACGGCCGAGGAAGAGGAAACGCAGAAATCGCAGGACAAGAATCAGGCAACAATGGGAAAAGAGGCAGAGGACGTGGCACCATGGGAAACAACAAGGGATGCGCCAAAAGAGCCAACTGATGGATGAAGAAACAGTTAATAAAACTATTATTAATCTTTCCCCAAGACATTTAAACTTCGAAGAAAAAATGACCCTCTGCCTTGGACTGTCATTCTGTCCCTCCTATCCCTCTAAATATGCTAACACCCGCATAGATCTTTTTAAGAATGTCAGAAAACTTCAACTTAAAAAGTGGCATAAGATAAAAGGCAGTACTAAAAATACGGATTCTAACCGTCTCACTGATAGTTTAAACTATGATTTTAATATCAGTGACGCTGCAGTCCTTGACAGCATGTATGAACTAGGCCGCACTGACACCAGTAAAGACAATGAGGTTACTACTACACAACTTTTGGCAGAACTTGATATTCCCATAGATGCCTCATGCATTACCAAATTCAAACCCAAATCTAGTTTTATTCCCATGTTACTGCACAATAGTATTGATACGTTTCACGAATGTGTAAGCAAAGCTTTGAATTATTCCAAGCAGAAAAACAAAAAACACCATCAGAGACAAGACACCAATCTTACATACAAATAAAGACTGGCCTTGAAGGCGCTCATTGAGGACGACAATATTGTCATCCGTCCAGCTGACAAGGGGGGCAATGTTGTCGTCCTCGATCGGGCCTTTGCATTGAGGAAGCGACCAGGCAACTCAGCGATGGCAGGTTCTATGAATCAGTCACCAGCGGAAGGTACAATTCCAGTATCACAAGGGTTTGGGACCTGATAACCACATGGCGGGACAAGGGGATTCTCACCTGGGAAGAATATTGTTACCTCAAGATCGATTACCCTATTCTTCCGGTTCTTTACCTTCTCCCGAAGATACATAAGGAACCCATTAGACCTCCAGGACGCCCTATTGTATCTTCGAAATCATGTCAAAATACATTGATCATTTTTTGAGGGATTCTGTGGTGGTTCTTCCCAGTTACATCAGGGACTCCAAGGACTTCCGTCGTAAGATCAAGGATCTGGCTTGGGATGAGGGACTGTTGCTCATCACTTTTGATGTGCACAGCCTTTACACCATTATTGTTGACCAGCAGGGTCTGCTATCCTATGGTCACCCCAAATGTTTGCTTTTTGCTTCACTGGTTTCTGACTTAATGTGGCTGGGGGCCTGCTAATCAGACCCACAGCCTGCTGTTCTCTCTCTAAATTAATACCAATGCACTCTAGGTGCATTACCAACTGGAACTGGTTCACCTTATAGGCCCCTGTAACAGTGTACCCTAGGTAGCCAGGGCATAGGTGCAATCCAGGCCTACCAGGGGCTGCAGCATGTATTGTGCCACCCCTGGCCTGGCCTAGTTATTTGACACAACTGGCTGACCACTCATCTGGGGTAAGTTGGTGTAACCACCTCTTAATTAGGTATAGTATATCTATATCTACTTTATATATGGACACATGGTAACCTATAAGTCACTCCTATGGCAGGCCTTAACAATCCTGGAGGCAGAGTGCTTGGTTTCATGGTGAGATGGTGCTCTGGCATGAGCTGAGCCTGTCTGCAGCTTTTGGAACAACGTCCTTTAGCTGTTTCATGATATTGCCATACCATATACTCTTAAGTGCATTATGAACCTCGCGGTTAAATGCTATCTTTGGTTTGGCTTTATCAAAACATGTCGAGTAAGGTATCATACGAATTGGAATACTACCCCTCACCAATTCTGGCGACGGGGGTAGCATTCCACCCTTCTAGAGGGACACGACATGTACCTAACCTGAAACCCGGGTAAAGTTAAACAAGAGCCTCAGGATCACAAAATGGATGCTGCCACCACAGACACGAGTCTGACCTCCTGCTGCTGGGAGTCCTTCCAGCTTGGGAGGTTTGGACAAAGGGTTTCCTGTCAGGGGAGGTGCTTGCACCACCCCAGACAGGATTTTGTGTAGGGGGTTTGGGAGGGCTGAATAGATTGAGACATGCCTGGGGCACAAAAGGTGTCCCTGTGCATAGGCCAGTTCAAACCGGAGCTGGGGCTTTCCAGCCCCAGTCCTGGTGCGAAACTGGACAAAGGAAAGGGGGTGTAACCACCCTCCTTCCTGGTTCCACCCAGAGGAGGGACCTAGCAGGTGATCCGGCCCCTAGATTTAGTTTAAGAGTAGGAGCTGTGTCCTAAGACTTCAGATCATCCTGAACTCGACTTGCAACTAAGAGGAAAACTGGACTTTTACATTCTGCTGCACAGAAGACTGAAGAGAATCTCCCTTGTTGCCAAGGAGTGACCACCCTGTGAACACAGGCACCACCCAGCAACTTGACGTCTGCTTTGCCACTGCCTCATGCCGGAGCCCGAGCCCAGAGCCTGACAAGACCTGGATTCCCAGATATCTCAGAGCCCTATCCACAGTCCCTGAAAAGAAGAGACCTGTGGAGGCACCGAGAGACGTGGGACCGGCCATCTTGGAAGATCCACGAGAAGCTGACTGTGCAGCACCTGAGGCATCCTCAATGCTGTGCTTTGGGGTCTAAGAAGCCCCACCACTGAGCAGTATCTGCACCGAAGGTGAGCCCTCCTGCATCTACGAGATCTGTGTGGGGCCCTTTTGCATTTTGCCACTCGAAGCGTCATCCCGGTCACTGGTCCGTTGGCTAGTGGCCATCTTGGCGACGAAAACTTGAAACTACACTGCTGGTCTAGTTGCTCTAGACTGGCCCTTGCGTTCCTGAAAAGAAGCAGCCCCTCTGACCTTGCTGGTCAGAGTAAGAAGCCAACTTTGATTCCTACATGGCTTGCATTAGCCAAGGCCTGTTTGCTCCAATCAAGAAGCCGACCCTGCCATCAGCTAGAGCCTTCGTGGGACAGCTCGTGATCGACTCCTGGACATCGCTGACCTCTTCGTGTCCACGTGGCTGCAGAGACAAACTTCACTTCTTCACCTGTTGGCACCCGACAGCGCCTGGTCCCTTCCTGGTTCCACGCCGGTCACTGGCTAGTGACTTTGAACATTGTCCCCTCTGCTTTCAGGTCTTCACCTCTTCCGGTCCACCCTTGGATCCACCGGAACTCTTCTGGGCTGGCCGCCTGCAGCATCTCCATCTTCAGGCTCCATTGAACTGCACGACGAAACCCGACGCACTTCCACACCTATGCACCCGCTTCCTGTGGGTGAGGTAACGCTGGCACTCCGGTCCTCCTGTGTAGAGAAACATCTATAGTGTCTAGACTTCCAGTTGTTAGGTTCTAGTCCATCTGGAAGACTCCCTTTGCAGTAACTTTGTACTCTTTACGCACCCATTGAAAGTCTATGGGCGCCTGTGTGTAACTTTCAGCACTGCACACACATTCTGTGGGCTTCCTGGTCACTAACTGGTGTTAGCTCCTTGTAGTCCCAGCGATTCCCCAGGCCCTAGGCCTTTTCCTTTTCAGAATAGTGGTTCTTATACCACTATTTTAGTATATGGTTTGAGCGGCCACCAGGGCCTATCCATATTTGTGCAACTTTTGTATATTTAAACAGTGTCTTGTTTTAACGAATTTGCTTCTGTGCTCATAAAGAGTATAGGGGGTACTTTTAGTAAATAAATACATATATATTTTCAATATATATCTGTGTGGTGTCCTTTAATTTGGTATTCAAGGAGAGTGTATATGGTAAAACAGCTTGCATCACATGCCTATACAGAGTTGAGCCTAGGACTGCTTTGTCCACGCTACCACTAGGATAGCTGGTCTATAAGGTTGACTTACAACCCACACCATAAGGGTTGCTTGGCATGGTACAAGGTGATCACTAGAACTAGTGAGCATCATATACCAGGCCAACTTCTCACATTGGTGAGCAGCGGTTGGGATTTGAGCTTGCTGTTGTTTTACCAATGCAATCTTTGAAAATATAATTTGAAAGATCATACAGGTACCTTTAGGTACATATAAAACAAGACTAGTATACTTAAGTTCTACTAAACTTAGTTGTTGTAGAGCAAAGGGATTAGTACACCCTGACTACAACTAACTAGAGAAGGTTTAGTAGGTAAACACCAGTGTAGGTAGATTGCAACACATTCACCCACACTAGAGCAATGTCTGGAGCAGAGGGGTCCACTGGACTTGTCCCTGTTGAGAGTGACCCTACAAAGGCACCATCCAAATTTGCTATGTTAAACTTTAAAGATTTGAGGCAGCTGTGTACCTTAAGAGGTCTCAAGCCAGGTCAGAACCCTAGCACAGCCCACCTCAGAGAGCTTTAAGACCACTCTGAAGCTCTAAAAACCTCTAAGCCACACCCCACAGGGAATGGAGAAGGGGGCTCTCCCACTGAAGATGATAATACTGATGTCCCTGTCCCTAATGTCCAGAATTCTGATGAAGTTCAGAATGAGAATCAGCCTGAGAATGAGGATGAGGAGGATGACAGTGATTCTGATGAGGGTGGAAATAGTCAGGTGCCAGCCAGGAGGCTTAGCCAGGCTAACCTAAGCCTATCTGGGACTGATACTGGGTCCAACCCACTCAGACCCCTAGGTGGACTTAACCAGGAGTCTAGGAGGAGAAGGAATCACTCAGGTGACTCTGACAACTCCCATGCTTCTAGAGGTTGTCATGGTCACACCAGAAGGAGGATGACAACCCCTCAGAAGAGGGAACATGAGCCCAAAATGAGAGAGGCTGAGCTTAGGATCCAGAAGCAAGAATTAGAAGTTGCTCTGGCCCAAGAGAAACTTGCTAGAGCAAGACAGCCTAGAGAGAGTGGATTAGGATCCACTGGTGGCAGCATTATCCCTAAGGATAAGGACAGGTCTTTTGATAATAGAAACCTGAGTAATATTGTGCCCCCTACAAAGCTGGGGATGACATCCACAAGTGGATAACTGCTCTGGAGAGAGCCTGCAAAGTACAGCAGGTCCCCCAAGAGCAGTGGGCAGCAATCTTAGGCTCTCCTTTGAAGGTAGAGGCAGAGACAAGCTCCTCACAGTTAGTGATGAAAATGCTAGAAACTACCTGGTCCTGAAGAGTGTTCTGATTGATGGGCTAGGCTTAACCACTGAACAATACAGGTTAATGTTCAGGGAGACCCAGATGACACAGACTCAGGACTGGTCTGAATTTGTTGAATGTGCCACTAAGGCTCTGGAGGGCTGGTTGCTGGGAAGTAAGGTTACAGACTATACAGGATTGTATAATTTAATTATGAGAGAACAAAACTTAAATAATTGTCAGATCCAGCAGTTGCATGAACACCTGATTGACTCAGATCTGACCTCTCCCCAAGAATTGGGAAAGAAGGCAGACAAATGGGTTAGAACCAGGGTTAAGCAAAAGAACCAGAACCAGAACCAAGGTGGTGATCAGAAGAAGGCAGACCAGAAGGGTGGGGATCAGAAAGCTAAAGACCAGAAGACTTCAACAGGGCCCCAAACTAATAATGAGGGTGGGTCCCAAACTTCCAAGAAGAAGAAGAAAGAAGGTCAGAAGAAACCCTGGTGTAATACTTGTAAAAACACCTCTCACTGGACAAGTGAGTGTAAAAAGGGTGGAGCCCCCAACACTGCAGCCCCTAAGGCACCTGCACCCACTAGTACAGTCAGCAGTGTTGGTCCACAAACTAAGGGGGTAGTGGGTATCACCTTGGGAAGTGAGGGAGAGTCTGGCCTATTCAGAACCCCTACACAGGCTGTTCTGATTTGTGATGTGGACATGGATTTGTCCACCACTGTAAGCCCCAGTAATCTGGACAAGTACAGACAGACACCTTTGATAAATGAAAAAGTGGCGCAAGCATACAGGGACACATGTGCCAGTGTCACTATGGTGACACCTAGCTTTGTGGACCCTGGACAGTACATACCAGGCGACCATTACCTGGTGACCAATGCCAGCAATGTCACTAATACACATAGTGTGGCAATTGTTAATTTCTCCTGGGGAGGGATAACTGGCCTAAAAGAGTTGTGGTTAGTGCAGACCTCCCAGTTGAATGTTTGTTGGGCAATGACCTTGAGAGCTCTCTGTGGTCAGAAGTGGAGTACAGGACTCATGCAGAGATGTTAGGGATTTCATCACATGTACTTGCTGTGACCAGGTCTTGGATCCTGGAACAATGGACCAAGCACCTACCAAGAAGAAGAACAGGAGGGTTAAGGCTGTGCCTTCCCACCTGCCTACAAGTGAGGATCAGCCTTCCCAGGAAGATGATCTTGAGACCCCTGAAGGAACTGTCCTTGAAGAACTTGAGCCTGATCAGGTTGAGTTTCTGGGGTCAGGGGGACCTTCTAAGGCAGACTTGGGGCAGGCTCAGTTAACCTGTCCTTCTCTTGAACCCCTCAGACAGCAAGCTGCTGCTGAGACTGCTGGGAATGCTTAAGATACCCATAAAGTGTATTGGGATGATGGGCTCCTTTATTCAGAGGGTAGAGACCCCAAGCCTGGTGCAACCAGGAGGTTGGTTATACCTCTGCAATTTAGGGGCTTCCTTCTAACCTTGGCCCATGATATTCCTTTAGCAGGACACCTAGGCCATAATAAGACTTGGGACAGGCTTGTCCCTCACTTTCACTGGCCTCACATGTCTGAAGATACCAAGGAGTTTTGTCACTCCTGTGTCACCTGCCAAGCCAGTGGCAAATCAGGTGGCACCACAAAGGCCCCCCTAATACCTGTGGTGGGGGTCCCCTTTGAAAGAGTGGGGATTGATATTGTAGGTCCAATGGATCCCCCTACAGCATCTGGGCACAGATTTATACTGGTGGTAGTGGCTCATGCCACCAGGTATCCAGAGGCAATTCCCCTTAGGACCACAACAGCGCCTGTTGAGGCCAGGGCCTTACTTGGAGTTTTCTCCAGAGTGGGGTTTCTTCAGGAGGTAATATCTGATAAAGGTGCCAACTTCATGTCAGGATACTTAACAGCATGTGGAAGGAATGTGGTGTCAACTACAAGTTCACCACCCTTTATCATCCACAATGTAATGGGCTTGTTGAGAGGTTCAACAAGACCCTAAAGGGTATGATCAAAGGATTACCTGAAAAGCTCAGGCGAAGATGGTACATCCTTCTACCCTGCCTTCTGTTTGCTTACAGAGAGATCCCACAAAAGGGGGTTGGCTTCAGCCCCTTTAAATTGTTGTTGGGCACCCTGTAAGAGGACCCCTATGTTTGGTGAAGGAAGGATGGGAGTTACCTCTCAAAAGCCTAAACAAGGCATAATGGACTATGTACTTGGTCTCCGCTCCAGGATGGCTGAGTATATGGAGAAGGCAACCAAAAACCTTGAGGCAAGCCAGGAACTTCAAAAAGCTAGGCACGACCAAAAGGCTGTCTTGACTGAGTACCAGCCAGGACTGAAGGTATGGGTGTTGGAGCCAGCGGCCCGGCAGCACTCCAAGACAAATGGTCTGGACCTCATACAATTGTTGAGAAAAAGGGGGAGGTTACCTACTTGGTGGACCTAGGAACTCCCAGGAGACCCCACAGGGTGCTCCATGTCAACAGACTGAAGGCATATGTTGACAGGGCAGACATGGGCTTGCTCATGGCTACAGATGAGGGGTAGGAGGAAGAGAGTGACCCTCTCCCAGACCTGTTGACTCAGAACCCTGAAGATGGCTCAGTTGATGGTGTGGCCTTAGATGGTAGCCTCACTGAACGTCAGCAAAATGACTGCAGACAAGTTTTGCTGTCATATAGACATATGTTCTCCTTGACACCCAGTCAGACTAACTGGTGTACCCATATGGTGGACACTGGAATTTAGAATAGCAGTGAATAAACAGAATGCCTTGCAAAATTACATAGGTCCAATAATCCGGAACCTAACAGAGCAAGACCAAAAAACTTCACCCACCCATGTTAGGAATACGAACCAAAAAGAAGATTTCTCCGCGAGAAGCGAATTGGAGGCCAACAGAAAAAAGACTAATTCTTGGAAAATAAAAGAAATGACAGATGAATCGACGTATATAAAAACCCGAGATACTCTAGTAATAGAAAAAAGTGGACAGAACAGGCTGATTACCTATGAGGAATTTGGAAAATCTGAGGCCCAAAAAAGTGAAACAAGGCTCCCAAAAAATAAACCTGCTCAAATTATCTCTAAACCACTTTATGAATCAAGAGGAACTCACGATATCCTAAATAGAGGAAATATCCTCAAACTAATCACTTGAAAACATCTGAAGATATTGAATGTGTAGGTTTCCAGCCAGACCCGAAGGAAGACTTCCTCTAACATTGGGAACAATGGCCACCGGGCCTATAGCGGAATCAATCTTGAAAGAGTGCGGAATCTTCCATAGCTGGGGGATACTAATCAGCCCACCCCTTCCAAAGGTCTATCCAACACCGTTCTTAATTAAAGGAAGCCCCTCAAAACAATCACAACCTGAAAAAATTAACTCTGTTTTTTCCATATTAAAAAATCCACTGGGCAAAATAAAACTTGAAGAAAAAAAGGGTCTAATATATTAAAGAGAGAAAACATAAATGGAGTGAACGAAAAATGGATCATGACAGCGTTACATGGTAATAAGAAGCATTGACAAATCTCATCACAAGACGTACAACAGGAGAAGAGCACGGTCACCTCTAAAATAAAGATTTGCTCATGGAATATAAATGGGATTTGTAAAAAACTATTTGATGCTCAAATACATGGATTTCCAAATAACAGTCAAATAATACTACTGCAGGAAACATGGGCAATGGACCCATTCATGTTAAAAAACTACAAGGGATACTTCGAGCCTGCAATCAAATATCAGAAATTTGGTTGTCCTTGTGGTGGGCTAGCAATATTCTTACTGATTGATCTATAAGTAAAACACGACCAAATACAGATGAATAATTCAAAGTGGCTCGCGGTAAAGCTACGATCTAAAGCTTGCAAAATCAGGTAACACAAAACTCTAATTTTAGTCAACATATATATATACTTCCAAAACAGACCTCGAAGAAAGAGATGTGTGCCGCTCTTAACAATTTTCTCATGGAGCAAATCTTGGAGGAGCCCTTAGCTGACTACTTTGTAACAGTGGATTTTAATATAAACTTGCTAACTTCCTTTGTGTGGGATGATTTTGTTCATTCAAAAGATCAACAATGGAAAATCCCAGGACCAACTGTGGAACCCTGAACAACTAATAAACAAACTAGAATGGGGAGAAATTTTGTACTGGACATGGAAGCTCTAGGACTCAGAATATTAAAACTAAAGATTCTCAATGGATAATCCCCCTGCGTGCTCATTCTATTCATGTAACTGTAATTCTCGCATTGATTACACACTGACATCACTGTGTACTTTCAACAAAGTGACAACATATCGTTTGAATAAAGTCCCGGACAGCGATCATAGTCAACAAATCACTGAGATAAAGCTTTCCCGTCCAAAATCTCAAAAGTATCAAACAATGCAAGGTCAGACCTGCACCATCAATTACAGGAAACCTTTATGGAAAACCTATAATGTGGAGGAGATCATGGCAAAAGCGAAAAGTCTAGTTGAAGAATGTCTTAAAGAAACAACGATGAGAACAATAACGGATCAATGGGAAAAATTCACAGAAAAGATAGTGAGTTATAATGAAAAACATCTTACGCAGAAAGAAGGAAAACGGCCCAGAATGAACCAAGTGAACCTAACATCTACCTCCCGTATACTGTAAGAAAACTTAGACGTACGCGAAATAGACTTAGGAAACAGTTAATTAACTTTCCGTTTAACGAGGAAATACAGGTAGTATTGAAAAACACAAATTATAATCAGAGGAAACTAATATAGAATGAAAATAACAAAGCCAGGCAAGATCTGTGGACAAAAATCTTCCACGCAAGTACTTTAACACACTCACAGGAGTTCTGGAAATTGATTAATGGTCTAGCTAGAGCTAGCAAACAGGCTGTAGGGTCTCTCTTATCTGAAGAAGAATGGGTTACGTTTCTTTTAAAACATTTATACCCAGAAACCTCAACATATAATCAATGTACAAATCAGGAAAAGATGATAAAAGATGACCCGGAAGGCGACTGTGAAATTTATATAACCAACTCACAGGTGGCCAAGTTGATAAATAAACAGAAGGATGGGGCCCCTGGTCCCAACGGAATTCCATTTGCTTAATAGAAGGAAGCCCCAGATTTTTGGTCTACCTACCTGACCGATGTCTTTAACGAGGTGGTTGAAGTGGAGTAATTCCAAAATCAAGGATCGCTGATAACACCAATCTTTAGGAAAGGAAACTGGCAAATGCTGGAAAACTATTGGCTAATTACCTTGCAAGATACGGATGCAAAATTGTTTGCTGGGATTTTATTGGTGATTCTAACTGACTGGGCAAAGGAGAACCAGGTATTGCCCCCAAACCAAACAGGCTTTATCAAAGGCCTTGGAACATCTACAAGTATACTTACATTATCCGTATTAATTGATAAGGCAATATTAGTAAAATAACCCTTATACCTGTGTTTCGTAGATTTTAAATCTGCTTTTGACTGTGTTGACAGAGAGCTTTTGTGGCCTAAATTATAAAAACAAGGAATTCCGTTTACTTTGCTAAAAATGATCAGGCTTCTGCACTCTGAAACCTGAGTCAGGGTGAGGATTGGTGATGGAAGCATACTAACCAATGAAATTCCTACAACAAGCGGTCTTAAACAAGGGTGTGATTTGACCCCCTTACTTTTGAATGTATTTTTAGCTGATCTCTCTACTACGTTGAATCAAATCAATGCACATCCTCCAAGATTAGCATATACGAACAGACATCCAATTTGTTGTATGCTGATGACGTCATACTCTTAAGTCATACCAAAATTGAAATGTAACAATTAATTGATGGCATTTTTAAGTATTCAAAAGCAAATGGTATGGTAATAAACAAAGCTAAGACCAAAGTAATGGTTGTTACAAAAAATGTGACACTTAAATTTAAACATAAATGGTTTTTGGAACACAAGGAACTGGAACAAGTTGCTATCTACAAATACCTTGGTGTTATTTTTAACGATAATGGAAACTTCCTGCTACAAAAACAGGATATTACAAGAAAAGCAAACACCCTTGTCAAGGCATTAAGAATCATCCAGAAAACCGTAGGAGAACTGTCTTAATATCCTTTCTTAAAAATAATTGCTGCAAAACTACTCCCTACTTTCACATATGGTAGTGAGGCAATCAATGGACAGGATGCTGATATTATTAGCACTCCTGCCGCTAAAGCATACAGAATTTTATTCACCCTCCCAAAGAATGCCTCACAAGCTCAGGTCCGGCTGGAATTTTGGGCTAAATAATCAACTATATGCAAGGAAAGGACAAATACTGAAAGTTTGGAATAGAATAAAAAATTATTAGGATAACCAAATGTCTCGTATACTGTGGCAAGAAGTAAAAAATAAGACATTTATATATCTGCTCCTATTTAAATAGGGCAATAGAAGAATTCGGTATAACATCAATTTGGAATACCACTATTACACAGGATAGCTTCAAAAAACAATAAATAAGCTTACCAGCCACCTTTCCTTGATGAAGGACAAAGATATGTTAGTAAAAAGAAACCATGTATGGCGAATCGTAAATGGATTCAGGGTGAAAAAGGTGCGAAAATATCTAGAAACAGCGTGTTCCAAAAAAAAAAAAAAGATTTTTATCAAAGCTAGATTTGGTTGTTTGCCAGGACTATGTCACTTACCACCATGGAAGAGACCAGAAGAAGAAAATCTGTGCAGGCTTTGTAAATTAGGTCCAGAAAACATTATTAATTTACTGTGTCTCTACCCGGATTTGGAAAGTGAAAGAAAAACTACACTTAACAGACTGCCTAATATACGTGGTGTAAGGACATGTAGGCAAGCCCTGGTTGCATGTTTAAACGCTGAGGATTTAGAAATGAATTCAGCATTTGTGAAATTTTTACGTGTTGTAGAAAATAAGCTGGAGGCTTTTATTTGAGTTACTTATCGAGTGAGCTAACATGTGCAAAATATAATTAAGTCTTTGCACACAATGCTAAATGATCAATTGCTTTATAACCTAATGTGTATGATATATAATCAAGTGTCTGGTTACAAAATGGAATGATGGATTGTTTTATAATTTTAATATTGGTTGATATTTTAGCTATTTTTGTAAGATTTTAATTAATGAAACAAAAAAAATAAACTTGAAACTTGAAATGCATAACTGTTTTGTTTCACTGCACTTAAAATCTATTATCATGCTACGTTATTTAATTTTACGTTATGATGCAGGTTTATACTCAGGATTTTAC
Organism: Lissotriton vulgaris; assembly: GCF_964263255.1. Lineage (NCBI taxonomy): Eukaryota > Metazoa > Chordata > Amphibia > Caudata > Salamandridae > Lissotriton > Lissotriton vulgaris. Next base: position 1,316,773,441 of record NC_141696.1, read on the forward strand.
CTAGATACAATTTGGCTGGACATTGTTTTGGTTGCTTTTAGTTGTTTCCAATATCATGATGAAATGCATATTGTGAAATGTAAAGTAAGAATTCTTAACCGCAGTGCTATTTCTATGACAATGATGTTGTGCCAATAACTATTGCCTGCATTGGTTGGAATATTCATGTGATCAAGCTTCTTTTGACGCAAAACGCGTTGTGAATAAACTTGGAGGTCAACACTTAACTTTACAGAGTTTGGTTTTTCCTGAGAGCGCACTTACTTATGGACATTATCCCCTAGATGCATCAACGTTGTCATTTGCGATTCCTTAATTGCGAAAAATAAGGAATCGCAATTAAGGATTCGCAAATGGCAATGCATCATTAAATTCGCAATTTTATTGGAATTCGGTAAAAATCGCAATTTTTACCGAATTCCAATAAAATTGCGAGTTCCAAATAGCGAATCCGATATTCCCATTCATTCCTATGGGCAGAAATGCCCATAGGAATGAATGGGAATTGCGAATTCGCAATTTCAATTCGGAATGCATCAAAGCCTTTCAAGGGTGGAGAGGGGGGTCCAAAGGACCCCCCCCCTGCACTCATGAAATGCACTTTTACATGTGAGTTACATACACACATGTCCTAAGGACATGTGTGCCTGTAACGTACACGTTTAAAAAATGCATTTTCATGCGTTTTTAAACATTTTTGCAAATTACCACGAAGTTCAACTTCGTGGTAATTTGCATTTGCAATTTTGGAAATCGCAAATGTTTTGGGGATGATGCATTGCTGTTAAGGAATCGCAAATGTGCGATTCCTTAACAGCAATCGCATTTTTTGGAACTCGCAAAAAAAGCGATTTCCAAAAAATGCTTGATGCATCCCAGTAACCAATTTAGGAAGTGCAAAAGGCCGATTTATGCGAATCGCACCGTTTGCACTTCCTAAAAAGGTTGATGCATCTGGGCATTCGAGTCCTATATAAAGATAGATAGATAGATAGATAGATAGATAGATAGATAGATAGATAGATAGATAGATAGATAGATAGATAAAAGCAAGACCCTGAGAGTGTAATGTATGTATTACAATGATGTATGTTTAAATATGTTTAATAATTTGCAAATATATACATTTAGAAGTTTCTTACCTTGTTGGTGATTCGTTTTCTGCAAATAGTATCTGTAAGAAAAGTTGTAAAAAGTTGTTAAGACAAATGTTATTCACACGCTTGACCAAGGGAACCCATTACAAAATGGATGCCATGTTAACAAGTTACATTGACAGACCTAGGAGTGTGCAGTGTCCATCTACTATGTTTAGTGATTATATGTTGGGTGATGTTACCCATTGTCCAGTGTGCGAGCAAAGGGATGACGTTCCCTGAAACGCGTAACTGGCATTAAATCTTTACACCTGAGTGAGCTAATTTTTATATGTACATACATATATATATATATATATATATATATATATATATATATATATATATATATATATATATATATATATATATATATATATATATATATTCACTGAAAAAACCCTAGGTTTCACAATTGTTATAGTTAGGAATTAGCATTTAAAAAACCTTTGAAACCCTCTGAAAAAACCATAGGTTTCACAATCGTTATAGTTAGGAATTAGCATTTAAAAAACCTTTGAAATTCACTAAAAAACATTTGGTTTAACACCAGTTATAGTTAGCTGGACATTTTACTCATACAAAACCATTGAAATTCCCAATTTATAGTAAGTTGGACTCACTATAACTCGCGTGCCCGCAATCCACTGCTGATGATGTCACATATTACATCATTCATGACATGGTCAGTGACATCACTGATGACATCTCAAATGACATCACTGATGACATCACTGATGGCTTCTCAATTGACACCTTTAATTTCAATACATATATATACATGTCAATTGATATCACTGATCTCATCACTGATGACATCATTCATGTGATAATGCGATGCACCTCCTCACACTCTAATAAAACCTTTGATACACCCAGTGTTAAATACAGATTACCATTCTTGAAACCATTGACACACCTATACCAGTTACTACATATGCACTCACTGATTCCTAGTTCTACACACTCATCCACTCATTCACCCATACAATCACTCAAACATACAGTCACTCATCAATACAACACTATCATATGCACTCATACACCTATACTGAGACTCACACACTGCCACTCATCCATGGAGTTACTCACACACCTAGTCAGTCATGCAAACAATCAATCACACTCCCATTTCCTCATCTATACAGTTAGACAAACATCACCTTACTTATTCAAACATATACTAACACATACCTACTCTTTTATACAATCACTGATAGAAGTACACATTGATTCATACAGCCACTCATACAATCACTGGCTCTCATGTATTGTCATTTATATATGCAAACTCTCACATGCACTGTGTTTTACATATCTACTTACTGGGAAATGTAGCACTGAGATATCCATTCAGTCACCAAAACACCCATGCACACAGTCAACCGCCCATACAGCTGTTTCCACATGCACTCTTGAACCCATACACCAGGTGAATCAACTGCTTACACATCTATGCACAGAGTCACACACCTCCAAGCCACCCACACACACACTCAGCCTCACATACAAATACTTGGGCAACCAATCAATAACCCATGTAGCCACTCATATAACTACTGATCAACACCTGCAGCAGCTTACACAACAACAGACATACTGATGCACACATTCAGACAGTTCAGTCACTAACCAATGCATTCAGTAAGACACATGTAATCACTCACTTATACAGTCAGTTACGCACCTACTAAATCCATCCACTTGTACATCCACTCATTCTTCAATATGTAAAACATATTTGAACTTTAGAGAAACACACAGTCACTGGATGATGTCATCAGTGTTGTAATTTGAGATGTCATCAGTGATGTCATTTGAGATGTCATCAGTGATGTCATCAGTGATGTCACTGACCATGTCATGAATGACGTAGTATGAGACATCATCAGCAGTGGATTGCGGGCGCGCGAGTTATAGTGAGTCCAACTAACTATAACGTGGGAATTTCAATGGTTTTGTATGAGTAAAATGTCCAGCTAACTATAACTGGTGTTAAACCAAAGGTTTTTTTAGTGAATTTCAAAGGTTTTTTAAATACTAATTCCTAACTATAACAATTGTGAAACTTATGGTTTTTTCAGTGAATTTCAAAGGTTTTTTAAAAGCTAATTCCTTTGTATATAGAGTTTGTAACCTACGATTTTTAAACTTTTTTTTTTATTACCTGTTTTTTATAACTATTATTATTATTTTTTTTTCACAAGAATAATTTTTTCAATGTATTTTTCATTTTTTTAAAAATTATATTGTCTTGGGGCGCTCGGGGTGCGCGCACCGTTAAGCTCACCCGAGAGCGCAGTGTGAGCGCCATTTCTTCGTGCGGAAAGAAAAGTATGTATTTAACTAAATAATAATGCAAGGCATTCAGTAGCATACTTATAAAAGTAGTATTTTTGATTATAAATACCCGTATTACAACTTTAAACGTATTTCCGTAATGTTAGCAAAACGTCATTTAGACGCGCCGCGTCAGCGCCCGTGTAAGCGCCCCCGGAAGCGCCTACGTACGTGCTAATCAACTGCAATGTTTCTTTAAATGACTTTTTCTCAACCATTGAAATCACTTTTTACAAAAAAAAGCATGCACCCTAATTTTCAGTGGAGATTTTTAAGAAACCACCAATCATTTCTGGTTTTTCAAGTGCACTAAATCTCAACCACTTTTTTTCATAACTCCTAATTTCAAACTGCCATTTCATTTCCACAACTCATCTGAATACAAGCACATCTACCTAGTCTGGTTTGTGGGTCATAGCTATGTCTTCTGGAGTGAAAAATGTGCAAGCAACAGAGGTATTTACAACCTTGATTTGCCAAATGTGGACATTGTCTGGATTGGACAGAGAGGATTAAGAAGTCACCAATTGATACCATTGGTAAAATCCTCTATGCATCTTCCACACCTTGACCTTATAACTGTGCACTGTGGAGGAAATGACCTAGGCACTTTGACTGGGGTAGGTCTGGAAATGCTTTTAAAGGACATCTTTGGGCAATTGATGTCACTTTTTCCAAAAACTTCCTTGGTATTTTCTAATATATGCCAAAGGCAAAAAAGGAACTGGTCCAACCAAATTTGTCCACAGATTAAGAAAGCAAGGAAACATGTGAATAAATCTGTTTCTGCTTTCCTCAGAGACTATGGTATGGGGTCCATATACCACAACAACTTGCGTTACAACATGCAAGGCATCTCTAGGAGAGATGGTGTACATTTTACAGAAGAGGGGAATAAAGTCTTCCTCTTAAATTTAAGACTCTGCATTGGTACCTACTTGTAGGTACAAAAAACACCCACATAACACAACAGCTCTTTTCAGAGCTACCTTACCTCTAAGCACTCTAAATGATATTTTTTCTCTATTTTTTTCACTGTTTTTCCCCGTGGTACGCCCATGGTGTGCGTACCGGAGAGCGCACATGGGAACGCACCCAGCGCTTACCCCGCGAAAATAGCAAACAAAAATAGTTTTTTTAGCCTTCAGGGTCCTTCTAGGCCATCCACAAAAAACCTAGGGGTTCAGAGGGTGTCTACCCTGCCCCCTTTTACACATTTACCCCCTTTTTTTTCACCTCAGGTGTCTCGATTTTCCCGAGACACAAGATGGTGGACTCTCTGGACTGTTAAGAATGTTGACAGATACCCGACAGCCAATCAGCTTTCCGCTCGCGCACTCCTGTAGCGCGCCGGGTGCGCTCTCCGGTACGCGTACCAGTGAGCCCTCGGAGCGCGCCCATAGATATATATGTGTTTAAGAAGTTGCTTTTCATAAAAACATAGCAAAGGCACATCTGCGTACCAGTCCCTAAAATTTTACCAAGTTTGGTGTAATTCCGTTCAGCGATTTGGGCTGTAGCCATATCTAAATGTCCTATGGAAAACTACATGGGGAAAACACATTTGAAACTATTGAAAATTAGAACTAATCAAAATGTAACTTACGTTTTGAAATTGAATGTGACGAAGTATGATTGGTTATGTATTTATCTTAAATGAGAGGAAAACACGGCCATTTTGTGATACTCCTGTCAGATGTACTTTTGAGAGGAATTTTGGCTGGTCAATTTCTGGACTTTCAAATACACAGTACGTACTATTCTTCTTTCAAAAAGGTGAGTTGTTAATTTGTAAGGGGAACTATGTTGTACACTTTAAGATAATTTGAAAAATGTTTTCTGTTAGTTATTTACGGTCCTTCTGTTATAATTATGAATTAAGATAGGCTTCATCTCATGCAGTGCTTTATATTTCTAGTTCCTGCCTGATACTATACACTGCCCAATTAATTTTAAAGAACTAAATACTTGATTAAGCTAGTTTAATGTTATGTAATACCAAAAACGATAAATGAAAGTAATTACTTTTTTCTGCAATTTACAGCAAGAAATTTGAAATTAAAATGGAGGAGAGCAAGGAAATTTCATTTGAACTTACATCAACATATCTTGAAAATGAAAATGTCATGGAAAATGAAAACACCATTTCTTCCCAAGGAGAAGATGACTTAAAAGATTTTTTTAATCAATCTCTAGATGAAGAATTAATTGAATGTTTGCATGAAATAGAATGCCAACAAACATCAATGAACAATTTTCATGAGGAGATTAAATTTATGAATGAAGATGAAATACCAGATGAGGACATGCTACAAGTTCTATTAAATTATGAGAAATCTGAACAATAAATTATTAATTACAAATTAAAAATTATTTGACATATTATTCATTTTTATTTGTAATTTATGAGGTAAAAGCGAAGTGATTGTAGTATAATGTAATACTTATAGTATAGAGTGCAACATTTTTATGTTACATAGCAAGTTTACTCATATTTACTGCCCTTCTCCCACTGTATTTTTACCAATGTATATTTGACATCTCTTCTTCCACTCCTGCCTCCTTTCTCTCACTGTCTGTCTCTGATGCATCCTATCGCCGCCATTTTGTGTAGTTTCAGAAGAGAATGAAATGTAATACTTCAAAACTTGAAAAGAGAGCAGGGTAGAGTGCCCGTCACCCCCTAGACCTTCTCTGGAGGTCCCAAAAGGATCTGTGTCTGCTTTCCTGAAAGACTATGGTATGAGTTGGATATACCACAATAACTTGCATTACAACATGCAAGATATCTACAGAGGAGATGATGTACATTTCTCAGATGAGGAGAACAGAGTCACCCACATAACACAACCACTCTTTTTAGAGCTACCCTACCTCAAAGCAATCCAAATTCCTATTTAAAACTATTTTCTTTCACTGTTTTACCCTGTGGTGCGCTCAGGGTGCGCGTATCGGAGAGCGTACATTGGAACTCATCCAGCGCTTACCCCGCAATTTTTTTTAAAAAAAATTGTTTTTTTGCCCTTCGGGGTCCTTCTAGGCCCCCCTCAGAAAACCTAGGGGGTCAGGGGGTGTCTACCCTGCCCCCTTTTAATCATTTCCCACTTTTTATTTTCACCTCAGGTGTCTTAATTTTACCGAGACACAAGATGGCGGACCCTCCGGACTGTTTAGAATGTTGACAGACATCCAACAGCCAATCAGCTTTCCGCTCGCGCACTCCCATAGCGCACCGAGTACGCTCCCCGTTACGCATACCAGGAAGCGCTCGGAGCGCGCCTATAGATATATATGTGTTTTTTAAGTTAATTTTCATAAAAACCACTTGAGCAATTTTCACCAAACATAGCAAAGGCACATCTGCGTACCAGTCCCTACTTTTTTACCAAGTTTGGTGTAATTCCGTTCAGCGGTTCGGGCTGTAGACTTGTCAGGCCGTCCTATGGATATTAACATGGGGAAAACACGTTTTGGGACCCCCCTTTTTTCTCAGCCCCCACTTCACGAATCCACCTGAAACTTTGGAAAATTACACACAAATTCCTCAACCAGCGCTAAAGATATTCCTAATAGAATGTTGCGGATTTCCTATGGTAGCTAAGTCCTAACTATAACTACCTACTGGCGACCGCCAAATATATATATTTTAAATGTTGCATATTTATCTAAAAGTTTGTCAAGAACAGTACTTTGCTAGCCCTGTGCTTAAAGATTTTGCTGTAGAATTGGCAAAAGATTTTGGGCATCAGCCTGCCATCCTGACGTAAAAAGGTACCGCCGGCCATATGTGTGGGGGCCCCGTTGGGGAGATTAGGATGCGCCCACCACACTGGTGGGCGCATCCTGCATTTTTAACATGACGGCAGCGGTGCTCTCAGGAGCATGCCCAACTTAGCAAGCACCGCGCGGTTCCTGCCATGTTGTGCATGCACCTGCACATGCAGGGAGTACCATAGGTACCCACATGTGAGCCCCCCACGCCCCCAACATCCGCAACGGACCCCCAACCTTAAGATCCCATGCCCCCCGTCTGCATCCTGAGATGGATGGCGGTGTCTAGCAGACACCTCCACCATTATAAACCCTTTTCGACCAGGCGGAAAAGTGGTGGACGGTCTTCCCGTCTGCTGCGGTACCCCCTGCCATACTGATATAGCTGGGGAAAATGGGTGGCGGGCGGGCTAGGATGTAGGGCGAATCGCCACCGCCATGCGGGCGGTGGAGATCCGCCCTATAACCTAATGGGCCCCTTTGTTTTTTTGTATATTTGCATGGATGTCACTGTGTTATTGCTATGCTTAAAGACTTTGAAAAAAGCAGACATTTAAAGAAGGCACATCTAGAGTGTTGCTGATGTTGAGAGTGCTCTAAACAAGAGCTGCTTTCAACCTAAACTTAAGAACTACCCAGAGTTTGCTGTTTTTGTTTTTAGTGATTTTTTATTTTTTTTAAATATACAACTGTATTTTTTTTACTTAAACTTGGTCTCTTTTGTGTCTGTACAAAGCTATGCGTTTGTCATTTTACAGCTTGTCAAGGACAGCACTGTGCTAGTCCTATGCAAAAAAGACTTTTTGTAGGAACGGAAAAATACTTTTTTTCTTTGCTATGTAGGCATTAATGACACTGCGCTAGTCCTTCACTTAAAGACTTTGATACAAAGACATTTTAGGTGACCAAATTTAGAGTGTCGCTAATGGTAAGAGTACTTTATACAGCAGCTGCTTTTCACAAAAAATCTTAAAAACTACCTAGAGTTCTTCCCTTCTTTCGCCAGTAGGTAGATATAGTTAGGACCTATTTTCCATAGGAAATCCGCAACATTCTATTTGGAATAACTTTGGCGCCGGTTGACAAATCATTGCGAAATTATCAAAACCGCTCCTATCCTGAAAGTCTTGGGGTGATTCGTGAAGCGGGGGCTGGGAAAAAAAGGACGGTCCTAAAACAAGCTTTCCCCATGCAATTTTCCATGGGAACCGTTCATGGCGGCTACAGCACGAACAGATGAACGGAATTACACCAAATTTGGAAAGTGGTAGTCCATGGTTCAGACTCGTGCCTTTTGCTTATATGGTGTAAATCCGTTCAGTAGTTCCTAAGAAAATTACAATTAAAAGTACATATATATCTATGGCCTCGATGGATTCGTGTATCTTGTGCGCACTATAAGTGCACCGTACCGATCACACGCTGAATGCTAATTGGCTGTCAAGTGGTTGTCAACATTCGAAACCAGGAAGTGTTGGCAGACATTTTGAGCTTCTGTAGAAGCGAGGGTCTAGAAATTAGTGAAACAAGTGTTCAAAACGTATAAAGGGGGCAGGTAAGAAATATTTTGACCCTCAGGACCTGCTTAGGGGGTCCCACAAGGACCTCTAGGGACCCCCAATATATATATTTTTTTTAAACTGAGAAATGTGGGCTGGGTGCATGGATCCGCTGTAAAACAAATAAAAACAAAGCGCAAGCTCCTGTGCTTGTTTAAAAATTAGCTACCTGGGAAGGACAAAGCCCGGGGTCTAAAATATTGCATTTGAAGCAGGGGCCGAGAAAAAAGGGGGTCCCAAAACGTGTTTCCCCCATGCAATTTTTCATAGGAACCGTTCATTGCGGCTACAGCCCGAATGGCTGAATGGAATTATACCAAATTTGGCAAAGAGGTAGTCCTCTGTTGAGACTTGTGCCTTTTGCTTAAATGGTGAAAATCCGTTCAGTAGTTTCTGAAAAAATTACAATTCAAAGTACACATATATATATGGCCTCAGTGGATCCGCGCATCTTGCGTGCACTCTAAGCGCACCATCCTGATCACGTGCTAATTGACAGTCAAGTGGTTGTCAACATTCGAAACCAGGAAGTGTTGGTAGCCATTTTGTGCCTCGGTAGAAGTGAGGATCTCGAAATTAGTGGGTCAAGTGTTCAAAACGTATAAAGGGGCAGTTAAGAAATATTTTGCCCCTCTAGACCTGCTTAGGGGTCCCACAAGGACCCCTAGGGCCCTAAAAAATATTTTTGTTGTTGTTGAAAAAACAGAGAAATGTGCGCTGGGTGCATGGATCTGCCGTAATCAAAATAAAAACGAAGCGCGGGCTCCTGTGTATGTTTAAAAATTAGCTACCTAGGAGGGCCAAATCCCGGGGTCTAAAATATTACATTTGATGGCGGTTCCAAGGGGCCCTGTAGCCCGGGGACCGCCATTTCTCGGTGCTACAAAATAAATGGGTGAAGAAGCTCAAAGATCTGTCTAAACCCCGGGGATTACCACCTGCCGGGGCTTTTTATATTTTGGGAGTGGTCTGCATTCTGAAGCATTTGAAAGCCTTGGGGAACACCAGGAGCGGCTCCTGCTGTGTCTTGGGGTGTCTATCCCGGGAGACTGCTATTTGCTATGGCACGGCAGGAGTTGAGGTTCCCGCTGTGTCATAGCAAACTTGAGGGCATATTAACAAGTGCCATTTCGATGCAATTCTTTAAAAAAAGCCAAAAATGCGGTGAAAATTATGTCACCTTATTTACAAGGCGAGGCTAAGATGCATTAATGCATGCCAACAGCCGGTTTGCTAAGGGCTCGCCTCGTATCTCCAATGAGTTAAAATGTAGGCGTTCTCAGTGGCAAGGTAGGTGTCCTATGACAATATAAAAAAGAAGAGGGAGGTATGACAACAGCGTTGTATTTACAAGGCGGCCCTGGATTTGAGGACTGATAGCTAAATTCTCGCTAATTGCGGTTTATGTCGGATCCTAACATCTGTTCTGAAGTAGACTTAAGCATGTTTATTATGCGAGGTGGATTGATCTGTTAAGTCTACAGTCTTATATTAACAAGCTTTTCACTTGTGAACATGAATTATCGCTGTATTTCTCGCGATATTGGGGGCATATTTACAAGGACACCGCTAAAATTATCGTCGCTTTGGCGTTAGGCAAGTGCTGTTAAAGCGGCCATAATGGGCTTAATAATAGGCTTTTGAGAATTTGTGAGAATTCCAATAGAAGCCCAGGTTTGTACCAGGATATTTTAACGCTGTCCTTGTAAATATGTCTGTTACAGACTCCTAATTTTACCGTAAAAAAATATCACTATTAATTTTTATTGTTCCTCGGGATCCCATCCATGGGATACAATGTTGGGGACTGTGGGTGGAGGCCCAATGTCTCTACGGTCTCAGTTAGCTCCCTGCATCCTTCGGAAGTCGCCATTACTTTTGCATACGGGGAACTGCTAATATGCAGCTCCCTGTGGGGAAAAGCACTCTGCTTTGCATTTTAAAAGAAAGAGTAGGTTTTTGTGTTCTCTCTTTCAAAATGCAAACTAAGTTTGCTATGGCAGGGTGAGAGCCCGGCTCTCACCTGGCTTAGCAAACAGCAGTGTTGAAAAAATCTTCTGGTAAGATAACAAAGGATTTTGAAGTCCATTATCGCTGTTTTGTAGTTTGCTGCCGTTAAAGTGGCGATAATTTTAATGCCGTCTTTGTAAATATGCCCTTAAATTTTGTAATGTCGACAATCCCGTCCCCCATTTAAATAGGCAAGAAGTAGTTAGTGAAGTGCATTGTGAATCGTGAAGCAACACTTTCTAATTGTGATCGATAAAGACTTCGAAGAGTTGTGTACTTCTTTTGCTTGTAATGTACATAGGGGCAGATTTACATGTCTCTTGCACCACTATTGCGTCACTTTTAACAAGGGAAAAGTGATGCAAAAGTGGCGCAAGGGGCTTGTAAATCTGCTCCACTGTGTTCTGTCGTCTGTTTGCTTTCCCCTCTGTCATGTAGAGGTTCCTGGGTAAATATAACAGTTTCTGTACAGCCAGTACCTTTCAACCCTACCTCCAAACTGCTTACTGCCTGTTATCATAGTAACAGTAAGTGAGCACACAGGTCACAAGTTCACCACACAATGTTGCTAATCCAAACAGTAACTGTGCTGGAGTTTTTAAAAATTTCCATAGGAACCGTTAATTGCAGCTACAGACTCTGGTAAAGAGCTGGTAAAGAGTTAGCCTCAGTATTATACTTCTAGTTTTAAACATAATTTCTACTTTACTTGTTAAATCTTCTCTAAGCATATGATTATCACACTAAATAATAGTGAAATGTCAGAAAAAGAAGACGTATACACTTTTTAAAAATTAACTTATATTACAACAAAAATAAATAACTAGAAACGTAACTTTAACATAACAATATAATAAACAAAATGTGAGATGTACCCCAATGGTAGGAGGGTAGGTAACCTGCAAAACAAAAATTAAAATAAGTGTTTAAAATTAGATTTATGTGACTGAATGAGGTCAAAGATCACAAATTAACATAACACTTGGCAATATTTGGTTATTTGCACGTCTGCAGTGTGCCTGATACATCCCACCCCTCTCATAGGCCTGCGTTGAAGAGGTGTCTGTAGGGAAGTGCCTAGTGCGTCAGATCTACAGTATGGTCCAGCGGGTCTTTAAAATGATTCAGAGATGAGGCAGAATTAGATGAGAGATCACGTCATTATGCAGGACAATATTGTTTATTTGCAATGAATTTAATTGAAGGCATTGTGTATCTAGGCCGCTCTGCTTACCTTTTGTAAACACTGTGTTGAACAGAGTTCACAACATTGAAGTCTGCTTTGTTTGTACACTGCAGACTGTATTAAATTCAGCCTTGATTTATTTATCTGTAGAGTGGACAGCAGCGTCCATAACTTGTAAAGAGAAAGAGAAACAATGTGAGAGAGAGAAAGAGAGAAAAAATGAGATTAAAAGTGTGAGAGAGAGAAAGTAAAAGATGGAGCAGGAGAGGTAGTGTCAATAGTGGAGAAAATTCTAGTAGCTCACCTTTTTGCCTCCGTTGTGTGTCCAAGCCTGTGCCGGTTCATAGTGCACCCTCAAGTTTAGTGATCTGAAAGATAGTATAGAGTTAGTAATAGCAGAGTACATACAACTGCACAATTATATTTCTGATTTATGCCTTTGGACACTCAGGATACTGTATTACATCAACTTCCACTGCAAGGTGGTTTCTGTCCGCTCTTTTTCTCCCAGAGTATTATACCCATGCACTCCCACTACATAGCGGTGAGTTCTCATTACTGCGTACCCAGACTGTTGCACCCCATTGCATTGACTCCCAGAGTCCGGAGGTGAGTGCCTTTTCTTGCGCATCCAAACTGTTCCAACCTATCCATTCTCACTGCCAGGAGGTAATTGTACATTCCTACGCAGTCAAGCTGCTGCACACTACCCACTCTCTCCGCCCACAGGTGACTTCTCGTTGCTTCAGAAACAAGCTTCTTTGCTCACCTTGTGCTATTGGCGTGATTCAAAGAGGGTGCACCATGTGTCGAAGCAGCCTTCTCAGGCGTTGTTACGATGGCCACGCATCATCGCAGAATCCTCAAACGTTGAGCTTTGGAGGTGTTTGGGGGGGGGGCCCCGATTTGTGAAACACAATCTGTTCGATAAAAAGGAAGATAAGATTGTGTGCCATTTCTTTATCAAAGGAGGGAGGAAGTGAGAGAGTGACTTAAAGAATATTAAAAGCTCACCTTTCTGTAACCGGTGTGTCTTCCACCATGTGCTGGGACATAGTGCACCCTGAAGCTCTATATCTAAACGATAGTAAAAGAAAGATATCATGATTGGTAATTGTCACTATCTTAATGAGGAGTAGAATAACATCGCCCTTTCACACACCTTCCCTCCTGCATTTAAAATACAACTATTTGTACAGTTCCAACTTGTTTAATGGGCTTCAATTTATGAAGAATTAGTAGAGTAGTAATGTTTTCCATCCGGTTGTGAAAGCAAGTGGTGCACAATGATACACGTGGTTTCAATCATCAACAGCGACGGACATTTGACCGACTTAAAAAACTTTCCTGCTATTGGAAAAAAAATACAAATGCAATAAGATAAGGTATATAGGACTGCGTACGCCTAAATCGCTGCATCGCCTTTTTGTATCCAGTCTGCTACACCCCATGTACTCCCTCCACTGCGCTCCCTGGCCTCACTGCTCACCTTTACGCAGACAGGGTATGTTCTACATCATGAAGTCCCACTCTGCCACCATGAAGTCTCAGATTTGGTGCTGAGTCTTGATATCACTATGGCAAAGGACATACTCGTGCAACTCTCTTCATCGCAGGTTCCTCACCCGCTCAGTCCTTGCATACCACTAACTCAGTGATGAAAGAGGCCACGCACGTGGTAGTGGGCCCCCCTTTTCGGTAGTTCAGGCCTACATGAGGCGTTCAAACCACTAGGACGGGTCATCACAGCACTTGCAATGGAAGCACTCTAAAATGGCGTAGAGCACGTGCGCTCCATCTTTTTTATTGGTAGGGTCACGTGTGTAGTGACGCATGTGCTGGATGGGTGTGGTGTGGGTGTATACCAGCCATAAGGGTGTGTGTGTGTGCCGTTCTGACAAATAGACCTGGAAGTAAGAAGTCACTACAATGGAAATGTGGACCATATAGCGTTGTTGTGTTTTCCTGGTAGCATAGGCGGAGTGGGCTGGCCTGACATATGCCAGTGCTGTGCGAGGCTGTGAACGATGACTCCGAAGCTATGGGCATGGTTCCATCGTGAGCTATATGAGAAATCAACTGATTCGGGTATCCGTGTTGTAGTGCTGCCGTCACCCGGGTCTGAAACGCAAATGTGACATTATGTCTGTAAAGTCCCACAACATGGCCAACATGGAAGGTACAGGGTATCACTGACCCTATATTCATCCATATTTGCACACATAAAAGATGGTGGACATGACGCATTTCTGCGAATATGAATGTTTGTTGTACATTCAGTGGAGTGTTGCAGCTGTAGTAATACAGGGCTGTGAAAGCTTTAGGTTGCAGTTTTTGGCACATGAAGGGCAGTTAATATATATACGTATGCACTCATTCAGGTATACTGTCGAACTTGGTGCTGGAAATCAGTGTTCGAGGCGCATCCACATCCTGTTATTGTAGAGAAATGGCGTAATCTATGCGTGCCTGAAAATGTACTGTAAATACGGTGCTCAAGTAAATTGCTGATATAGTTTTGGGTCGACTTCACGCTATATAAATATGCTAAAACAAAACAGAAATCGCACACACATAAATTTACTATACACTTTCTTTGCAGTATTGTAATGATCCAGTTTGTACGTTCGTATTTGTAGAATTAGCGACAGAAAGTTGTATAATCAAAGTTTTTGTTACTGGTAAGATGGTCTATAACAAAGAGAGTATCCACGGGTCTAAAAGAGCATTGTCCAATCTATCATAAAACATGAAACAACCCACTCTGAATGCAGAAAGAAATAGTATATCTTCCTTGGATACCCATCAGTCACCAAACCTGATGACATTTCTCTTCATCTGGGTTTCCACAACCACATCACTAAGGGGTTTGTCAGGGCTATAAAATTGCTTTCAGCCCAGAATACGCCTGAGTATTTGATCTCTATGAGAGAGTAAGTTCTTACCAGATGAGACAAATTGTGATCAGTGGGATTTATAATGCAGTGCTCAAGTGAGAAAAAGTGAAACGTATTAAAATTGATGCATGAGACACCTAACTTTATTGATGTGTCTCATAGTGCAAACTAAAAAACAGTGCAAAGATGTTGTTAACAAATAACTATCTAGAATTAGATAGTGCAAAGATAGTGTTAACAAATAACTATCTTGAATTCAAGTTGTGAACCCTGCTGTCCGCACTGTAGATCGAAAGGCAGTAGTCAGCACAGACATCAAGAAATTATTTTTGTTGTATACTTTAACAGAATCTGAGGACATAAAGTACAATTATCTCTGCCTTAAATAAAACAAGGAAAACCACAATAATCATGGCCCACATGCATCAAGCATTTTTGGAGTCGCAAACGGTGCGATTCCTTAAAAAATGCAACATTTTTGCGATTTCTAAAAATGCGATTGCTTTTAAGAAATCGCAAATTTGCGATTTCTTAAAAGCAATGCATGATTACTTTTATAATTGCGAATTCGCAATTAGGGTGTCAAATTTACCGAGTGGTTGAACCACTCGGTAAATTTGCAAAAAGTGTTAAAAAAGCTGCAAAAGCATTTTTTACACATTCATGTTACGGACATGATGCGAAAACAACATTTCATGGGTGCGGGGGGGGTCATTTGAACCCCCCTCTCCACCCTTGAAATGCAATCAGGATTTGCCATACTCTAAGTGCGAATTCGCAATTCCCATTTATTCCTATGGGCATTTTAGCACATAGGAATGAATGGGAATTGCGAATTCGCACTTTGCTAATCGCATAATATTTGAGAATCGGTAAAAATTGCGATTTTTACCGATTCTCAAATATTTTGAGAAAATGTACATGCATCCCATTTTGCATTTCCTAATTTGCGATTCCCTAAAAATCGCAAATTAGGAAGTGCAAAATGAAACAATGATGCATGTGGGCCCATGCATTGCTTTTAAGAAATCGCAAATTTGCGATTTCTTAAAAGCAATCGCATTTTTAGAAATCGCAAAAATGTTGCGATTTCTAAAAATGCTTGATGCATTCCAAAAAGCATTTTTGGAAACGCAAACGGCCGATTTTAAGGAATCGCACCGTTTGCGACTCCAAAAATGCTTGATGCATGTGGGCCAATGTACTCAGTCTTGCTTCAAAGCGAATGATAAGGCAAGCATTGAATAGATGGTGATGCCGATATCAAGGACATTTCCTGTTGCGCAACGTAGGTGTAAAAGGTGACAGCATGTGTCTGAAAGCACAGACTGCTTTGCTTGAGGCTGTGAATTTTACCTAACAAAAGATGGTCCATAGACACTTTGGCAACACTTGCTTAGACGCTAGAAAACCCATGCAAACGCCTGCGGCTTTTTTTAAGTTTAAAGCATCCAGTCCAAGGAAATGTTTAACACCTGTTGTTCCTTTGTTAATGCTGTGGTAAAGTATATTTTGTCTGTTTAAATCCTTTTTTCTGATTTTTGCAAGTTAGCATGCTACTAATACAGGCAAAGCGCTTTATATAGTTAGGTAAGCTTTACATTATACTATAAACGTGAAGCTTATTATTAGCTGTCCTTTTTAAATATGCTTTCCTGTGCTTTTATGTTTTTCTCTCCCTAAAAACGTAAAGAAAAGCGCATAAATGTGTGAAAACTTGACACGTTGTACGTATATTAACTAATGATACATAGTGTTAGTTTCTGTGAAAGTATGGATCTATGGACATAAGATTTAAGTTTGGAGAAAGTGTGTATGTGTCGGTAAACATGCCTACGTTTCCAGTCTATATTGAATAGGTATAAGCAGCTACATGCAGTTTGCATGTGTTATCTGTTGTGCAAACATATTACCTAAATCCGAAAGCATATAGTATGTATAAAAATTAAAAATGCATTATCAAGTAGATGACTAATAAGAAACAGTAAAACGTGAACATTACACATTAGCAAGTTTCTCTTGTGATGATAAAAAGAAGAGCTTACCTTTGTTCCTACCAATGCTCACTTTAACATATATCCTAAATTGGTGAAAGAAAACTTACATTAGTAAACAAATACTCAGCAAGGAAAAATATAATCTTTATGGCCCCGTAAGAGCGACATAATAGTATTTGCATTTTGCATTTTACTAGCACATCACATCCAGTGGGCGCAAAGCAAAAATCAAGAGCTTAGTTGTAGTATACGCTAAGGTTGTGAAGCCCTGGTAAAAATCCACACTACGTAGTGCACTTTAACAGCAAACCGTTGAGCAAAAATAACATACCTTTGGGTAAGCTGCATATTGCGAGCTTACAAATAATTGCAGAACTTCGTTTTAAATGGCTGCCTTTACATGTTATGTAGCAGTATATGCACAAAAACAAACAAATGAAAAATTATTGTAAAAGTAAAATGATCCGCTATAACCATAAGTTTTAGAAAGTAGCACAATAAGAATGTATGTTTGGGCAAGTTGCATTTCATGTGTGAAAAAACAATGGCAGAGCTTGGTGCGAAACGGTTACCTTTACATGTACGTAAAATGTTAAAGTGCCCAACTAAAATATATGCTTACCTTCCGTTTTGATGGTGTGCAGTTAAGCGAATGTTCTGGAACACTATAGGTGGTACCACAAAACATATAAATAAAATTGTACTAAAAACATATTTTAAATTAAACCAAAAGCACATAACGTATGCATAAGTAACATTAACTAATATTAACATACTATAGTAAGGAACAAAAAAAGCATACCTTTTGTTTGTATACATATGCAAGTAAATGAATTCCTAGAAAGTTAAAAGAAGGCTACATTAGTAAGCTTTTTTTGATGAAAAAATTAGAATATTTATGCAACCCTAAGTGCATTTTATGCTATAATGACCAAAAGCACCTTAAGAGCATATTATATAAAATCACCTTAACTAAAATGTAAAAGAACTTACCTGCAGCTAGTACTGTAATGGTGAATGCCGATGAAAAATATACACTACGGAGCGCACCTTACTCCAAAAAGTAGCAGTAACATTCGTAGTTATAAACATTTGCTTTAAAGACCTGAATACTGTGTAAGTGTTTATAACAAAATGCATATGTGCCAGTTCCTGTAAAGTATGTAGCTACAGATACAATGTCCATGTGGCATATGTGCGTTTAACCCAAACCAAAAGGTAATCATAATTTGTCTTTTGTACGGGAACATTTTTAAACGCTTACAAAAGTACATTGTGTAATGAATATTTAAAACAATCTATTAATAATAGCACGTACTTATGAGTAAAGTACTATACGTTGAACACAAATAGCAATTATTTTACCTTTGTGACGTAAATTGGATTTTATTTATGTAGGGGCAAAACGCCGTGTTGCGTACGTATGCTTAACCAGAACACGAGTTCCGCGCCGTGCATTAAAGGTGAATAAATTCAGGATAGGGCAGCAAACTTCAGCACGTTTTTATTTAAAATGTAAACAGTATGTGTACAAGAACAAATAAAAATAGTACAAACACACCTAGTATGTGCCCTAGTTTAAGCACATGTTTTAAGTTGGGTGGAAAAGATACATAAATACAGTATAGCAGAGCGAACTCTGACAAGTTATTATGTGAAATGTGAACAATATGTGCACAAGAACAAAAATTAATCCAAACACTCTAAAAATGTGCCCTAGTACAAGTCAAACGCGAATGTTCTAGAACACTAAAAATAGAAACGTACATTAGCAACTAATACGAAATTAGTACATAATTGAAAAATAAGCTAATTTCCCTTTTTGATTTATTTGCAAATAAGCGAATGTTCTGGAGCACTGTAATAAAATAAAAGGTGTACATTAGCAAACGCATATGTTATAAACCCCCCCAAAAATAACTCAATACCACTAACTTGAATTTATATGTAATAGGAAACCAAGATGTACATGGCCGAGCATAAAAGTGGGCACCATTTGTATACTGTGTTGTGTGTATATAACAGAATCAAATATTGCAAGAGTAATACAGTAGAATGATCCATTATAACTGTAAGTGTTGTAAAGTAATAGGAAAAATGATTAATATTAAGTTTGTATATAAATGAAAGGTTTACTTATATTATGTTTATAACCATGTGCCGTTGTAAACAAAGGAAAGCACATTTTAAGACAAAGCAAAAAGCTTATACTTTTACAAGCACACAAAAAGTAAATTACTAGGTAGCACAATGTAACGTGTATATTACCTAATATAAACTTTACACAGACAGAAATTAGAAATAAGCCTACTTGTTTTCCATGGATGTGCAAATTAGTAAATGTCCAGGTAATTAAAAAGAAACTTTACATTAGTGTAAGGCATTTTTGCTCATTTTGTTGTGCTTTAAAGCAAATATAAAAGAAAATGTTGAATAAATGGCCATGCTGATAACTAGGGCATTTCCAGCAGTGAAGCAAAAAGTCCATACATGTACATGCACCAATAAAGTACATTAATCGGTTGTCAACAAAATATGTCAAAATGGATACTTTTTGCAACAGTTGCTTGGCCGCCAGGAAACAGAAATGGGAACACCTGCAATTTGTTTTTAAGGCGCAATGCATTTAGTGAATTAATGTACAATATTTGCTATTTCCCGGTTACTAATAATGAAACATGTGTTTTACCTGAGAAATAGCCTTCCTATACATAATTGCAAAACTATTTTGCTAAAAAGGCAACATAACCTATATATTTAGGGCAACTACATATAATAGTTGAATAAGTGAAGTAATACCACAAAACAAATAACTTAAATTGTAACAGATATTAATTCACAAAATAACACAAAAGCATGTAACTTTAAAGGCCAGTACTATGTTGCCTGTACAATAATTATCCCCTTCCCTAAAAAAATACAATACCTCACAAGCTGAACGATCCGCTCTAACCATAAGCCATTATGTACATTTGAAACACATGAAATAAAATCGCATGAACAGAAATGTAAAAGAACTTACCTGCAGTTAGTACTGTAATGTTGTAGACCGCGAAAAAAATACACTACATAGTGCAACTTAAGTAAGAAAGTATCAGAGACGTTGGTAGGTATTGGCATTGGCTTTAAACAGCTATATACTGCGTACGTTTTAAAAAAAATGCCTACGTAATTGTACATTTAAGGTATGTTACTAGAGCTATAACGTGCATGTGTCATTTGTGCGTGTAATCTAAAGAAAAAGTAAATTGAAACTTTGCTTCCCAGGAGAACATTTGTAAAAGTTTAAAAACGCACTTTATATATTGCCTTTTGAATTCGGTATAATTGTAAGCAAAAATGCACATTAAGAACACCAATTAATTTTAAAACAGTATAGTAGTGGCCGGTGGTGGGAGTGCTGCGAGGCAGTGTGGCGGGATGGGGGTACAGCAGGGTGGGTGGCAGTAAACTATGGACTACAGCGGTACAGACGGAAGTAAACAAATAAATACATAAGATGATTTTTATTATGCGCTAGATTGCCAAATGTGCCGAAAAGCGAATGTTCTGGAATAAGAAAAAAGTACATACATTAGCAAACGCATATTCAACATAAACCGAAAAAAGTCCCTCAATCCAACAAAACTTTTTTATTTTTATATATATATATATTAATTACCTACTGGCGGTCGCCAGAAGGTAGTTATAGTTAGGATTGTTTTCCATAGGAAATCCGCAACATTCTATTGGGAATAACTTTGGCGTCGATTGAGGGATCTGCCTGAAAATTTCCTGAAATTTGCCTTGCTGCGCTCCGCTCCTTCCCTGAAAGTTTGGGGGGATTCGTCAAGCGGGGGCCGAGATAAAAGGGGGGTCCCAAAACGTGTTTTCCCCATGTTAATTTCCATAGAGCGGTTGGACTCACTTTTAGCCCGAACGGTTGAATGGATTTCCACCAAACTTGGCAAAATTGTAGGGACTGGTAGCCCGATGTGCCTTTGCTAGGTCTCAAGATATGTGCTCCAGTGGATTTTGAGTAATTTAGGTTAAAAAAAATATATATATCTATAAGCGCGCCCCGGTACGCGCACCGGGACGCGCTCCAGCGCACTACGCGAGTTCGCGAGCGGAAAGCTGATTGGCTCTCGGGTGTCTGTCAACATTCCAAACAGTCTGGAGCGACCGCCATCTTGTGTCTCGGTAGGATCGAGACACAAGAGGTGGCAAAAACGAAGGGGGAAATGACCAAAAGGGGGCAGGGTAGACCCCCTGACCCCCGGGGCAAAACATTTTTTTTATTTTTTTTTGATTTGCACGAGGGGAGCGCCCGGTACACGCACCAGGGAGCGTACCATGGTGAAAAAAGAATGACAGATTTTTTTTAAAATGTAGCATTTTTTTGTAAATTGGAGGTAGTTCTTAAAAGAACTGTTTTTTTATTCTTTTTGTTGTTTTATATTTTTTTTATTGTTTTTTGGAACATTTTGTACTTTTTATGGCTTTTATGAACAATTTTATATATTTTTGGGAATTTTTATGGGGACAAACAAAAAACAGGGAATTGTAAACGGCTCAACTGGAGCAAAAAAAATCAGGAAAAAATTAAGGTTTCTTTTGGCACTTGTGGTTGTCACCAGCACGGTTGATGAGTTTAATACTTTGCTCACCATAGCAAATTGTCCTTCCACAAAATTTGCAAACTGTTTTGTAATCTCCAAACTGGGTTTGGATGTTTGGGACCATCTCCCTTGTCTCTGGACCCGATGAAGTGGGTTGTTTACTTTGGGATGTGCTGGGAGAAGATTGGGGAGGGTTTCTGGTCAGTTCTCTGACCTCTGCCACAGCATAGTTGTTTGGGTGCCGCCGTTGCATGTAGCGAATCATGGTGTTGTTGCCAAAAGAATACTTTTTGGCAGGGTTCCCCCTGGAAAGTACAGTGCCACAGATCAGAAAAGTAACCTTTGGCGTATTAACTGTCTTGAGGCACCTTGGGATTTAAAAAAACTCCCATACAATGTGCTCCTTTGGCTTATAGGTGGTAGTATCTTCAGGCAGGTACCGCCGCTCCTCCTCCTCCTCCTCCTCTTCTTCTCCACCACTGTGGTGTTGTGGTGGTCCGTGTGGTGGTGGTGGTGGTGGTGGTGGTGGTGGTTGAGATGCTCCTGCTCCTGCTGCTACTGTAGCCATTTCTCAGTACAAATAGGTACAAATAGGTCTGCAAACAGGTCTTCCTCTATTCCTTCTATTTTTTTATATGTGTTTGAAGGATAACATTACACTAAAAGGAGGTCTGTCACTCTGTCACAAGGATGGTGTCATCAGTGATGTCATGAGTGATGTCACTGACCATGTCATGAGTGATGTAATATGTGACGTCATCAGCAGTGCATTGCAGGCGCGCAAGTTATAGTGAGTCCAAGTAACTATAACATGGGAAATTCAATGGTTTTATGTCAGTATAATTTCCAGCTAACTGGTGTCAAACCTATGGTTTTTTCAGTGAATTTAATAGGTTTTTTTAATGCTAATTCCTAACTATAACTGGTGTGAAACCTATGGTTTTTTCAGTGAATATATATATATATATATATATATATATATATATATATATATATATATATATATATATATGTAATATATACAATAGCATATTGTTAGACCTGACATCATTGGCGTGAGTCTCCCTTCCAGTTTTTAACGGATTGCCTCCTCTGTTTTGATATATTTTTGCTGGATTTATGCTTTGGGCACTGTGCCACTGCTAATCAGTGCCACAGTGCAAGTGCTCCCTATGTTAAACTGATTGGATTCCATGATTGGGTTATTTGATTTATCTGTCAGCCCCTAGTACAGTGTATCATGTGTGCCCAGGACTTGTAAATCAAATGCTGCTGGTGGGCTTGCAGCACTGGTTGTGCCACCCACCGAAGCAGCTTGTAAAGTGTGTCTCAGGCCTGCCATTGCAAGGCCTGTGTGCAGTCTAGCACTGCCATGTTGACCTGGCCAGGTGCACCCACTTGCCAGTCAATAAACCTTCCCTTTGCTTCGTATTAGACACCCCTATGGTAGGCCCACGGGCAGGGTGCATTGTAAGTATAAGGTAGGACATGCCCTGATGTGTGTAGCATGTTCTAATAGTGAATTACAGCCATTTTCGTTTTTCACTATTGAAGGCTACCTGTTCTCACAGGCCAGAATGTGCAGTTAAGATTATTACACCCTCATAATCCTAACTGACTCGGGGAACATAGTAGAAATTCGAATTTAGTATGCCTGAATAATAAAGTACATCTTTTAATAAAGTTTATTTTAATATTCTGTGTTTGCATATACCACTTTTAGAAAGCAGGTATTTGCTTGCTTAACCATTTGAGCCTGCCTCTGCTGGGTTGTGTATTCCTTGTTTGGGTGTGTGTGGGACAGGGCTGGGGGATTCCAGGAGAGAGGCTGGGGCAGCCTAGTGGTGAATAGAGAGATCTGCATCTAGATGGGAGGGAGGAGTTGCACCTGGGACCTAAATAGGGCTGGGCCTGCCCTCTACAATGCTGGCTCCACCCCCTGTGGCTTGTCTGAGGTCTCTGCCCTGCACTGTGAAAGGAGAGGAGGAATCATGTCAACAGAGTGCTCCAGAGCTGTATTTTCCCTCCCCTGTACTGGCTCCACCTCCTGTGGGGTGGCTGATGTCTGTGCCCTGCACAGTGAAAGGAAGAAGAGAGTCATGTAAACAAAGTGCTCAGGAACTGGTTTGAACTAGGCAGAGGCCTCTCTGCTTTCAGAGAACAAAGGATTTTGGGGTATAAATATTGGGACCCTGATTCCAAGAAATTAGATCACTTATGAAACAAGAAACCTTTCTGCCAAGGAGAAGACCCAAGGAAGCTGCAGGAGTTTGGACTGCCCCTCTGCCAGTGTGCTGTTTGCTGGGTTGGCCTGCAGTGGTTACTTCATTGCCAAGGGAAAGGAGAAGGAACTTTGTAAGGACTTTCATCTACAGAATATTCTACAAGGGCTTGAACTGTGCTTGCCTCCTGCTGAAGTCTCAGGGACAAAAGACTTCACATCCTGTGGTGGTGAGCCTCAGCAAGGCCTACCAGTGCAAAGGGTTTGCCCTTCTCTGTACAAGTCCTCAGACCAATAGGATGGAAGTTGGCACAGAAACTAGAATAGAAAATACAAAGTTTATTAACCTCATGAGGTGGAACTACATGCACACAACACCCTTTAGCAATGTATAAAGTAGCACACTGAATGGAAGGAGCTTGGCCCTTTTATACCCACACAGGGGCTCAAAAGAAGGCAGTACAAGTTCAAGATGTAGGTTTTAGGCACATATAAGGTCATACAGAAAATGCACAGTCAACAAGTGGGAGGAGCTAACAGTTGCTAATTCTGGTGAACACAACCTGACATTTACAGACTAACAGCAGCTGCATGGACAGCTGCAAGCTCAACTGAGCATGTGCAAAGTGGAAGATGGTAAATATAACCTGTCTCTAGGCAGATTTCAAGAGCAGACAACAGCAAGGTAGGACAGAGCACATGGCACGCACGTGGTAGCACATGGCAAACAAAATGGCTGCCAGATATACAAAATCGATTCTACAAAACAGACAAGATAGCCTCTAAATATAAGATGGCTTCTGCTAATGCTAACCATATCGCTGCCAAATTACAACAGACGACCCTTTTAGCATTAGCTGAAGATATTCGTTCATCTGGGGTAATCTAGATATGCATCCTGTACATCGATGCTCATCAGTTCAGTGACCTCTTTATTTAGCATTTGTTGTGCTTTCATTTCTGCAACATTTCTTTTAGCAGCTGTACAAGCAGTGATGCAAATAGAGAATAGCATGGGACCACATTGTATACATATGCAGCATGTAAATAGTATCACCAATAGTATACATAGCATAGTCAGTAGCTTCCAGCCCCAAGTAATAAAGAGTGTCCACAACCAGTACGATAAAGTCCATATACCAGTCTCTGGGTGAATCTCCGCAGCAATCTTATGTAGTTTAGAGAGTGCATCATATACTGAAGGCGAGTGATCCGGAATGAAAACACAGCAGCTGATGCCGATGATACGACATGCACCACCTCGATCAGCCAAAATCACATCAAGTACCATGTGCTACAATCCTCGCAACTTGTAGCTCTTCCATAATATTCCCAAGTGCCATTGCTGTCTGATTGGTAACAGCTCCCACAACACGAGTCAATCGCCTTATCTTTCTGCTGTTCAATGCAGCACCCACAAAAAAGAATAAACCCAAGTTAAAGCCGACATATTGTTGCAAAGCAGTGTCAGGTTGCTCAACTTCATCCATACTTATTGTCCTCTCATTTCTGTTCTTGGAAATGTCATTGTATAGCTTGAAGTTGAGATGATACGATGCAGGTGCCAGAAACACAGGGGGCAACAGAAAGGACACGTAGCAGTCCCCAGACCACCCCACAGGTAGTTGGTAGTATCCCTTATTACCAAAAACAAAGAATGTATAATGTGAAGACGTAAAACTGCTGTTATTGGTACCTTCAGTTGTCAGGATTACAGTACATTCACTTCTCCCCACTGGAATTCTCCCAACACTACTAATACATAAGTCTGCTTCAGCTCTTGTCACAGAAATCACAAAAGGTCCATTGTTCTTCATAGTCCTTGTATTTGTGAAGGCATGTGGCATAGACATATTGTCTGGTTGGTACTCCTCCCATTCCCATTTTGTTCCTCTAGCTTGAGGGTAACCATTCTCATCAGGATAACATTCTTTATTAAGGTGATAATTGATCTGTACTACTGTCATCTCTGTAATGTTGGCCCTTTCAGAGGGAAACAAAAGTGCAAACCAGGCTTGACAAGAACCGTTATGAGAGAATGATGAGGAATAAAAGGTGTTCCTCCTTACTTTTGGTGCGCAGGTATCATCCCACACACCCAACAGTCGTAGTTTTCGTGGCATTATGTGTATGATGCAACATCTGGATAAATATATTGTTTAGGTAGGATTGTCGATGCTTCTGCTGAAGGACTGGGTTAATTTAAGACCCAGCGGTGCCAGGGATAACACCTGAAACCTTCGTGGGTTACCTGTTCCGGCGTACAAATAACAGAGACACGGGACACTTCCTTCGGCGTCAAAGATTCGAGGTTTATTTACTGCAGGGAACACAGAAGTCACGTGAAGTACATAACATGTAGGTTCGCGGAGCCTGATTCAAATTGTATCTGTGGATCGCTCCTTTTATACAGTTTCTGAGCATAGGATAACATGGTGCAGAAAGGATTACAACCTGGTTCCCATCGTAAAGATCGTAAGGGGTCGCTTTCATGTATTCAGAGCCCGGAACATAATTACAGTAGCATTTGGTAGTTCCCAACTGTAAAAGTACGTCTTTCCTCCATTAGTACATTCCTTTCGGCAGTAAACGAATCAGGGAAGAAACAGAAACAGGTGCAGAGGAAGATGAGGACAGCAACAGATCGAAAAGGGTGTAAAAAGGGGTGGTACCAGGAAACACGAGTTGCAGGGATCAAAGGACGTGCCTAATGTAATGCACAACTAAGACAATAGTGCGGCACGGCAAGATGAGCCTCGAGCGGGGCCATCTGCCTTACAGTGTCATCCCCCTCATCATAAAGACACCCTCAAAGGAACACGTGTCTTCCGCAAGAGTTTGGGAATCCCAGGGTCGCGAAGCGGACAGCGTCCGTTCGCTGGCTACTTGAGGGCAAGTAACAAAATGGATGCCGTATCTAAGATGGAACCCGTGGGTTCAGATGAAGAAACCCACGAAACAAACGAACGGTTTAGGCTAGCACAGCGAAAACGCGTACACCCACTAAACTCGTTATTTGCGGTTCATAGATACCAGACTCGACCATATTCGTGCGAGTCGAAAACACCACTTACAATTGTCACGGAACCTCAGACGCTCCTTTTGCCCTCATGTAGGCAAGCACTAGTCGGAATCATAATCGATCTCGATATTCATCAGACCATCCAGATGCTGCTGCAACATAATTCTATCCATCAATGCTTCCTTGGTAACAGGCAGCCGTCTTATACACGTTGTAGCACAGAGGCCACATAAGGCAGGACCACACTGCACACAAAGACAGCACGTGAACAGGAATGCTACAACAACCCCAATGATCATCAGAATCTTCCAACCCCAAGTCGACATTAGGCCCCAAAACCATCCTAGTAGCGTCCAATCTCCTACGTCCACGTGTATGGACTCAGAGATCTTATGCAACTTCGAGATGGCCTGATAGACAGTCGGAGCGTTGTCTGGAATGAAAATACAACAGCTCGAATGGATCACCTTACATACTCCACCTCGATCTGCTAAGACAACGTCTAAAACCATACGGTTTTGTAACGTCATAAGCCTATCCGCCTGAAGCTCTGCTGTGATGTTGCCAAGGGCACTGGCAGTGATATTAGCAGTCGATTCCACCACTCGAGTCAACTGTCTCAGGTTCCTACTATTGACCATAGGTCCCCAAAACGGAAAGAAACCCTTGAAAAAGTCTCCTGCCTCTTGACCGGCAGTGTCCTCTTTGCTAATCACGCCCCTCACAACTCTAGTCTTGTGGTAATCTGCTGCAACTGTGAAGGTTGGTGGCAACAAGTTTGCAATATAACAGGTGCCCACGAAGTCCAGGGGCAACCATGTATATGCACGGTCGTAACAGACAAAGTACGTACCCTTGGCAGTCAGGAGAACAGGGGAAGAGAGCATTGGTAAAACATATGTCTCAGAGCAAGCACTCTCCCCAAGGTGAGCTCTCGGGCTTCGGCCACGGCCTTTCAGACAGAAATTACCAAGGTGAGGTACGATCCATATTGGAGATGAACTTCTAAGCTGTCTATCGCCCACGAGCGCACTATACTCAACCTCACTCAGATCCCTATAGGCTCGCACCTCTTCATCTGGAATAAACGATAGATCATAGATATCCCAATCTAAGTCAGCTATCGCTATTGCCAACGACTTATGGTACGGACCGGGACCAAAGTGGGGAGAACGTGGCTCTCGATTGGGGTCAGAATCTAGTGCACTTCGAAACATTGTTTGGAATGCTCGAGCTGAACCCTGGGAACTGTAAGGTAAGACCAAGTACGGAATTCCCTTATCGGTGGTATGTGGCATTAACCCACACACCCAACAATTAGTAGTGTTTACAACTAACTGATGCTGATGAAGGAGCTGAACAAAGGAATTATTCATGAATTCCGCACGTCTAGCCTGCTCGTGTTGTGGTAAGATGTGGAAAGAATGAGGAGAAACAGTGGAGATAGGTTTAGGTTCAGAAGAAGGGGTAGGTGAGGCAGTAGGCAACAAGGACTGTATCGTGTAATACACCCCACCCACCAATAACAAAGAGACAGTTAGAAATAAAAGGAACGCCTGAAACATGAAGCATTTTGTATAGGCAATTCTACGCAATTCAAATCTTTGTGCCTGAGCCTTTTCCAAATCCGACAGCTTTGAGAAAGCCATCCTCTAAAACCGTCCGCAACATTTTTGGCGCACTTCGTTCTGTGTAGCAGTAGTCAATCCCCAGGAGTTCCTAGGAACCGACAGTCTTCGACCTAGTGTCAAGACCTACTAACCAGAAGGAAGTACCCGCGCGGCCCTACGGTCCACCCGGATCTAAGGTATTTTTAATTAACAGTATGTACAAAATCTCCTAGCTGTGGAAGCAAAAAACGTATACATAGGAAAAGACTCAAAATTTCAAAATCACAATAATGCAAGTGTGTTCAAACTGGATGGTGGCAATGGGGTAACGTAGATGTCAGGGGAGTAAGCAAAAATATTTTTATTAGTCTTTAGTACTGGATCGAAGAAAATATCGTCTTCTCCCAGGACGTGTCTGGTCGTCAACAGTTGGTCCGATGATGAAACAGAGTTCTGTTGATCAGTCAATTGTTCAGATCCTGAGTTTTGTGATGACAAATGTTCAACAATGTCGTTCTGCTGCACTGAGGTATCTCCAACAGGCTGAGCGTCGCTAAAAGGAACGAAAGTCGGCACAGTTTCGCTTTCAGACGAGGCAATGCCCTTCCTCACCCACGAGTCTGCTGGTAAAGGTATAGGTACCTTTTTGGTATGGGTGGCATGCACCCAGTTCTTGCGTCCTTCCAAACGAACAGCAGTCCTCGTTGCAAGGAGCACTTGGTAGGGTCCGGTGAAACGAGGCTCAAGGTTGCGCTTTCTGCCAAAGTTTCGCGTCACCACCCAGTCTCCGGGCTGGAGCTGGTGGCCTGGACCCTCCGTCTGCGTCGGCAGTGCTTCAAAGACCTGTTGGTGAATTAACCTCAGTTTAATAGTCAGATCATGAAGATAATCGATCAACATTGGATATTCAAGATCAGAGAACACATTGGGTCTAGGGACCCCCCAAACATTGGCAGGGTGGCCGAACACAATCTCATAGGGACTAAGCCCTACTCGAGAGTGTACAGTCGCCCTTGTTGACAATAGAGCTAAGGGTAAAGCGTCAGGCCACGAGAGACCAGTCGTAGCCTGAATCTTCGCTAACTTTAATTTAAGGGTACCGTTATAACCTTCAACCAAACCTGCTGACTGGGGATGATTGGCGCTATGGAATTTTTGTGTAATTCCAAAGCCCTTACACACACTCTTCATCACACTCCCCACAAACTCACTTCCGTTATCAGACCATACAATCCATGGCATTCCATACCGAGGAAAGTATTCCTTCAGTAGGATCTTTGCAGTGGACAGAGCAGTGTTGTCTTTGAGGGGGTAGGCTTCGATCCATCAGCAGAATGCGCAAACCCCTACTAAAACGTACTTCAGGTTATTGCATCGCTCCATATGGATGAAGTCTAGTTGAATCACTTCAAAGGGACATGAAGGGGGAGCAAAATGGCCAGGAGGTGTAGGAGTTCCCTTACCAGGATTGTACATCATACATACCATGCAATTCTTAACCAATCTCTCAGCACACTTAGTAATACCATCATTCTTCCATACAGGGGACAACAACTTACAGATACCTTTCGCGCTAATATGTGCCAAGCCGTGTGCCATAGTCACAACAGCTAGCACATATGCATCCGGCAACATCCACCTTTTATTCTCCGACAAATCAATCCAACAACCATTCGCATCCAGCTTTCCCGTACTCTCTTTCCACTTCGTCTTTTCGGATTCAGTGGCCTCGTTCTGAATCGCTTTCACACTCTCGATAGTGTCCTCACACATACCAGTCTCTGTAGGCCACCTTACCGAACTCGTCACATACATTCTAGTGCTAAGGTTCCTGGCAGTCTCCTTAGCAACTTCATCAGCAAACGCATTGCCACGACCAACATCATCAGTCATTCACAAGCTGTTCATGCTGGATCTTCGTACCATGCGACGTCATGAAACCTCTCTCTCTCCACAAACGTCCAAAACTGTGCGCAACACCAAAAGCATACTGGCTGTCAGTAAACACATTCACCCGCTTCCCTTTCGACAAAACACAAGCTCTCGTCAAGGCAATCAGCTCTGCCGCCTGTGCAGAGTTCTGATTCAATCTCGCAGTCTCCACAACCGTACTCAAAGTTACCACAGCATAGGCAGTCGTTACATCACCATTCGGTAATTTAAAACACGACCCATCCACATACAAGGTCCCATCGGGATCTTCCAATGGAGTATTTTTCAGGTTTACACGACCTTTTGTTTCCTCCTCGGTTCGTAAGTAGCAGTCATGAGGTGCTACTTCGTTTGATTCCATACTAATTGGCAACAAAGTCGCCGGGTTCAGGACATTACAACGTTTTATTTGAATGTGACTTGCCAAGAGCGTCAACTCATAACCAGACAATGTTGCACTCGTCAGGTGTTGAGTTTTCGTACGATTCAAGAGAGTGTCAACTGCATGCGGAACCATCACCGTAAGCATATTATCCATGACCAATCCTGCAGATTGTCGGATGGACACCACAGCTGCCGCTGTTGCTCTCAAACAACTCGGCAATGCTCTAGCTACCGGGTCCAAGGTCGAGGAAAAATATGCACATGGACGCTGCTTACCACCGAACTGTTGCGTTAAGACACTCAACGCACAACCTTCCCTCTCGTGAACGTATAGTGTAAACGGCTTACTGTAGTCAGGAGTACCTAACACAGGGGCCGAACACAACGCATCACGCAATTCAGAAAAACTTTTCTGACATTCTTCCGTCCATGGTAAAGGAGTTGGAACATCCTTACACGTAATAGCCACCAATGGTTTCGCTAGCCATGAAAAATTTGGAATCCATTGCCTGCAGTATGACGTGATACCTAAAAATGCACGCACATCTCTCTGAGTTGTTGGCACAGTCATTCGAGCAATTGCTGCAATTCTCTCTGGGGTCAACCTTCTTCCCTCCTTTGACAATAAGTGACCTAGATAGGTTACTTCTTGGCAACAATATTGCAGTTTAGAAGGTGACACCTTATGATGTAAGTCACAGAGATGTTGCAACAACGACACCGTAGCAATTTTGCAAATGTCCTGAGTGTCCGCAGCCACCAATAAGTCGTCGACATATTGGATCAAGGCCGCACCAGCCGGCAACACAAACGCGTCTAGTTGGCCCTTCAAGGCTTGACTGTATATGGATGGACTTTCACAGTAGCCCTGAGGAGGGCGTTTAAACCTAAAGCTGCGACCACCTAGAGAGAAACCGAAAAGGTCCCTACTCTCTTCAGCAATCGGAATGCTAAAGAAAGCATTCTTCAAATCAATCAATGAGAACCAGGACGCAGATGCTGGAATCAGAGTCAGTAGAGCTGTGATGTCAGGCACCACAGGGAACTGAGGAATCACAATTTTATTCACCTCCCGTAAATCGATAACAAAACGATAAACAGGGGGCTTAGATGGATCAGTACGTTTCAAGATGGGTAGTACAGGACTATTGCACACGTTTCCCCGAGTTTCCTCAATAACATCTTTCGCAATCAAGTCATAGTTAATTGCTAACAACGCTCGCTCACCATCAAGGGAGATACGATACTGGGGAATACGTGGCAAACGCACATTAGATTTCAGATGAACAACATAAGGGGAGATATCAAGCAGGCCCACGTCATTGGGACCTGTTGCCCACAAAGATGCAGGAAGAGAACTCAATTCCGGTGGAAGCTTATCAAGAGACAAGTACATGGGAGAGATGACTTTCTCGCCCAAAGTAAGCTTCACTCCCGCAGGAGAACAATACAAAGTCGCATATAGTCGTTTCAGCAAATCCAAGCACAAAAGATTTTCACCACAACCAGTAGTCAAAATCAAAGGAGCTTTCAGCTCACGTGGCCCAATTGTAAGGGGCAATGGACGAGAAACCGGATTGCTAAAGGGGGCGCCTGAGAATCCAACGGAAACATTTGTTAAGCCAGACAAAGGTGCGCCAGGGAGTTTCGAATGCATGATGGAACTTTTCGCTGCACCAGTGTCCAACAGAAAAGGCTCAACTACGCCCGAGGTGGCAACTGCGACGTAAGGCCCTCTCTGATCAACCGGAACTGATACTACTCCCTCTCCTTGTCTATGGCTGTCCTAGTAATTACCGTCGTCAGTGCCCTGATCGACGTAATAATCATCCACATTGTACTGAGCGGATCTGCCTTGCGACGATCCACGCTGATCGAAACAATTATTAGAATCAGAGGAATCATTGGAACGATCATTTTGCGCACCACGACCTCTACCACGTGAAGCCTGTTGAGGATCACTACGGCCTCCCCTAGATGAACTTCCACTATTCCGATCACTCAAAACTGGACAATCGAATTTTAAATGACCCTCACCCCTACAATAGGCACACTGATTGTACCCCAACGTAGATCTCTGCGAAGAGGAGTCATTTCGTGATTGCGACCTATTCGACTGAGACTGTGATCGATTCCGCTGTTGCGAATCATTCTGATTCGAACGTGGAGGATACGATTGTTGCAACAACACCTTCGTCTTGAGCTCTTTCGTCTTTTTATCTGCTCGATCATTCTCCTCTTTCTCTCTATTCTCATAATATTGGGCCGTAGCCAATATTTGAGCAGAAGTGGAAACAGCCCACGCACTTTCTGAATTCCTTAACTTGTTGCTTAAGTCCGGCAACAAGTTCGACACAAATTTGTCCACAAACAATCTCTGACCTCCCTCAGTGCCCATATCCTGACCACTATGATCGATGAATGCCTCCTCAAATCTCGTAAAGAAATCGGAGACACTCTCATCCTTCTTTTGCTTGCAAGCGGACAACTTGTCCCAATTCACCTTCATAGCTGGCATAAGCGTCTTCATGAGAGTAATTATTCTCTGAGGGAGATTAGCAATCAACTGTTCGGGCTTAGCCCCACCAACTTGCAAGGCATCCGCAGCAAGAAGTGCAGCCCAGTCACCACCTAATTCGTTTGCATGATCTTGCTGACGAATCTTCGCCCATACCGGTTGCGGTACTACATTACCGAACAGCATATCGATATCGGCAAGATTCATTATCGTAGCATCCACCAACTGTGATAATTCTTTGTAATATCCCGCAGGATTTTTGCGAGGGTCAGGCAAAGATTGCTTTACCTGCAAAACTTCCGATCGCTTCCATGGGAGGTGTATCCACACTCTCTGGAAATGTGGCAGGATCGGCGGAATTTGAGTAGCATCACCCGGCATCCACACTGGTGGAACTTCGCGCATGGGATACTGACCAGGTGCTGCTAGTG
Organism: Lissotriton vulgaris; assembly: GCF_964263255.1. Lineage (NCBI taxonomy): Eukaryota > Metazoa > Chordata > Amphibia > Caudata > Salamandridae > Lissotriton > Lissotriton vulgaris. The sequence continues at coordinate 1,316,807,056 of NC_141696.1, forward strand.
GTCCCTCAATGTCTTCTAAAAACAATGCCCGAGGCATTATAGAAGGATGAAAAGACAACAATTGCTCAACAGCACGTCGAACATTGGTACCCACCAACATTCCGCTTGCAAACTGAAGCTGAAGATTAGTCAAAGCAGTCAATACATCATCAGATGCATCAGCCGATATTAGGTCACGTAAAAGCTTGCACATTTCCTCAAACACGAACCTTTGTGTCGGTACGTTGAATTGACAAAACGTATCAAGCACCACACGCGGAGGATTTCTAAGGGGGTATTTCATCCAACCCATCGCCATGTTATACAGCGAGTCACGTTCCCTACTACCGGGAAGCTGACTTCGTCTTTGAGGACCATCCGAACCAGCGGACTCAAGAATAGGTCCAAGAGAATTAAAGAAGTTAGCGGCAACAGAGGGGGTACGACGTCAAACAGATGGAGTAGAAGAGTAACTCAACGGGGTAACAAGAGAAGCGTCAGGTACAGAAGAGACAGCAGGAGTAACCAGAACAGTAGGAGCAGCGGGAACAGGAGTATGGGGAAGTACAAACGGAGGAGCAGTAGGGACGGAAGCAGGTAGAGGAGCAGGAACGGGTTGAAGTACGGGGACAGGTTGTGGAACAGGAACGGGAGCAGGGGGAGGAACAGCGACAGGGGGAACCACTGGAGCTATGGTACCCTGTGCGTACGGAGGTGGTGACTTCAAGAGATAGGACAACAAGGGGTCCTCTACTGATTCCTCCTTCTTATCTGTACCCGTCGGTAAAGCGGGGTAACACTTATCTATAGTCATACGCTGCAATCTATCAAAAACTTCCTTTTCCTTTTCCTCCTTATCTCGCTGGAACTGCTCTGCGTTTCCTACCGTTGTAACGACACCTTCTCTCTTATTACGTTTAATCTGCTTGATTTCTCTCTGCTTGGCTTCTTTACGCCACAACCGAAAGGAATCAAACATGGCCGGCCTTGCTTTCCTTTGGAACAATTTAGCTTCTAGATTATCTAAAATCGGGGTCTCAAAACTACCATGAGGTGGCCAACTAAGGACACCGTCTTTTTTAGTATAACGAACCCAACACTCATTGAATGTAATTGGACCCAAACCATGTCTACTGTACAGCTCATAAGTTGGAGTTCCAACCGGAGGTATCGGACACGAGTCCTCCAGCCGAGAATCCGCACCACAACCCTTAAAACAACTGAACAAAGTACTACAGCCAGGCATCGTGCACACTAACCGAGTTTCACAAACGTCAAGGGTTACGGGATTACACTATATCCCAGCAATGAGCAAAAACCCTCGGTTTTTGGCGACTGCAGACGTCAAATAGTACAACAAAAAACTAAATACCAAGAACCACAAATGCAATGGAACCATGCAACAACTAAGCACCCACAACAAAGGACTCTGGGAGCGACCCACAAATACTTAACTCAAAGATCGATGGCGTCACCAGGAAGGCCCGTCTATCGTCTCGCTGTACCAAGGTCTACGCCAGGCGCCAAAACAGGTCTACAGTCAGGGCAGCAGTCCGTCGCAGCCGTCAGGAGGTGGGAATCTTCGCGGGAAAAGTCATCGGGCCACTTGTTTCGACAACAGGATCGATGAAGCGGGGTGCACCTTCCCTCGGAGATTTCACACGAAGTTCCTCACGATCGTCGGGCTTTGGACCGGTACCGCTGATGCAGCCCCATGTTGGGCGCCAACTGAAGGACTGGGTTAATTTAAGACCCAGCTGTGCCAGGGATAACACCTGAAACCTTCGTGGGTTACCTGTTCCGGCGTACAAATAACAGAGACACGGGACACTTCCTTCGGCGTCAAAGATTCGAGGTTTATTTACTGCAGGGAACACAGAAGTCACGTGAAGTACATAACATGTAGGTTCGCGGAGCCTGATTCAAGTTGTATCTGTGGATCGCTCCTTTTATACAATTTCTGAGCATAGGATAACATGGTGCACAAAGGATTACAACCTGGTTCCCATCGTAAAGATCGTAAGGGGTCGCTTTCATGTATTCAGAGCCCGGAACATAATTACAGTAGCATTTGGTAGTTCCCAACTGTAAAAGTACGTCTTTCCTCCATTAGTACATTCCTTTCGGCAGTAAACGAATCAGGGAAGAAACAGAAACAGGTGCAGAGGAAGATGAGGACAGCAACAGATCGAAAAGGGTGTAAAAAGGGGTGGTACCAGGAAACACGAGTTGCAGGGATCAAAGGACGTGCCTAATGTAATGCACAACTAAGACAATAGTGCGGTACGGCAAGATGAGCCTCGAGCGGGGCCATCTGCCTTACAGTGTCATCCCCCTCATCATAAAGACACCCTCAAAGGAACACGTGTCTTCCGCAAGAGTTTGGGAATCCCAGGGTCGCGAAGCGGACAGCGTCCGTTCGCTGGCTACTTGAGGGCAAGAAACAAAATGGATGCCGTATCTAAGATGGAACCCGTGGGTTCAGATGAAGAAACCCACGAAACAAACGAACGGTTTAGGCTAGCACAGCGAAAACGCGTACACCCACTAAACTCGTTATTTGCAGTTCATAGATACCAGACTCGACCATATTCGAGCGAGTCGAAAACACCACTTACAATTGTCACGGAACCTCACTGCTCATGATAGGGAAGCGTGAAATAGTGATGCTCAACTGGTGCAGAAGTCGTGGCAATCCGCAATTTTCGAGCAGAAGCCACTTCCTCATCAAACCAAGTTATTGCTGCCATAGCCACCATAGCAACAACAAACCCTATAGCACAAATGATTTTCTTATTGCAGATCTTAGCAACTTTAGATCTGTCAGAAGACATGATTATTTTGTTGTAAAAACAAAGCATTCGTTGGAACTCTTATCCCTGGGCAGCCGTTGATTTCTTCACCGAGGGTCAAGGCGGGTGTCACTTCGCAGGACTGATCCCCCCCCTTGCCACATCGGAACTCAGTTTCACCAACCCAGGGCGGTAGCTCAACCAGTCTTTTTCACACTGCAGATTCTTTCCTCGGCCTCAGTTGGTATCGTGATGCTCCAGAAATTGTGTGGTCTGGGAAGACTTCCTCAGATTCGTCAGGTGGGATGGCTTGGTTTTTCCTCCGTATCCAGAATCTCTCGATGGTTGGTCAGCATAGCAGGTTCCACCAAGGTAGGCGACACATGCTTGCAGTGTGCGCTATGGACCCAGTTCTTCCTGTTCGTCACTCGAACTGCTGTCCTCGTCGCAAGGAGCACTTGCTCTGGTCCTCGCCACCTCGGCTCCAAACTGTTCGACCGCTCGAAGACCTTGACCATCACATGGTATCCAGGACGGAGTTCATGGGCCTCACCGATAGATCTGTCTGGAAGAGCTTCTCGAACCTGTCTATGAATAAAGTTCAAACTGTCGGTTAACTGTGTGAAATAATCATTCATCAGAACACATGGTACATCATGTACAGGGCGTGGCTTAGGAACTCACCAAATGTTCATCGGTCTCCCAAATACCACTTCATATGGTGTAAGCCCAGATCGTGAATGTGGCACCGATCTTATGGACAACAATGCAAAAGGTAGTGCATCTGGCCACTTCAAAGACGCATATTTTTGCGAATTTCAGCTTTAGTGTAGCGTTGTACCTCTCCACTAATCCTGCTGATTGCGGGTGGAAGACTGCATGGAATTTCTGTTTGATCCCTTATCCTTTCAGGACATGCTCAACAACTTGCCCAATAAAATGAGGTCCGTTGTCACTCCACAAAAGTTTGCAAACACCCTATCTCCTTTAGAAGCACCTTCGCTCCAGTGAGAGCTGTATTATCCTTTGTAGGGTATGCCTCTATCCATTTACTGAAGGCACATACCACCACTAGCCACTAGGACATACTTTAAGTTTTGCAGCGTTTAAGTTGGATGTAATCCATCTGCAAAACTTCAAAAGGTGCAGTCGGTGTAGCAAACCCTCCTGTAGGAGTTTGTGTTCCTTTACCAGGATTATACTGCCAACAGATCAAACAGGACTGTACTATTCTTTTAGCTGTGCTGGCAATTTCAGGATGCTCCCAAACTTGCGTAAGCAATTTCGTTATTGCTAGAGCTCCAACATGTGCCAGCCCATGTGCCATTTGAACCATAGGTTGTAAATAGGCTGCAGGCAGTTTCTACTTATCCATGTCTTTGTTTCACCAGCAACCTTCATCGTCCAATATTCTTTCTTTGGCCCATTACTCAAGTTCTGCTACCGAAGCAGATCTCTGTACATCTAGCACTTCCTGTCTAGCATCATGTCATTGCTCAGCTTGTGACATGGCTACGTACATGAAAGTAGTGCTTCGTTGCATTGCAGTCTCACCAGCTATGCGATCTGCAAAGGCGTTGCCTTGTCCTATCTTATCAATGACTTTCTTGTGAGCGCTACACTTAATAATAGCAATTTTCTTTGGATATGTAAGTGCAGTCAAAAGATTATGCACTAGTTCTCCTTCCATTATCTGCATCACGTGGGACGTAAGGAAGCCTCTTTCCTTCCAAAGTAGGCCAAAATCATGGGCCACTCCAAAAGCATAGCGGCTGTCTGTATAGATGTTCACACGCAAGTCAGTGCTAAGTTCACACTCTTGTGTTAAAGCTATTAGCTCAGCTGCTTGAGTCGACTTCTGTTGTATGCAAGCTGTTTTCAATACTGTCTCAAGTGTCATTATTGCATATGCAGCTGAAGTCGTACCATCTGGTAACTTCAAACAGGACCCATCAACCCAAAGTTTCCCATCTACATCTGAAAGAGGAGTATCTTGCAAGTCGACGCGACCCTTTGTCTGTTCCTCAGTAAGGAATATACAATCATGAGACTCCTGTGACTGAGTCGCCAGATATGGTAACAAAGTAGCTGGGTTCAGTGTCCCACATCTCTTCAATGTGTTAACTCGTATCCTGTTAAACGAGCACTAGCCAAATGTTGCGTCTTCGTCTGACTCAAAGGGGCATCAACCGCATGGGGTAGTAACACCAACAGTTTATGTGACACAACTATCCCTTCACTCTGCCGTATGGACACAGCTGTTGCTGCAACTGAACGGAAGCACCCAGGCAATGCAATAGCAACGGGGTCAAGAACCGCTGAAAAATACGCACAGGGACGCTGCTTATCATCGTGTGTCTGTACTAAAACTGACAATGCACACCCATCTTTCTTGTGTACATAAATTGTAAAAGCCTTTGTGTAATCTGGAGTGCCTAACACTGGTGCCGAACAAAGAGCTTGTCGTAACTGACGAAAAGCATCCTGGCATTCATCTGTCCATGGAAGGGGCATTGGAGTGTCTTTAGTCAAAAGCGCTAGCAGGGGTTTAACACTGTGTGAAAATCCTAATATCCATTGCCTGCAGAACGAAGTCAAACCAATGAATGCACTGACATCTTTCTGAGTAAAAGGTACTGGTGTGTCTAAAATGTCTTGTATGCGGTCTGTTGTGAGTGCACGACCCTCCTTAGACAGAAGGTGACCTAAATTGTTTACCTTCGGTCTACAATATGGCAATTTCTTCGGTGACACTTTATAATGGTGTGTAGCAAAAATAGAAAGTAGGGAAAAAGTACATTTTTCACACTGCTCAGGCGTATCAGCTGCCAACAAGATATCATCGATTTACAAAAAGGGGGTGGTGATGAACAGAGTGTCTGAGTTAAACAGACCACTCTTACCCAGTCCAAAGATCAGGGCTTGATCCATCACCGTTATTTATCTCACTGCCCCATCCCAGCTCAGAACCTGGCTATATGCAAATCAGTCTGTCCCTGGCCCAGTGCATCATGGGAACAGGGCAGACTAAACTACCAAGCCAATTCTTCACCAGAAAGGAGACAAGCTACCGGGGACCGGTTTCTGGCATTTCAGCCTTCTTCGGCCCGGCTTGCTTGAATCCTGATGGAGCAGTGAGAAAGGGACTCATGTCTGAGTATACCCTGCCACACCTATAGTGGCCAAAATCGATTTACAAAAAGGGGGTGGTGATGAACAGAGTGTCTGAGTTAAACAGACCACTCTTACCCAGTCCAAAGATCAGGGCTTGATCCATCACCGTTATTTATCTCACTGCCCCATCCCAGCTCAGAACCTGGCTATATGCAAATCAGTCTGTCCCTGGCCCAGTGCATCATGGGAACAGGGCAGACTAAACTACCAAGCCAATTCTTCACCAGAAAGGAGACAAGCTACCGGGGACCGGTTTCTGGCATTTCAGCCTTCTTCGGCCCGGCTTGCTTGAATCCTGATGGAGCAGTGAGAAAGGGACTCATGTCTGAGTATACCCTGCCACACCTATAGTGGCCAAAATCGATTTACAAAAAGGGGGTGGTGATGAACAGAGTGTCTGAGTTAAACAGACCACTCTTACCCAGTCCAAAGATCAGGGCTTGATCCATCACCGTTATTTATCTCACTGCCCCATCCCAGCTCAGAACCTGGCTATATGCAAATCAGTCTGTCCCTGGCCCAGTGCATCATGGGAACAGGGCAGACTAAACTACCAAGCCAATTCTTCACCAGAAAGGAGACAAGCTACCGGGGACCGGTTTCTGGCATTTCAGCCTTCTTCGGCCCGGCTTGCTTGAATCCTGATGGAGCAGTGAGAAAGGGACTCATGTCTGAGTATACCCTGCCACACCTATAGTGGCCAAAATCGATTTACAAAAAGGGGGTGGTGATGAACAGAGTGTCTGAGTTAAACAGACCACTCTTACCCAGTCCAAAGATCAGGGCTTGATCCATCACCGTTATTTATCTCACTGCCCCATCCCAGCTCAGAACCTGGCTATATGCAAATCAGTCTGTCCCTGGCCCAGTGCATCATGGGAACAGGGCAGACTAAACTACCAAGCCAATTCTTCACCAGAAAGGAGACAAGCTACCGGGGACCGGTTTCTGGCATTTCAGCCTTCTTCGGCCCGGCTTGCTTGAATCCTGATGGAGCAGTGAGAAAGGGACTCATGTCTGAGTATACCCTGCCACACCTATAGTGGCCAAAATCGATTTACAAAAAGGGGGTGGTGATGAACAGAGTGTCTGAGTTAAACAGACCACTCTTACCCAGTCCAAAGATCAGGGCTTGATCCATCACCGTTATTTATCTCACTGCCCCATCCCAGCTCAGAACCTGGCTATATGCAAATCAGTCTGTCCCTGGCCCAGTGCATCATGGGAACAGGGCAGACTAAACTACCAAGCCAATTCTTCACCAGAAAGGAGACAAGCTACCGGGGACCGGTTTCTGGCATTTCAGCCTTCTTCGGCCCGGCTTGCTTGAATCCTGATGGAGCAGTGAGAAAGGGACTCATGTCTGAGTATACCCTGCCACACCTATAGTGGCCAAAATCGATTTACAAAAAGGGGGTGGTGATGAACAGAGTGTCTGAGTTAAACAGACCACTCTTACCCAGTCCAAAGATCAGGGCTTGATCCATCACCGTTATTTATCTCACTGCCCCATCCCAGCTCAGAACCTGGCTATATGCTAATCAGTCTGTCCCTGGCCCAGTGCATCATGGGAACAGGGCAGACTAAACTACCAAGCCAATTCTTCACCAGAAAGGAGACAAGCTACCGGGGACCGGTTTCTGGCATTTCAGCCTTCTTCGGCCCGGCTTGCTTGAATCCTGATGGAGCAGTGAGAAAGGGACTCATGTCTGAGTATACCCTGCCACACCTATAGTGGCCAAAATCGATTTACAAAAAGGGGGTGGTGATGAACAGAGTGTCTGAGTTAAACAGACCACTCTTACCCAGTCCAAAGATCAGGGCTTGATCCATCACCGTTATTTATCTCACTGCCCCATCCCAGCTCAGAACCTGGCTATATGCAAATCAGTCTGTCCCTGGCCCAGTGCATCATGGGAACAGGGCAGACTAAACTACCAAGCCAATTCTTCACCAGAAAGGAGACAAGCTACCGGGGACCGGTTTCTGGCATTTCAGCCTTCTTCGGCCCGGCTTGCTTGAATCCTGATGGAGCAGTGAGAAAGGGACTCATGTCTGAGTATACCCTGCCACACCTATAGTGGCCAAAATCGATTTACAAAAAGGGGGTGGTGATGAACAGAGTGTCTGAGTTAAACAGACCACTCTTACCCAGTCCAAAGATCAGGGCTTGATCCATCACCGTTATTTATCTCACTGCCCCATCCCAGCTCAGAACCTGGCTATATGCAAATCAGTCTGTCCCTGGCCCAGTGCATCATGGGAACAGGGCAGACTAAACTACCAAGCCAATTCTTCACCAGAAAGGAGACAAGCTACCGGGGACCGGTTTCTGGCATTTCAGCCTTCTTCGGCCCGGCTTGCTTGAATCCTGATGGAGCAGTGAGAAAGGGACTCATGTCTGAGTATACCCTGCCACACCTATAGTGGCCAAAATCGATTTACAAAAAGGGGGTGGTGATGAACAGAGTGTCTGAGTTAAACAGACCACTCTTACCCAGTCCAAAGATCAGGGCTTGATCCATCACCGTTATTTATCTCACTGCCCCATCCCAGCTCAGAACCTGGCTATATGCAAATCAGTCTGTCCCTGGCCCAGTGCATCATGGGAACAGGGCAGACTAAACTACCAAGCCAATTCTTCACCAGAAAGGAGACAAGCTACCGGGGACCGGTTTCTGGCATTTCAGCCTTCTTCGGCCCGGCTTGCTTGAATCCTGATGGAGCAGTGAGAAAGGGACTCATGTCTGAGTATACCCTGCCACACCTATAGTGGCCAAAATCGATTTACAAAAAGGGGGTGGTGATGAACAGAGTGTCTGAGTTAAACAGACCACTCTTACCCAGTCCAAAGATCAGGGCTTGATCCATCACCGTTATTTATCTCACTGCCCCATCCCAGCTCAGAACCTGGCTATATGCAAATCAGTCTGTCCCTGGCCCAGTGCATCATGGGAACAGGGCAGACTAAACTACCAAGCCAATTCTTCACCAGAAAGGAGACAAGCTACCGGGGACCGGTTTCTGGCATTTCAGCCTTCTTCGGCCCGGCTTGCTTGAATCCTGATGGAGCAGTGAGAAAGGGACTCATGTCTGAGTATACCCTGCCACACCTATAGTGGCCAAAATCGATTTACAAAAAGGGGGTGGTGATGAACAGAGTGTCTGAGTTAAACAGACCACTCTTACCCAGTCCAAAGATCAGGGCTTGATCCATCACCGTTATTTATCTCACTGCCCCATCCCAGCTCAGAACCTGGCTATATGCAAATCAGTCTGTCCCTGGCCCAGTGCATCATGGGAACAGGGCAGACTAAACTACCAAGCCAATTCTTCACCAGAAAGGAGACAAGCTACCGGGGACCGGTTTCTGGCATTTCAGCCTTCTTCGGCCCGGCTTGCTTGAATCCTGATGGAGCAGTGAGAAAGGGACTCATGTCTGAGTATACCCTGCCACACCTATAGTGGCCAAAATCGATTTACAAAAAGGGGGTGGTGATGAACAGAGTGTCTGAGTTAAACAGACCACTCTTACCCAGTCCAAAGATCAGGGCTTGATCCATCACCGTTATTTATCTCACTGCCCCATCCCAGCTCAGAACCTGGCTATATGCAAATCAGTCTGTCCCTGGCCCAGTGCATCATGGGAACAGGGCAGACTAAACTACCAAGCCAATTCTTCACCAGAAAGGAGACAAGCTACCGGGGACCGGTTTCTGGCATTTCAGCCTTCTTCGGCCCGGCTTGCTTGAATCCTGATGGAGCAGTGAGAAAGGGACTCATGTCTGAGTATACCCTGCCACACCTATAGTGGCCAAAATCGATTTACAAAAAGGGGGTGGTGATGAACAGAGTGTCTGAGTTAAACAGACCACTCTTACCCAGTCCAAAGATCAGGGCTTGATCCATCACCGTTATTTATCTCACTGCCCCATCCCAGCTCAGAACCTGGCTATATGCAAATCAGTCTGTCCCTGGCCCAGTGCATCATGGGAACAGGGCAGACTAAACTACCAAGCCAATTCTTCACCAGAAAGGAGACAAGCTACCGGGGACCGGTTTCTGGCATTTCAGCCTTCTTCGGCCCGGCTTGCTTGAATCCTGATGGAGCAGTGAGAAAGGGACTCATGTCTGAGTATACCCTGCCACACCTATAGTGGCCAAAATCGATTTACAAAAAGGGGGTGGTGATGAACAGAGTGTCTGAGTTAAACAGACCACTCTTACCCAGTCCAAAGATCAGGGCTTGATCCATCACCGTTATTTATCTCACTGCCCCATCCCAGCTCAGAACCTGGCTATATGCAAATCAGTCTGTCCCTGGCCCAGTGCATCATGGGAACAGGGCAGACTAAACTACCAAGCCAATTCTTCACCAGAAAGGAGACAAGCTACCGGGGACCGGTTTCTGGCATTTCAGCCTTCTTCGGCCCGGCTTGCTTGAATCCTGATGGAGCAGTGAGAAAGGGACTCATGTCTGAGTATACCCTGCCACACCTATAGTGGCCAAAATCGATTTACAAAAAGGGGGTGGTGATGAACAGAGTGTCTGAGTTAAACAGACCACTCTTACCCAGTCCAAAGATCAGGGCTTGATCCATCACCGTTATTTATCTCACTGCCCCATCCCAGCTCAGAACCTGGCTATATGCAAATCAGTCTGTCCCTGGCCCAGTGCATCATGGGAACAGGGCAGACTAAACTACCAAGCCAATTCTTCACCAGAAAGGAGACAAGCTACCGGGGACCGGTTTCTGGCATTTCAGCCTTCTTCGGCCCGGCTTGCTTGAATCCTGATGGAGCAGTGAGAAAGGGACTCATGTCTGAGTATACCCTGCCACACCTATAGTGGCCAAAATCGATTTACAAAAAGGGGGTGGTGATGAACAGAGTGTCTGAGTTAAACAGACCACTCTTACCCAGTCCAAAGATCAGGGCTTGATCCATCACCGTTATTTATCTCACTGCCTCATCCCAGCTCAGAACCTGGCTATATGCAAATCAGTCTGTCCCTGGCCCAGTGCATCATGGGAACAGGGCAGACTAAACTACCAAGCCAATTCTTCACCAGAAAGGAGACAAGCTACCGGGGACCGGTTTCTGGCATTTCAGCCTTCTTCGGCCCGGCTTGCTTGAATCCTGATGGAGCAGTGAGAAAGGGACTCATGTCTGAGTATACCCTGCCACACCTATAGTGGCCAAAATCGATTTACAAAAAGGGGGTGGTGATGAACAGAGTGTCTGAGGTAAACAGACCACTCTTACCCAGTCCAAAGATCAGGGCTTGATCCATCACCGTTATTTATCTCACTGCCCCATCCCAGCTCAGAACCTGGCTATATGCAAATCAGTCTGTCCCTGGCCCAGTGCATCATGGGAACAGGGCAGACTAAACTACCAAGCCAATTCTTCACCAGAAAGGAGACAAGCTACCGGGGACCGGTTTCTGGCATTTCAGCCTTCTTCGGCCCGGCTTGCTTGAATCCTGATGGAGCAGTGAGAAAGGGACTCATGTCTGAGTATACCCTGCCACACCTATAGTGGCCAAAATCGATTTACAAAAAGGGGGTGGTGATGAACAGAGTGTCTGAGTTAAACAGACCACTCTTACCCAGTCCAAAGATCAGGGCTTGATCCATCACCGTTATTTATCTCACTGCCCCATCCCAGCTCAGAACCTGGCTATATGCAAATCAGTCTGTCCCTGGCCCAGTGCATCATGGGAACAGGGCAGACTAAACTACCAAGCCAATTCTTCACCAGAAAGGAGACAAGCTACCGGGGACCGGTTTCTGGCATTTCAGCCTTCTTCGGCCCGGCTTGCTTGAATCCTGATGGAGCAGTGAGAAAGGGACTCATGTCTGAGTATACCCTGCCACACCTATAGTGGCCAAAATCGATTTACAAAAAGGGGGTGGTGATGAACAGAGTGTCTGAGTTAAACAGACCACTCTTACCCAGTCCAAAGATCAGGGCTTGATCCATCACCGTTATTTATCTCACTGCCCCATCCCAGCTCAGAACCTGGCTATATGCAAATCAGTCTGTCCCTGGCCCAGTGCATCATGGGAACAGGGCAGACTAAACTACCAAGCCAATTCTTCACCAGAAAGGAGACAAGCTACCGGGGACCGGTTTCTGGCATTTCAGCCTTCTTCGGCCCGGCTTGCTTGAATCCTGATGGAGCAGTGAGAAAGGGACTCATGTCTGAGTATACCCTGCCACACCTATAGTGGCCAAAATCGATTTACAAAAAGGGGGTGGTGATGAACAGAGTGTCTGAGTTGTCCACCCTAAGCGTGGAAGGGTATTCTCAGATGTGAGACCCTTGCTCATTGCACCATCAGGATTCAAGCAAACCGGGCCGAAGACGGCTGTAATGCCAGAAACCGGTCCCCGGGAGCTTGTTTCCTTCCCAGTGTAAGAATTGGCTTTTGTAGTTTGGTTTGTCCTGTTCCCATCATGCACTGGGACAGGAACAGACTAATTTGCATACAGCCAGGTTCTGAAACTGGGATGGTGCAGTGAGCTAAAAAACGGTGTTGGATCTAGCCCTGATCTCTTGACTGGGTGAGAGCTTTCTGTTTAATTCAGAGACTCTGTCCCTCACCACCCCTTGTTGTAAATATTTTTGTCCACCCTAAGCGTGGAAGGGTATTCTCAGATGTGAGACCCTTGCTCATTGCACCATCAGGATTCAAGCAAACCGGGCCGAAGACGGCTGTAATGCCAGAAACCGGTCCCCGGGAGCTTGTTTCCTTCCCAGTGTAAGAATTGGCTTTTGTAGTTTGGTTTGTCCTGTTCCTATCATGCACTGGGACAGGAACAGACTAATTTGCATACAGCCAGGTTCTGAAACTGGGATGGTGCAGTGAGCTAAAAAACGGTGTTGGATCTAGCCCTGATCTCTTGACTGGGTGAGAGCTTTCTGTTTAATTCAGAGACTCTGTCCCTCACCACCCCTTGTTGTAAATATTTTTGTCCACCCTAAGCGTGGAAGGGTATTCTCAGATGTGAGACCCTTGCTCATTGCACCATCAGGATTCAAGCAAACCGGGCCGAAGACGGCTGTAATGCCAGAAACCGGTCCCCGGGAGCTTGTTTCCTTCCCAGTGTAAGAATTGGCTTTTGTAGTTTGGTTTGTCCTGTTCCCATCATGCACTGGGACAGGAACAGACTAATTTGCATACAGCCAGGTTCTGAAACTGGGATGGTGCAGTGAGCTAAAAAACGGTGTTGGATCTAGCCCTGATCTCTTGACTGGGTGAGAGCTTTCTGTTTAATTCAGAGACTCTGTCCCTCACCACCCCTTGTTATAACAAGATATCATCGACATATTGTATGAGAGCCACTCCTTCAGACAAAGGAAAGGAGTCAAGTTGTTGTTTCAGGGCTTGACTATAAATGCTCGGACTCTCAGTGTACCCTTGAGGAATTCTACAAAATCTGTACGATCTATTATTCAAAGTGAAACTGAACAATTATCGGCTATCAGGATGAATAGGAATCGAAAAAAAAGCATTCTTCAAGTCAATCACAGAAAATGTAGCTGCTGTTAGAGGAACTAGGGTAAGCAATATCGTTATGTCCGAAACCACAGGGTACTGCGGTACTACAATCTTGTTGACTTCTCGCAAATCAATTATGAATCTGTAAACCCTAGTGTCAGTATCTTTTTTCAAGATAGGAAGAATAGAACTATTGCAAACATTGTAAAGAACTTCCTCCACAACCCCCACTTTAATCAAATCATGAACAATCCGTATAAGTGCTTCTTCACCTTCTCGAGAAATGTTATATTGAGGCAATCGTGGCAATGAAGCACCCTCCTTGACACTAATATGCACTGGCATAATAACCATTTGCCATACATCAGTGTCTGAAGTAGCCCACAAAGTACTAGGGAGTGAAGCTAATGCAATGTCCTCTTTAACAATACAGGATCTCTCCATCACAGGGTAGTTGCCATTCAAAATAACCCGTACTCCTTCTGGAGAACATCGTATCATAGCCCTGAAATATTTAAGCATATCAAGACCCACAATATTATCTGATGTGTTTGGAGAAAGCAAAAATGGACATGGAGCAGTAAATTTATATACATGAAATGCAAGTGGTTGTGATTACGGGCTAAGGGAAGTTGTTCCATCGAAACCTATCAATGTAATGGTTAAGCAAATAGGGGAGCCCTTGGAACCAAGTGTTTAGATAAGGCGCTACGAGTAGCTCCTGTATCAACCAGAAACTGATCAGTAGAACCCAAAACATGTGCTGTAACATAGGGAAACTTCTGATCTACTGGAACTTCAACTGATTCCTTACCCCATCCTAGGCAATCCTATGCATAAACGGAATCTTTGAAATCGGATGGCACATAATTGGATATTTGATATTGATTTCGTATGTCAAAAGCATTAAACCCATCCTGTCCACGCATGTTAGAATCAAACCTAGCACGATCATCTGTGCTTCCTCTAGACCCTGAATATCCTGAACGATTTTGCATTTGTCCCCAACCACGTGGATACTGCTGAAAACGTAGTGCCGGACAATCAGAAGCCCAATGTTCACATTTCTTGCCATACGCACACTGATCAACAGAAAAATTCGAACGAGTATAAGAGGAAAAGGACGAACCATAAGATCCACGTCCACCTCTATCATTCCCTCTAGAAGGCGGACCATAAGCCTGAGCCAACATACCCTTTGTTTTTAATTCTTTAGTCTTTTTATCCTCATTGTCTTTCGCTTCTAATTCCTGTTGTTCGTAACACTGAGCCATAGTTAAAAGAGAAACCGGAGAAGAGGTAGTCCATGAACTCTCGCTGGCCTTTAGGCGACTAGCTATTCCTGGCAACAGGTTTGCTACATATTTATCAACGAACAGATACCTGCCGGAATGCTTTTTCAAAGCGCGTGAAGAAGTCAGAAAATGACTCATCTGCCTATTGCTTACAAGTCGCTAACACTGTCCAATCTATCTTTTTAGGGGGAATAATCGTCTTTAACTTTACTATAATAGCTGTGGGGAGACCTAAAATTAACTGACACGGCTTCTGCGCAGGTTCTCTTTCTTCATCTTATTGTTCTAAATCTTTCCATAATGCCCAAAAAGTTGCAAGATCATCAACTTTATGCACAGTTCTCCACCTATCAGGAGGTAAAATCAAACCAAAAAACAGGTCAATATCTGGTAAAGTCATAGTACAAGAGCTAATAGCACCCTCAACTTCCTCATAAAAAGCTGCTGGATTTTTCTGCGGATCAGGTAATGCAGTTTTAAGAGCCATAACATCCGCTCTATTCCAAGGACTGTAAACCCAATTATAAATAAAATAGCCTTTTGCGGGGGGAGGAGCCTGGCTCGCAACCATGATGGCCGCCTGACTCCTCGGCTCCGCTGACCCTTTCGCTATTCTCCCGTTTTCCGCATCATCCTGCTTAGCATCCTCATACTGCGTGACACCAGCGGAACCGGGAGGCGAACCCGGTCATGCTGATGTGCCTCTCTGCTCGATCCCGGCAGTGGAAGTCCCGAAACGCCCTCACCTCCTCCAGGCGCCGAGCGGCTGTGTCCGGGTCTTTGTTCTTCGAGTGCGACCGGCCCTGCATACAGAGACGGCGGCCATTACAGGCAGGACGGAGCCGGCTGGTGTAACGTGTCCGCTGCATTGCAATCACCGCATCCAGTTTTGCCGCTTCATAGACTGTGGGCACCGCCGCTAAAGGGGTAACATTGTTTCGTCTCTCCGGCCCGGGGACGGCTCCACTGATACATTGTCTCCCTGAGCGCCAAGGTAGGCGCCATCTTCCTGCCTGCCTTCATCTCCTGCAAGTGTGGACCCTGGGCTGCTATTGCGGACGTGGGCGTCTGCCCACGCCACTTAAACATTGTGGGGAGATGGAAAACGCTGCCCCTGTGCCTCCAGACTGTTTTCACCGGGCTAAAAATCGGCAGGGTGCTCAAAGGTTTGCGAAGGGTGATGGCGGCCGGCTATCTGGACAGCTCCGCATCTGCTCGCCCCCGGGTACAGGATAATGCTGCGTCCTTTCTTCCTGAGGCGCCACTGTTGATTGGAGACATATTGGGCGCCCTAGGCACTTTGAGAGCTGCCCTGTGTACTGCTGCCTGTGAATTGGGGGCTCGGCTGGATGCTATTCTGTCTACAACCCCCTTGCTTGACCGCGGATGCCCTCGAGAGCGGGACACTGTGCCACACCCTGTATCTGATTCCTGTCGTTCCTTCGCCCCGGTCGCTATTGAAACGTTGGGGTTGCGAGATTCCACCATTGCTGAGGTACTGGCAGGAGCACCCTTACGGAGGTCCGGAGTTTCTGGAGCGGTGCTATGGCTGGGGAGACGTCGTTGGACACCATGCCTGGCGGCTCCTTCGTGGAATTCTGGCGGGACTCATTCCCTCCTCCTGGAGCGGATGCTACTGTTTGGACTAGCTGATTTTGGTGGACCACTGCCGCGTGATGGTTCTTCTTCTACCACTGTTGACCACATGGCTATGTGTTGGATGGACTTTGGTGGCCGTCTTCCCATTCTGATGTGGTACCCTTGTTCAGTCCCTTCCTCCAGGATGTCTATCGTGCAGTTGGACTGCGTCGCTACACCGTACCGTAGGGGGCAAGGTTGAGGGTGTCCCCTCTCAAGTCAGGACTGTCTTTCTTGTATTGCTGGGATGCTGATGGACTGCCGGGGATATTGCACATTGGTATGGTATTGGTGGCGGGGTCGGGGTAAGGGCGGCCAGAGTAATACGTGCTGGTAGTTTTGGGTATACTTGGATGGCCCTCCTCCGGTCTTATGTGAACTGTGCTATTTCTTTTTCTTTCCTCTTCCCTTTTCTTGTTCTAAATTTCGGGTTCTAATGGGCGACAGGCACACTGCTAGGGGGGGGGGTAGGCCGTAGCCTCCGCATGCGTGCAGGGTGGGGGGTTGGGGGGTGGGGATTTTGTTTCGTTTCAGTTTCTATGGGCCTTCTTTCTCTTTTCCTTCTTGTTTTTCTTTCACTTTTTCTTCCTTTCGGGTCAGTAGGATTCTTGGGTGTAGAGTTGCTTCTTCTTTCTGCTGATGGTCCTGTGCCTTAGTGGATTTAGATGTTCCACGTCCGTGGGGCGGGCAATGGCCAGTATGTTCTGTTGGACTGTGCTATCATCCTGATTAGTGTTATTGTGTGCTGCTTATTGATTATCATCCTTCGTTCTGTAGCCAACTTGCTGGGTTCATTGCCTGTAATGTACTGTCGGTGGATTGTATGCGCCTGATCCTTCGTTTTTATAAAATTTAAAAATTAACCTAATTTCTCCTTTACCCGGCGGTCCCTCTTTTCATATGTCATGTTTTGGACTCTTGCTGCTTTTTGTTTTTGGGACTGCTGGGCCGTTCTATCCTTCCTTCTTTGTGCTCCCAATTGCTTTCGAGGCCGGCCTGCATGGTTGTGGGCCCGTAACTGTATGCTTATGATGCACAATAAAGGTTTCAAAAATAAAAAAAATAAAAAACATAGCCTTTTGCATCAGTAGAAGCCTTATCATGGAGAAGTGTGGCTCAGGGGTTAGAGGCGGCAGACCTGGAGCTTGAGTTCGGCCCGGGACCAGGGTTCAATTCCCCGCCTCGGCGGGTCTTGGGCTCAAAATTCCACGGACTCGTTAATTCTCGCTCCAGTGCCTTCTCGACTCACGGGTTCACACTCTGCGACTCTGGGCAATAGCTTGCTTAATCTCCACAACGGCCCCTCGCGGTGGGATGCCTGGCTTTCACCTTGTGGATACCCTGCCAGGGTTATCTCACAGGGGAATACCAGGACGGGTTCCCTAAGCAAGCGCTGAGATGCCCCAGGGTAAGTCGTGCGCTATATAAGTTTCATTCATTTCATTTCATCATCACTTGTACCCGCACCTTTCGGAGGAACATACAAGCTTCCTGCATAGGTTTCGCATGAACTATCTTAGTCTTATCTGTTCCGAAGATAGAAGCTTGGGCCACGCCGGTCTGAGATGTTTGTGCAGCTGCGTCTGCTGCTTTTTTCTCTTTCCGTAAATGGACTGTCTCAACACGTAATTTAACCAAACGCCTGATTGAGTCAGCAACCTGAGAAAAGACAAAATGACCATCACTCATTTGCTTACAATCATTTGCTACATCAACAGGCTCCAAATCGTCCGAATGTTTCCTAAACCTTTCAACAACTTCTGCGGCGAACACCTCTGTGAAATATACTTGCTCCCTTTCCTGCCAATCCTTCATGTCATCTAAAAGTTCAGAAGCAGGAGCAATATTATGGGCGGCTTTACGAGCAGCAGATCTAAGCTGAGACGCATGCTCAGCGGACAACATAGAACGAGTTTCCCGTGCTTTCTCCTGGTCTGCAGGAGAATCCTCATCTGACTCATGAGGAGCAGAAGGAAAAATATACGGAGGCGGAGAACGATCTATTAACAAGAAATCATCTTGCTGTTTATTAAGGATAGGATAGAGTGGTCGCCGAACAGCATATTGAAGGAAGCCTAGCTAGCCTGAAGGAAGACTCGCAACTACTGTCTTTCAGGAAGAACTTGAAGACTTACCTGTTTAGAAAGATAACATCCACGCTGTAATTGGGGTTGGAGGGTGCAGAGGTTCGGGAGGCGGTAGCTTATGTACTTGTTCTGTTGCGAGCGCTTAGAGACCAGTGGTGATTTGCGCTATACAAAAACATGTTAACATAACATAACATAACATATTGGCCAGTTACCTGTAAATGGCGCTCCCTATCTTCCCTCTCTTTTACTTCTTTTATTTCTTTATTTTTTATTTTTAATGCTTTCGCATGCATGTTCAGAAAGAGAGGAAAAACGCTGTGGTTGCCAAGACACGGGTCTCCTCGGGCAGTGATGGTCCAAAGCGAGATTCCAATCCTCCGTTTCGACCACTCCTTTGGGCATCCGAGTTGCCGATGAGCCCCACGTGTCGGGCGCCAATTTGCGGTGGTGAGCCTCAGCAAGGCCTACCAGTGCAAGGGGTTCGCCCTTCTCTGTACAAGTCCTCAGACCAATAGGATAGAAGTTGGCACAGAAACTGGAATAGAAAATACAAAGTTTATTAACCTCATGAGGTGGAACTACATTCACACAACACCCTTTGGCAATGTATGAAGTAGCACACTGAATGGAAGGAGCTTGGTCCTTTTATACCCACACAGGGGCTCAAAAGAAGGCGGTACACGTTCAAGAAGTAGGTTTTAGGCACATATAAGGTCATACAGGAATTGCACAGTCAACAAGTGGGAGGAGCTAACAGTTGCTAATTCTGGTGAACGCATCCTGACATTTACAGACTAACAGCAGCGCATGGACAGCTGCAAGCTCAACTGAGCATGTGCAAAGTGGAAGAGGCTAAGTATAACCTGTCTCTAGGCAGATTTCAAGAGCAGACAACAGCAAGGTAGGACAGAGCACATGGCACGCACGTGGTAGCACATGGCAAACAAAATGGCTGCCAGAAATACAAAATGGATTCCACAAAACAGACAAGATAGCCTCTAAATATAGGATGGCTTCTGCTAATGCTAACCCAATCGCTGCCAAATTACAACACTCCAGCTCCCTCCTGAATTTCCTTTCTGGTAATTCTGACTCCAGAAACTTGCGTGCCACTGGGAGCTGGAAGCGCGACACATCGAGAGGAAGAGTGTCGCTGCCACAACTGAAATCATCTCAACGCCGGAGAAGCGAGCCTTCGCTGCATCTCCCTGGAAGCGTGTGTTCATCGAAGCTGCCTGATGTTGCATCACCGGAGAAGCGTGACGCCATCGAGACAGGCGACATCGCATCACCGGAGAAGCGCGTCACAGGGCCTGTCACGGCTCCAAAGTACAGAGTTGTCGCAAGACTGCCAGGTCGTCCTCGTATCGTCATCGCGTCCCCGGATCAAGGGCACCATCTTCTCGCATAGCAACCGGATCATCGCATCGCATCAAGGCGCCATCTTGCGCACCGCAATGGGTCCACAGGCAGAGAATCTACGATTCACCTCCGCACCGGTAAGGTTCACGACGAGTCCCCAACTCTGAGCAAGCATTGAGGAAGGACGCAACCATACCCCCGGGTCACGGAACCGACCCATCTCCCCTTTTGCAAGCCTTTTTTTCACTTTGCGTTACGCATCCAGGTACTTTGTTGAGAACATTGTCGCATTTACCAACAACTTGAACTAAAAGACTTTAATCATCTTTTAAGTAATCTTAAGTGTAGTATTGTGGATTTTTGTTAGAATACTTATTTTTTATAAAACCTGTGTTGTCTCCATCTGTAGTGTTTTCACTGTATTACTGTGTATATTCACAAATGCTTAACACACTGCCTCTGAGATAAGCCTGTCTGCTCGTGCCAAGCTACCAAGGGGTTGAACAGGGGTTTTTAAGGAGTGTAATCCCCTTATCCTGACTTAGAAGTAAGGGTCCCTATTTGGACAAAGGTGATAACCATTGCCAACTAGAGACCCCCAGATCTAACATTGGTGGTCAGCGGTGAGGATTTGGACTTTGCATTTGTGTTTCATATACAGTGATTGATGTACACTACTAGTGAGTGCAGACCAAACGCGACCACATACTTTTTTTTAGAATCCTTTTCCCTTGGACTGTTAGTTTTTTCCTGAAAACTCCCAATTCTTACTACCATGAGTAAGCCAGCATCTGTTGCATCTATGGATCTTGATTTTGAGGAAGATAGGTCGGAAACCTACACTGTGAAACAGCTTAAGTATCTCTGCAGGAAATTGAAAGTTGCTACACAAGGCATTTATAAAAAGGAAGACTAACAAAAGGCGCTGAGGGCCTGGGTAGAAGCCAGAAATGTCCCTGATCTTGTGGTGGAGCCTGTTGGGGATGCAAATGGGCAAATTGATGGGCCAGAATTTCCAGCCAGAGGTGGGGTGCCGTCCCCGCCTAGCAGCAGCATCTCTTCCAAAGACCTGTCCCCCAGAGAGTTAGAAGACAGGAAGAAAAATAAGGCACACAAGCTGGAGATGGCTAAGCTTAAGATGGACAGTCAGAGGGAAACAGAGAATAACAGGCTGTCTTTGGAAAGGGAGAGAATGAGAATGGAGCATGAGAGAATGTTGAGGGAGTTAGAAGTCAAGGCCAAGGGCTTAGAAATAAATCCCTCTGGTGGCATCGCACCATCTGTGCCCTCAGAATGCAGGGTACATATTCCTAAGGATGTCATCAAAAATTTTCACAAAGGTGAAGATATTGGTCAGTTGTTTGCAGCCTATGAGATAGCAATGTTGGCCCACCGGATCCTTGAGAAGGTTTGGGGAGCGGGGTTGTGGGGCCGCTTTCTAACTGAGGGGAGGGATACCTTGTTAGACCTAGCCAGTGAGCATAGGATGTCTTACCATCACATGAAGGAAGCACTGATGACAAGGGATGGGTTAACTCCAGAGCTCTATAGATAGAGGTTCAGGAATTGTAAGAAACTGGAGGGAACCACTTGGGTAGAATATGTGTCTTTCTTTTGCAGAGCTATGGATGGTTGGGTGAGGGGTAGCAATGTTGATAATTTTCAAGCACTCTATGATTTGATTGCTAGGGAGCACTTGTCTGCTAATTGTTTTCCAGAGCTACGCCAGCACCTTATTGATTGCAAGTTGACAAATGCTAGAAAGCTTGCTGAAGAGGCGGACTGGGTTAGTACCAGGGTCTACAAGGGTCATGTGGGAGACTCTGCCAAGGGTGGGCAGGGTCCCCAGCAGAAGAGTGGGGGGGACAAGGGTAAACAGAGGGAGTTCCAAAAAGGTCCCCAAAGTAATTCCCAAGGGAACCAAGGTAAGGGCCCAGCCTCTCCCTGAAAAGAAGTCAGGACCCCCGACAGGTAAACCTGTTCATAGGAGGCCTGTTACTTGCTTTCAGTGTAAGCAGGTGGGACATCGTTGGTATGATCCCCAGTGTCCTCAGAAAGGATAGTATGTGCCACCCCGTGCACCCCCAGTCAGATGGCCAGTGTTGCCCTGGGTGGGGAGGAGATGGGTGCCCAAGGTGGGTGGGGTCCCGCAGAAATGTCCCTTGTCTCATTAGGAGACTTTGAGATGGTCCCTAAAACTCAGCTGCCTGAGAACACTAAAAAATACAGGCAATGGGTGACCATCAATGGCCATAGAGTGGAGGCTCTCAGAGACACAGGAGCAAGTGTGACAGTTGTCAAGTGTCACTTGGTCTCTGAAGAGCAGGTAGTCCCTCATGCATTCTTCCCAGTTGTTGCCGCTGACAACACAGAGAGCCATTGTAAAGCTGCTCAAGTTCCATTTGAGTGGGGGGGTATCTGGTACTCTTCAAGTAGCTGTGAGGCCATCCATGCCTTTTGATTGTCTGTTAGGCATTGATTTAGAAAGCTCCCCTTGGGCTAAGATGGAGAGGAAGGCACATTTGGAGATGTTGGGTCTGCCTGAGTGGGCATGTGTGACCACTCGGTCTATGGCAGCTAAGTGTGTTCAAGAAACCCTGGAGACTGAAAGTAGGGCCCAGGGACCTGCCTTAAAGAGAAGAGGTAGGGGGTGTGGGAAACCAGCCCCCATTGTTCCCATGGTCCAGGAGGAGGCAGACCTTAAGGGGGGATGCCCTGGAACCTACAGGCGAGCAGGTTTCTGAACTGGGGAACCTACCTGAGCTGACCCATTGGCAGCAAGAAGGGGGTCCCTCCAGGGAGGAATTGTGTGAAGAGCAGAAGAAGTGCCCTTATTTTGTGGGTTTGAGGCAACAGGCCACAAACCAGGCAGCAGGTGATCAGTCTGGATAACATTGGATCTACTGGGAAAATGGTCTCCTGTATAGCGAGCCTAAGGTTGCTGAGCCTGGGTCAGCCCATGTGCTGTGGTACCCCAGCGCTTCAGACCCTTCCTACTGGGTTTGGCTCATAATGTTCCTTTAGCTGGTCATCTGGGGCAGAATAAGACCTTTGAAAGGCTTGTCTCCCACTTGTATTGGCCCCAGATGCGGAAGAGTTCAGATACTCATTGTAGGACCTGTCAAACTTGCCAGGCAAGTGGGAAAAGTGGAAGGAGGCACAAGGCCCCTCTCCAACCTTTCCCTGTAGTCAGTACCCCCTTTGAACGGGTGGGGATTGGCATTGTGGGGCCACTGGACCCCAAGACAGCCATGGGCAACAGGTTTATCCTTGTCTTAGTGGACCATGCTACCAGGTACCCGGAAGCCATTCCGCTCAAGACAGTGACGGCCCCCGTGGTGGGACGTGCACTGATGGTGATCTTCTCCCTTGTTGGGTTCCAGAGAGGTTATGTCTGACCGAGGTACAAACTTCATTTCTAATTATATGAAGTCTCTGTGGAAGGAGTGTGGTGTATCTACAAGTTCACCACTCCTTACCACCCACAAGGAAACCGGCTGGTTGAAAGATTCAACCGGACCCTTAAAGGTTGGATCATGGGTCTTGAAGAAACAATGAGGCATAAGTGGGGTGTCCTCTTGCCATGCCTTCTGTTTGCCTACAGTGAGGTGCCACAAAAGTCTCTAGGGTTCAGCGCTGTTGAGCTTTTGTATGGTAACCCGGTAAGAGGACCTTTGAGTTTGGTAAAGGAAGGCTGGGAGCAATCTCCCATGAAACCTCCCCAGGATGTATATAGCTACATGCTGGCCTTCAGGAACCAGACTCGGCATTTCAGGGATCTCGCTCAGGCGAATCTGGAAGCCAGCCAGGAGGAAATTAAGCGGTGGTACGATCAGAATGCCACTCTGATTGCGCTTCAACCTGGACAGAAAGTTTGGGTCATGGCGCCCGTGGAGCCTTGTGCACTCCAGGACAGGTGGACCGGTCCATATGAGGTGGTGGAGCGCAAGAGTGATGTCACTTATCTGGTGAACTTGCGGTCTCCCAGGAACCCCTTGCGGGTCCTGCATGTTAACCGCCTAAAGCCCCACTTAGAAAGGTCCGAAGTGGGCATGCTCCTAGTGACAGATGATGGAATGGAGGAGGAGACCGAGCCTCTTCCTGACCTCCTGTCTGCAACAGAGAACGATGGGTCAGTGGATGGTGTCAGCCTCTCTGCCACACTGACCCCTAATCAGCAGCAAGATTGTCGCCAGCTGTTGGGGCAATTCTCTGATCTATTTTCCTTGGTTCCTGGTGTCACAGAGTGGCGCGTCCATATTGTGGACACTGGTGACAGTCCTCCTGTCAAGCACAAGGCTTACAGAGTGACTGACAAGGTTAGGGCTTACATTAAGGAGGAAATCTCCAAGATGTTTGCTTTAGGGGCCATTGAGTCCTCAAACAGTCCTTGGGCCAGCCCAGTGGTCTTGGTTCCAAAGGCTGCCTCGCCGGGTGCCACACCCGAACTCCAGTTCTGTGTGGACTACAGAGGACTCAATTCAGTCACCAGGACTGATGCACACCCCATTCCCAGAGTTGATGAGCTCATTGATCGGTTAGGGGCTACCCAGTACCTCAGCACGTTTTATTTGACGTCTGGGTACTGACTGTTGGGGCTAAGGAGAGGTCAGCATTCTCCACACCAGATGGGCACTACCAATTCCGGGTTATGCCCTTTGGGATGAAGAATGCACCTGCCACCTTTCGGAGGTTGGTCAACCAGGTGTTAGTTGGGCTGGAGGATTTCAGTGCCGCCTACCTGGATGACATTGCAGTGTTCAGCGCCAGTTGGGAAGAACACTTGCAGCACCTCTGGGAAGTGTTGATGGCACTGCGCAAGGCAGGAACTCACGATCAAGGCAAGTAAGTGTCAGATCGGGCAGGGTTCCGTTGTGTACTTGGGTCACCAGGTAGGAAGCGGCCAGGTGGCACCCCTACAACCCAAGATTGATACCATACTGGAATGGGAACACCCAAAGACTCAGACACAGGTGAGAGCATTTTTAGGACTCACAGGGTACTACAGGAGGTTTGTCAAGGGGTATGGCAACATTGTTGCACCCTTGATTGAGCTGACTTCCAGGAAGCAGCCCAAGAAAGTGAATTGGACTGACACCTGTCAGAAGGCTTTACGATGCCCTGAAGACTGCCATGTGCAGAGCACCCGTGCTTCAGGCACCCAACTTCTGAAAATAATTCATTGTACAGACAGACGCTTCAGAGCATGGTGTGGGGGCTGTTCTATCACAGATTAATGAAGAGGGCCTAGACCAACCTGTAGCCTTCATCAGTAGGAGGTTACTTCCACGGGAACAGAGGTGGAGTGCAATTGAGCGTGAGGCATTTGCTGTGGTCTGGGCACTGAAGAAGTTGAGACCATACTTTTTAGAACTCACTTCTGAGTTCAGACCGACCACAGGCCCCTCAGATGGCTGATACAGACTTCTGAGGGGCCGTGCCGGTAAGGCTCACGACGAGTCCCCTACTCTGCGCAAGCATTTAGGAAGGACGCAACCGTTCTCCCGGGTCACGGAACAGACGCATCTCCCCTTTTGCGAACCTTTTGTTCACTTTGAGTTACGCATCCAGGTACTTTGTTGAGAACTTTGTCGCATTTACCAACAACATGAACTAAGAGACTTTAATCATCTTTTAAGTAATCTTAAGTGTAGTATTGTGGATTTTTGTCGTTTATGGTCTTGTGTTAAGTCTATATAAAGAATACTTATTTTTATAAAACCTGTGTTGTGTCCATCTGTAGTGTTTTCACTGTATTACTGTGTATATTCACAAATGCTTAACACACTGCCTCTGAGATAAGCCAGTCTGCTCGTGCCAAGCTACCAAGGGGTTGAACAGGGGTTATTAAGGAGTGTAATCCCCTTATCCTGACTTAGAAGTAAGGGTCCCTATTTGGACAAAGGTGATAACCATTGCCAACTAGAGACCCCCAGATCTAACACATATAATTACAAAAACATTGATAAAATTAGTTCTTATAAGAGCAAATAGTATGTGTCTAAGGAGAAATACAATTAACACACCCCAAATGCGTCTTAAACCAACCAAAGTACATTTAAAGTAAATTAACAAGTAGCGTAATGTTAAGCTCAACATCTAAAATTATACATTACCAAATATAACCCTACAAGATAAAAAGTTAATATATAAATGAAAGTAAACTTACCTTCGATTTCGCTCCATGTGCCGAAAAGCGAATGTTCTTGAACATGGAATAAAAGGATACATTCATAAACGCATGTTCGATAAAAAGCCCAAAAAAATGACCCTTAATTACATAAAAAGAAATATCTATATAGTACCATCTAATTTCAAGAAGATATTTACCCTTTCTTAATAAAAGAGCAAACAGTATGTGCACACAAATAATAAAAAAACACCTCGAATGCATCCTAAATAAACAAAAGTGAATTTTTCACAAATTCAAACCCTCATACCGTTAATAGTACAAATACACTAAATAAAGAAGTAGCACAATGTTAAGCTAAACATTATAACTTATATATTACCAAATGCAATGTAAACTATGAAAATTAGTACATAAACTAAAGTAAACTTACCTTCAGTTGAAGTTAATGTGTTGATAAGCGAAATCCTCAATTTGTATATAATTATATTATTATCTTTTAAAAAAGTTACATTTTGATACTAAAAAAAGTAAACATGATGTGCACAAGAGCAAATGAGAAAACATCCCCCAGAAAGCCTCAGTTTTAGATCAAGCGAAAACCATATACCTTCAGAAATACCAACAAACTTAATAAACAGGTATTCAATATAAAGTTAAAAATTAAAGCTTATATTTTATCAAATATAATATTCCCCAATAAAAAGTTTGTTTATAAATAAAAGTAGGCTTACCTTCTGTTTAAATCCATGTGCCAATAAACAAATTCTCCGAACAAAAAACGAATGTTCTGGAACATGGAAAAAAAAGCATAGATTTGTGAACGCATATTCGATAAAAAAACAAAAAAATCATCCTTAATTACATAAAAAGTGATATCTTATAGTAGCCTCTAATTTCAAAAAGATATTTACACTTTCTTAATAAAAGAGCAAACAGTATGTGAACACAAATAATAAAAATAACACCCCAAATGTATCCTTAATAAATAAAAGTGAATGTTTCCACAAATTCCAAACCCTATACTTTATAGTACTAATACACTAAATTAAGAAGTTGCACAATGTTAAGCTAAACATTAGAACTTATATATTACCCAATGTAATGTAACCTATAAGAAAATAATGCATAATTTAAGGTAAACTTACCTTCAGTTTAAATTCATGTGCTGATAAGCGAAACCCTTAATATGTATATAATGATATTAGTATCTTTTCAAATATTTACATTTTGATACTAAAAAAGTAAACATAATGTGCACAAGAGAAAATAAAAAACCTCCCCCTGAAAGCCCTGTAAACAAACAAGAGCTCAGTTTTAGATCAAGCGAAAATCATATAACTTCCGAAATATCAACAAACTTAACAAAGTATTACACTATAAAGCTAAAAACTAAAGCTTATATTTAATCCAATACAATATGCCACAATAAGAAGTTAGTTTTTAAATAAAAGTAAGCTTACCTTTTGTTTAAAACCGTGTGCTAATAAACGAATGCTCTGAAACATCTCTAAAAATAAAACATATATTAGGAAATGCATATTCTAAAAAACAAACAAAAATGTTTCTGAATACCACAAACTTTAACATATATACATTAGCATATATATTCGAAACTATATTGGAAATTCATATTAAAAAAGCAAACAGTATATGCACAATAGCAAATAAAAATAAAAGATCCTAAATGCATATTAAAAAAACTAAAGCTATATTTTAAATAACAATATGAACATGTTGCGCGATATAAGGGTAATCCTTATAACTTATATATTACCTCATATAAACTATAAAAACAGATACATTTAAAAAAACTTACCTTTTTTGTCTTCATGCACAAATAAGTACATGTCCATGAAATAAAAAATAAATCGTCCATTAATGAATGCATTTTAACTTATTTAGTTGTGCTTCAAAACAACTAAAAAAGCGAGTGTTGAACAGATG